>NC_092806.1:160612375-161294828 GCF_040954645.1 Diabrotica undecimpunctata | reverse complement strand
GTTTTTGCAGATTTCTTTGCTATTTCTTCTGCAACTCTGCCTTGTTCATTTGTGATATTATTTATTTTATTTTTGTTACGATTAGAATAATCAAGATCAGGCTACGCCGTATTTTTATCAGTATCATACACCTTTGCAAAAATTCTAAAACCTTTGCAATATTGTTATTGTTAGAAAGTTATTAAAAATGCCCAGTATAGAGAATATTCCACTGTTTGTCTAAAAAAATATTTGGGACATGATTAAAAAGCTAGAATTTGGTTTGTTTTAAAATAGTTTCTGTAAGGCCAGTGAGTATTTAGAGTAATAAAAAATTATAATTTGTTTTGTAAGTTCCAAATAAATTATAATTTAAGAGAGTTTGAAAAATTTATTTAAAAATTCCTTAATAAAAGATATTAAACACCCTATGGAGCTACATCGCAAAACGTTTTAAGAATTAATATTCCATCATCAGTGCTATCCTAAAAGTATAACCACTTTAATTAAAGAAAACAAATTTTGATCAAGGGTAATACAAAAATGTAGTTAATACTTACTGGATGTACATGTTTTGAGCTACTAAATATGTGGGTAAAGAACCTTTAAATGGCGTTAAATTAAATTTAAGTTACATTATCTGATTTTATATACTAAGATTTTTAAGTTACAACAGGAATTGATAATATGGCAACGTAAGGCTCCACCGGAGGTTGCTAGTCCTGAGACAAAGTGTCTACGAGGACTTGTTGATAGCAACTAATTGAAATGACAATAGTGACATGTTAGGACGGAAGTCGGAACAAAGCAGTCAATGTAACTTGAGATATTTGTCTAAATATGACAGCAGCCAGCAATATTTAAAAATTGGATATATTAAAATTATAACAATAATAACAGTAGCAACCATCAATATGTTATAGTTTGAAGTTTGAATAAATTTTAGATAAATTCTAATTACTAATAGATACTTCAAACTACAATATACAGGATGAGTGGACTTTACATACTTCTACCATATGTAGACTCCCTCAGGGAGCATATCATGTGGCCACTAAAAAATGTCAACTCCTCTTCTTTATTAATTAACAGGGTGATTTGTGTAATTGACCATTTATTTAATTTTACTGTAGTGTTTATACGGCTCATTTGATTTTTTTAATTTTTGCATGATACAGTACACTACTATCAAGCATTCGACTGGTATTAGCTAAACTAAAAAATTCCAGGACTGGCTTTGGAAAAATTAATTTAGGGAATCGTATTAAATATTACACCCTGTATATATTTTTTTTAAAATGCAATAAGTGATTTTCAAACTACATAAATAGCCAATGAAAACGACATATGCGACAATGTTGTCGCACTTTTATTAAATTTTTAGTGAACGATCAAATCTTACCAAAACTAGAACAACCATAATGAAGTATCAAAATATAAGGTAATTAATTTAAACAAATGTTATAAATTTCAAACATTTTAATTGAAATGATAAACTGAGTCACTGCACAACAAAAAACAGTAACTACTAACAATAACGAACAATTTAAAAAAAAAAAAAACTAAAAATATGTACATAGTTATGATAAACCCATAAATTAGAACTGGTAAAGATACAATAATGGTAACAAAATAAAAATAATTCAAAATAGATTTTCGAAATGGAACCCTGCAGCCTGTACACATTTTTGTTGCCGAATTGTTAATTGACGTATTGAATTACGGATACTCTGGGGATCGTTTCTAATAGAATTACAACAATGTATAATTCTATCAATTAATTGTTGTCGGTTATTAATATTCACTGCGTAAACTAGTTGCTTCAATCGTCCCCAAATATGGTAATCAACGGGATTGAAATCAGGGGATCTTGAAGGCAACGAAATAGGACCTGCACGTCCTATCCACCTGTTGCCATAAACATTATTGAGATGTTGTCTCACTGCCAGTAAAAAGTATGGGGGTGCCCCATCATGCTGAAAATACATCCCTCGGATAGCAACGTTCGCGTTGGCAAGCTAATTCGGCAAAATATTTTGTAGAAAGTTCAAATAGACCTGCCCCGTTAAAGGACCATCAAAAAAGTGAGGACCTACTAATTGGTTATTTATGACACCAATCCACACGTTAACCGAAAACCTTAACTGAGAACGACGTTCTCGAATAGCATGGGGATTTTCTTCTGCCCACACATGTGAATTTCGTGAATTATTTATCCCGTCTCTGGTAAATTGGGCTTCATCTGTAAATAGTGTCCTGTATAGCGTTGATCGATTATTGTTAATCCATCTACAAAATTCCAACCTATCGATCTCATCTCCAGCATGTAGTCGCTGAACCATTTGAATGTGATATGGGTATAGATTTTTTTGTAAGACTCTACTTACTTTTGATTGAGTAACATTGAGTTCTCGACTTACTTGTCTAGTGCTTATTGTAGGGTTCATAGTAACGGCGTCCATAATGTCATCTTCCTGCGCTTCATCTACATGTCGCTCTGTTGTTCCACTAGGAAAAGTGCCATTTTCTCGCAAATAATTAAAAACTTACCCAAATGTTGGATGACTGGGAGTTCGACGATTAGGAATTTTCCTGCGATATTCTCTACTAGCAGCCCTACCATTCCCATTACAGAATCCATAAACAAATATTATGTCTGCATATTCTGTGGTCGAAAACTGATGTGGCATTTTGAACGAAAGTAACAAAAGCTCTACAAAAACTAACACAATGTACTTAACGTAGATATGACAGAAGAAATATGTATTCTTGTACACATAAATAACAATTGATAATGACAATGGGTATAAAATATCAAGAAACGTCAAACGGTCAACGCCAACATTCATTTTAAACTTTTTTAAATTTATTTTTATTTAGTACAGTTGATGCAGTGTATTATTATTTGACATAAAATTTTAATCATTTACAATCAACAAAAACTAACACATACAAGAGGTTTGACTTTTTAATCAATTTAATTTATTATTTATCGAAAATAATGCCCCAATACGATCTATGAGTAAAAATTTAAAATTGAAAAACAATTGATTCTATTGTAGAGATAATACAAAGTGACAGTAAAGATGTTAATTTTCTACGTATTAGATTATGTTGTAGGAACTCATTTTAATTAAAATGTTTGAAATTTATAACATTTGTTTAAATTAATACCTTATAATTTGATACTTCATTATGGTTGTTCTATTTTTGGTAAGATTTTTTGATCGTTCACTAAAAATTTAATAAAAGTGCGACAACATTGTCGCATATGTCGTTTTCATTGGCTATTTATGTAGTTTGAAAATCACTTATTGCATTTTAAAAAATATATATACAGAGTGTAATATTTAATACGAATCCATAAATTAATTTTTCCAAAGCTAGTCCTGGAATTTTTTAGTTTAGCTAATACCAGTCGAATGTTTGATAATAGTGTACTGTATCATGCAAAAATTAACAAAATCAAATGAGCCGTATAAACACCACAGTAAAATTAAATAAATGGTCAATTACACAAATCACCCTGTTAATTAATAAAGAAGAGGAGTTGACATTTTTTAGTGGCCACATGATATGCTCCCTGAGGGACTCTACATATGGTAGAAGTATGTAAAGTTCCTCATGACTCACCCTGTATTGATGGTTGCTACTGTCATTATTGTTATAATTTTAATTCAATAATTTATTTTTAATATATTTAATTTTTAAGTTAATTTATTCCAAAAAGAACTGAGTTTCTTGCGTTTTTCTTATATATACATCACACTTGAATTTTCTTACATTTTCCTTTTAATAAATTTCAAACGGAATTTCCAATATACACAAACAAAATTCTCGACATTCGCATCATTTTCCTCAATAGCAATAAGAAAAATCGCTTTCACTTTTCATTTCGTTTCTTTAATAAAATCCCTCGTGCAGGCCTCAGACCGCGACTCGACTCTTAGCTATTTCTGTATAAACTTCAATGATCCTTTCGTCTGTAATATCAACGCATCAGAGCCCAATTTTCCGCCTATCTGGCCTAATGACTCGGAAACTAACCAGCAATATCTATACCCGCCCCCCACACCCTCATAAACCGCCCCGAACCCTCAATGTTATCATCCCGTTCCTTCTGTATCTGTAGCTGTGGCTGCAAGTCTGCAACATTCAAGGCCGTAACAAACTGTTTCTAGAAAGGAGTATAATATATTATTGTCCACAACCATGAATAAATGTAGTAATTTTGAAAGGCTTTTAATAATTGAAAGTTATTGTGAAATAGTTGTTTTCTCGAGTTATACGTAGTTGTTTTGATAAGTTTGAATTTAATCGATATTTCAAGGTATAAAATAACTAATAAAGGATGAAACTGAAATCAAAAATGGTTTTAATTACACATTAAGTCAAGATAGCGTTGTGTGGAATACCTATTCGCACATTGATGATGAGAATGGTTTTTGAGATTTTTATTGATACAACTTAAAATGTTTGAGTAATATGATGTGAATGGTGTTATTTTTATACTTACAGAGTAGACCAAAAGGCTGGAATCGTCTATAGTCCGGCACATATTAAATGAAACTCTGAGAAAGAAAGAGAGAGAGCGAGAGAGAGAGTGAGAAAGAGAGTGAGAGAGAGAGGAGAGAGAGAGGAGAGATAGAGGAGAGATAGGAGAGAGATAGGAGAGAGAGAGAGAGGAGAGAGAGAGGAGAGAGAGAGAGAGGAGAGAGAGAGAGAGAGAGAGAGAGAGGAGAGAGAGAGAGAGAGGAGAGAGAGAGAGGAGAGAGAGAGAGGAGAGAGAGAGAGGAGAGAGAGGAGAGAGAGAGGAGAGAGAGAGAGAGAGAGAGAGAGAGAGGAGAGAGAGAGAGGAGAGAGAGAGAGGAGAGAGAGAGGAGAGAGAGAGAGAGAGAGAGAGAGAGAGAGAGAGAGAGAGAGAGAGAGAGAGAGAGAGAGAGAGATGGCAGCCGTGTCAGTACGAGGCTGTAAGAAGAGTATTTGATTTTCGTGTATTAGTGGAGGAAGACGATAGATTTTTGTGTTGGAATTTTATTAAAATGTAAGAAAGTGGAATTGAATATATCCTGAGCTTGAATAGATAGTTTATTAACCTGTCGTATATTTAGGGCATTTAAAGTTTCAGGTTGACAGATACCTTGAATTTGTATACGAGTTGGGGATATATTTGCCAATTCCACTGGTACACCGCAAAGAGACGGTAGTGGTGTGATGGGTAGCTCTTTCGGGGCGACAGACTCAGTAAAACACAGGTTTGAAATAAAAATAAATCTATTAATTTAGTATATACAATAAATAAAAATAAAAAGGAATTCTACGTTGTATACTTATACAATGAATAAAACTAAAACGAATTCTACGTCCCCCGTTTGGATCCCACGATGAACGAAGTCCCCGGCGAATGTCTATAAAAGAAAAGAAATTAATTAGTATTAAAAAGAAACGAAATGGGGGAAATCGATCGCGCGCAGATTTGTACTCGCTTTCGCTTCAATTCAGCGAAAGCTCCGAATATGCTCGCAAACAAAATATTTAGCTGTGCAGACCCACGGTAATGTTCAATACACAATGCCGACGGGTTCCGCTTGGCTAAGGACAGAGAGTACGATCCTCAATACGGAGATCTCTCCGTCCCGGTTGGTTCTGTGCAGATCCACGGTAATGCTCAATACGCAATATCGATGGGTTCCGCTTGGTTAGGGACAGAGTATGATCCTCAATACGGAAATGTCTCTGTCCGAAATGGCTCGCAGGTTCACTACACCGGCGAGTCAGGGAGCCTAGAGCGCTAGCTACAAGACTGTCTAATTCCGCTATTCACACGCCTTAAATAGCGTTCTGAATCCCACTCGGCCTTCACGTTGTAGAAGTGGATGCGCAAATATTGACACTCCCACGGTTCGAACTGTTAAACGATCAAAGCATCGTTACAGTGGATTTAAATTCGCAATACCTAATGGAGGCAAATTGACAGTTGTCAAAATTGAAGCAAAGACTAAAACATTTTGTGTATGCAGAACTTGACTTGAAACCAAAGAATTATTCTTGCAATATTTGTGGGGGAGAAATGTTAAGAAGCACAGGCGAAGCAGATATTACAGTTTCAGTAGTCGCATTTTCAGTCAGAAACATCTTAAAGAAATAAAAAAAGCCTAAAAGCGTCTAATCATCTTAATAAATGTTTTGCTATATAATAATATAAAATTTTCCTACATTGCTTAACCGTTATTAATTTGACAGTATCCTAAACAATTTTATTATAACAATTTTTTGCTATACTTATACTTAAACTAAGAAATAATTGGGCGTTTCCAGATTTTTGGTTATATATATATATATATATATATATATATATATATATATATATATATATATATATATTATATATATATATATATACATATATATATATATACATATATATATAATACAGGGTGAGTCATGAGGAACTTTATATACTTCTACCATATGTAGAGTCCCTCAGGGAGCATATCATGTGGCTACTAAAAAATGTCAACTCCTCTTCTTTATTAATTAACAGGGTGATTTGTGTAATTGACCATTTATTTCATTTTACTGTAGTGTTTATACGGCTCATTTGATTTTTTTAATTTTTGCATGCTACAGTACACTACTATCAAGCATTCGACTGGTATTAGCTAAACTAAAAAATTCCAGGACTGGCTTTGGAAAAATTAATTTAGGGATTCGTATTAAATATTACACCCTGTATAATTTTTTTTTTAAATGTAATAAGTGATTTCCAAACTACATAAATAGCCAATAAAAACGACATATGCGACAATGTTGTCGCACTTTTATTAAATTTTTAGTGAACGATCAAATCTTACCAAAAATAGACCAACCATAATGAAGTATCAAATTATAAGGTATTAATTTAAACAAATGTTATAAATTTCAAACATTTTAATTAAAATGAGTTCCTACAACATAATCTAATACGTAGAAAATTAACATCTTTACTGTCACTTTGTATTATCTCTACGATAGAATCAATTGTTTTTCAATTTTAAATTTTTATTCATAAATCGTATTGGGGCATTATTTTCGATAAATAATAAATTAAATTGATTAAAAAGTCAAACCTCTTGTATGTGTTAGTTTTTGTTGATTTTAAATGATTAAAATTTTATGTCAAATAATAATACATTGCATCAACTGTACTAAATAAAAATAAATCTAAAAAAGTTTAAAATGAAGGTTGGCGTTGACCGTTTGACGTTTCTTGATATTTTATACCCATTGTCATTATTTTCATTATCAATTGTTATTTATGTGTACAAGAATACATATTTCTTCTGTCATATCTACGTTAAGTACATTGTCATTAAGTACATAATCGTCGAACTCCCAGTCATCCAACATTTGGGTCAGTTTTTAATTATTTTCGAGAAAATGGCACTTTTCCTAGTGGAACAACAGAGCGACATGTAGATGAAGCGCAGGAAGATGACATTATGGACGCCGTTACTATGAACCCTACAATAAGCACTAGACAAGTAAGTCGAGAACTCAATGTTACTCAATCAAAAGTAAGTAGAGTCTTACAAAAAAATAATCTATACCCATATCACATTCAAATGATTCAGCGACTACATGCTGGAGATGAGATCGATAGGTTGAAATTTTGTAGATGGATTAACAATAATCGACCAACGCTATACAGGACACTATTTACAGATGAAGCCCAATTTACCAGAGACGGGATAAATAATTCACGAAATTCACATGTGTGGGCAGAAGAAAATCCCCATGCTATTCGAGAACGTCATTCTCAGTTAAGGTTTTTGGTTAACGTGTGGATTGGTGTCATAAATAACCAATTAGTAGGTCCTCACTTTTTTGATGGTCCTTTAACAGGGCAGGTCTATTTGAACTTTCTACAAAATATTTTGCCGAATTTGCTTGCCAACGCGAACGTTGCTATCCGAGGGATGTATTTTCAGCATGATGGGGCACCCCCACACTTTTTACTGGCAGTGAGACAACATCTCAATAATGTTTATGGCAACAGGTGGATAGGACGTGCAGGTCCTATTTCGTGGCCTTTAAGATCCCCTGATTTCAATCCTGTTGATTACCATATTTGGGGACGATTGAAGCAACTAGTTTACGCAGTGAATATTAATAACCGACAACAATTAATTGATAGAATTATACATTGTTGTAATACTATTAGAAACGATCCCCAGAGTATCCGTAATTCAATACGTCAATTAACAATTCGGCAACAAAAATGTGTACAGGCTGCAGGGTGCCATTTCGAAAATCTATTTTGAATTATTTTTATTTTGTTACCATTATTGTATCTTTTCCAGTTCTAATTTATGGGTTTATCATAACTATGTACATATTTTTAGTTTTTTTTTTTAAATTGTTCTTCGTTATTGTTAGTAGTTACTGTTTTTTGTTGTGCAGTGATTCAGTTTATCATTTCAATTAAAATGTTTAAAATTTATAACATTTGTTTAAATTAATACCTTATAATTTGATACTTCATTATGGTTGTTCTATTTTTGGTAAGATTTGATCGTTCACTAAAAATTTAATAAAAGTGCGACAACATTGTCGCATATGTCGTTTTCATTGGCTATTTATGTAGTTTGAAAATCACTTATTGCATTTTAAAAAAATATATACAGGGTGTAATATTTAATACGAATCCCTAAATGAATTTTTCCAAACCCAGTCCTGGAATTTTTTAGTTTAGCTAATACCAGTCGAATGCTTGATAGTAGTGTACTGTATCATGCAAAAATTAAAAAAATCAAATGAGCCGATAAACACTACAGTAAAATGAAATAAATAGTCAATTACACAAATCACTCTGTTAATTAATAAAGAAGAGGAGTTGACATTTTTTAGTGGCCACATGATATGCTCCCTGAGGGACTCTACATATGGTAGAAGTATGTAAAGTTCCTCATGACTCACCCTGTATATATATATATATATATAAGTAAACGTTAATATATATACATTTATATAATACGTATGTTTTTATAAATGTTGTTTTGTACGCCGCTGCAGGAAACCGTTCTATTCAGTAGGGATAATTCGGAATTATCGGCAGGGATGGAAAGTGGAAACGATTTGCAATCATAACATTTTTGTTCGGTTTGTTAACAGTCCGGGGGAAAACAAATATGGGAATTAACCAGATGGCATGTATCACATGAACCGTGGGCCGATACATAATTATCCTCCATGTCGAAATGGATATGGACCGAAACTTCATATGCTTAGTATAAAAAATGTGTACGTTTGTCCGTTCAGGCACATGAAGACTTAGTTCTTTATATAGTGTCGATAAAAAAATTATAATTAGATTTGTGTGTAAAAATTAAATGTCTTTCTTTTCTTTTTGGTGTTGCTTATCCAGAATTTAGTTCGAGTTTACTACTTATTCGTCCAAGAACTGCCTCGTTAATAATCTTGTATAATAATAATCTTACACCAAAAGAAAACAGAAAAACAACATCTTGGCAGAGAGAAATATACGTTCCAAATTAATGTTAATAAATTGCAAATAAATTATAAATACGTACAGGAATAACACCAGCTTTTACAACAAACAATAACTTAGGCAAATATATTAAGAAAAACAGGTGCCAAGAGAAGAAGTACTTGCACAGTATACAAAATTACATTTTGGTGACTCTTCGAAAACTTACATCGGTCAATCTGGTAGAACTTTTAACAAACTTATAGCAGAACACAAAAGAACTTTCAATAATAGAAAAAGGGATTCTAAGTACGCACTTTACCTTCTAGATCATAATCATTCTTTAAATGATCAATTTCTAAGTCTCCATATTTAAAATAAAAGCCTTAAGCTAGATTTATTAGAATTTATGGAAATTAATAAATGAAAATATATATACACAGATATAATTCTAAACTTAGAGAAACGGATTTCCTCTCCTCAACTTATTCAATTAAATACTACAAAGTGTAGACGCATAGTAAAAAAACAACACGTGAGAAAGGCACTCTGCATCCGAAATAGCTGTAGTGAAAATAAATTTTAATAAATTTTGTGGTTTGTGGAAGTGCTGAAAACAAAAGTTTTCTCTGCTCTATTCTTAGATAAAATGAACTTCCATCAAATAAGTGTCAAATATATCTCTTATTTATATATGTTTTAGTTAAGATACAAAAAATGTAACTTACAGATAACTACAACGTCCGCATTTATTGCCGAGTTTAAACACGTCCTTATTGTGTGGGAACTGTACAAGGAAGAATGATCATTGGGGGCAATCCCCACACCTGCACCTTGTTCGTCTCAAAGGATGTGTCACAATAAGGGATAGGACAAAGACGATCTGTAATTTAATCCTTTTGCCGCAACCTTACCACACCGACAGAACGAGGGGATAGTTTACGGGAACTACGGATTTCTCTGAATTTGTCAAACAATTCCTGAAATTCATTTCAGAGATCTTACTCTTATTTTTGGTTTTGGATTAATATTTATTACGTCGATTCTATATTGTTCTATATTGTTTTATTGTCATTTATCCTTTTTTTTACGAAGAGTATAAACCATCGTTACAAGTTCAATCTTCCTTCGATACAATTTATCGATATTAAAGGGGGATTGAAGTGAGAATTAATTTGAGTAGGCTTAGGATAAGGAGTTGTTTTCATATAAGAATATTTTACAAAAGAAGGGATAATATCGAGAACAAAATGCCTGTGAAGAAAGTGAATAGACTCCTTTTATATGTTTTAAAATAGTTTATAAAATAAATATTCCAAAAAATATGCGGACAACTATTTCCCACATTTCCATTTATCTAAACATCAACCTACAAACACATTTGATGATGAAATGTGCATTGAATGAGACCAGGGATGACTGAGCTGATACCAACCCTTCGGTGTGAGGGTCTATGAGGGTGAATATTTAAAATGCCGTGCTTAAAATGATTTATTGAGGTCGCAGAATGATGTATAGGTGAAAGGAGGGCGAATTTTTCTACAAAGGTAGTGAAAAATTCGGAGGATTATATCGGCTTATGGATCTTAAAGAAGGAAAAGTCGAAATTTTTGAAAATAAATTCGGGGATTAAAGAATTGCGTGAACATCCCGAACTGGAGATTTTAGCCAAGAACGAGACCGTTTTTCGGGTTGTGTTTATTTTTTAAATGATATATACTTAACAGGTTAAGTGCCACCATAATGAAAATTTTAATGTCTTCATCGGCCTATCACTTTTTTTGGTAAAAAAAAAATCGGTTGCCTGTAAAGTCGGTTTTACGGGCGAAGATTTTACGTGACAACGTCTTTTTTATATATTATATATTATTATATTATTATTTTATATATTATTTATATTTTATATATTATATTTTTATATATTATTTTATATATTATTTATTTTATATTATATTATTGATCTTATTATTTTCTACAAAATTTATTTGAAAATTTTTTCGATATATCAATTAGTTGCGGAGATATCGATCATTGAAGTTATTGTTTGCTACCAGTATATTATATATTTATTTTTTTCAGTTATAAAAAATTACTATTTCCAATTGTGTCTACCAAGTATGGTCACATGTATTTGCCTACATATTAAATAATAATAAGTACAGATAATGTTATGTGACGTTCACTTCTGATTATATATATTTTAGTATTTTTAATTTTAAAGAATCAATTTGAAAATCAAAACACTTATTCAGATCGAAGGTTCAAATTTTTGTCAACAATTAATCAATCAATCATAGTTTACGATAATGAAATATTAGTGTACAATTATTTACCTTTATTGTTGTAGTTGTTGTAAATGACGAATCTAAGCACTCCACATTTTCACTACAGACACAGCTGACGATACTTTCAACGATTTTCAACTTTAGCGATTCAACGCGCCTAATTCTCTAGTGCCGCGCGCAGCGGACCGATCATGTTTGAGTGGGAGAGAGACGCAAGGCATTCGCCGGTCCGGCGGGCCTCTCTCTCGTTCGGCGACTCACTGTAACAGACGTGAGCGGGCGTTACACTTTTTCTTAAATGACTCCGAGCCACAACCTAATTTAAGACGTTGTCACGTCAAAAGTATTTCTATTACTTTCTGTAATCAATCAATCAATCAAACAAATCAAAATCTAATACTCTAAAATGCGAATTTTAGTTAAAATTTCATTTTTTAACATGTAAGTCCAATTTTTATCACAAAATGCCTATGAGAGTCCAACATGGCATCACGCCTTGACTTGTCTATTCCTGTTGATGCAGTGTCGGCAAATCTAACAAGCGAAGGCGCCGTCATCGTTGTTTGCGATATGCGTTTTTCTTGTCAGTACTTAGATTAGAGCGATACAATGCAGTCGTGCGAGAAAAAGCAACAAAAACTTTGGCAAATATTGGCAATAAATTCTGTCAAATGAAGAATCGGATGAATTTGGTGACACGTATCTTTCGGAATAGTACCAATAAACTGAGAAAATGTACCCTGAAACAGAATAAAAAAAACGTGTAGCCGGAAATACCAAACCGTTGGGACAAGATGTATCGTCGTCCACCAGTAAAGAAAAAGAAGATACTAATTTCGACGAACATGTTGATGCTGACATAGTATCTGTCATTGCCCGACATTTTGAAGTCTCTGAACAGAAAGCTTTAGAAGAACCAATAGTATCCAATGCAATGAATGAAGCTATCATTTGAGAACTATAATTCTGAAGGTTTATATTGTAATGAAATATTTTGCTTACCATTAGGGTATTACTATGGGGGTTGAAAATTGGGACAGAAGTTACTGGGGTGGAGATAGGGCAAGCAAAATAAACGATACTGTGCGAACGGCACTCGGGGTTTGTTTGGAGAGCTGGGTCGTGGATAAGTGAATGAAACACGGGGATTGGATTGGGGCAACTACAAAAAATGAAGCAAAGGGGCGCTTACATAAGTTTTTAAAACAAACAAAACAAAACACAAGAAAGGCCTCTAGGAATTTAAAATGAACGCCGCTTCGAAGTACCAAATTATAACGATTACAAAAACTAGTTGCAACTATTGAAATTATTATTAGAAATAAAAAATATAATAATAAATATTTTTTAAGGGTACAAAATTTTTTTTTTTTAATTTAAATTCAACTAAATTACAACTAATGATTTAATTCATAATGTACTTTAAAGTAACCAAATTATGTATAACAATGATTTTAAATTAAATGTTCGAAATGCCATCCATCGGTTCCTGCCATGACTTTATGAAGTAAATACTTAAAAAAGCATCTTCTTCTTCTTAAGGTGCCATGCATTTCTGCGTAGGCGTCCACCGTACATCGTCTTGTCAGGTGAGATGTTAAATATTCTGGATTAAATAATTCTGTTTTTAGCAGCATTGCGAAGCATTTCATAGCTGTGGATTCCTGTCCATTGTCGAATATTGCGCAGCCATGACATTTTTTTACGTCCGAGACCCCTCCTACCCTCTATTTTCCCTTCGAGTATCAGTTGCTGAAAAGTGTATCGTTCTCCTCGTATAATGTGGCCCAAGTATGCAGTCTTCTTACTTTTTACATAATTAAAAAGTTCCCTATCCTGTAAGCCCGCTCTTCTGAGTACTTCCTCATTTCTGACCCTGTCCGTCCATGATATTCTGAGCATTCGACGCAGGCACCACATTTCGAACACTTCAAGTTTGTTAATGGAACTGGCCTTTAACGTCCATGCTTCCATTCCGTACAGGAGAACAGGCCACACGTAACACTTAAGCATCTTGTATCGGAGGTTGAAGTCCAATTTGCGATCAGTCAGAAACTTACGAAGCCTCAAAAAAGCATTTCTGGCTTGTTCAACTCTGCTCTTTATTTCATTCTCGGGGTCCCAACCCTCATTCAGCAAACATCCCAAGTATTTGAATTGCCTGACTTGTTCGATTTCTTCTCCAGAGACATATATCTTTGCGTTGGGGTAATAATTTCTACTTATAATCATTGATTTTGTCTTCTTGATATTTATTTTCAAACCCCGAGCTTCACTTGCAAGAGTTAGATCATTCAAAAGGCATTGAAGATCTTCGATGTTATCTGCCACTATGGCTGTATCATCGGCATACCTGATGTTATTAATAAATATGCCGTTAACTTTAATACCCTTATTAGAGTCTTCCACTGCTTCTGCGAAGGCTTTTTCTACGTATAAATTGAACAGCATTGGAGACAGTATACAACCTTGCCTTACTCCTTTTTTAATGGAGAAATCTTCTGTTTCGTTGGAATTTTGAAGACGTACTGTTGCTGTCTGATTCCAATACAAATTGGCAATGATTCTTATATCCTTTGCATCCAATCCCAACTCCTGTAGGTATTTTATCATCAATTCATGTTTTACATTATCGAATGCTTTCTCGTAATCAATGAAACAGATAAAAACATCCTTTCTTTGATCTAAACAATTCTGTATCAATGTTTGCATACTAAAGATCGCATTTCTTAAACAATCTAGTGAAGTATTCTCAGGAAAAGTTTCAAAAAGTGACTCATTAGGCTTATTAGTCGGTGGTCCTTGCAGAAGTTCGCACGTGGTGTTTTTGGTAGGGCGAAATAAGGGGAAATAGGGCGTAAAAAAGCATAAATAAGTAAAAATAATGATGGACACAAAAAGTTATCTCATAAACACTGAAACTTCTTGTCAAATGTTAATTCAAGCAAGTGATAGTAGCATAGTTTCTGTAATATTTTTTATTAACGTAAATGTTTTGATTTTGTGAATTGTCACCAGTTGTCAATTGTAATTTTTACTTTTAATCCTAAATTATGGCTCACCTAAATGAAACACAACGCATAGAAATATTAATTCTTATATTCAGACAGACCCATCAGCCAATCAACAGTAAGTAAAATAGTCCAAAAATTTGGAGAAACTGGGCACGGTAAACATATTCCAAACGCTGGGCGTCCTAAAATTGAATACAATGTGAAACTTGATATTTTATTAAATGTACATGACAATCCTCACAGTAGTTCAACACAAATGGATGAATATGCTGGAGTTTCCCAACGATCGGTATTACGTTATTTAAAAAAAGAAAAATACCATCCCTACAAAATTCAACTACACCAGGAATTAAACGACGATTAAACGACGTATCCGCAATCCATATTTCATCAATCAAATCCTTTTTTCCGATGAAGCCACATTTTTTATACATGGTACCGTGAATCGTTCGTCAAAATTGCAGACATTGGAGTCAAGATAACCCACATTGGATGACTGAGTCACACACGCAATATCCTCAGAAAGTAAATGTATAGACAGGGATCATTAATGACAGAATCATTGGCCCTTTTTTCTTTGAAGAAGTTTATCTAGTGAAAATATCTGGTTTCAACAAGATGGAGCCCCTTCGCATGACGCACGTGAAGTACATCTATTTTTAAATCATTGCTTTTCCAGGAGGTAGATCGGAAGACGAGGTTTTATAGAGTGGCCAGCAAGGTCGCCAGATCTAACACCTATAGACTTTTTCCTGTGGGGTTACATAAAATCAAAAGTTTATGTTAATAGACCCCAAAACTTACAGGACTTGAAAGATAGAATTAGGCATGAAATGTGTCTAATTACTCCAGAGGTCATCCGTAATGTACTTGATGAATGTGTCCCTAGATTCGCATATTGTCAAGAAACCGATGGATGGTATTTCGAACATTTAATTTAAAATAATTATTATGCATAATTTGGTTACTTTAAAGTACATTATGAATTCAATCATTAGTTGTAATTTAGTTGAATTTAAATTAAAATAAAATTGTTTTTGTACCCTTAAAAAAATATTTTAGTTAAAAATGTAATGTCGTTAAATAGAGAATTAAATTCTCGTTTAAATGAGGTATCGCATTATACCGATTTCTATTTAAAGAAATTAACGATTACGTCACTACACTACACCGGTGACATCATCCCTA
Organism: Diabrotica undecimpunctata; assembly: GCF_040954645.1. Lineage (NCBI taxonomy): Eukaryota > Metazoa > Arthropoda > Insecta > Coleoptera > Chrysomelidae > Diabrotica > Diabrotica undecimpunctata. The sequence goes on along the minus strand of NC_092806.1, from coordinate 161,278,893 downwards.
CTCCATGTACGTTATAACGGGTACACGTAAACTCATCACCAATTACCATAAATACCCTCGTACATACTACAAACTCATCACCGTCATAAAAGTAGGGTTTTCAAAATAGACCCGAAGAGATTGGTAAACTGATCACTGGTCTACCTGCACCCCGGATCAGGTATAGACCATAAAATCCCAGCAAACGGCTAGTTTTTGGTATTTCACAGAATAATCCAAATCCAGATGTCTTAAATGCAACTGCAATTTATTGGTTTTTATTTGGGAATTCCACAAAATTCTATTGATAGCTACCTAAAATCATGCGAAAAGAAAAACTTCTCTTCATTTGCCCTTGTTTCTTTAACATGGATAGTGAACTGCTAATTGATTACGTCCTGAGCCAACGCGGACAAAAAATAATGGTTATCAATAATTTCAAATTTCAATTGCGAAAGACTCTAAAAAAATCGAATTGTCTTTTGTGGACGTGCGACGGGTGTAAAGCTAAATGTCATACAACTGGTGAGTAAAAATTTTATACTGTTTTTGTTTAGTTGTTTCGCACTGGTTTTCGCGAATCATCCTGATCAAACAGATAAAAATCAGCGTAATTAAGTTCTTTAAGTTAACTGTATAAGATGTTTCTTGTAGGCAAGGCATAATATTACTTTGTTACTGTAGATTACCTTTTCTGATATTACATTTTGAGATTTCTAATGAATTGTGGATATTCTCAAGTCTTAATAAAATTCATGTTGTTCAACGAACCGCGTAAATGACTGAATAATACTAATAATCTGATTCTGATGATTGAAGTTCTAGATCATTCAGAACTAGAGAATTTTTTTTTTTCATAAAACTAAAAATAAAAAAATTTTCCATATGGTACCGACTTAATTGGACTTATATATATATATATATATATATATATATATATATATATACTGAAAAAGCGACGCTTGTAGTCAACGCTGATCAGTTAGACTACAAAACACAACTATTTGGGAGCTGAAGATAGGACAAAGAAGTACTCTTTTTAGTCTACCAAGCTTTCGCAAATTTTTATTTGCATCATCAGGGTGCTACAATAAACAAAATTAGTACAAATTACAGAATAAAAATTATTTTGTATTCTACACTAATTGAGGTTAGTTGTCATGATGTTTATAAAATGAAATGAACAACTCATCTGACTCCTACAAATAATGGCTAAAACTAACCACAAAATGAAAAAAAAATGCTTTTAAAAGCACTCTAATTGTAGGATCTTTGTACAAGTCATTGAAAGATAAAGTACAGGAAACTGTACTTATGCATTTTAATGCATTCTGTCATAATAAATGCATTGCGGATTACTTCAAATTTAAAAATTTCCGCCAATGATGGCATAAAATGTAAAGCTTTGCGCGTGTAAACAATTAAGTTTTCTTCGACTTTAATGCACTAATAGCACACTCAAGTTTTTAGCTTTTCCTATTTTTCAGATATTTTATATTTACTAACTCCAAAATCGTCTATGATTTTCAAGATAGTCAAACAACGCCAAAACGGTAAGACTTAGACCGAATGTATGCTTAACAAATTATCTCGAAAATTCAATGAGAATATAAAAATGCAATGAAAATCAAATAACAAAGTTATGACTACATTGAGAAATAGTCAGCTACAAGTGGACTTCAGTTTAACACTACAAAAACGAAAGCAATATGTTTCTCAAAGAGAAATCAAATCCAAACAAAAGAATTATATCTACACGAACAAAAACTAGATTATGTAGAAGAAATCCGATTTTTGGGTATGACGTTTGATAAAAAATTAACTTGGAAGACACATATTCAACAGCTAAAAAAATCCTGTCTACCTGGTATAAATTTATTACGATCCCTTGCCTTTAAAAACTGGGGTGCCGATTATTCAAGTTTAATACTTATTTACAAATCCATAATTCGATCAAAACTTGACTATGGAGCCATCGTCTACAACTCCTCCAAAAAAACACATTTGAAGTCACTGGATATTATCCAAAATAGATGTCTACGTATTTCTTTAGGTGCTCACTACACAAGTCCCATTCAAAGTCTTTATTGGGAAAGTAGAGAACTTCCTCTTTCTTTCAGAAGACAATATCTAAGCCTAACATATGCAGCGGCAGTGTCATCAAACCGAAATAATCCAGTACTGCATAACGTTTTTGCTGATCGATTTACAAATAAATTTCAACAAACACATCAAATTGATCATCCTTTTTACTTTCGTATAAAATCATACTTATCCAAATTAAATTTTCAATTTCCAAAAACCTATGATACCTCTTCAATCCACAACCCAGCACCATGGACAATATCTATTCCTGATATCGACATCAGTCTAACAAGCCTAAGAAAATCAGAGATATCATCAACCGTCATTAAACAAAAGTTTTATACACTATTAAACACATATGGCAATACCTACAACGTATACACCGATGCGTCAAAAAATGAAGACAGAGTTGGAGCAGCAATTTATTCGGAAGACTCCTCAGTTAGTTTCAAATTGCCATCAATTACAACCATCTTTTCGGCTGAATTATTTGCAATCCTAAAAGCACTTTTGTTAGTACAAAACAAAAACAAAGAAAGATATATAATAATCACAGATTCTTTAAGTTCATTATCCTCACTGACTCAATTGTACTGTGACAACCCCCTTCTACTTCTAATTAAAAAAGAACTTAAAAACATTGCAAATAAGAACATCCAAGTTCACTTTTTATGGGTGCCTTCTCATATAGGAATTGAAGGTAACGAAGTTGTAGATAAACTGGCTAAGAACGCACCAACTAACCCGATGTCCGAAGAAAGTAATATATTGGTACAAAACGATTTAAAACCATACCTAAAACAAAAAATAATTCAAAAATGGCAAGAAACTTGGAACAACACTCCATCAAGGCTATACGAAGTCAACAAACATTCACATCTTTGGAAACCAAAAATAAAAGACAGGAGAGAGCAAGTGATACTTACCCGTCTCCGTATCGGCCATACACGACTTACTCATGACTATTTATTCCAGCGCAAAAATAAACCAGTGTGTGAAGTGTGCAACAGTGCTCTAACGGTTAAACATTTTTTAATACAGTGTCCCAAATATAATAGTGAACGACTAAAATATAACATACCCAACTCCCTAAGAGATGCCCTAGAAGAAAATACAGACACCCGAAAAATATTTTCCTATCTTAAAGACTGCCAACTCCTTCAAAAGATCTAAAATGAACATTGTAACATACAAAGATATTATTATTATTATTATTGTAAACTAATGTATATTTTACTTATTGTATCTATATTGTATTAATCTAAATACGCTAATGAGCCTGCGTGGTTGATGCGTTAATAAAATAAAAAAAAAAAAAAAAAAAAAGTTATGACTACTTCCGATATAACCAAAAATAGCACATATTGACAAATATTTTCATTTTAAAGTTCACTATCGAAATCCTATGCAACTAAATTTTTAGATCTCAAAACCATTTAGATTGGCAGATACGTCTAATAGGCCACACCGTGAGACATATTAATATCTCAGTTAAATTTTAAAGCAACTTGCTTAAAATAATTTCTGAATTTATTAAATTATCACATAAACGAGAAGTATAACAGGTACGAGGCAATCTTTCACATTAGAAACCAGACAAAAATCCCGGTGATGAGTTTACCTATCTGCGGTGATCAGTTTACCAATCTCCAAAGGATGCCGGTGATCAGTTTACTATATCTCCGAGGGTCTAATAATTTTATGGGGGGCTATATAGTGATGAGTTCGTACACGTCCGTTATAACATGGGTATTTAATCGACCTGTTTCGGGATTTCCCTCAAAACTCGACGGTTCTCGAAATAATCATAATATTCCATAATTTATCCGTTCACTGTATAGGCTGTAAGCACTCATGATGATTTGACAAAACAGACTGAATAACCAATTGCCAATTTGACAAATATAGTTTTGAAAATACGGCTGCTATTTACTGTGAAATTTCCCATTACAAATTTAAGAATAATTTTATCAAACATAGGATACGAAGAACATTTTTTTAGGTCTTGTTGTTTCTTGTAATAAATTGAATTTCATGAGTATGCTAGCATTGTTTCTCCCTCCTTGTTATTGTTTGTTTCTGTGAATCGGCGCTCCATTTGTTTTCATTTCGAACGACTTCGGCGTTAATCGAATTACATTTGATTAAATTTGATTTATTTCTTTTAAATTCGGGCTCTGGCCCGCTACACTCCATCAGCGGGTGAGTTTTAAGATAAACTAATTGACTGTGACATTGTTGCACTTGAAGTAATTATTTAATTGGTTTTTTAATTAAATTAGAATCATACAATATATTAGTAGAAGCACAATATAAGTATAACTACCTGTATAAGTATTATACCTGCCAAATCATTCAGAGACAAACAAATAAATATACAGGGAAGGTCGGAACGGAAGTAACTAGGATCTATCTATATAAAAGGCTCTAAAATCACACTGTTTGTCCTGTAGGGCAACTACGCCACCTGGGAAAGAAATCGTAACTATAAACATCTGACATTTCAATTATATTTGAAACGATACTTTTAAATAATAATGCTATAATTTTTTTTGGAAAGTTGACAAAAGTATTGGTTGCTTTAATTTTAAGATAAGATTTAAGAAACAAAATAGTTCAAAACTTTATATCAATTTAGACCTAAATACCTAGCGCCACGCTGTGAGCAGTGCTGAGGGAAAGATGTTACTCCGTATTCCTTAAAACTATCTAACGCCATGACAGAAAGGTGGAATTCATGGTTGTCGAGCAGCAAAAGTATAGGTTGCTCCTTAGAACATCTTGTGCGAAACACAAAATGCTTGACAAATTTTACAAACTGTTGTTCTTTCATCCATCCTGATGAATTTGAATATCTAGGCTTCCCACAGATGCATCTCTAATAAAGTGGTCCCTGTAGTTGACCCTTGGGAAAACGAAGAATGGAGAAAAAGTACTACTACTTGCTGAAACTGCAACGGTAAGGGTTACAAGGGTTCCTCTTTCTGCGGATGTGAGGTTGCCTATTTGCCTATTTCACATGGAAAAACGTAGAAAACCTTGTCGTAGTAAAACCACGTAGTAAAACATGTCTACATTTGATTTGTTGAATGAAGTAGCTCTTGACAAATTGGTTGCTTGTGGTGTCCTTAAGGATAATGGTCTATTCTTCATGATATAAGATGTATATTAATCTGAACCTGCCATAATATTGTTTGTCCAGCTCCTTGCGGGTTAAACCGTAATAAATATACGAAGCTTGTATCAGTTAATTAACTAGAAGTGTCTCCCGTTCTTCAGAAAAAAATATTTCGCCCATTGAAATAACCTACACGTTCTAGCTTTACATTCCCACCATGTGATCTGGCTTTAACTACATAGCGCTGAAGTGTTTTTTGTGGTATTAAGAAGTTTTTTGCGACCCTATTAACAATTCTGCCATTATTTAAAACTATTAAAACTGCCGGTAATAATATGGGATGTTATCTTGCCCTTATTCTCACAGTTGTGCTGTAGCAAAAAAAAATCGGTTGCCAGTAAAGTCGGTTTTACGGGCGAAGATTTTACGTGACAACGTCTTTTTCTCGGTAGAATATTTATTGATATGAATTTTATTAAATTGCACAATAGGAACAAGGAATTGAATGAAAATAAGAATTGCACAAATTTTAACTATAGAAATATATTTTGTTTACTAAAACATTGTACATGTAAACTTAAACTTAACTAATTTCTATTTGAGTGATTTTGTTGAGGATAGGACGATGATAGGAGAAATATGAAATGAAAGGAAGTGTTTCTGCTGTAATGTGTCTTGAACGCCTGAACGCTTGAGAAAGACAGAGACACAAGCACGGAAGCACGCACCGATTCAACGCGCCTAATTCTCTAGTGCTGCGCGCGCAGCGGACCGATCATGTTTGAGTGGGAGAGAGACGCAAGGCATTCGCCGGTCCGGCGGGCCTCTCTCTCGTTCGGTGACTCATCGTAACAGACGTGAGCGGGCGTTACACTTTTTCATGAATGACTCCGAGCCACAACCTAATTTAAGACGTTGTCACGTCAAAACTATGTGAAATTATGGGAGAAAAAGAAACCATTCTAGACGTCATAGATATAAAAATATTAATTTGGTATGGCCACTTCCAAAGAATGTTTTGTAATATATGGTAGAAGGAAATTTATGAATGGATACCTTTAGATCGAAGGAAACGAGGAAGGTCATCAAGAAGGGGAAGAAATGGTGAATGCGATTAACTAAGGAGGCCTACACGATCTGGTAGACAGGAAATTATGGAAATTGAGACAAGAAACCGCATTAATATAAGAGGAATCTAAAAATACTATAAAAAACGCAATAAAGAATGTAGAAACGTATGGATTAAGGATATATCAACAGAAATCGAAAATATATGGTAATTATAAGCAGCAAGAAGAGGACTAAAACCTAAATGTAAAAAGATGAAAAACATTTGACATACATCAGTATAAAAATCACAGAAGCTGATAAAAATGATTCAAATAGAAGTTACAATTACCAAAACAAATAGGAAATATAGAATTGAAAGAATAACTGCATGTAACTGTACTGTCATGGACTGAAAACAATTTAAAAAAGCTTAAAACAAATAATACGGATATGGATAGATAATTTCCAAACGAAATATGGAAAGGGTAAACGACATAAATTTGCCAAAGAAAATTATGGTGTAGTTACCGCCACGCGGGAGGAAACAAAGAAGTCCAAGAAATTGAGAAATTACTAGAAACGAGTTATATCAAAAGTGATGGAATAAATGAATGGCGATAATATGAATTATTTAAGAAATGCTAATATTGGAGTTAAAAAATTTTTATTTAATACAAATATCAATATGTATTAAAAAAAAGGATAAATATAAAATAAAGAATGAATTAAATTATTCTTAATTCGATTATCATCTTAAGTGCAAGTGAGGAGTTCCCCCCGTTTACTTCAATATAAACACCATTCTGTTTGATTAATTTTAATCCGCTTTAATCCAACTAGGACACATTTTTATTGAATTCGATGACCCAATTTATCACCACTTATTGGGATATGATGTTTAAGCCTATTGCTTTCTATCCCTCGATGTTGGTATTTTGTTCTATGTAAGGACAGTGACGTCCACAGAATTTTTTCTATGCAGATTTTTTGTTATATCTTTACAAAATATTTCCTTCGTTCATGCTTCTTTTTACAAAGTTTTTTGTACAGAGGCGGTATATTTGCTTAAATCCGTTAGTGATGGCCAATTCTAACTAGACAGAATTGTACTTACTATTAAGTTAATTATTATTCTCTTGAACTGTCATTCCTGTGTGGGATCAGTATCTTTGATTATATTTCTCTACAAGTTTCTTGGATTATACCTATTCTAAGACATGTTCTGTCTAAGCGTCCTCCACCAGGTACTCTTTGCTTTGACTCTCTTACCCTAACCATTCGCATTTTCGAAACATCCCTTTGTTGTTCTTTTTTTAACTGCACAAAATTTAAATCCGTATATCCTAGCTATTCTTATGGCAATTTTATCGGAATTAGCTTAGCTTAGCTTCATTGGAATACTTTTGTAACAATAAAACACTAAAAACTTTGTTTTCAAAACTTCCACAAAATTTATTTTAAATTCTTATCACTACAGCTGTTTCGGCTGATGGCCTTTCTCAAGTGATCTATTTTTGGCATGGGTTTCCACTTTATAGTCTCTAATGAAATAGGTTCAAAACAGATCACTTGAGAAAGGCAATCAGCCTAAACAGCTGTAGTGATCAGAATTTAAAATAAATTTTGCGGAAGTTTTGAAAACAAAGTTTTCAGTGTTTTATTGTTACATAAAATGAATTTCCATCAAGTAACGGTCGAATCCATCAATTATGGAATACTTTTCATTACACAACACACTAATCACCTCCTTCTATTCCCGTCATCTTACACTAACTTTACTGCACGCATTTTCATATATTTTTCCATTTTACTGTAATACTGATCCTAGTTACTAGAGCTTGTCTCTACTGTTCCAATGCTCTATTTCTTTTTCTATTTCCTACTGGATATAAAAATCGAGCTTTTTACTGTAGTTTCCATATTAACTAATCCAACACCAACAAGAATAAATGACGTCTAAGCACTGACCTGTGACGCAATCCTACGCTATATCTATTTCTCCCTCTCTCTGTTTTTCTCCTTCTATCTCTATTTCTTCTTCTTTCTGTATTTCTCTCACTTTCCCTCTCTAAATTAATAATGATCATAATTCTTTAATAGTCTTTCTTACCGGAACTTAACAACTTAATGTTAAAGTTGTTAAGTTAAAGTCTACTAAAAAAAGTACAACAAACTGCTGAAAAAACATCCGTGTAATGGTTTTTTAATGCATTAAGATCTTACAGACCTAATCTTTCTCTTATTAAACACATTGCAGATACCACTAAGGATCCCGATCTGTTCAAAGTATTTAAACAACAAAAATTTAAATATAATCGACAATTGCAAAATGTTAAAAAGTCAGCGTACTGTGATTTTATTACTAATTCCAATAATAAACCTAGAGACTGCTGCAAAATAGTAAATTTCGAAACAAACAATACAAGATCCAGTTCGGTACAACCTGATTTACCTCCAGATGAAATAAATAATTTTTTTACTACAATTGCAGACAATATAATTACATCTCTTCCCACTATTAATGTCGATGTCCTCTTCAATTATAGAAATTATCCTTCTCCGAGCAAGTCCTTCTTTTTCGTCCCGTTATGGAAGAAGAGGCCTCTCAAATAATAAAGTCTCTTAGTAATTCTAATTGTGGAGACTTTCACGAAATTAATAGCAAAATTTTAAAAGAAACTTACCAAATAGTTTTAACACATTTCACTCATCTTATTTAATTCTGTCAACTGGAGTATTTAATATCAAAAGTACTACCTATCTACAAAAAAGGTGATTCCTCCAAAACTGACAATTACAGACCTATAAGCATTGTTTCTACTTTTGGTAAAGTAATTGAAAAGGTTATCAAACAATAATTTTATTCCTATTTTGAGTAAAATAATTACTTAAGCAACTCACAATATGGATTCAGAAGTGCTCGTTCTACAACGAACGCGGTATTTAATGTTGTCAGCGAGATGATTGAGGGGCTTGATCGTGGCAATCGCATAGCAATTTCTCTTTGCGACTTGTTGAAAGCTTTTGACTGCGTTTCACACGACATTTTTCTTCACAAATTAAATTACTATGGAATCAGAGGTATACCTCTTAAGCTTATAACTTTTTGTTAGACCTGGCGGTAGTGTCTAAAGGTCATCTCTCCGATTTTCTATTTGTAAAACCTGGAGTCCCACAAGGTTCGGTCTTAGGGCTCTTTTGTTTATTATTTATGTCAACAATTTCATATCTTCGTACAAAACCATACAATTCGCGGATGATACGACATACGTTACATCAGAAAAAAATAATGATGATTTAAAACTGTCTTATGAGGAAGTTTCTACTAAATTTAGTAAATGGTTTGCTGCAAACAAATTAAAACTTAACTCTGATAAAACGCAAAATTTGGTTATATCTGCAAGTAATTTATACAATTATCCAGATAACAAAGAGACTAATATAGAACATAAATAGAAAATTAAATGACATGAATGAAAGTTCAGGATAAAGAAAAACTTTTATAAATATATTTAAAAAATGAAGAGTTTGTCGGTCAGATAGCCAGGGGGGAGTCCCATTCACTTTATTGTTTATGATCTATTAGTCGATGGTTCAAACTCGGACGAGAAAACAAAAAGACTAACCTAATATAAAATTCAAATGGATCTACTACTTAGACATTTATACGCTATTGTATCGAATCTCCCATATTATTTTAACAAATTACTGAATCAAGGAAAGTTTGGGATAGACGAGGCGACAGAAAATATAATAAGACATGAAAATAAAAGACTCGAGTCAAAAGTAAATTTTTAGAAATAATAAAAGATTTTGAAAAACAATAAAAGGCCAGGAGGAAAAGGTCAAATAATGTCGGAAAACATAAAATGTGGAGGATATTTGCTGAACACTAAAGTAGATGAAGTTACAATAACTCAAAATATCAAAATTTGTAAAACGGTACTGATATTACCAATACATAAAAAAAAAATTAAACTACCTTAATTGCCTTAAACTACCTAGTGTAAAGAATGCTGACAACTTTATCGAAAAGAAGATTAGAACATTTTTCAGAAGACTTGCCATGAGATTACAAGAAGTTCTTGGGTATAAAAAAAAACGGGTGTGGCAGTCCAGTGAGACTGCCGGTAGAAGTTATACTTCTATACACGCGTTCGCCGTTAAAAATTTATATAGGAGTCAATCTGCACAATCATTACATATGTAATGCTATAGGTAAGAGAGAGCAGAAAGAGAAAAAGAATTAGTTATATAGGTATATGGTGCATCGTTTGCTGTATATAAACATTTGACCTGTAATAGGAGTATAGTAAATGAAGGATTGTATCAATATTTTAATAAAAATATATATTTATATATATATATATATATATATATATATATATATATATATATATATATATATATATATATGTATAAAAGGAGTTGAATGCAAAAAAAAATTTACACATACTCTGCAGTAAAATTCATTGTTTATTTTGTTGTTAATATAAAAATTACAATACAATAAATACACTGCAACATAATTCAATATAATAATAGAATATAAATTAAAATGTAATATTTATAAGTATTTAAAACTGCCAATATACATAACTTACTTTACGAAGATAAAAATAAAAAACCAACAACTCGGATTATGTTGTAAATTTTCATTTTATTTTAAAATTTATGTTTTTTGCGTATATTACATATATTTAATAAGATTAACGTGAGGTTTTTAAATATTTCAAAAATAAAAAAGGAAATTCATAATTGGGATTCGAACTCACAACCACCAGCGTATGAACCAAACACGTAAAGGATTTGCCAATTAGACATGACACTAACGGATTTCAAAATTGACAGTTCTCGGTAAAACGGTGATTATTTTGAAATACAAAAGCCTAAAATAATTATAAACGTTTAATTTTAAATAATACAAAACATATCACATAAATAATAATATTAATACATATTATATTATATATATATATATATATATATATATATATATATATATATATATATATACAGTATTATATATATATATATATATATATATATATATATATATATAATATATATAATATATATAATATTAAATATATAGGTATACAAAAGGAACATTTTTAGTCTCGAGAGAGGAAGAGAGAGAAAATATATCTTCTGTCTCTCTCTTACTCATTATCTTACATATGTAATGGTTTCACAGATTCACTCTCATGCAAATTTCCAACGCCGATCGTGCGTATCGAAGTATAACTTCAAAATAGAAGAACAACTGACCAAGAGATTACCAAGAAGGATTTGGAAACAATAGAAGAACAAATGACCAGATATTTCTCTTAAAAGATACGGTACGATAAAAAGTACCTGACAAGGTACTACGAATCTAGAATAAAAACTTTTTTTTTGTCGAATTTGAAAGAGCATGTGATACTATAAAACAGTATAATTTGTACTGTACAGTATTCGAAAAAATCATATGTGATGAAATGATAATGTTAAATGAAAAGGATAAAAACTACTGGGACAAATTGTTAGAGGCTTATTGATATGACAAAGGAATACGGCAAAAAAATCAACAAACGAGTCAATATATGGAACTAATAAACAACAAGGGAATCAATATTGTGACATTGTATTTCACAATATGCAATTCAAAGTATTTCAGTTTTTTTATTTTTAGCTCTATTTTGATGATTTTTTTAGCACACTATGTAAAAATTTATAAATTTTAATTCAGTATAGTGAGTTTTTAATAAAATTTTATATTTGGCTTATTATACGGGGTTAATCGAAAGGTGGATTTTTATCCTAACTATGAAACATCCTGTGGAATAATTCCGTTAGCGGATTTTCGTAAAACCTTGTTTTTCGGTTGCAACCATGTCTTCTTATTATCATGTTTTTTGGTTTCCCCTAGCCTCTATAACTGCCTGTACATGTTGGCTCATGTTGTCTATGAAGTTGTGAATATCATCTTGCTGGATGTTTTGAAATTCTTCTTCTAGAGCCAAGTGAAGTTCGTTAATTGAGGCTGGTGCGACTTCGCTACCTCTAAAATTTCTACCAAGCATGTCCCAAAAGTGCTCTATTGGGTTCAGATCTGGCGAACACGCTGGCCAGTTCATTTTATTAATACCAACTTCCTTTAAATATTGCGTGACACACATGGCAGAGCGTGTAATTGCAGACTGGGGTCGCGCAGTTTCTTGCATTAATAGAAAATCATCGCCGATATAATGAGAAAAGGGTACTATGTGATTCGCTAAAATTTCCTCAATATACCGGTGTGCAGTCAACGAACCCTTAATAAATACCAATTCAGTATGCACCTCTCGGGATATTCCTGCCCATACCATCACCGAACCCCCTCCATGGCGAACGTGGGGACTGAAAGCGCACTCCGCAAATCTCTCCCCAGTTCGACGCCATATTAGTTGTCTCCCATCTAGTGAGTGAAGACAGTATCTCGACTCATTCGTGAAAAGAACATTACTCCATGGTCCTAAATTCCAATGTAAATGTTCCCTGGAAAATTGTAGTCTAACCACTCTGTGCTGTGGAATTAATTTGGGCCCAGTTGCTGGTCTGAAACTTTGAAAATCAAATTCATGTAATCTTCGACGAACTGTAAATACACTTACATTATTGCCTCGAACCTCTTGAAGCTGATTTCTTGTTGCATCGCTGTTAAATAACGATCCCGCAAAGCGTTGACTCGTATAAAACGATCATCTAAAACAGTAGTTTTGCGCTTCCTGACACTTCCCGCTTTACGCTTGTTTGTTCCAGTTCGTATAAAACGTTCCACTACACTTTGGATGGTAGAGCGATGAGTGTGTAGTACTCTAGCCACATATTTCGCCCATCTTCAACCAGAGCAACGGCTTTCGCACAATCTTCGACACTATGAACTATGATCAATCATAGGTAAACAAAATGTAAGTGTCAATATGACATAATGATAACAGTCACCAAAGCCACCTCGACGTATTAAAAAATAACTCCAAAATAATCATAATTAAAAAAGTCCTAAATTGTGGGTGGCAAATTCATTTGGCTCTAAAAATGAACCAGGGCATGTAAAATTTAATCAGAAAAGTGACTATGCCAAATTAAAATTTTTAAATTTATACGCATTGTGCTAAAACATCAAAATAAGGCTTAAAATAAAAAAATTAAAATATTTTGAATTTGACCAAAATTTTCTCAGTTGCTTTATTTTTTCATCTGAGTGTAGTAATAACTATATATAATTGATATCAACAAGATAGATAGCTTTTTAACCATTATACGTAACATAAAAAAATAAAAATATCTTCCAAACGACTTCTTTTCATTTCGACTTTCTAAATCCAGACACAAACGCATTTTAAAATTACCGTAGCATACAAAACTTCGAAGCAACTGTTACTTTTTATGCTCTTCGTTGCATCTAAGTATGAATGAATCCGTTCTAAAAGGTTTTTCTTGTCAGTCATACGTTTTGCGTTTTACGGGCGCTTAAACAAGGCGAACAGCTTCGTACAAAAGCAACCGCGAGATGGGATAAAATTTGCGCAGATTTAAGGGAAATATTTAAATAGAACTTAAACAAGATACAATGCGTGATATGTGGTGATTTTTTTATGGTTTATATATAAAAATAATATAATCAACAAAGCATTCATGTTTAGGTAACAATATTTTATTTGAGTGTTGAGTTGAGTTTTTGAAAAGTGATCGATTTTTTAAACTTTAATAAGCATATATTTAACACTTTGGCTACTGGCTATAAATTTGAAGTTTTTTGTCAGAAACTGAAACTATATTTTGGTAAAATTCACAATATAATAATAGTCTCCCGTTTTATACCGCTGTCGCGGCTTTGGGAGTATAGCAGGGTAGTCTGCTATATCTAGGGAATAAGGTATACAAGGAAGGTAACATGGCCAGTGCTACGCTTCAACCGTCTATTATTACCCCTGGTTTTACCCAAGGTACTCATTTTTATTCAGGCTGAGTCGACCTGGGGCCTATAGACATTCATAGACATAATTCACAATATTTAATACTAAAAACATGTAAATATCAACATTTAGGTATTTTTTTGAAAAAAAAATTATGTGTAAGGGCCGTGTCAAAAAATGGTACACACAGTTTGTGGCAGAAATAAATGCGTAATTATCTTCTTAGAAACTATGTGTACCATTTTTGGACACAATGTTCATTTTTTTGCTTGACAGTAATGAGTGTCAAAAAACCAGTTGGTACACAAAAACTTATCACTGCATGCTAGACAAGATGTTTTAACACGTTTTGTTTCTTTTATAGCAAAGTTACGTCCATTTCTAGCACTATTATTTTTATAACATCTTGTACAACGACCTCTCTGTTCCACTTCGGAAAGTTTGTGATTTCTTTCTTGGTTAACACGACGATCATCCAAATTTTTCATCTGAATATTTCGACTACGAAAAATTTCTGAGGCGATTTCTTCTCTAAATTTAGTGATACTTATCTTTTTGTTTGTTATAGCCTCGTATGCAGTATGTGCATTTATAATAGATGTGTTAACCAAAAATTCAATTGAAACTTTCCTATACCACTTAATACCCCTACGCACTGCTGATGAATATGATGCTTTTTGATCAGAGACGTCTATAAATGATTTCACATTATTATACTGCACGATTGTGGAAGGCTTTCTCACGACACCCCTTTTTGTTGGCACGTCCACTATTTCAGGCAGAGACTTCGTAGTGAGAAACATGACATCTCTTTTGTCTTTCCATTTTCCAATTAAGATTTTACTGTTACTCTGTCTCATGACTAATTCACCCCTTTTTAATTTAGCCTCACTTACTACTTTTGGATTATGCTTCCTGTGTTTTCTCAGTGTGCCTATTAAATGTGTATCTTTGTACAGAAGTTCGTGTGCTAAATTCACGCTAGTGTAATAATTATCTGTGCACAAAACGCGACCTGAATGTAAAAGTGGTTCCATAAGCTGTAGCACCACTTTTGTACCAATTGGCTTTTCATTAGGTGTTTGCTCTTTTCCTGTATAAATTTTAAAATTGTATGTGTAACCTTTCACTCCACATAGTTTAAATAATTTCACACCGTATTTGTGACGCTTCCCCGGTATATATTGGCGAAAGCTCAGTCGTCCTCGAAAAGGAATCATCGTCTCATCTATACACACATTCTTGTCAGGAGTATATGCTGATTGGAACTTCTTGATTAACAAATTTTGCAAGGGAAGGAATTTTTTGAGCCTATCATCTCAGGCAATTTCGTTGTTTGAGAAGTGCAAATTGGACAAAAGAAGCTCAAACCTTATCCTGGACATGTGCACAAATTTTCCAATTTCATTTTTGTACAGCATATTGGTGCTAAAATAATCTTTCAAAGTGGGTTTACGATCCAAACCCATCCATATTAGAAGACCTAAGAAAACAAAAATTTCGGATTGATTTGTGTTTCTCCATTGTCTCAATAATGCTGTTTTTGTTAATGTTTCATTTGTAATTCCTGATACTATTTTCTGTTCAGCATATCTGTTGGTTTCCTCGGCAATAAGTGATAAGATATCGTTGTCAATAAATAATTTATAACAATGAATTGGATGATCTCCTTCCCTTTGTGCAAAAAAACTTTGGGAGAATCCTGAATCTTCCGTGAAAGTAAATGTGTTCAAATTACCTACAAAATTATAAACTCAAAACTATAAAAGTGAATACTAATTTATATATTACCTGCACAATTATTCCAAATGATATTAGGATTAGGATTATTTAAAAAAATATCAGGTTCAGAATCGTTGTTGAGAGATTCTAGATCAGATTCGAATTCTAACTCTTGCCCATCACTGTTAATTTCTAAATTAGAGGAAGAAGAACACGAATCTTGATCATTTGGATCATCTATATGCATAGCATCATCATCATCATCTTCACTAATAAACTCATACTCCATTTCACTCATATTCTCGGCTATTTCACGTAGTTTAGCATCACTTAATTTTTTATTTGACATTTTAAGTACTAATTTTAGAATCGTAAACACACAAGACTAATATTGCACAAACAACAAGTTTCTGCTAGTCAGAAAATGGCCATAATATGCCATCTGCTGAAGGAGTCTCAAACTGCTCCGCCATAATTTTAAAAAATCGGTCATAGTACAGCCATCTGTTGATTAAGTCCCAAACTGCTTCGCCAGAATTTAGCAGTAAACTGTAGGAACCTAGATACGCATTTAAAACCATCAGAACTGTGTTCACCAAATGTACACACAGCTTGAAACATTACCATTTCATGTGACCAAATTTGGTACACGCAGTTTCTGATAAACATCAACTGTGTACCAGAAATGGTACACACAGTAGCCAAAGTGTTAATAAAGGAACAGAACTGATGCAAGATAATAGTTGAAACCTGTATTAAACAATGTTAGTAACATCGTATCATATAATTGTCAATTATAGAAGTGTCTGTGAACAAAATTAATTTTTGTAGATCTCAAACAGGTGGCGCTGGCATTAGTACCACGTTTTTGACAAATTTATATCAGTTAAAAGTTAAATAGTTGTTTGCATTATTATTTACTAGATTTAATGAGAATAAATCACAATGTGATTCAAATATCTCATATTTCGATTTATACTTAAGAAATCGTTCTCAAAATACCAAGTTTTAACATTAGTAGATTATCTAAATAAGCAGTAACACAGTCTATGCAGAAAGAACTAGATATTGACTTGTAACGAAGAAACACATGAAGTGGCCTGGAAATGTAAAAGAACACGTCACTAAGTAGAAAAGAAGTGGAGCTAACAGTTATAATATACAATTATTAGTAGTTAGGATAAATAAATACTGTTCTATTCTGGTAGAAAAGAATCACACATAGCAGAAGAAGAAGAAGAAGAAATAAATATTAACAAAAGAGTTAAACAACAACGTTTTAAAACCTGATCCCATAAACTCCAATCGAGGAAATTGAAGCAGAAAAAGAAATATTTAAAAAAGCTTTAAAATGAACTACATTCAACTTTATATAGAGATAAAGAAAATAACACAGAAGTAATAAAAATGATTCGAATGGAAGAATAGTGTTAGAATAAGCTCCTGAAAATGATTCGAATGGAAGAATAGTGTTAGAGTAAGCTTCTGACTGATGTAATATTAAAGATTTGAAAAGAGAATTTTGATTTTTAGGTTATGTTACTTCTTGTCAAACTTCAGATGTAAGCACATGTTTTGTTAATATTCTCAGGGTTATTATTCAATAAACTTTTTCCTAATCGATCGTCAGGTTGATTTATTCATTAAATAGGAAAAAATCCAAAAAGAAAAGATTTAAAATTATTTTTTAATAGTTTATAACAAAAACAAACCCTAAATAAAAAAAATCGGTTGCCTGTAAAGTCGGTTTTACGGGCGAAGATTTTACGTGACAACGTCTTTTTCTCGGTAGAATATTTATTGATATGAATATTATTAAATTGCACAATAGGAACAAGGAATTGAATGAAAATAAGAATTGCACAAATTTTAACTATAGAAATATATTTTGTTTACTAAAACATTGTACATGTAAACTTAAACTTAACTAATTTCTATTTGAGTGATTTTGTTGAGGATAGGACGATGATAGGAGAAATATGAAATGAAAGGAAGTGTTTCTGCTGTAATGTGTCTTGAACGCCAAGAACGCTCGAGAAAGACAGAGACACAAGCACGGAAGCACGCACCGATTCAACGCGCCTAATTCTCTAGTGCTGCGCGCGCAGCGGACCGATCATGTTTGAGTGGGAGAGAGACGCAAGGCATTCGCCGGTCCGGCGGGCCTCTCTCTCGTTCGGTGACTCACTGTAACAGACGTGAGCGGGCGTTACACTTTTTCATGAATGACTCCGAGCCACAACCTAATTTAACACGTTGTCACGTCAAAAAGAAGGCAACTAATAAATAATGAGTTTGAATGGAAAACTTAACAAAGTGAAACAAAGGGTAAAACTCCAAAAACAAATCGGCGGATCAAACCCTCTTTTTAAACGCTACTCACAAATTTATTTGGCGTTAGCGTTTTTTTCTGTTGTTTCTTAAACGTGGTATAATCTTTTTCGCTTTAATTCATTTTTGATTTTTTTCTATTACTGGTACATGATCGAACTGGTTCAATCCTTTATGAATTTCTGTATCTAATCTTCTGTATTTAAAGATCATGTTTTCTCTCGCAAGGTTCACTTGAAAGTTTTTAAACAATTCAAATTGTTTTCAAATTAACACAATTTTTTTCAACCCTATGAGACAGACAGTAATAAAACTATAAGGATTTAGTACGCTTAAATGAAAGAAAAAGAGTTGGTCAATTAAATAAAATCGTGAGAATAATGTAAAATTAATTTTGAATAATTTTAAAGTCAATTTACTAAAGTCTATAAAACGAAATAGGTGACGAAAATTGTTGGATCGTTTTTTTTTTATTTAAACATAAAACCACATCAACCGAGCAGGATTATTAGTAGATATAACAAATACAGGGAATATTACAATAAATACAATTAAATAACTTGATATCTTTTAAATAGGTTAACAGTGTTGAAATTTTTTTGGTGAGAAATGTTTTGAGATCCGTGAATCTGTGAATCCGTGGGATCTTCTTTTTTCCATGAATTGGAAGCGATTGTCAGTGAGCTAGAGCAGCTGGAGCAGATAGGTAGTGGTTCATAACAGTTAGTTATGATCGAATTTGATATTGATCAACAATTCGATACGTTTTTCTAAAACGTATCCAAGGACTAATATCAACCTTTACAAAACTATGCTTAACAAATGAATAACATACAGATTGAACGAATTTAAAACGGAACATACGAAATCAATGTATTTCGGCTCAACTCCGCTCTAGGTGGTTGGCCAACAAAAGGTTGTCAAATAATTATATTATAAAAATCCAATACTTCAGCGGGCTGCTGGATTCTGAATTCATTCAAGAACAAGTCAAAACTCCACCCAAATAGGTTTCCTCGAATCACTGTGAAAACTAGACTACACAAGCAGTTATTATGCTGTCAAACCACTTATCGCTTCCTTATAGTCCAAGAGATAGAGCCGAAATTTTGAAATGATCAGTAATATGACATTTCTCTATTGGAATATATTCATTGTAACTGGGTTAAGACTTTGCCTTACAGGCGGACGCCCCTCGTGGTACAGAGGGTGGCTATACAGGGATGAAGTTGTAATTTTTTTCAGAAAAATTAACGATCGATAATATGGCTGAAAATTTGCCCAGAGTAAGATCTTGGTATAACCAGACGAAATCCCAAAGGGCGGACGCGAGAGTGGATACATAAGAGCTGGCGGACAGGGGTGAAATTGCAATTTTTTGGGGAAAAATTAACGATAAGTAATATGTCCGCCATTTTCATGGCTCATTATTTAGCCCCTAAAAACTCTAAATCCAAAAGGGCGGACAGCTGGGTTGGTACAGAGAGCAATAAAACGGGGTCAAATGTACCACTTGCCTGCGCATTTTAGGTCTCGGTAACAATTTTCAAACTGATTTTATTATGATATTTTTATACCGATTGATTTAAAAATTTGTATGCTCACTTCTGTTACTATTCTGAGAAGCGTCAAGTAGAGTTTTCCTCAAAATTTTCCAAAAAAATTTCCGTAAATGAAAATTTTCGTAATTTTTTGAGGTAAAATCTAATTTATAGAATTCTTTCGATTTTCTGTAAGTTATACCATGATTTTTTTCCAAAAATTTTCAAACGATTTTTCCGATAAGAAAAAAAAATTAGAAAAACTTTTCTAAAACATTTGATAAAACTCTACGTCATCGTCTGAATCTTTTATAGAATATTTTGTAGTTTTAAAATGATATTATGATAATGTTTTTTTTTTTCAAACTAAAGTCATATTTACTTTACAAATCACATTTTTTTCTTAAATATAAATATTTTACGAATTAATTTTTAATTGAATAAATGTTTGATATTTGATATTTTATTAAATTAAAGTAATTTTATAATGTTAACTATTAAATATTTTTGGTATAACAAATAGTAATTTTACTTATTTTTTATTACAATAAAAAGGTTTTTAAATTTATATTGCATAAATAATGGTTGTTCAGATATAAGAAAAATTTGATTTATTATTACATTAATAATCAAATACAAAATATATTATTTCTATTTATCAATAGGTAAAATTCAATTTGTAGAATTCCTTTAACATTTTACAAATAATTATTAATAAAAATCAATTTAATAGTGGAATTATCAATTTTTTAAGTTTTGAAATTTACTTTGTACTTAGATATTTTCAATATTTTTTTTAACTTTCAAATTAATTGAATTTTTTTTTTCATTAGTTAATTATAATTTTACAAATTCTGTTTGGACATTAATTTTGCATCATTATTATTTTAAAATATTAAAATAATAATGATGCGCGTTCCATTTAGATCAGTAATTCTAGACGCATGCGCTAAATGTAATAAGTATCAAGATGCTTTTATCCAACTTGGTGAAACTGACTTCGATTGTAATGAAGTTTTTGAAACCTTAGAAACTTTCATATGTCACTTATATGGAACAGGACTGATGAGAACAATTCCAAAAAGAAAAGTAAACGATGTCAGATTTTCACTATTTAACCGGCAGTATAAGTTGCATGATATGAACGAGCCTTTTAAAAAAAAACTAAAAAATTTCGATGCTTCAAGCTTACCACCATGTCAAGATGAATTACACCAACATCTACTGCGAGCCCATTATATTTCAAATATTTGGACAAATGCTCATAAAAAAGTACCAACAGAATTGATTGTTGAAGAACATGGTTGGGAGTTTGAAGATGAAACATATAAATTCAAATGGTTTAGTGGACCTCAGATGCCAGAATCAATTCGAGAAGTAGTGATTGAAAATGAAGCAGATAATGAATGTGATATTATTGAAAGTGAAAGTAACGAAGATGATGAATGTGATGACATCAGTGAGAGTGAGAAAAATGACGAAATTTTTAAAGTTTTTCTAAATTTTTTTTTCTTATCGGAAAAATTGTTTGAAAATTTTTGGAAAAATTCATGGTATAACTGACAGAAAATTCTAAAAGGATTCTATAAATTAGATTTTACCTCAAAAAATTACGAAAATTTTCATTTACGGAATTTTTTTTGGAAAATTTTGAGGAAAACTCTACTTGACGCTTTTCAGAATAGTGACAGAAGTGAGCATACAAATTTTCAAATCAATCGGTATAAAAATATCATAATAAAATCAGTTTGAAAATTGTTACCGAGACCTAAAATGCGCAGGCAAGTGGTACATTTGACCCCGTTTTATGGCTCTCTGTACCAACCCAGCTGTCCGCCCTTTTATATTTAGAGTTTTTAGGGGCTAAATAATGAGCCATGAAAATGGCGGACATATTACTTATCGTTAATTTTTCCCCAAAAAATTGCAACCTCACCCCTGTCCGCCACCCCTTATGTATCCACTCTCGCGTCCGCCTTTTGGGATTTCGTCTAGTCGTCAAAATCTTACTCTGGGCAAATGTTCAGCCATATTATCGATCGTTAATTTTTCCGAAAAAAATGACAACTTCATCCCTGTATAGCCACCCCCTGTACCACGAGGGGCGTCCGCCTGTAAGGCAAAGTCTTAACCCAGTTACAATGAATATATTCCAATAGAGAAATGTCTTATTACTGATCAGTTCAAAATTTCGGCTCTATCTCTCCGACTATTAGGCAAGCTACTCTTTCCTTTAAAGGAGACAGATAGTTGAACGATATTTTATACAATGTCTATCACCGGGTATGGATTTATTTTTGTCCAAGTTTTATATTGGTCCACTATTTCAAATGCAGTTCAAAGAGACATATATTAAATTGTATGTTCCGTTTTAAATTCGTTCAATCTGTATATGTGAAATATACGTAAGAAAAATTAGTAAAGAATAAGTATAGAGATGTAAAAAAAGAACATGGTTTACATATTTAAAGAAAATGGCACAAGGCAGATGATTCCAAAAAATATTGGAGTGGATTTCTCATAGAAAAAGCAAGTAACGACGCACACTGAGAAGATGATGTGACGATACCAAAGGTGCAACGGTTTTAAAAACTTTGCTAGAACAATTAACGTATGACAGGAAAGCATGGGAAACACAAGCTCTGTTTTAATAGTCTTAAACTTCAAAACCAATTAGAATTAGACCCATTTTGAGTAAACTACATAAGTTACAAATGCTTCTTTCCAGCTTTCGAAAATCAGCAATTTCTGTTAAATTAAATATATATGTAACACCCTCACACATCTCACCACTCGCTCACCTTACACATCGCCCTCCCTATTTATCCGTCGACCCTTGCAAATATTTTCCTTTAGCCAATATGTACATACAAATATATTCCTGAAGAGACGGAAATGTTTGTCCCCGAGAATACGGACCACGAAATTTCGCAGTGTTATTGACAGTTAAATTTACATAGACCTTTCGATGCTTCGGGCCGAATGTGTGTGTTCTTTGCTATGATTTACGACGCCGCGCTCTGTGGTTAGAAGCTAAAAAGCAAAATGGAAAACAGAATCGAAGGCAGCTGTGTTTGTGTCTTTTGGGATGCCAAGATCAGCAGCGGGTGGATTCAGGTGCTACATTTTTGCCGGGATTTCGTCCATAATTAACGGTATATTATTGCTTTCTCTGCGGCCCTCGATTTTAATTTTCATGATAAGCTGAAGGATTCTAAATCGGACTCTGAGAACCCTGAGAACATCCCCGAGGTTTGATTTTTTTTTTTTTTTTTTTTTTAATTTTAATAGTCTTTAATAACTCGAATGGCACTTGCTTCATAATTTACAGGTCTCCATAATTTATCTTCAATTTATCTTTTTTACAGTTGATCAGTAAAGCAGATCTAAATAAAAAATCTGGCTGCGGTGTAGCTATATAGACAAGTCAACAACAAACAAGTGAATGATTTTATGTATTCTAGATGTTACACAAGTTTCGAGAAAAACAGAGACATTGATCACAATATTGACATGTTTTAGTATAATATAAGGAGTAATTCACAAGACATTTAAAAACAAGACAAAAAACGATTCAGCTATAAAACTTTGTAAGAAAATGGCCACATCTACTCTATTATATGGATGTAAAAGCTAGGTAATGGTGCAAAAAGTTAAATCTGGAATTCAATAGTCAAAATGAGATTTCTCAGAATAGTGAAAGACTTACAAGACTTAATAGACATAAAAATGGAAACGTAAGACAAAAACGGACTATATATCATATCATAGTTTCAAAATTGTAGACAGTAGATTCTAAGAAATAATAATTTAGTTTAACGACATTACTGTTACTAGTTTGTAATTTTATATAATTTATCAACCTCTATATTAATAATTCACATTCGTAATTGACTACAGTGAAACTTTTTAAAGAGTAATTCTACGTTAATTATATACATTTGGTCAGGTGACCCCTCTCGATTTGGATTAAATTTTACAGACGTATTCTTTTCTATAAAATATGATGATTTACCAAATTTCAGCCTTCTAGGCCCAAAATACCTCTTACAATACAACAGTGAGCCATTGAGCGCATTATTTAAAATTTTATTATTTTTTGTTCCTTTTCGTACTGGTATGATAATAATAATCGATTCAAAAGATTGATTTGCTAACTGAAGCACTTTATTTTTTATTTCCGTATTTTTTACATTATTGTACTTTCCTTAGTATTTTTTTATCTTAATTGTGTTCATAGGTACTTTATTGTTATCTTATATACTAAAACGCTAAGCCCTTTTCTTGTCCACCACTTTACTCAAAAACCATATTAGATAATTAAAATATTTTTTCGGAATATTATTAGTATTACGTATGAGATTGTCAAGATATACTTTTGGTACAAAAATTCACTTCCGGTTTTGAGATGACCGGAAGTTAAAATTTACTTTAAGTTTTAGACCCCACAATGTATATATGGATCGAAAGGTCTCGTCGAGACGAATCTAAATATGTACTTCCGGTTGCGATCCGACACCGGAAGTGGCCCGAAACGCGCATAAAACGTCAAGATAGAGCAAATCTGACACCGGATTCGTGATCAGCATGCAAAATTAACTGCTAAATGATATCCATGTCGACATTTGATGAACTAAAAATTGCATTCCGGTTTTGAGGTCGACTTCCATAATCACTTTTTTTTTACTTGCATTATTATTGATGAATGTTCTTGCTTATATTGTTTGTATTGATCTCTTACTTTTTCTCGCAAAATAAAAATTTCATTTAAAAAAAATCGGTTGCCTGTAAAGTCGGTTTTACGGGCGAAGATTTTACGTGACAACGTCTTTTTATATATTATATATTATTATATTATTATTTTATATATTATTTATATTTTATATATTATATTTTTATATATTATTTTATATATTATTTATTTTATATTATATTATTGATCTTATTATTTTCTACAAAATTTATTTGAAAATTTTTTCGATATATCAATTAGTTGCGGAGATATCGATCATTGAAGTTATTGTTTGCTACCAGTATATTATATATTTATTTTTTTCAGTTATAAAAAATTACTATTTCCAATTGTGTCTACCAAGTATGGTCACATGTATTTGCCTACATATTAAATAATAATAAGTACAGATAATGTTATGTGACGTTCACTTCTGATTATATATATTTTAATATTTTTAATTTTAAAGAATCAATTTGAAAATCAAAACACTTATTCAGATCGAAGGTTCAAATTTTTGCTAAATAAATTTGAAATTAATTAAAATTTGTAAATGTAAATGGTAAAGTTGAAAATTAAAACATTTACTAAAATTGGAATTTGAAATTCTTGCTAAACACAGTTAAATTCTAACTCCGCGCGTGGTGATTGGTCGGTTTAGTTCGTTTGTTTGGTCGCCCTGTTTTGACAGGTTAGAAGTTATAATTTGTTATTTTAAATGTTTGACTAGCAATACGCGCTGTTTCTTCTCAATCTACTGAATTACGATTGATTGCAGAGTGATTTAAACTAATAATTTACTTAACACTATCAACATTTGTCAATAGTATGACATAACCTATAAACTCAGTTTCTCAACTTTTGTGTCAATCTAACAATTAATCAGTCAATCATAGTTTACGATAATGAAATATTAGTGTACAATTATTTACCTTTATTGTTATAGTTGTTGTAAATGACGAATCTAAGCACTCCACATTTTCACTACAGACACAGCTGACAATACTTTCAACGATTTTCAACTTCAGCGATTCAACGCGCCTAATTCTCTAGTGCCGCGCGCAGCGGACCGATCATGTTTGAGTGGGAGAGAGACGCAAGGCATTCGCCGGTCCGGCGGGCCTCTCTCTCGTTCGGCGACTCACTGTAACAGACGTGAGCGGGCGTTACACTTTTTCTTAAATGACTCCGAGCCTCCACCTAATTTAAGACGTTGTCACGTCAAAAACTCGATGTCGAGTTGGTCCGCTAGTTTATAATAGTAACCTAACCTAACATGCTTGTTTACAACAAACAGGACGAAAATTGCTGAAAAATAATATTGAAATAAATGTTAAATAATAATAAAAACACAAAACGGTGTTCCAAATGGCATTTTAGTTTCTTTCTAATTTTTAAAGGAAAAATATATGTTTTAGAGATATATTTTTAAGAAAAAGGAGGTTTTTTAAAAATTCCGAATTTTTCTTGACACTTAAACTAATTTTAACACCGGTATTGTGTTAATCGCAAAATTTTACATCAAAACTGTATTTTTTGATATTTTTGAGTATGTAAAGTTCACAATGCAAGAAAATGTGCAAACGGGAAACGTTTTTTTAACTTAGAAAAATTATATACCCGTATAGATTTGGCTATTTTGGACCTAGAACGATAAAATTTTGTGAATCATCATATTTTATTTATATAGAATCCGCCTGTAAAGTTTAAGCCAGATCGAAAGGTGTCGCCAGACTAACTTGGCGTAGTTAAGTGAGATTATCCTAAACTATCTTATAAAATACAGCCATTACAACGCTGACCGGTAGAAAAGAATAGTAGATCATCGAAGCTGCAAGTTAGAGAGAGTTATATCACTCAATCTTAACGTTCACTTAATACCTAGTACCTAGCTTATCATTTTCATTGTTAAAGTGAATTTTAGAATAAATTACCAAAGTAGAAATAAGAAGAATCAAATTCGACCAAAATTCATATTTTTGCTTTAATCTGTGCCTTCTAAGAATTGTAAGGCAAAACAGACGATGCTAAAAGATGTAAAGAGAGATACGGACAATCTAAAAGTTGCATTTCACAACATATCTCATCATCTAAGCAAAAATCCAAAAAAAAAAAATTGATTTCTTGTACTCATAAAAGAGTATACCGAAATAAAAAAAAAGCCAGTTAAGATTTGATTTTACGTATAGTGCCTTTTTATATTCGCTTATATGTATTTCATCCTACCAAGATTTATCAGAGCGACTGGTAGAGAAGCTCTAAAAGTGAAATCAAATCTTTTCATTTAATTCTTGAATTTTAGAAATGTTAATGTACTAAAAAAGTATTTTTACTAAATTTATGTTATTAAATGATTTTCATCTGACATTCTTGGAGTTCTATGTTCAAACGTTCAAACTTCTAAAAATAAACAATGGATCACACAAGAGATAAAAGAACTGATGACGGAAAGAAGGGCACACAAGAATAAAAACAAACAACAGTGCAAAAAAATTAATAAAATAATCAAACAGAAAATCAAAGAAGCTAAGGAACTGTGGCTATCAGAAAAGGGTGAAGAAATAAAAGGTTGATAAACAACATGACAGTTTTAACATACACCGGAAAATCAAAGAGACAGCTGGCATATACAAGAAGAAGGGTATTGGAAATATCATGGATAAAAATAACAAGAAGAAATGGTCCACCAATCACCAAAGACGAAATTGAGAAAGTGCTAAAACGTATAAAAAATGAGAAGACCACGGGACCAGATGAAATACCTACAGAAATCTTAAGAATATTAACAAACAATCATATGAGCGCACTAATAGAAGTATTTAATGACATTTATTATACAGGAGAGATTTCGAAAGAATGGTTAATATCAATATTTATTCCAATACCCAAAAAATCAAACGCAATGAAGTGTGAAGAGCACAGGACAATTAGCTTGATGAAACATATTTTAAAAGTGTTCTTACGAGTGATACACGAACGAATCTATAAAAAAGTAGATGATAGAATAGCTGAAAACCAATTGGTATTCAGAAAAGGCTTTGGCACCAGAGAAGCATTATTTACTGTACAAACACTAATCGAACGATGTCGAGATGTCAATTGCGACGTATTTATATGTCTAGTCGACTTCGAAAAAGCTTTCGACAAAATACAACCCCGAATAATGACAAAAAAACTGCAGAACACAGAATTAGATGACGAAGACGTGAGAAGCATTGCCAATCTATACCGATATCAGAAAGCCATAATACGAATAGACCAACAAAAATCGAAAGAAATACCTATAAATCGTGGAGTAAGACAAGGATGTGTGCTTTCCCCTTTACTTTTGAATATGTATTTACAATACTCTTTGAGGACAGCAGAAAAGGACTACAGATCTTGGTTGATCGCATTACCCAATACTGCGAAAAGTATGGAATGGCACTAAATACAAATAAAACATAAATCATGCTGCTAAGCAAGAACAAGATTGAGGAAGACAGTGTTTATGTTAAAGGAATACTTTTAGGTAGGATGCACAGATATCAGTACTTAGGTTGCGAACTAAATGAGGAATGTGATAGAAGTACGGAAATAAAACGGCGTATTGAGATAGCTAGAAGTGCTTGTAATAAGATAAAAGCAATATTATGCTATGGAAAACTCAATATCGAAATTAGAACTAGAGTATTGAGATGCTACGTGTTCTCTGTCCTGTCGTATGGAGTTGAGGCCTGGACAATTATAGAAGCGACAGAGAAAAAACTCATTAATTTTGAGTTGAGAATGTGGAAAATATCTTGGACACAACACATAATAAATGCGAAAACGCTACGAAGAATGAAAAAAGTTAAAGAAATACTCAACACTATAAAGAAAAGAAAAATGAGCTACTTTGGTTGCCTACTAAGAAACGAGAAATACGAATTGATGCGGCTGGTCATAAAAGGGAAGGTGGAAGGCAAAAGAGGACCGGGGAGAGGACGCACGTCCTGTCTGAAGAATCTAAGATAATAGAGTGGGAAAACGTCAATAGAACGGCTGCAGATATAGTCAAATGGGCCATGATGATCACCAATGTCCTTAGGGATGAGGCACGTTAAGAAGAAGAAGTTCAAACTCTGTTACAACATGGATTTGTATTTTTGGCTGTTCAACATTCCTTCGATTGGTAATAAAGATCCAACCACCATGTATGAACAACATCCCCAAAGCATTTTTTTGGCTGAATGTTTTACGGTTTGATCAATATGAGATGATGCAAGGTTTTTATTGTCAGACGACTTCCTGACGAATTTCGACCGCTGTCCCTGAACTATAAAGTGAGTGAGTTTCATTTGTAAATAAGACTTCTTTCCAAACGTCTACAGTCCAAATAGAGTATTTTTTGGCCCACAACAGCTTTTGTTTCTTTATTAGTACAGTTAGAAGCTGTTTTTTTTCTGTGGACGCTTTGCCCTTCAACCATTCTTCAAAACTCTTTTCCAAAGAGATAAGTCATAAATCCCTACGATTGACGCTGGTAGATCTTGTTAGAGCTCTTGGCTTGTTTTTCTTGGGTCCAATTTGCTGTTTCGAAGTAAAAATCTTTTATCTGCTGGTGTTGTTTTTCTCTTTCTTTCGCATTTTCCTGACCTTTTCACATCCATTGATCTCGTTTCTCGTTTACGCTTCAAAATCTTAATGGACTGAAACGGAATTATACGAAACAAACTCACTAATTATCGAAAACAACACAAAATAGTATAAAACGACACAAACTGTGGGAAATGTCCTAAAACACACTCAAATAAAAGACAAATAAAAGTAAGTTTTCAATGCTTGGTCAGTTGTAAATGTGTGGACAGTGTTGCCAACTGTAAATATTTAAAAAAGTCACAATGATTCCATTAAATCGAACAATACTGTATATTACTGGTGTACTTCAGTAATAGCAATAATAAGGTCGTTATCAATCAATCAGTTGTTACAAACAATAATAGGAAATATAGACTGATGAGAAAATCACTGAGCAATGAACACACGCCCTCATCTGGTCAATATCAACAAAATTAGAAAGACGTCATATCTAGGACACTTTATGTGCCGTATTGAATTTGAGCAGCTCCAGGTAATATTAGAAGGCAAGATTGAAAGTAAAAGGGGCATAGGACGAAAGAAAAAATCTTGGCTACGAAACATCAGAGATTGGACTCACACAGGAGGAAATGAATTAATTCATCAAGCCCAGAATAGGGAGAAATTTGCCATAATGATCGCCAACCTCAACAGAGAAGGCACTTAGGAGGAGGAGGAGAAAATAAAAATTTACAAAACGAGAACATCATATAGGCAGAATGAAAGAAAATTCACTAACTAAATAAATTCTAAATTACAGGCTCAAGAAGAAGTGTGGGACGCCCCATAAAAACATGGAAGGAATTTTAAAAAATAATCCATTCATTTTTTAACGAAATTTGAAAAACTGTTATTAAAATATTTACAAACTGACGATAAAAAAGAATTATATACTAATAATAAATTTTGTTGTACCATCCACTCGAACATATCCCACTACCCCACTGACAATCTCTTGTCGGCCTTTTTCTCTCCCTGCCAATTTTGTCGTTTTCCCTTGCGTTCCTTTGATAAATTTACCGAGTCCCGTCTTGTTTGACGAAAACTATATTTACACTCTCCTTCTCAACTTGATTGAATACCTGCAGCAGCACAGCGCCAGGACCTTCTGTCTACCGAGGAATCCGATAAAAATAGGAATCACTAAAGACTTTGAAGTTAGGTTCGTTTTCGTTTTGTGTTTGTTCTTACGAACGTCCTACGGTGGAAAATTAAATGAAGTTTTTCTGTTTTTATTAATCAAGATAGAACGTAATTTTATATGGTGGATAAAATTTATTTGGGCAAATTACAAAATAAATTATATTCGAGTTACATTGGATTAAAGAAAAAGCAGAAAATTGATCGTTTTTCTTATTATAATATACATTATCTTGAAGATATGAAAATTTTCATGAAAAAATGAAAGAAAAATCCATTATTATTACTGAAATTAGCACATAACCATTTCTGCAAAAATGAGAATGCCACTTCTCATATGACACACATGCCACAAAGACTTCCAGCGTAAATAACGACTATATTTTGTAACGATATATTTTGCCTACCATAGGGGTATTACTATTAGGGGTAGAAGATGGGGGATAGAAATTCTTGGGGCGAAGATAGGGTAAGCAAAATAAACGCTACTTGTGCGAACGGGCACTCAGGCTTTGGTAGGAGAGCTGGGGTCGTGGATAAGTAAAAGACAAGGGGGTTTGGATTGGGGCAACTACAGAAAAATAAAATAAAGGGTCATAAATCTCTTGGGACAAACAAAAACAAAACGAAACAGGAAACACCTCAAGAAATTTAATATAGGGCGCCACTTGAGGTGCCTAATTATACCTATTACAACCAACTAGTTGTAACTGAAGATATAATTATCAGAAATGCAAAACATTCAAAATCTTTTTCAAATTAAACTCAAAAAGGGTTATTTAAAAAAAATAAACAAAATGTTGAAAAACAAAATTTAACATTTATTTTTGTGTCACCACAAACAGTTACAAAATATAGAGAACACAAGAATGCTCAAAAAAGACAATACAACATTATAATGACAATAGCTGCAAAATACAAAAATACAAAAAAGACTTACATCTGTTTACAATTTCCAGGAGTTGGAGATACTACAAAACTTGCAATTAATGGGGGACAATTTGTAGCAGAAATAAATTATTACAAATCAAAACCTTCTTTAAAAAACAAAAACAAAATCTCAAATATGATTAGGTATTTACCAAATGTCAAAAATAGTGCTAACTGTCATATGTTAATACTAAATCTTAAAACTGAGAACAATTAAAATGACAGCAAGCTCGGCCTCGCCCTAACATCTACAATTTTAGTTATTACAATTTCTTAAACTTTTATGAAAGCAATTATTATTAGAAAATGTTTATTTTTCCTTTAAAAGTTCAAACAAAAAAAATTACCTGGGTTTCACTAAAATTTCTGGGGCTAGGAACTTCACTTACACTGGAGATTTACTGCCACCCAAAAAACTGCATCTATAGTCTGGAACGACGACCAAGGACAAATAAAATTGAGGCTAAAAGTTGTCAGTGGACACAAACTTCGAAAATCTGCTTCTTTAAAAAACTGGAACCATGTGGGTATTTTTCAAATCTGTTGGAAACGCAGCAAATCTCTTAGATACAAATCTTTTTTTCAACAAATTTGCCGGCTTCTTCAAACCACACACACCGACGTCTGCTCTCAATGACCAATCTTTTCAACCTCATTTTAACTTCACGTACAACTGCTACTATACTATACATTTTTCCATGAAAAAAGGCGAAAAACACAAAACATTACGAATTTGAAGGAAAATTCGGACTCCAATAAAACTAAACACGCCTTTAACAGCGGCCGGCCTTACCGAGAGTGACGAAATTATCTAAAAAAATTGCTCACATCAGTTAGAATAAACAAACCACTTTGGGTATAAACAAAACACAACGGAAATTAAGACGTAGATTAATTTGAAAACGCAATATCGGGCGGTTTGAACAAAGAAATATCGAAGAATTTGCGCCTGTGGCATAAATAAACAATAAAATGATTCATTATCGACGGCGGCGACCTAAAAAGAACGAAAGATTATATTGGTTTTAAATTGAAGGATAAGAACTAAGAAACATTGAAAAAATTCTTCGTTATTATAATGCATATATAAGGAGATTTCAATTAACACATATACGAGGGGACTTCAAAATAAAATGCTACAATTTTTGTAAGGTTATTCTGTATAGTGTATTTTGCATGGTGCTTAAAGTCTGTAGTGAAAGATCTATCCGCATGCCCATAATTTTTGAAGTTTTGAATGTGGTTTTGTCAGCAGTCTCGAATGAAAGATCCCAGCAAGCATGATGATCACATTATTGTGAACTGTTACATATAAGCTTATTTTATGGAAGCATATTTTAGGTACTGGTGTAGAAATATTGGTGCCTTGTGGTATATAAGAAGCTTATATGTCTGTCATACTGATTGAAGTTTATTTTTCTCAATTTAAACAATTTAGCGACTATTCTGTTTGTAGTACCGATTTTGACGTTTGTAATACGGATTGTGACATTGACGTTTAAAAAAAATCTACGTTCTTTGATAGAATTTAAATTAACAATCACGCCTTTAAGCAAGTCAAAGAATTCACATATCTTGGATCGCTAGTAAATTCAACAAACAATACAAGCTACGAAATAAAGCAGACGGTCTCCAGAAACATTTAAAGAATAAAAATATAAAAGGTGCAGTAAAGCTCAATATATACAAGACCTTAATAAGACCCGTTTTGTTATAAGGGGTTGAAACGTGGACCTTATCCCAAATTGATGAAAGACTTCTTGTTATTTTTGAGAGAAAAATTCTTAGCAAGATTTTTGTAGCCATAAATGAAAATGCGTTATGGCGTTAGTTATGCGATCAGTTATACACTGATCCAGATATTCTGAAATTCGTTAAAGTGCAGAGACGGGTTGATGGTAGATGGGCTAGACACATTGCTAGGATGTCAGATCACGAATACACGAAGAGATTAACATTATCAAAACCAGAGGGTACAAGAAGTAGATGACGAACACGAAGGAGATGTATTGATGATTTGAAAAAAGACCTACAGATTCTAAGTGATGCTGAGGGAATTTTATCGTTATCTTTATAATAGTTGTTCATATTTAGCGGCAGCTGGCCAACATGATGCGATTTGCTCATCTGTGAGATTTATCACATTACTATTATCGGAGTACCCATTGTGTTAAATAAATTTGTCCCAATTTTAGTTATTGATGGATTCGACCGTTACTTGATGGAAATTCATTTTATGTAACAATAAAACACTGAAAACTTTGTTTTCAAAACTTCCACAAAATTTATTTTAAATTCTTATCACTACAGCTGTTTCGGCTAATTGCCTTTCTCAATGGGTTGGCATGGGTTTACACTTTATAGTCTCTAATGAAATGTTGAGGAGGGGAGGTTGAGGAGGGGAGAACTGTTTGTCTCAAGCTGGTCATTCAGAATTAAATCTGTGTTTTTTAATGTGTTGATTTCTATAGATTCTAGTTATATAAGCTAATATAGCTTAAGGCCTTTATTTTGAATGTGTAGAATTTTAAATTCGCCATTAAAAGAATGATTATGATCTAGAAGGTGAGGTGCGTATGTAGAATCTGTTTTTCTATTATTGAAAGCCCTTTTATGTTCTGCTATTCGTTTATTAAAATTTCTACCTGTTTGACCAATGTAAGTTTTTGGGCAGTCGTCACATTTAAGTTTGTACACACCACTGTGTAAGTGTTTTTTATGTTGGCTCTTGTTGTTTTTAATATATTTGCCTAGGTTGTTATTTGTTCTGAAAGCTGGTGTTATTCCTTTCTTTTTTATGTGTTTGGCTATTTTTGTTGATATTTTGCCTGTATATGTAATCGAGCAGAAGGTACTGGGTTTTTTCTCTGGTGGTGGAATTACTAAGTTCAGGGCTTTCTTGTGTAGTTTTTGATTTAACATTTTATTAATTGTTTGTTCGTTGTATCCATTGTTTACTGCTATTTGCTTAATGATATTTAATTCTGTCTCAAAATTGTATTTTGACATAGGAATGGCTGTTAATCTATGTAACATACTATGATAGGCTGCCAGTTTATGTTGTGTGGGATGGGATGATGAATTGTGAATAGTCGTGTCAGTATGGGTAGGTTTATGAAATATAGAGAAGTCATGTTTGTTTTTAAGTCTGGTAATTTTTAAATCTAAAAAATTTATGGATTGGTTTTGTTCTGTTTCTATTGTAAATTCAATATGACTATGAAGAGAATTAATATACGATAAGAAAGGCAATTAGCCGAAACAGCTGTAGTGATAAGAATTTAAAATAAATTTTGTGGAAGTTTTGAAAACAAAGTTTTCAGTGTTTTATTGTTACAATTTTAGTTATCTGATTTTTTCTATGAAACTTGAAAAAAAAGGGTACGTCTGGTTATCCTCTAACGATCCCGGTTAAAAATCCAAATGTTTATTTCATTTTGGCATACCGAGAATTGTTGTTGTCTCTTTCTGGAGGTTGACCATTGTCTGACCCGAAGCTGTTCAGAGGTCACAATTAGGACATGGTGTGAGTTTTTGTTTGAGTTAACCTCGACGCAATTTACATTTTTGTGAGGCCTTGAACAAAACCTACTGTTGATTATTAAGAGTGCAGTTGGGCGATGCGTGGATCACTAGATTTAGACATTAATAATAATTTAGTTAAAAATTTAAAATTTGGGTTTGGTTTTTGGTTTAAAAGATTACTTGTAACCTGATAGACTATAGATCTTAGTTGTTAAGTGAACCTCAATGTTTTTTGGGTTTTTGTTCAAGGGTTTGTGTTGCCTGGTTGCTAGGATGAGTAGGTTCGGTGGTAGATCCTCGTTTCCTCGTGATATCGAAGTCAACCTAGTAACTACTATGGGTGATAGAGAGGAGAAAATTTTTGTTCGAACTTTTAATCCACTTAATTTGTGATTGCTACTGTTTTGAGTGTCGTATGTCTGTGGTTATAGTGGCCAGTGGTGAACGAATAAGGGTTAGAGTGGTACTAGAATCCCATTCGCCAGCTACTTGTATGATTTAAGATTAGTATGGTTTCATTGCCATCATGGTGTTTGTGCAGCGTCGTTCACTGATGGTAGTTGTGGTGTAAAATTTTACTTCTTGTTTCCCCTATAGTTGTTTTTTTTCCCTTCCCATTATATACTTGGTTTGATTTGGTTGTGAATTGTCACCTCGGTTCATGAAGACTGTAGCATTCGCAAGGGTGGTTAAGTTTGAGAATTGTGTCTCTCTCTTTTTGCGAGATGTTAAGGAATTGATCAATGCAAATATTCGATCATATATAGATGAGGGATTGGTGCGTTTGTTGAGTATGTCAGTTTTGTATTTTGAGAACGATTTCCAAAGAGGAAATCTAAGCGTCAAAATAAACTTATTTTAAAGTAAAATTGTAGCTTATTCTCAATAAAAATAAGAAATTATACTAAATGGCTCAATTTAAAAAATTCAGATAGTAGATGAAGAAAAATTATGGAATGTGAAACATTAAATAAAATATCGATTTTATAATTGTAGAGTATTCCTAAAGAGATCTTTTTTATAGTATTTTCCGAACATATTGTCAAAACATTTTCTTAATTAAAGAATAAACTTGTATATTTATTTAGTTCTATTACTTATAAATTTGTTCTAAACGTATCAACTTTACTTAAACAAACACCTTTCCAAAATAAATGTTATATACGTAAAATTTGGCACTGTAACCCAGTGGAAACGTCAACATTCACAAATTCTCCACTTTATCAACTTTCAGACTGCTTAATTAAGCGATGAAGGAAAATTATGAGTGCGTTATGAGATTTTCCTTTGATGTCGCTCTCTCTGTCTTTATCTAAAAACCGTGTTTGTTCTCTTCGTTACGTTTATGAAAAGTCGTTAAGGTAAACACTAATCGTAAACTTCCTTAATGCCTCTATAACACGAGGTAAAACGTTTTTGTACTGTGGAAATTGTCTACGAAACACATTTGAACGTATAACTGAAAAAAAAATATTATTACTGCTACCGAGTTTTTCGAACCCAACAAATATTTACATTCACTGCTTACTAATTAATTTATTTTAAGTAATTATCTGATTATATCTAATGCATTTTCTGTTATTGATGCTTAAGGTATTACTAGAAACTAAAAAAAGGTCTAAATGATATACGTGAACTACAAGTAGTAGTTTTATTGTGTTGATAAATATTTTAGTAGTCGATATTATTTTAAGTATATTCTAGTAATTTTACATTTTCTATTTGTGTTTGTCCTGTAATCTCATGTTTAGTGGAATTTTAGATTTACATTTAGATTTACCAATTTTGTTTTCTAAAGTAGACTGATTCTATACAAATTGTATTTGTCAAAAAGGAAATAAAGTATTATTATTATTATTATAGTATAAATACCGATTGTTGATCATCAGAGAGCTAATACGTGGGATGTTACATTACTTATGACAGATAAATAATAAAATAAACCAACAAACAAGAAACAGTTGATTACATATGTGTACCCCGGAGGTAAAGGACACTATGTCCATTTTTATCGAAATTTAGATTATTGCACTTTTGAATATAACTTTTCTGGCTCTACACATAGATAAACCATACTATGTCCAGAGACAATTTTACGGCAAGTTACCGACTTTTTAATAAACACCAAGTCCACTTCCAGTCAGA
This sequence comes from Diabrotica undecimpunctata, assembly GCF_040954645.1. NCBI lineage: Eukaryota > Metazoa > Arthropoda > Insecta > Coleoptera > Chrysomelidae > Diabrotica > Diabrotica undecimpunctata. The sequence continues at coordinate 161,242,056 of NC_092806.1, read as the reverse complement.
GGTAAACAACACCATGTGGACTTGGTGTTGTTTACCTCTACTATATGTATTCACCGTCATTTACCATCCGGACATAGTGTTATGTACCCTTGTACATTTCCCGTCATATAAAAATGGTACACTTTTTTTTCCCAATTTAAACCAGTGTTCAGACCAGAAATATATAAGAGAGCCTCTCTTACATATCTCTGGTTCAGACTGGAGACAATGGTTCGTGAAACAAGTCATTGTCAGATAACGGAATTGCACTAAATCTTAATAAAAAAAATAATGTTCAAAAATGTGTTTGGATAAATATTATTTTTATTATTAACAACAAAAAACCGTATCTAATAAATTTAATAACCAGAGAGGCGGTTGAGTTAATATCCAAAATGTTTGAAGAATTTTTTAATAATGGAGATATGACAAAATACTAATATTTCAGCAGTTTCGAATTATAATACATAAATTTAAATTCCACACTTGTGTACTGTAAAAGTTATTCATTTTATATTAATTTCAAATTAAATTTTTAATTTTTCCAGTATGTTTTATTTATTCTAGTATGCCACAACTCAATACAGTTTTGTGCTACACTTTACGAGAAACGAATGACCGCTCTCGATTTGAAATTAAACATAATAATTTAAAGTCATGTCTATTTTTTTTATTTTTTAACATTATTTTTGAATTGAAATATTTTCATAAATTTTAATAAAACACGATTCAAGTCCTTCTTTTAGCTGGTTTGATATAATATATTCGTTATAAGAAAGAAGTGGACGAAAATGATAATTTGTTTGGAGATGAAAATTCGGATATTGATAAAATCTATGAGCCTCCAAGTGGTGAAAGCTTAGAATCGGACGACAATGATATGAGACGTATAAGTAAACCAGCGAAAACAAAGGTAAAAGAAAAAGCTATTAGTACTTCTATGATTAGTGGGGCAATAAAAAAAAAACTTCTTCAGGACGATTTATCCCTAAGCAGTGATGCAGGCAATTTCAGTGAACATAATGAAGTTATTTTAGAAGAGAAAAGTGTTAAAAGAAAGGTACAAAATATAACTAAGTTCAAACAAAAATGTAAAAAACGGGTAGTAAATGAACAAAATTGGGCCTGTAATGTTCGCAAACGAAAAATAGCTCGTGGGAAAGAGTATCTCTGTAAAAGAGGCAAAGACATACCTGCAAAAATGTTAAAGCTTCCGTGCATGTGTCGCATGAAATGCTCTGAAAGATTGCCAGAATACGAAAGACAAACAATTTTCAACTCATACTGGACTGAGACCAACGTTTCAGATCTTAAAAAGCAATTTATCGTCTTATGTATCAACATTCAACCTACTCTTCGATCAAGAAAAAAGATCCAAATTCTACCAAATCTAAAAATAATACACTACACTATCATTTTACAGTGAACAATTAGCTATTGGAGGTGTGCAAGATTATGTTTTTAAACACACTTGGTATATCTAATTTAGTAGTAATAAATATGTTGAAAAAAAAATGAGGAGGTTTATTAAAAACTGATCAAAGAGGTAGACACACGCCAACCAATAAAACTCTTACCGAAACCATAAATAGTATACATCAACATATGAAATGATTCCCAAAATACGAGAGTCATTATTCCAGAGAAAGGAGTTAGAGAGATTATCTGGGCACAGAACTTACAATAGAAAAGATATATCAACTGTACATTGATAAATGCAATGAAAGACATGTAAATTAAAAGCTCAGAGCAAAAAAGTGGTTGTACGCAGATATTTTTAATAAAGACTTCAAGTTGTCGTTTAAACCACCCGAAAGTGACATTTGCAATACATGCAGTACATTTGCCGCTCAATTAAAAAATAATCTTACTGCAGATGAACTAACCAGTGTACAGGCTGATTATGATGCTCACCTTATTAAATCTAAAACTCGGTATAACTTGAAACAATTGGACTTTATTATAGCTAAAGAGTCACCAAAATACAAAGTACTATCTGGTGAAAATGGTCAGATGAAATTGCCTCGGCAATTTTGAAATGGGCTGACAATACAATTCCAGGTAGTCAAGTAGAGGACATCATTCTTTGGACCGATAACTGCTTTGGACAAAATAAAAATATAAGTATTATAATCTGCTATTTTTGGATACTGCAAATAAAGACGATCACTCAAAAGTTTTTACTGAAAGGGCAGACACATATAGAAGCAGACACTGTTCATGCTTTAATCGAAAGAAAAAGAATGAAACTCTCCAATTTGGCCATTTTAACACCATGGGACCGGCAATAACTAGTTAGGCAAACATCAGGTAAATACACAGTGCACAATATGGAACTTGCAGATTTAAAAACTTCAAAACGCTGTTCGATAAGAAATTGTCATCTAATCCTTCTTTTGTAAATAGAAAAAAATGTTAATAAAGACCCTGTTCTACTGTCAACATGTGTTTTCCTACAAGTCCAACAAGAACACATTGGAAAGTTCTTTTATAAGACCGATTTCAGTAATCAAAATATGTATGAAATGGACTTCATGAGGTATCGAAGACAGCAACTAACGTTTCCAGCCCAATTAAATTAAGTCTCAGTAATCCCATTACCAATCACAAAACAAAAGTACAATGACTTAATTGCACTACTGCCTTTTGTTCCGTCAGTTTGTCATGCGTTTTATCAAAATTTAACACAGCGATGTAGCCACAAACGATTACCCACAAGAACATGAAGATGATATGGAGCATCTTTAACAATTTTGAAACTTGTCGTCTATAATTTTACTTAATTATTATAACATTATAATATTTAACTCTAATAAAATAATAGTATAGGCTGTTTAATGTGTTTGTATTGTTTATTTCGTAAAGACCTTAACATGCAATGTCACATTATTTAAAAAAGTTGTTAGAGGTAAAACAACACTATGTCTAACTACACATTTTAAAAAAAAATTTAAGTAATGAACGGTAAACCTCAGGTATATAACAGTTCATAGAATGAAAAACGATTATACACACCACAATAATAATATATTAATCTTGGTTAAATATAAGAAACATTTGAGTATTTACTGATTACAAATTTAAAAAATTTTAAAACTGCTGTCCTGAAAAAGTAAGAAAATGAATATAGTGTCCTTTACCTCCGAGGTACCGATATGTTAATTCATAAATTGTAATATTTATTAAGGTCTAAATTTTCACCTGGCAAGAAGGTCGGTTATTGTTCCCAAATAACAACCCCAAAACACTATAGAAATCGATTAATTTTTGCTCGACAACATCAACACTGGGATATACAGGATTGGAGCCCAATTCTCTTCACTGATTAATCGCGGTTCTGTTTGAAGTCTGGTGATGGTCGAGAGAAGGTTTGGATACTAAGAAATGAAAGATATGCCCAAGCTTCTATGTCCCAGAGAAGAAAGTTCGGCGGTGGTGGTATCAGGGTGTGGGCTGAAATCTCATTTGAAGCTCGAACTGAACTTATTTGCATTAATGGGCCCCTGAATGCTCACCAGTAGACAGAGTATGTATTGGCAGAAGCAATAGTTCCATTTAGTCCATTTATTGGGGACATTTTCGTCTTTATCTGTGATAATGCACGGCCGCATATTGCAAGAATCGTGACAAATTACTTGGGGGAAGTAGGAATTAATACTCTAGAATGGCCAGCATGCAGCCCTCATCTGAATATCATTGAACATATTTGGGATAAACTTCTTCGTAGAGTTAGAAGTCAACCAGGCCAACCAGAAAGGACTTGCAGAACTTCAAAACATGCTTCGTGATTAATATGAACGTATTCCTCAAGTTTTTATTCAAAATTTGTTCCTTTCCCTTCTAAATCGTATGCAAACGGTTACGTATGTTTTAGGACATAAAACCCGATATTAGACAATTTTTTTAAGTTCACTCGTAATTTTTATTGTTTGTAATTCATTTTGATATTACACTATTTTTTTTTTGTAGCCTTCTAAACTAAATAAATGTTTTGTTTTAAAAATGAAAGGAGTATGCAATATGAAAATGTGGATAAAACTTCGAATAAATTTTTATCTTCGGAAATTTCTACGGTGGCCACTTTTTTTTGCCGGTCAGTGTACAATGCAATTATAAATATATTTTACAGCCTTGTATAAAAGTCATCTTTTTCTTCTGCTCTGCTATTAAGTTTTATAAAAGTAAACATTCTTTACGTACATCATTTAAACAATGCTTTTTTAAATAAATCACAAAGGGACAAACACATTGTACATAGTTTTCATTACTTTTGCCATCTTAATGCATGTCTTTGAAAGCAATGTCTGTTTTCTGTTGTGTACCGTCTCTGTTTTACGGCATTTGCCAAGTTCTGTTTTTGAACTTTTAATGAAAAACACGTTGACATTCGTTACTGGGAAATTTTCGGTAATTAAAAATTTTTGTAGTTACCGACTGTCGAGTGCCTTTTTGTTTCGCTCGCGCTTTTAGTCATTTTTTGCTATATTTAGATTTTAAAAATGCTTCGAGGACTTGGAGATGACAGGCGGATCGAATTACTGCAGTAACAGTAAGAGGAAATAAAAAATAACGAGCTATTATGTAAAATCATTGAAGTTACTCTCCAAATATTTGTCGATTACACTATTAAAATTTTATTTTAGGGATGAGACGGAAGGGTTTATAAGGATAAGTTTGTGCCAAGGTTGTTCAGTAGATAGTTACGTTCGTAAACTACTCAATGTATTACATAAAAGTGAATATATTGATGGGTAAATTTTTGTATTAAACCCATTAATGCCTACCATCAAGAAAGAAACTAAAAATATCTAAATCCTTTAGTAGATGTTTTTAATTCTGATCATATTTCTATAAAAAAATATTTTGTACAATTTTTAAATTTGGTTTAAAAAAAAAATGGTGTACCCAACCAGGTACACTGGGGCAATCAGTATAAAATATATAAAACAAATGTGTACATAGCCAAAAGTAACATTGAACATAAAAATACATACAGACCAAGAAAACGTTTAACAAAAATACATACATATACATTAAAAACACATTATTAATTATGAGCAAAATATTTTGAAACACTCTCTTTTCAGTGCAAAGAGTTACATTGCATTTTTCGCACATCCATCTAACTCTTATGTGGCATTGGAGACATTTTCGAAGGTTCGTGGTTCTTTTAGGGTAAGAGCCATCAAGAGTATCCAGTATACTCTTTAGCAGCTAATTAGATGGTTTGATAGATGTGGATCGTCCTTGTATGGCTTTTTTAAAAGGTCTGCTTCAAATCCTATATATTTTTCATAAATGCCGATTCTGTAATTATTTACCTCTTGATATCGCAACTTATGTTGGATGATCCCGACTTATGTTTCGTCTCAAGCGACTGTAACAATGCCCCTTTGGCAGCCATAAGAAGTGTTCTTCTAGATTTTCCCCACAACCAGCATCGCCCAGTCATTGAAGAGCTGGGCAAACAAATTCTCCTAATAAAGTCAATTCCAAGACCAATATGGAACTTTTCACGAGCACACTGACGGAAGTTCGCTTCTGACCTTGATAGGTGCCTGGGCTGGATACCCCCTATCAGTAAGAGCTATGGTCGTTTTTGTCGGGGCTGTGGTAAGCACAGCCAAGAAGAGCATGCCTAGAGATTATCGAAAAGCATATATCCCGGGATGCTGTCAAGATAGATATATTATACCACAACTTTCTTGAAACTGGAGACCAAAAGATCGCAGATGAACTTATAGTCTGAATGCAACACGTTAGCAAAAATGGACTAAGACAGTAGAAAACCTAAACTTTCAACAATCAAGTCGAAAAGCCTTGCCCTAATAAAGAAATTTTTAAAATGGTAAAAGCTCAACAACGGAAAGCAGGTATAACCCAAACTTAGTGGCATCTCATAGTGTTTCGACATCAAGAGCTACCAGAGATAAAACTCACACAAGAGACAAAGAAACATTTAAAAACCTTGAAATCGCAATCAATCGAGACTGAACGCTCTCGCTCTTTCATAATTGAAGAAATAGATATTGCCCTTAAAGAATTTTCCTCGGATAAAGCTTCAGGTTTCGACGGCATATCCACCCCGAAATCATACTCAATTGGGGGAAATGCACAAAAACCTGGCTATCACACTTCTTCACAAACATAATTCAGACCGGCAGAGTCCCACGGGAATTCAGCACTCAAAAGTCATAGCAATACTAAAACCGGGTAAACCAGCTCACCACCCAAAAAGCTATCGACCAATTGCTCTACTGTCTATAATGTATAAACTACTCAAAAGACATTTTTAACAGAATAAGCCCAACAATTCTCAAAACTATACCACTTAAGCAAGCAGGTTTTTGACCAAATCGAGGTTGCACAGACCAGGTGTTATCTCTCTGTACTTACATAGAAGGCGGCTTTTAAAGAAAACTAGAGAGTTTTACTGCGTTAGATCTGTCAGCAGCTTTCGACACCGTCGAAACCGTTACCGAACACCGTTATGCACTATTTCTTGCAAATTTACTACTAGATTAATAGAAAATATCCGAAGTAAGCACCCATATAAAACTCTAAAATGATCTGTCACAAGGCTCGGTAATAGCACCACTGCTTTTTAGCCTTTACATCGCAAACATGCCGACAACAACATCAACAAAGTTTGGCTATGCTGATGACTGGGCTTTATTGACCCAAACAAAGTCACTAGAAGAAGCTGAAGAGAATCTTACAGAATCTTGAGAACAAACTAATAATAATATCGTATGGCATTTTTGCTAAGGGGAAATCCTTTTAGATTGTTTCGGTTATAATTGCATCTTTAACCCTGTTTACAGTAGCTTGTGTCGATGCACACACTAGCTCAGTGAGTCCGACAAAGCATTGTGAACGGCTTGTAACATTTTTAGAAATGAAAATGTAGTTGTTAGTGGTGGAGTGTTTTTTCCAATTCGTGCGCTGTGGCTTACAAAGCCAGTATCTTGCCGCTGAGCTTCTGCCGTCCTCAGATCAACAAAAATGACTATGGATGGCTCCCTAGCCAAAATAACAACACAGGTTGCACAATTAAAATAGCAACAGGACTGCGACAAGGCGATTTCCTGTAATCCACACTATTTAACATAGCAGTAGAACAAACAGCGGAATAAAAAAAACTATAGCCCACTCTCCAACACAAATAGTAGCATATTCAGATAACATTATTGTTATGGAAAGAGATAAGTAAAGATTAAAATACGCATTAACAATCTTGGCTAATAAACCACGAAAAAGAGGTCTAGTAATTAACGAAGAAGAAACAAAGTATCTAATATAGAAATAACGAAGGGAGTAGGTATGCTTAGATTTATTAAAGCGATTAAAGCGATATTAAAGAGATATCTGGGATACATAAAGAAAAGGAAAAACGACCTACTGATTAAGAAGATCACAAGATGGAAGGCATAAACTAAAAGACCAAGAGAAAGAGCTAAAGAAAGATGGAAGAACCAAGTCATGAGAGATATCAAAATCCTGTGTGATCTGTAAATGTGAAAAAGATTCCACCAGGAATGATGAAGGCCCCGATGATGATGAAAAGTCTAGAACTTCTAAAAAAGATGTCACATAAATTACATAACTGTGTGGCTGAAAACCAGCAGAACATATTAATGAAACTGTTGTACATTTTTCAAAGTTTTTGTTATATTCGACATATTAAAAAATAATCCAATCCGTATTTTTGATGATAAATACGTCTGTCGTTTGTTTCTATTCATAGAAACAAACAACAGACGTTATATATTACATACGTATCAAAAGATCCAACTACGAATTTAAAAACATTGTCAATTTATCATCGACTATAAACGTGTTCCATATAAGTTTCTCAAATATTTATTTATGGTTGCAGCTACTCCTGATAAATCCTTCACCATTTTTTCATGTGGGTCGTTCCCGTAATAAATCTTTAAAGTAAGAGTCTAACGAGAAAACCAATAAAGACTATTGTCAAGGGACTGCCATAACATAAATCACGTGAATAACAGACATATGCTTTTTTCGCGCCACTATAAAACAAAAAATGGTTCGATTGTGTTACAGAAGTTTATTATAAATTCTAAAATATTTTCTTCTACATTATTTTAGGCTTTGATCGTGTTTTACACGATTTAATGATTATAAATGATTAATCCAAACAATATAACAGAATCAAAGCATATTAAAATAATCTAACTCTTGTTTATATTTTTTTCAGGTGAGTCTTTTTCTACCAACACCACTCGATCTTTTCTGACAAAGTGAGTAGTAGTTAGATATTGTAACTTAAATGATTTTTTTACCTATCTACATGTAAAGTTTTGTTGGGTTAATTTAAAACTTCAAAATCCTTCAAAAGGAGTTAACTTTATGATAGACTTTACGTAAATAAGAAAGGATGAAGGGAAGAAAAACGCGTGAGCCCTGTTTTTTCAAAAACAGTAGATACGGTAAAAAAGAAAATTGATACTGCATGAAAAAACTGGCATATTTATTTGATATTTTTATATTGTATGTCTGATCTGCTGCTAAAATGTTTGTACCATTCGCCATAGGTCTATCTGCGATTACAAACAATTTTATTTATTTTCTACCCAGCAGCTTGTATCATTGTACCTTCCTTTTCAATTTTTTGTGATTATGAATATAATTTTAACATTTTGTTAAAATCATTCTTCATCATCATCCAGCCTCAAGAGTCCACTGCTGAACATAGGCCTCTTCCTCATGTTTCCAACCCCGTCTATCTTGCGCCGCTCTCATCCAGTTTTTATTGAGTCTTCTTAAATCGTCAGTCCATCTTGTAGGTGGTCGACCGACGCTTCTCTTGTCTTCCCTTGGCCTACATTCCAATAACCTCTTTGTCCATCGCCCATCTGTCATTCTGGCTATGTGTCCTGCCCATCTCCATTTTAGTCTGGCTATCTTCTCGATGATGTCAGTCACTCCGGTTCTTCTCCTGATGTCTTCGTTGGTTATTCTGTCTCGCAGAGTTATTCCTAACATGGACCGCTCCATTCTTCTCTGCGTGACTCTCAGTTTGGTAGCTGCTGCTTTTGTTAAGGTAAGTGTTACTGCTCCGTACGTCAAGACTGGGAGGACGCACTGATCAAATACCTTTCTCTTTAGGCATGTGGGCAGCTCACTTTTAAAAGTTTCTCTCAGTTTTCCAAATGCTGCCCACCCAAGGCCGATTCTTCTCTTCAGTTCATGAGTCTGGTTATCCCTGCCAATCATAATTTCATGTCCCAGGTATTTATATCTATCTACGAGTTTTATTTCTTTTCCACCAATACTGATGTTCTGGTTGGGTACCAAATTGGTCATGATTTTTGTTTTCGAGATATTTATATTTAAACCTACACTTTCTGTAGCCACAACGAGTTCCTGTACCATCTCTCTTGCCATACCTAGATCTTCAGCTATTATAAGTATATCATCGGCGAAACGTAAGTTGTTTAGATATTCTCCATCTATTTTTATTCCCTTTGTCATCCAATCCAAATTCTTAAAAGCATGTTCTAGCACGTATTAAAAAGTTTAGGTGACATTGGGTCTCCTTGTCTAACCCCCCGTTCTATTTTTATGCGATTACTGTTAGTATGTAATCTGACAGTGGTTGTTGCCTGCAGGTATATTTTGTATAATAATTTAGTATATCTATAATCTAGCCTGCATTCTTTAAGCGCCTGTAATATTTTGCTTAGCTCAACTGTGTCAAAGGCTTTGTGAAAATCGATAAATATTAGAATTAGAGGTTTATTGTATTCCACTGCTTTCTCTATTAGGGTTTTTATACTTTGTAGATGGTCATTTGTTCCGTAACTTTTTCGGAATCCTGCCTGTTCCCTTGGTTGATAAGTCTCTAATTTTCTTTCCATTCTCTTAACTAGTATTCGCGTAAACAACTTATATATATGGCTGAGGAGGCTAATCGGTCTGTAATTCTCTAAATTTGCTTTATCTCCTGCTTTGTGTAATAGAATCATAGTAGCGTTGTTCCAGTCTGTTGGAATATTGGCGCTGTGAAGGCAGATATTGAAAAGTTGTTTAATTTTTTCAAGTAATACATCCCCTCCAATTTTTAGTGCTTCTGATACTATTCCATCTTCACCCGGGGTTCGATTATTTTTCATTTTCTTCAGGGCTTCTTTGATTTCTGATTTTGTTATATAGGGCATTAAATCTGATCCTTGTTTTAATACCCCAGTTTTTAGTGTAATTGGAGGTTCCGTATTGTTATCTTTTTTTCTTGATCTATATAACTCTGTGTAGAACTCTTCGACTATTCTTAATATTTCATCTCTGTTCGTTGTTTCTTCTCCAGTGCTGTTTCTCAGTTTGTTAATTTCTATTTTCCCCTTTTGTACGCTCCTCTTCAAAACTTTCATGTTCTTATTTTGCTCTATTGCCTGTTTTGTTTTTTCTACATTGTAATTTCTTATGTCTTTTCTTATTGCCTTTGTGATCGTCTTATTTATTTGATTTATCGCTTCTTTGCTTGTAGTGTTATCTCCTTTCATTTGTCGCCTTAGTTCTATAAGGGTTTTCGTGGGTTGACTCAGTTTTTCATCTTTTTTGCTTGTCGGACAATATTTAGTTTGAGCCTGTTGTATTGTGTTGACTATTTGTTTGTTCAATATATTGATGTCTGCTGTTGTGGTATCTTTCAATGAATTACCAATATATTTTTCGAAAATCATTCTTGTTCTTTATTGATTATATATTTTTTATTAACCTATTAGGCAAATATCATATTTTAGGCAAGTATCATGCAATTTAAGAGTTGTGTTTAAACGCAAGTAAATTGATTAAACGATAATTATTGGTTTTTTTTATTATTTCCTTATTTGTGTGTATTGTCTTGGTATTGTCTTGCTAGTCCTCCACTAATCTAATGCAAGCTTGTTATTTAAATTTTCCCAAAAAGTACCTAAATGTTTTCAAGTATTTTCAAGTATCGTTTCATAACTTTTTATTTCTTCTTTTAGTGTGTAGGTCTAATACTGCATTCATTGTAAAATTTTTACAAAAAATTTGGAGAATGTTTTGTAAAAATTGAAATAAATTAAAATATTTGAAGATACAGGGAAAATATTGATAGCACACAATCTATAGAATAAGAACTAAAAGAGGCATTAAGGAAAATACAGATTAAAGAAAAATCTTGAAATCAAGAAATATATAGTAGAACAATCAAAGAAATACGCCAAGAAATTGGTCAAATGCAATACTAATACACAAGAATAGATACACAAGTATGATCATCATCATCATCGTCATCATCATCATCATCTTCATTAATATCATCATCATCCAGCCTTCATTTATCACGTCTACTGCTGAACATAGGCATCCCATAAACTATATTCTTTACGATTTTGTGCTCTTTTTTGCCAATTTTTGGTGATACGAGTGATGTCGTCAGCTTAACCTGTATGTGGTCCATCGTGAGTCGTGCATTATCGCAACATGGCCTGCCCAGTTCCATTTAAGTTCTGCTATGCGTTCCACAACATCAGCAATAATCGTCCTTCTTCGCAGATCTTCGGTGTCTATTCGGTCCCGCAAGGTCACTCCCAGCATAGACCGTTCCATTCGTCTCTGTGCCACTCGTAGCCGTAGTCTTGGTTAGAGTCAGAGTTTCCGCCTCATATGTCATGACCGGTAATTGGTATGTTGGCCCTAAGTGTGTCTCGCAGTTTTCCAAAGGCTGCCCATGCTAAAATAACTCGTATCGAATTTCGCATGTATATTTCTCCACCAGTTCTACCACTTTCTCTTGTATAGTTAAATGGTTATTGGGGACCATATTTGTCATGAACTTTTATTTGGTCAAGTTCATTCTGAGGCCTACCTTTGAAAATGCAACATATCTGTGGCTTCTCCTAAATTATGTGTGATAAGGACAATAGCATCTGCAAAACGGAGATGGTTAAGCTTTTCGCCATCTATTGTTACTCCTCTGTGGTTCCAATTGACCATCTTAATGATTTCAGTGACCTTATTCCCCTTAAAATCACGATGTCAGATTTAAGAAAAAGTAGTTAAGGTATACGAAACTATAATGGAAAAAAAAATCAGAATAGAAATATAAGAGAATTTATGCTGCATGGTGAATATAAGATTCACCATGCAGCAAATAGCGAAAGCCGTAAAAAATATAGAAATCTATGTGAGGTTTAAGGACATGGAAAAACCTTTTGACGCAATCAAAAGAAAAACTATTGTTTTATTTTTATTAATTAACAGTTTTTTATTTTTTTTTTTAATTTTTGCCTTTACAGCTATAAATGAACGCGTTCGGACTTTTTGTTAAGCAGTGTATATTAATGAAATTTGTGCTTGCAAAATTTTAAAACTAGCTTTTTCATTGGACTACTAATTTTATTACATACCATTGCACAATACGTATTTTTTTCTGACTGGTTTTATTATACCAAATTGAAAAAGCAACGTTGCTGTTTGATATAATATAGAATTTAATGCACTTTTTGTTACGTTTGATGTTTTGCTTTTTAGTAATTTTAACAATTTTATTGGAAATTTAATTAAATTTAATGTTTTTAATTGATAAAATATTATAAAATCTTTGATTTTATGGAAATTAAAGCAAAATATGAGGATGAATATTTAGGGAAAATAATTAAAGTTTTAATTAATTTAACCGGTAGGTATTACATAAAAGGGGGCCACCAATCTTATTGCAGGGTGTGGACATTTCTTGCTCGTTCTTGAATTAAACATTGTACTATATTTTCAAGGAGCGTCCTACAACACTTCTTCTTCTTGATATTTAGTACTTGAATGTTTAGTACATTTACCATTGACAGAGAAATCTGTAGAAATCACCTGATGGTAAAAATACGAACCAGATAGTCCATGCTTTGATCAAACAAAAAAACCATTTCAAAAGTCGGGAGGAACAGACTGTGGCTCTAATTACTTCTAAGTGAGAATACATTGAACTGATAAAGAGAACTGAAGTAATGATTTAAGGACGAATCTAGAGATCTAGCAAGAGAAAAATTCAAAGCAAAATGGCCAATGATATTCATTTATAATAAAGTTAACAAACAGTACTACAAAGGAAAAGAAAGGCATTTAATAGAAGATACAGAGCACTAAAAAGACAGTAGAATGAAAGAGAAATCCAAGATATCAGAGAAAAATTCTGAAACAAAGATATCAAAACTTTCTATCAGAAAGTAAGCAAACCAAAAAATAATTATTAGAACAAGAGTACGTATATGAGATCAAGCTAAGTAAAACTAAAGATACAATGTCCGAATGGAAAATTTCTTCGATAAACTGTTAAATTAACACGACGAAGAGCTAGTAGCCAAACAATATTAGATTGCAGAAGTACCCATGTTGGACCAACAAAATAAGAAATCATTCAAGACTTAAAGAAAGAACAATAAAAGTTCAGTAGCAAATGGATTACATGCAGAAATGTTAAAAGCATCTGGGGAGCTATTAGGGAAACGAGAAAATGCCAGTAGAGTTGTTTAGATTCGTTCTCAATTCATAGAAAGTAAGATCCAATGAGCCAGTTGGTTATCTCAAGTAAGTTGGTAAGATTGACAAAGCTGACCTTACGCCAAAACAGAAACAAAGATGTGTGGCATCTGATAAGATAAAAGAATTTGCAAGTTAAAGGAGAACTATGGCAAAAAGACCCAGCATCAACAAGCTTGTTAAATTTACTTTTGGAAACGATAATAAGAAAATGTTACTTAAAGAGAAATGGAACACTTTTCAGCAAGCAGTTTTTGCATATAATTTAACTCTACTGGTTAAGACAGAAATAGAAATAATGAGGATATTTAAAAAACATAAAGGAAAGCAATAAAGTATGAACTACAGATTAATAATAAAAACCCAAAATACATTATTATGTGTAAGAACCAGGGCCAATAAGAAGAAAATTTGAAGATAAAAACGAAAGATAAGTTTAAAATTTTGAAAAGATCAATAAGTTCACGTATTTGGCAGTCGTTTTAAAAGAGTAAGACTAAATAAGAACGAAATAAGTGGAAAAATAGCAAAACGTAACAGAAAATATATACGAGGGCCATTAGTAAAAAATGATTCCCGTGAATTTTAAAAATAGACAGCTTTATTTTTGTTCGTAGGGTTATAAATTATTTTAAATTGAGCTGTTTTTCTACATAATAGCCATTTCTGTCCGAAAACTTTTGCAGACGATACAACGACTCCAATTTTTCTATCCCCATGATATAGAAGTCTCAATTCTTTAAGGAATCGAGTAACCTCTTCCTTGACTTTATTATCGGTACTAAAGCGTAAGCCACTTAAGTGTTCCTTACATTTTGGGAATAAGTGATAATCACTTGGTGCTAGGTCCGGACTGTAGGGAGGGTGGGGCACAACGGTCCAGCCAAATATCTTAGCAGTCATTCAGGTTGATGTGAGACATGAGATCGAGTGTGGTTATGTGGAAGCATCACTCCACTGGACAATAGTCCTCGTCGGTGGTTCTGGATGGCATGTCTATCTTTTTATTGTCTTGCAATATCTGTCGAAATTAACTGTTGTTCCACGAGTCAAAAAGTCGATTAACAGGAGGCCCTTCCAGTCCCAAAAGACGGTTGCCATAACTTTCTCAACAGACTGCGTTTTTTTACACTTCTTCGGCTTCGGCGCAGTTTAGTGACGCCATTCACGTGCTTGCTGCTTGATTTCGAAGGTAAAATGAAACACCCATATTTCGTCGCCTCTAACAATGGAATTCAAAAATTTTTCCTTGTTTTTTTTACATTGTTGCAAAAACTATTGGGCACACTCGACACGTTGCTCTTTTTGTACACACAATTTATGATAGCCTAATTTTTCTATTGATATCTTATGAATTGTGGTGTGGTAAGTCTCAGAAATACACAAAGCGAGGTCGTTAATGGTAAATCTCCTATCTTTAAGCAATATTCTTTAACGTTTGAACCTAAAAGCATTTTGCTTCAATCTTTATCGTGAATTTTACTGAATTCGACCTTCACTGAATTATCTACAGCATTTGTGAACATGTTGAACAGATATGTACTTTTCCTCATAAACTTCGATTAACTCAAGATTAATGTCACAAGGTGAAATCCGTTTTGCATTTAAAAAACGTATCACAGCACAAATTTGAGAGCTTCACCTTCGATGGCTGCTAGGCCGGCACTATGGCACTAAGCAATAAATCGTGGCGAGAGTGATGGGGTGAGGAAGAGTTGATGCGTGATTGCCAGATTTCTCCCAGCACGTCATATTTTTTTTCGGCATAGGGAAAATTTTTTTACGAATGACCTTCGTAATTCTATTCAGGTCTAAGGTTTTATCTAGGAGTCTACAAGGAAAGAGAAAGGATGAAGAAGAAGAACCAACTATATATATATATATATATATATATATATATATATATATATATATATATATATATATATATATATATATTATTGTGATATTTACAGTCTTGGTGCGCCAAGCAATAATTAGCTAATTAATTTTTTTTGATTAATTAAAATTATTTAAATGATATGATTATGACTCTATCACAATTTTTAATTCTTTTATCTCAGGGTTAAATTCGTGCTTCAATATCTATGCTATTACATGTGAAAGGTAAGGTCCAAAGAATACCGGAATAATAAAAAACACATATGATCTAACACTATATATTGAAATAAAAATAATGAAATAATTCACACTCAAAAGTTTTCAATAAACAAATCTCATATAATGATTCTCAAAATTTTGTTCTACGTACGTGAAAAATCAAAATTAATGGTACAAACAATATTAATTGAATTCTCAAAATCCCAAACTATTCTAACTCTCCTAATCAAATATTTATATCTTTTCTAAATTAAGTGTAAAAATTGTGTTATCAATAAAAGAAAAAAAAACTGCAGAAAACAAAATATCTCTCTCTGATGATGAGTGGTCCAAATCCTTGTTCCTTGTAGACTATATTATCTCCTCTCAACCGCTCCCTATGTAATCAGCAATCTTACAACAGATTGTTGCAAGTATATCGTCCTTAATGATCTCCTTCAAAAGCCCAAATCATTCAAATTATGATAGCCTTTCTCCTCTCGATAAACTGAATCTCTCGTTGGCCCGAGTGAAAAATGACTCTTGGAATATCTTCTCTTTACGATAAACTGAATCTCTCGTTGGCCTGAACAGTGACTCTTGGAATATAAGTAGAAAAATATGACTTACAATATTTTGCTGCTTCAGCTTCTGTCAGATACACTAACTCCACAAAAACTCACTAACATTCAACACTACTGCTTGCTACTTCTCGGGAATCGCCAGAGAACAATCACTGTTCGTCTTACAGACTTGGAAAACCAACTGATTATCTTTTCTCTCTCCTAAATCTAGCTAAACTTTCATTCCTACATACCTATCCCACCTTTTTTAATCTCCGCCAATCAAAACTCGTCACAATTCCCCCATTTTTTCATTTCGATAACAAACAAATTTTTACCTATAATTATAAAATTTCCTAAAACTTATTTACAAATAATATTTTTCTATAATTCTTAAAAACTAACAAAAACCTCTTTCTAAAATCTCTTCTATTGTCTTTAATCACTGCATTAATGTATTTGGAAAACCCGGTTCAATTGTCTTTGGATTTCACTTAAAATTATGCGGGTCACTCAAGTATAACAAAGAAATAATTTATGCATAGCTTACATTTTGTTTAATACAGGTAATCCAAGAATTTAAAAACTTTCCTTCTTCGAAATGTTTGTTGGTTATTCTTTCTGAATTATTTTAATGTTTTTTGAACTTTGAAATATTTTAAACAAACCAATATTTTTCTCGATTTTACATATCATAACAATATATATATATATATATATTCATTTCTTCACATTTCTTTCAAAGCACAAAGAATAAAATGGCTGACCTTACTCAAAGAACGTTAGTGGGAAAAATGCCAAATATGCTCTATAGGACGTCCATACGAAGTAGAAGAATAGAAAGATTAAAGGCTTCTTGCCTGAATAGAAAAGTTCGAGAGTTACAAAAAGTAATTTATAAACTGTTTCAAAATCTACTATTTGTCTTTTGTGTGTGCTTTATGTTATTTTTCATACGTACATTTTTATTTTCAGAACCGCTTTCGCCGTTTTTTCATAACCTCTTCCATTTCGGACATTTATCATTAAGTTTGCGTCACTTTTTTCGACTAATACTAACACTAATCTATTATGGATTCCTCATTGCTGTACTCTAGTGCATTTGTGTATTTGCTTATGTTCATAAAAGTGTCTCCTTGAAAACAAAATTTCATTGTTTTTTTGATTTTTTACATTATTTATAGGAATGAAGATATTAACGATGCAAAGTTTTGAAATTATCAACCTGTATTATTTTTATGGCAACCTTGTCTGTGCAAAACTATTTCTAACGCAAACCTTTTTGTATTACCTGAATAAGTCTTCATTGGACCGACCATCCTATAGCGATTCTCCGCGATACGTGTCGTACATTTTAATTAATAGACCAGCAAAATGATACAGAGCGGGGACATAAAGGATTTATAGGGTGAAAAAGGGCCTCGAATGAACAAACGAATGCGTGTAGGGGCGATCCTATAACTTCATTAACTAATTGAATCTAGTAGGTACTCATAAATTTGCTATCTCTGTTGAATACTAATTAATTTTAGATTTTACATTAAGTATGTTGTTTGCGTATGTTTGCGTTACGAGCGAGACCAATGCGCCGTTTGTGCTCTCGTATTTCGATGAAGGGGATGAACGACAAGTATTGACAGGATAATTTGGTATTCATAATTATGGGGTCGTGTATTCAACTTTATTTTAAAGAGACCTAATACTAAATAATAATAAAAATATATTTTACTGCATAACTAAAAAATATCATCAGGCAGTCAGTGTTAATTACAAAATATATTTTTTAATACAGTTAAATACAAAGTCAAAAGGACTGTCCGTATTGTAGCTACTCGGTGCATAGCTACTTAAACAGTTGCATTGTGTTACTATAATAAATTAAGAAAAAAACTTAGTATCGACAAGAGAAAAGACACTTAAATACACTAATTTTCTGTAGTTAATTAATTGAATTATGTATTTTTAACCCAGATATTACTACCGTCCTTTTAAAAGGCAGTGTAAATTATGCGTAATTTAGGTTAGTACAGCTACCAACTGATAGATGGCTCTAGATGGAGTGTTTTGAAGAGCCAGCATTCGACAAGTTTTAACGATTTTAGTGCGCGCACATGCTGTAATTGTGAGGTTATCTGTGTAAATTGCCAGGTTTTGGACTACAAAATGGATGCTTATAATTGGAGGTAAGTCTAGAATTAAAAAACTGTTATTTCACGGCATTGGCATGTGGATTATTCTATAATAGGGACTTATGTACGTATATTCTTGGCTCGAATAGTTGTCACGTTTTTTCAAAGGCTCGCCGCTTGGGATTTCATTTTGTTCTTTTAAAAGGACGGTAGTAATTAGTACTACCAACGTGCGTATTGTTTCAGGAGGCCTCTCAAATTGCATGAGCTATTAGAAGAGCTTGATTCTGATGAAATCTCAGTCCCTCCAGATGGTTTGATCATATTTCCCCCAGAAAATGCCAATGATGATGTCACCGATTGCGACTCCGGCGATGAAGAACTAACTACAATAAATAATTTACCGGGTAGTCAGTTGAGAAACGATGTAGAACTTGTTTTTGACAACGCGACTGAATTACCACAAGATTCTGTGAATTCCAGCCTACCAGAAGAAGATTCGGATGATGACAATATACCATTGGCTTTGTTTCTTTCCAAGGAAAAGCTGCCCCATCAATTAGAGAAGAGAATATCTGCACACTGGATTCAAGGAGACTTGTATCAACACCCTGATTGTACTTACTGGAAAACTCAATTTGGACCGAAAATGACTCAGTCGCCGATGGAAATTTTCAATTTGTTTTTTGATGATGAAGTCATCAATTTGGTTACCGAATACACTAACATCTACGCAGGACAAAGAAATCTTTTGAACGACATTACTCAAAATGAGATTCGATGTTTTATAGGCGTTCTTGTATTGAGTGGTTATGTGGTTGTGCCGAAAAGGTACATGTACTGGGAAAATCGTGACGATTCGCACAACGCAATGGTGGTAGCTGCTATATCTAGGGATAGATTTTCCCACATAATGAAAGTTTTGCATGTTTGCAATAACTTGTCATTAGATAAATTTGATAGATTTGCCAAGATGCGACCCCTGTTCGACGTAATAAACAAAAAATTTATACAATTTTCCCCTTTAGAACAACATCACAGCATAGATGAGGCAATGGTTCCGTATTTTGGTCGCCAGCCCACAAAACAATTCATCAGGGGAAAACTAATCCGTTGGGGGTACAAAATGTGGGTAGGAGCCCTTCGTCTGGGATACATAGTTTGGTTTTCTCCTTACCAAGGTAATTCCACTACAATACCTGAACAATATAAAGTCCTTGGATTGGGTGCATCAGTAGTTCTATCCTATGCAGACAGATTGAATGAAGTATGGCCTCAAAGGCGATTCCATCTTATTTTTGATAATTATTTTACTTCTATTCATTTACTGCATGAGCTAAAACAAAGAGGCATATTTGGTACAGGCACTGTAAGGGAAAATCGCACCATGAAATGCCCTTTACCCTGTTCATTTATTATGAAAAAAACTGAACGTGGTAAATACGAGTATTGTCTTGATAAAAATACAGGAATAGTGGTTTGCCGCTGGCATGATAATAATATCGTTTCTATTGCTTCCAATTTTGTACCAGTAATGCCTTGCTTCTCTGTAAAGAGATTTTCACAAGCAGAGAAAAAACATATTCAAGTTCCTCAACCAAATATTGTTAGAATATACAATAACTTCATGGGTGGCGTTGATCGCAGTGACCAGAACATCAGTTTATATCGAGTGTCCATAAGAGGAAAGAAATGGTATTTTCCCCTTTTTGCTCATTGCGTTGATATGGCTATTCAAAATGCGTGGCAGATTCACAAAACTCAAGACGGTAAACTGGATCAACTTGAATTTAGAAGATCTATTGCAACTAATATATTGGAAACTTTTAAAAACGAAACAAAACGCGGACCTTCTAAGCGGAATTCGAATTCGGTAGCCAATTCAAGATATGACGGTATTAACCACTTGGTTCTTTATCAAGAAAAGCAATCGCGATGTGGATATTGTCACAAAAAAGTCCAGTTTTTGTGTGAAAAGTGCAAAATACCTTTACATCCAAAATTTTGTTTTAAATCTTTTCATTCTTTGTAAATTGATACTAATAAAATATATATGATGTCTGGTACCGTATATTACTACCGTCCTTTTAAAAGAACATGTCAAAACTTGACAGGTATCGTCATAAAAAAATATATGATTGTGTTTTTTGGTTCCATATGCTATAATTTCCATGAAAATTCGAAATTAATTCAAAATGTTAACAATAAAAGTTACTGTAATATCTGGGTTAATCTACCAATGACGACTTTAACGTGCATAAAAAGGTAAGAGAAATTACAGGCAAATGTAAACAGAGAAAAGTAAGTAAACTTGTTAATGACAACAGAGAGGTAATCGTGGACAAAGAGAGTATTGATAATACCTGGAAAAATTACATACGAAATTTATTTTTGATGAGAAGGAGAACTAGTCCCCAATATCTATGGAAACAGGACCACCTATACTAGTGGCAGAAATAAGAGCAGCCATAATATCACTGAAAGAAGGGAGAGCTCCAGAACCAGACAGAGTACAGTCTAAATTTCTTAAACTTCTTAATGATGAATCTTTAAGAATACTATGTAAAATCTTCAATAATATCTATGACACAGGCAATATTTCAAAAGATTGGCTAGTTTTAGAATTTATTACGTTACTAAAGAAACAGGAAGTGAAAAAATGCGGAGAATATGGGCTAATAAGTCTAATAAGCCATACACTAAAACTTTTACTTATAATTATACATCGCAGAATATACAAGCTATGGAAGAGAGAATACAAAACACCACAGTTTGGATTCATGAAAGGCGTAAATACAAGAGATGCACTCTTTAGTCTACAGGTATTATTCCAAAGATGCAGAGATATTACTTGCGATATCTACACCTACTTTGTGGACTACCAAAAAGCATTTGACATAGATACACACCGAAAAATGTTGGATGTTGTAACAAAAGCCCAAATAGATGATAAAGACCGAAGTATATTACTAAATTTATACTGGAATCAATCAGCCACAATAAGAACAAATCTTGGAGATGAACCGACGGAAGCGATTCAGATTCTGCGATGCGTTAGACAAGGATGTATACTTTCACCTATATTATTCAACCTATATTTAGATAAAATATTTAGTAAAGCCTTGGAAAATTGCTAGCATGGAATCGTCTTAAATGGTGAACGCCTGAACAACATTCGCTATGCAGATGACACCGTTATTTTTTCAGACAGTTTAAACACTTTACAACAACAAATAAACAAAGTAAATGAAGTATGCGAAAGATTTGGACTACAAGAAAACATATCAAAAATAAATTTATAGTCATCAGCAAAAATTAAATTAGAGACGTTTAACTGCTTATCAAGAATACACCAATGGACCGAGTAAAACAGTTTACCTATCTTGGAACAATAGTAAACGAACAATGAAATCACTCACAAGAAGTAAAATGTAGAATAGAGAAGGCTAGAAGTGCAATCAAAAACATGAACAAACTCCTTAAAATCCACAACCTTAACCTGGAGATAAAATTAAGGCTCCTACGATGTTATATCTTCTCGATATTATTCTACGTAGTTGAATCCTGGACATTCACTAAAGCGATGGAGAAAAAACTTGAAGCCTTCGAGATGTGGCTATACAGGATATCATGGACAGACAAGATAACCAACGAGTCTGTACAATGAAGAATGGAGAAAGAAAGAGAAGTGATGTATACGATTAAAGGGAGAAAGTTAGAATATCTCGGACACATATTGAGAAATGGCACCAAATACAGAGTACTGAAAATAATCCTTAAATACAAAGTATTCGGAAAGCGAGGAATTGGGAAAAGAAAAATATCATTGTTAAAAAGACCTGAGGAAATGGTTCTTCACAGTAACAACTAATCTAATTAAAGCATCGGTTAATAAAATAATTATAGCTAGAATGATCGTAATTATTCGACACGAATAGGCACCAAAAGACGAAGAATCTACCAATAATAAAATAGACAACCACAGCTTGAACTTAGTTATGGGTGATTTTAAGGGCAAAATTGGAGAAGGGGGTATGAAGATATTATGTAATTCAACCACATGGCTTAGGAGTAAGAAACGATAGAAAAGACAGATTATACATATTTGCACAGAGCTTCCATGGATTCTCCAGAACATGTCGTTAGGAATTAGAAACAAGAAAACTTGTGTATAATTAATCAGTAAACATGTATTACAGTGCAGACATAGGATCACACCATAATCCACTCATCAAAATTAAATTAGATAAAGAATTCACCAAAAATCCCTTAATTTTACAGTAATTTATAAATGTTAATAACTTTGTTTTTACAACACTCAAATTGACAACAAGAATAATAGCGACAAAAATAAACGAACGAATATCTCTGCAAGAGGAAGAGCAAGGATTTCGGACAGGAAGATCATGCACGGATGCAGTTTTTGTAATAAGACAAATAAAAGAAAAGTCGCTGGAATACAACAAACCAGCATATATGTGTCTGATAGATTTGAAGAAAGCGTTTGATAGAGTGAGAATTTGGGACGCGATACATTTATTATATGAAAAAGGAATATCATTGGATTTAGTAAAAACGATTGAAAATATATATAAAGATAACATAGCTATGGTAAGATGTAAAGAAAAACTATCGCAACCTATCAAATATGAAACTGGCATTAGACAAGGAGATTCGCTGAGCCCATTAATATTTAATCTGATAATGGGTGAAATCATAAAGAAAGTTAAAAAACGGAAATAAGGATAATATGCTACACCGACGACGCCATAATAACAGCCGAAAATGAAGATGACCTACAAAGATTAATTAAAGAATTCGAAGATACGGCGCTCATATACAACATGGAGATCTCAACAGAGAAAACTAAAGCGATAGTGATATCAGCGGAACCGAGACGATGTAAACTAGTTGTAAATAACAAAATAATAGAACAAGTGATGGAAACTGAATCCTTGGGAATTAAACTGTCAAGCTACGGAAAAGTGGAAGAAGAAGTACAAAAACAAGTGAACATGGCAAACAGAGCAGCAGGATGTCTCAACAACACAATCTGGAGAAACAAATAGGTCACAACGGAAACGAAAACCAGGATATATAAATCAACAATAAGACCGATAATGACGTACACAACGGAAACAAGAGCAGATACGGCGAAAACACAAAGACTACTGGAAACAACAGAAATGAACGTCTTACGAAAAATAACAAACCAAACTCTAAGAGACAGAGTAAGAAGTGAGGAAATACGAGCGAGATGTGGTATAGAGGAAATAAACGCATGGACCAAAAGAAGAAAAGTGGAATGGAATCAACACATCGAAAGAATGACAGAAAATAGAATAGTACGAATAGGAAGAGACAAATGGCCAAATGGAAGAAGATCATTGGGACGACCGAGGAAAAGATGGTCAGACAACGTCAATTGAGGCTAAAACCGAAGTAAAACAGGTATTAAGCCTATTTATAAAGTAGGAAGAAGAAAGAACAAGATCTCTATTAAACCTTTATTTATCGGTAAATTCGCAATGAATTGTGTATTATACTCTGAGAGCTGTCAAACCATTGACGCTCGCCTGACTCGATGTTATGTTCAACATATTGTGTATACTCGAAAATATTGTTACTACTAAAAATTTGTTTATTGATTTCCGCATAATCAACAAAATTGAATGTTTTGGACGACTCCGTGTTGAATTCAGCTTAGCTGTAATTTAAATCGTTATTAGGCGTCTACCTTACTTTTTTTTTAATTGTTTATAAACTCAACTTACAAATCATTCTGTAGTATGTATTTAATAAGATAATTAGACATATGGTAAAGATGCCTCCACCAAATCATCTCAAGTAGCATTTCTTGTATTAACATATTAGCGGGTGAATATCTCAACATCTCTCCGTTATCACTCGAGCGCGTTACTGTCTAACGTTGCGCCTAAAGCGTAAACAACGGAGTAAAACTTACAGCTGTTAAGGTTTAATCAAGTAAAAGCTAAACAAGTCTGCAGATATCCAAACGCGTCAGAATATTTAGCAGAGCTAATTTTAAATGCAGTCAACTATATTCAGCTGTCGCTTCCATTTATACCTACTTATGCAGATTATATTATAATTATTTTGACTAATGTAAGTCATGTTTGTGCATGTTGGTTATATCTGTTGTATGTATATACAGAAATGTACGGAATATTGTCAATGGAACAAAAAAAAAACATTTTTTCATCATAAGGCAAGATTATTATACGCTTCACTGATTTTTCCAAAGCATTCTCATTTTCTCATGACTTTCTAAGTCGTAAGCTGCGCAGAATTCTTCGTCTTCCTTCTTATGTGTAGATTTTAAAACATATTTCTTTTTCAATATTTGCCTCCTAAATTGTTTAGATTATCGCACCATCTTTTTCTTCGTTTGCCAATACTTCTTCGTCCATTTTGTGACTTATCTCGTGCCATTCGTACTATCCTGTCCTCTGCCATTCTACTAATGTGTTCGTTCCACTCCTATTTCTGTTTTATCACCCCCATCTTTTTATGTCTTCTATATTGCATGATCTTTTTATCTTTTCGACAGACTTTCCCTGATATTCGTCGGAGTATTTTCATCTCAGTTGTTTCTAGTAGTCGTCTCGTTTTAGATGTGTCAGGTCTTGTCTCCGCCGTGTATGTTAATATAGGTCTAATTGCTGCTTTATAGATTCTTGTTTTCGTGTCTTGCCTTAGGTGTTTGTTCTTCCAGATTTGTGTCATTAAGAGATCCCGCCGCTTTACTTACTTTTAAGCTTTGTTGTCCTAGGTACTTCTTCAACATCTCCATAACTAGTTATATCTATTACCAGATCTAAGCATTGCTTCCTGCTTTATTATTTTCCCATCAATTTCGATTTTACGTCGTTGTGGGTATTTAGATGTTGTCATACATTTTTGGAGCTCGTCTTCTGTCTCGGCATTTAATGCAGCGTCGTCTGCATAACATAATATTTGGATTTGTTCCCCATTCTGTAACCATGACCTTTACGTACTGTTTGTATTATTTGGTCCATTATTATATTAAAGAGAAGTGGATTTAACGAGTCACCCTGTCTGTTTCCGCTTTGTACTGGTATACACTATGTTAGTTTTTCATTTATCTTTGCCTGGATTCAATTTTATGTAAGTAGATGTTTTCGATGGTTTGTAAAATATTAATTGGTATGTTTCTTTTAGAAGTCTTCGACTTGGATGCGATCGAAAGCCTTTGTCAGGTCTATAAAACATAGATATGCTGGTTTATTGTACTCGATGGCCTTTTCTGTGATTTATATCAGTACAAACATGGCGTCTACGCAGAATCTTCCGGATCTGAATCCTTGTTGTTCATCTAATAAAGTTGTTAGTTTATTGATTTTTTTGGTTAGGCCTTTTGTGGAAGCTTAAGTGCGGTATTCAGTAGATTTATACGTCTATATTTGTTGGGGTCTTCTTTATCTCCTTTCTTGAACGTTGGTATCATTATGCTGTTTCTCAATGCGTCTGGTATCTTCCATGGCAATATTAGTTTTTGTATAAATTTTGTCATCTACAGGGTTATACTTTCTCCTCTGTGTTTTATAAGCTTGTTGGGTATTTCGTCTGGTCCTGGTGACTTTCTATTTTTGAGTGAATTTATGGCTATCTCTACTTCCTGGAAACTGATTTCTATTTCGTGTCCTTACTCAGGTACATTATTGTGTTGATTATTATTTTCCTGTCCTTTAAACAGTTCCGTCAGGTATCTTTCCCATTCGTTTTCTGGTATGTTATTGTATTCCTTCAGTTCTGTCATTTCTTTTCGTTGGTTTCTTATGAACATTGAAAATATTGTTGCGCAAGATTGAAATTAGTAAAATTCTTTTTTAATTTAAGAAGCTACTAAATAGAAATTATAAAAATATTTTAAACAGACAATTTTGTTTTTCTACCATAACAAATTTTTCTACTTCATCCTTATCCTTTCTTATCTGTGACCAAAGAAAGGATTTATAGTACATATATTAGTTTTAAATGATTTATCCACCCGTGCCTACACAATTGTGTAGGCTATTTTTAACGTACCCTCGTATACGTACAGGGCAGTTTTAAACATTCCGATCAGAGAACAACCCAACACAGTTGTGTCTCTGTTATTCTAGGTTCCGATGTTCTAAAGGAGCCAAGATAGTTGTGTAGGTATCACAGAACAACTTTGAACCATGTCTGGGCCACGTGCTTTTGGGTTGGCGGGATATTAGCCTAGATATTAGCGGGATATTATTAGCTTATTAAAATAAACATTATAGAAGTTTTCAGGGACTTTCGGCCCTCAGTAATAATGTAGTCTGTACTTATTAGTTTTTTCAGGATTCGGAAAAAATGAATGCATTTAAAAAACATTGGCCCGAAATTTTGCGCCTACGCTCTTAAGAATTTATATTGTGTGATATGCCCACTGACTATTAATTTTCTGGTTGTTAGCTGTCATTGGCGGCTTGGCCACGTAACTTCAAAGGACTGTCGCTTCTCTGTGTTGGGTTGTTCTCTGATATTAGTATGAATTAGTTCTTCACGATGGAAGGCCGAAATTTTCGTCAAAAATGTAAGTATGATTTTTATAGTAAAAAAGATGTTTTTTTTTAAACCAGTGTGTTACATTTAATATTAGTCTAGCCAAACAATTGCAGTGTTTTCTTGGTAAATTTTAACACAGTTTTTTTAGAAAATTAACTTTCTATTTCTACTTACACATTTCTGTAGGTTGGGATTAACTGTGTTTTTTTTATTTTTTATTTTAGATATCTTGGACAAGCAAAAAGATGTCGATGAACTTCTTAGGATTATGGATGAAGACTCAGAGGTAGAAGGTTTTAGCGATGATTCGGATGCTGACCCTACATAGCAGACAGAGGCTCAGGAACCTACTAAGATTCTGGCAGAGAGCGATGACGAGTCGGATAGTAGCGACCAGGAAATTCAGCCGCCAAACGAAAACATGGTAAGAAACGAACCTATTCTATATGAATTTGAAAATGAACCACAGCAAAATCATGAAAATAAAAAAAAAGAAGAACAAAAATTTTCTTGGTCAAAAGCCGTTCGTTCAGTGTCGAGGATAAACCAAAGAAAGAAAATTTATTTGCAAACCAACACGGAAATATTGAAATTCCTCTAAAATATTTTTTAAAATATTTTCCGAACGACATTTTTGACCACGCAGCCTTATATTCTAATATGTATTCATTGTCAAAAAAAGCGAAAGCATTAAATACGACAGCACCTGGAATAAAAAAACTGTTCGGAGCCCATTTGTTTTTTGGTTGTACTCGGTATCCTCGTTTATCCTGGTATTGAAAAGCTGGGTTAAAAATATCAAGTGTATCTGATGCTTTACCCAGGGATAGGGTTATGCAACTGAGAACCTGCCTTCATTTTGTTGACACAAATTCTCCCCCTGAGAATCATCAAAATAACAGGCTATGGAAAGTGCAACCTGTCATAGATGCAGTACCAAAAATGACACACTCTTTTCTGACATAGTTGCAAACCAAATTATAAATATGACCAACATGGAAGGACAGCGTGTTTTTGGAACCAAGTGAAAAGACTTGGATAAAATTGGTTTTCAAGCATACATTGGTTTTTTATTGATATTTGGAGTTCTTAAGTCGCATGGCGAATCAACCAAAAGTTTGTGGAATGAAGAAACGGGTCGTAGTGTATTTCGAGCAACAATTTCCCTGGAAGTACTTACAAAAATTTCGCAAGTAATACGTTTTGATAACAAGACTACTAGACAGGATAGGAGACGTACTGATAAACTTGCTGCAATACGTGAAATTTGGGAAAAATAGGTAGAAAATCTACCAAATTTTTTTTTTATTTTAAATTTTTTTAATGTTACCGTCAACGAGCAATTAGTTGCATTTAGAGGCCACTGTTCCTTCAAACAGTACATTCCAAGCAGACCAGCGAGATATGGCATAAAAATTTGGGCTTTATGCGACAGTGAAAGTTCCTATGCTCTAAAATTGCAGATCTATACAGGAAAGGAAGCAGGTGCCGCGCCGGAACGGAATCAGGGAATGCGTGTGGTGTGCGACTTCTGCAGTGATTTGACAGGCCACAATATTACTTGTGATAACTTTTTTACATCATACAATTTAGAATAACTTTTTCTATAAAGAAAAAAACAATGCTAGGGACTATAAGAAAAAATAAGCCAGAGCTTTCACCACAAATTGCGAATAAAGAAGTTTATAGTTCGTCTTTTTACTTCACGCAAGATACCACTGTTGTTAACTACATTCCTAAAAAGAATAAAAATGTTATTCTTATGTGTACTTTGCATTATGATAAGGCTATTGGTGACAGAAATGACAAAAAGCCCCAAATTATTTCAGATTGCAATTCCAGTAAGGGAGCAGTGGATACTCTATATCAGTTTGTTGGTACATATACATGTGAGAGGAAGACAAATCGCTGGCCTATGATTGTGTTTTATAATATGCTGGACATTTCTGCCTACAACGCGTTCGTTTTATGGACATTAATAAATCCTCAATGGAACACCAACAAACTTAAAAAACGGCGAATTTTTCTTGAGGAATTGGGAAAAATACTGGTGAAACCACTTATTCTTTCCAGGAAAAATTTACCAAGAAATAAAGACTCACAAGAACTGGTAAAAAGAACACGAACAGAAGCGAGTAGAGAAGATGGAAATTCTAGTGAACCGTGTATGGACAATCCAACTCCGCCTACTAAACGAGCACGCTGTAAATTTTGCTCTGAAAACGATAACAAGACTAATATTTTATGTTTTATATGGCACAAACATATTTGTAAAACTCATTCTTTTTATTACTGTCCCAGTTGTAAACTAAATTAAATTTTGTAGGTATTTGTTCTTAGGGTTTTCTGGGAAAGAAAAAAATGCCTTTTATTTTTGTTAATAAGGTTTAACTGACATTAGCAACATAATTTTTGTTTAATTAACTATAATTTTCTGTAAATAAAGTTTTGTTTAGCTTATTTTATTTCGATTAAGGACCGGAACCCATAGTTGGGTCATATTTACCCGAACAGTACATTTGCATAGTTGACTGGAACGGTACAGCAGGGTTAAAAAATATATAGATATCAAGTTTTCACAAATTATTGTGACGGTAATAAATAATTAAGAGGTGGACTAGGTAAAAAGGACTATCAAAATACAATTTATAAGTTTAAGTAGCAATTTATTATTTAGGTTTATGTGTTAACAAGTTTTTTCATCGTCAGCACTCATATAAGCTACACCCATGAATCTTCCAGTTTTTTTAATTTCATCAAATAAAGATTTCACTTCGGGACACGATACATCATTACGCTTGAAATTGAAGGTAAACAACTTTGGGCAATTCTCTAACAATTTTTTTACATCCAGCCCTTTAAGAGTTCTAGCGGGAATGCCTAATGAATTAAGGCTCTTTAATTGTTTTGTTAAGTTCACATCGAAAGTCTGTAGATCTGTGGATTTGATGTCAAGCCGATCCAATTTTTGGAGATTGTCAAAAGTTCCGGGTTCGATCGTTTTTATTGAAGTATCATCCAATTCTATGACTGTTATATCTATAACGGAAAATTTTGTTGTTTGAGTTTGAGGTAATTTCGATAATATAGTTTAAAATAAGTAACCGATCAATTCTATGACCAACTACAAGTACGGAATGACAACACAATCGGAAAACATTTGACTGCGTTAACCATCAAAAGATAATCGAAATTCTGAGAACAACTGGAATTGACGAACAAGACTTGCGACTTATCTCAGAACTCTATTGGCACCAAACGGTAACAATTTAAATAGAGCACACAAAGCACACATCCAAAGATATACAAATCCGACGAGGAGTGCGACAAGGTTGGTCTTATCACCACTATTATTTAATCTGTATTCGGAATTTAGTCGGTTTGATGGTAAATCATAAATGCCGCAGGTCAGTATTGAATTTCACTCCAGTTAATGAAAGAATATGCAAAATACGTCTAAGAGGAAAATTTCATAATATTACAATTATTAATATCCATGCCCCAACAGAAGCAGCAGATGAACTAGTAACCGATCAATTCTATGACCAACTACAAGTAGAATGTGAAAATGCACAGTTATAGTCCTGGGTGATATGAACGCGAAGCTGTGAAAAGAACCAATATATGCAGAATCCTTTGGTAGGCATAATTTACATGATATTACCAGCAACAACGGTATAAGAGTGGCACAGTTGGCAATGGCAAACAAACTAAGAATTGTTAGTACGTGTTTCCCTCATAAAAATATTCATAAAGGAACCTGGATGATACGTGGTACTAATAAATTTAATTAAATTGATCACATATTAATATCTAAACAGTCTGCAACCTCCATAACGGATGTTAGAACTTATAGAGGCGCAAATTGCGACTCGGACCATTTCTTGGTTTTATCGAAGATAAAACAAAGAATATCAATGTTAAGAAAAGAGAAATGTGCCAAAGAAAGAAAATGGAACACATATATATTTAAAAATCCTAAAAAGAAGAATGATTGCCAGCAGAAAATAAAAGTAATATTAAATGAAAGAGGAGAACAAAACAACATTGAAGAAGAATGAAATGTCATCCAAACGACAATTACAAATATGACAAAGAAAATATTAGGTGAAAACTCAAGCAAAAGAAACGAGGAATGGTTTGACCAACATTGCCAACAAGTAATGGTGAGAATATATGGAGATATGACGCAGGCTTTTGATGTTGAAAAGGAAGTTAGACAAGGTGATGCCTTATCAACAACACTTTTTAATCTAACTTTAAAAGCTGTTGTTAGAAAACTGGATATAAACGGCTGTATTAATACAAGATCAATGTAAATATGTGGATATGCGGATAATGTTGCCATAATAAGCCGCATCAAAAGGGTATTAAGCGAAAAAGTTAGGGAAATGAAAAGAAAAGCTGCTACGTTTGGTCTATATATAAATGAAAGCAAAACAAAATATATCGAATGCACAAAATCGAATCAACAGGATATTCTGAAGGTAGTCAATCATACCTACAAATATGCCTCCACTTTTCCCTACCTAGGCTCAATAATAAATGACAACAACAGCATCAGTCAAGAAATACAAGCACGGATTCTTAGCGGTAATAAGTGCTTTTATGTAAAGACTTAATGAAAAGTAAGTTACTGAATCGTGAGTCTAAGCTGAGAATCTACAAAACAGTAATTAGACCAGTGGTCACATATGGATGTGAAACAACGTGGACCCTCTCAACCACTGATGAAAATCAACTGAAAATATTTGAGTGCAAAATATCAGGGAAGATATTTGGACCAACCCAATGCAGCGATGGTTCGTGGAGAATTAAAATGAACCACGAGCTGGATGAACTAAAGCAGAGCGCAGATATTGTTAGATTTATTATTGTCACAATAACTAAACTGGCTTGATCACCTAAAAAGAATGCCAGATAATTGAGCTGTAAAAGTAGTCCAGAGATGGAAGCCCCAAGGAAACAGAACAAGAGGAAATCCCCGTAAAAGATAGATAGACAACGTAGAGAGGGATCTTAAAACCATGAACATCAGGCAGTGGCGAAGGAAAGTATCCGACAGGGCAGAATGAAAGAACATTGTTAAGAAGGCCAAGACTCACAAAGAGTTGTATCGCCGTTAGAAAAAGAAGAAGGAGAAGTTTAAAATAAGAAGACTACCAAAAGTGCTACACTCTACAGGATGTACAACTTCGAGTTGATAAACTGCTGCATGTAAATTAAGTCAGTAAATGGGATTCGTCAGTTCTAGATCAAGATGCGAGGAGCTGGATGATAAAAGTCTCAGGATGAAGTGATTTGATCTGTGTCCTTGACCTCCAAAGAAGATTCTTGTTACGAGATTCGTAGGTTACCTGCTGATGCTGTAATGTCCTCTTCGATTGGGAATTAAAAGTTCAACCCACTAATTTTAATGACAAATTTTGACACAATATGATTTCAGTGCAGTTTTCCAAATATCCATGTGAAAAAAAGAATGCACTACAAGAACTACTTTCAGAAGAAAAAACCGAACGTGATTCGATGATGAACAAATAATAAATGCTAGATCGAAAGATTTAGCAAAACTTCTAACAAATCATAAAAAAATAATCAAAATACTAAATATATGCAGGAATAAACTCATCACTTTAGCTACTTAGTTACTAATATATCAAATTACCTGGATTGTTTTGGAAAGCATCACTAGGAACGTTTCCTACGCGACCTTTTTTCACATATAACGTTTGTAACTTACGGAGATCCTGTAACATTCTTTTATTTAATTGCACTTTCACATTATCAAATCTTAAGTTATGCAGTTTGGTCAACCCATCTAAATCGCCTTCTTTAATCTCAAATTCATCTCTTCCTAACGAAATACTTTCTAAATTTTTGACATTCTTAAATGCTCCATTTAGCGACGGAATATTTGACCCTGATATTCCTATGTATGTTAATTTTGGTATTTCCGGCAAGACAAAGTTTTCCAGATCTACTTCGTCTAAAACATAAAAACTTGGTTATTTAGGTTTTATTTCAACTGGTTGTATTCAATCACTTGGTAAGGGATTCCTTGTAATAGTTTTACACATTTTTATATATTGTTGCATTTATTATTTTGTGAGCAAAAGTCAGTCTTTAATGTAAATAATTATTAATTTGTTCTATAAACACAACAAATGAAACAAATGACAGGGTTATATTTCCCCCCCACTGCTGTTTCATTTATCACCGCTGTAGAAAAAATTTTTTTGGAAACATTGAAATGAAGAAATGGAAAAGGCATTAAAATAAGCAGGTAACTGATAAAAAAAAAACTTAAAATGTTAACATTATCGTTTACCTAATATTTTAAATGTTTTTCTTACGGTATATAAAAATAAATCAGCTCAAAACTCATAAGATCTTTATAGTTATAAATAATACTAAAAATATAAACTATTTGGTGTTTAAAAAATGTACTGTAAGAAAAATGGCTTTTATGCTGTCTACTTACATATGTTAATTGATGTCAGCACCCCTTTTAGTTTAGGAAATGAGTTTTCGTCGATTTTTCCGGTACAATCAAACAGATTTAAGTGGACAATCTTAGTCGATGGTATTGGTCCATCTAAGGGCAACTCCTTATCATCTAATTTTAAGCTTTTGCAATAGATACTAGTGTCGTTGAACTCAGCCAGAGTCTCGACTCTACATTTATAGCCGTCATCAGCGAAAATTGTATGAAGGTAGAATAGTCCAAAGATCAGTAGCTTCAGCCTGAAAACGTATTGTCTATGAATATATATGTACAGAGTTGACCAAAAGTCTTTAAACGCCTAATTTATTATCTCTTAAATGGATGGTCCGAATTATAGAAAAACAGACATAAAATTCGAAACTGCGTTTTTGGCATGTATGTACATACTGTGTAATTGCGCATTTTTAGAGCCGACATATGCAGTATTACCTTGACTGGTTTTGAAGATATGGCTTACTCAAAATACAGTATCTACACTGCTAGTTCCATTTTCCCGTGTGAAAACACAGTAAGTGGGTTATTTCGTTTCAAAACATAGTAAATACCAGTTGCTGTGTTTTAACATCTGCAATGTTAATCATTAGGTTTATGCAAATACACAATATCTACAACAGCAGCAGCTGCGCAGTGAGGTCACACGATGATAAGTATATTTTCTTGCACTGACTAAATTAAGAAGAAGTGTTCTTAGTAATAACCTCGTTTATTTCTGTGACAATTTGTTGGCTGTGGCTATCACTCCGTCATGTAGGTAGTTCCTTACGCTTGCTAATTCAAAACTAAGCATTTTTTTACCGTAAGCCACAGTGGAAGTCTGTAGTAAAACGATAAAATTTGAAGTGTTTTTAGTAGTAATAGGGTTGTAGTCTTTCCACAACTTTTTTCTAGCGCTGAAGATGTAGTGGGCAATAATGATGAGATGACTGAAGATTCCGTTAGCGTAACCAATTTTAGTGACGACAGTATTATTGATCCTGATTTTACAATAAGTGATGTTCATCATAATAAACAAAGTATCACTAGCACGAACAATTCAAGCAATTCTGATTTTGAAGAAGTAGTTGCTACAACAGAAAAAAATCCACTGGATAATATTACAGGGGCTTCAGCAGCTGCTACCACTATTGTGGACAGTTTTCCTACTCCAATTAAAAGACGAGTTAAGCAAGAGGTTAAATACAAGCGTTTATCTAATCAAGAAAAAGTTGTATGTGATAAAGGATCACATCCTATGAAAATACAGTACACCGTGTGTAAAAAGTATGTAGTTCCGCGTTTACGAACGAAGAACGCTTTAGAATATGAGGCTGATATTGGTCCCTACAGTATTTTTTGCGACGTAAATAGTTGGCAAAATGTGTTCAGATAGTACCTGTAAAAAGAAGAACTGCAGCATCAATCAATAACATTTTTGTAAAAGGCGAAAGCCGTAAGTTTTTTTTTTGTCCAAAGACAATAAGAGTATCTCTGTTTGCCGTAAGTTTTTGTTAAATACATTAGGCTATTCTACTGATTATGTGATTACGGAATTGTGTGCCAGCATGAAAAAAGACCCTATGTTATCTGCTGTAAAGGAAAATAGAGGCACTACTGGTAATTACGCAAGAAAGCGTGAACGAGCTATCATTGTACATCATATAAATAAATACAAGCCGTGTGTCAGTCACTACCGACGACACAATACGCCACATTAAGTATTTACCTAGAGAACTAACCATAAAATCTATGTTTGAAGATTCTAAGCGTGAACATCCTGAATACTGTAAATTTGAACTGTACAGACAAACGTTAAAATCAATGCATATTTCCTTGTGTATGCCAAAGTCAGATGTCTGTGTAGACTGTGAAACATACAAAATGTCTAAAACAGAAGATGATAGTCAGTCAGTTTTTGCAAATGAAGACGAATGGAATCTTCACAAAACTAAGGCTTTGAAAGCAACAGCAAAATACCATCAGGATAGTCTCAGTGTCGACAATCCAAACGTAAGAATATACACAATGGATTTGCAAAAAGTTATTTTACTTCCTAATATGCCAGCCGTAAAAGATTTTTTAAGTAGTCTTGTAGCATTTAATTTGACATTTTGTCCTATAAAACCGAAGTCTTTATGCAAAAGTTATTGTTCTATGTGGCACGAGGGTGTAGGGGGACGTGACGGTCACAATATTATGGATGCTATTGTTAGAGTTATTGAGGAAGAACGAGATGTAAACGATATTATTATTTGGACTGATAATTGTACAGGACAAAACAAAAATTGGATCCTATACACTTTCCTAATCTATTTAGTAAATCAAAAAACCGGACCAGAACAAATAACTTTACGTTATCTTAAAAAGTGACATACTTATATGAGTGCCGATGGACTGTAGCAGCGGCACTCTGTAGACTCTCTGCAGACTGTAGACTGAGCTGCAACTATACTACTCTCCTAGGTTTCTCAGCCAGAAAATCCTTCGTCTTCCTATGGATATTTTACCCTTGATTTTACCTCACATCATGAGTCTTAATATCTCATATTTTGCACCTCTGATAATGTGGCCTAAATATTCCAGCTTTCTTGTTCTTATGTGCTTTATGATCTTGCAATCCTTTTGTAGCCTTCTACAGATTGTATATGTATGTAAACATATTGTAATAAACTTTTTACCAGTGTCCATGGCCCATAGTTGCCAAGACACTTTAATTTACAATGAAAAAAAATACTACACAAAAAAAAATCCATGATAAAGATATACATCCAAAAATTTGTAGAACTTAAAGTGGAAATTGTAATAAAATAACAATCCCAAATCAATGCTTAAATATATTATACTATCATTAAAAGAAAAAATATATCTATACTCACATTGTATTACTAAGATTTTCACTAGTTACGGAGAAAATTTAAAACTTACATAACTCAAAACGAAATCTCTTTATATTATATACGCCTGTTGTTTATACAGTGCTAAAAGTCAAATAAAAATTCAAACATAAACATATTGTTATAAATTATTGATAAATTTCTTTTAAAGATAAATCGAAAAGGTCAAATTGAAAACAAACACTGCACATGTTTGTTTTGAGGAAAATTGATATTGATAAATTACATAAATCAATAATAGTTGCATATATAACAAATAATATAACCGTAGGGTAAAGAAAGAATTGATCTAATCCTGAACATGTCGAACCAAAAGCATCCTCAGTTACCAATACCATTATATCTCCAGAAAATAACAGCGCTATATCACTAGATATTACTCAACAGACAAGCCGTAAGCGTGACGTAGATGAAATTCTATCACCTTCACCAACATATACACCAGCTCTGTCAGAAAAAGATAAACAAACAGAAATAAATTTTAGGAAACCTACACAAAAACCCAAGAAAAGTTCTGATACTGACCTAAAAACAATAATAAATGAACATTCACCACCATATATCCTTAATCACGACCAATTTATAGATTTGTTAGAAAACGCACCAGGTTCTCCAAATATTATCACCACTATAACTAATTATACACATGATTTTACTGGATTACTAGGAATGATTAGTAACTTATATGCTCACATAACAGATAGATCTCTTAAAATCAAATGTACCAAACTTAGAAAAAAAATCACAAAACACCTAAATGACGAACTTTCTTCTACCGACAACGAAAATGACATTTTACTTGAAACAGACCCAGAGTCTTAATAAAATTAAAACTTTTTTATAACTAGAAAGTAAAAATGGCGTCGTTTAATTCAATTATTCAGTGGAATATAAACGGATACTATAATAACTTACCAATGTTAAAAATTCTACAATCAGAGTATCTACCAGATATTATTTGTCTTCAAGAAACGAATCTTAAGAGCAACCAAGAGTCTTGTTTACATAATTATCAAAGTTTTTCAAAAAATAGAGTAAACCAAAGAATAGCAAGCGGTGGAGTGACAATTCTTGTAAATAACAAATTAACCGCAAGTAGGTTACCCCTACAAACACATTTAGAAGCTGTAGCTATTTCTCTAGAAGGGACCACAAAAATAAATATTTTTGCACGATTTACTTACCCCCAGGACAACCAATTGATAAACAGGACCTTTTTAACCTCGTGAGACAAATACCTTCTCCGCGTATTTTAACAGGTGATTTTAATGCTTACAACAGTATTTGGGGCTCTAGATATGACGACAAAAGAGGACTTATTATTGAGG
Source organism: Diabrotica undecimpunctata (assembly GCF_040954645.1). Classification (NCBI taxonomy): domain Eukaryota; kingdom Metazoa; phylum Arthropoda; class Insecta; order Coleoptera; family Chrysomelidae; genus Diabrotica; species Diabrotica undecimpunctata. The sequence goes on along the minus strand of NC_092806.1, from coordinate 161,204,514 downwards.
AATTAATAGATCGGTATAACTTATCACTGTTGAATGATGGACGCCCTACAAGATTCAATATACAAACAGGCGAATCAACGCCCTTGGACTTCTCTGCATTAATGACATGGAACAGATTAGACTACACTTATAACAGTGACCATTACCCAATAATAATCACCAATAACTTGTTCAAGCCCAAAAATGGAAAGCACGCCCCTAGGTGGAAAACGAAGGAAGCAAATTGGACATTATTTGAAGATATCATAGAAAAACGTGTCACAAACTGTAAAATATCCAACAGTATTGACACAGACATCGAAACCTTCTTCAGCATCATATTAAAAGCAGCCGAGGAAACCATTAAGAAAACTGCACCTATTACAAAACATAAGCCAGTCCCTTGGTGGAATGAACAATGTAAGACATCGATCGAAGCTTCCAAAAAAGCCTTTAACAAATACAAAAGACATAAAACACTTAACAATAAAATAGAATTTCAAAAACTTAAAGCTAAAGCTCAGTTAGTAGTAAAAACTTCAAAAAGAAATTCGTGGGCTCAATTTGTGTCCAGTATAAACAGTAGGACCCCTATGTCTGAAATGTGGAAGAATGTCAAAAAAATATCTGGAATACCGGCTTATAACAAAATAACTCAACTAAAGAAAGATAATAAAATAATCACAGATGACCTAGAAATAGCAGAAGAATTTGCTAATACGTATAAAAATAGATCTAATACAAGCAATTATAATAATAATTTTATCAACTTTAAACAGAACGAAGAATGCAATGTAATTATACCGTTTGTAGACGACACAGATGCTTTAAACACCAAATTTAATATAAATGAATACAAAGATGCATTAAACTCATTTAAAGAGACTAGTGAGGGTCCAGATAACATCCCAATGATTTTTCTTAAGCATTTACCTGAGAATGCACACAATCATCTTCTTAACATATTTAATATTATTTGGACAGAACAGAAATTTCCAACAGCATGGAGAGATTCTATTATAATACCTATATTAAAACCAAAATGTCCCAAAACAGATCCTGAGTCTTATAGACCAATTTCGCTAACATGTACTGCATGCAAACTGTTAGAAAAAATGGTCAACCGTCGTCTCCTCTGGACACTTGAAGATCGAAATATTATTATTCCAGAACAAAGTGGTTTCCGACAAAATAGATCAACTCTAGACAATATTATAGACCTAGAAAGCAGTGTACATGAAGCCTTCTCCCTTAATCAAAAATGTATTGGAATATTCTTCGACATTGAAAGAGCCTTTGATACAGCTTGGCGCCACCGTATCATCAGATTACTGTACGATTTAGAAATCAAAGGACATTGCCTTGCATTTATAAAAAACTTCTTATATAAAAGATATATCCAAGTTAGAGTAAATGGTAATTTGTCGTCAAAAGTGGAATTGGAAAATGGAATTCCTCAGGGATCTGTTATAAGTCCTACGCTATTTATAATTGCCATAAATGATGTTCTACGAAATTTAAAACTTCCACTTAAAGGCCGCTTATATGCTGACGATCTCGTAATATTTGGTCAAAGCAAAAACTTAAACAACCTCTCAGAACTTGCACAGGGTTTCTTGTTAGATATTGACAAATGGTCAAAGGAAACTGGATTTATATTTTCAACAACTAAAACTAAATATATAGTATTTTCTAAAAACAAAGTCAGTACACCAATCTCATTATATCTATACAACCAATCGCTACAACAAAAAGATTCGCTAAAATTGCTAGGAGTTACTTTTGACAGAAAGTTGAATTGGAAAGAACATATCAATAATCTAGCATGTAAATGTTACAGAAGATTAAATTTACTAAAAATTCTAGCACACAAGAATTGGGGTTCAGACAGGAGTACATTGCTGATTATATACAGAACTATGATACGATCACAGCTAGACTACGCGGCTATAGCTTACGACTCAGCATCGAGTCGGTACTTAAAAAGCTCGATACTATTCATAAAACAGCACTCAGAATATGCCTGGGAGCCTTTTGTACAACACCGATTGAAAGTTTACTTTGCGAAGCAAATGAATTGTCGTTAAATGATAGAAGAGCTTACCTTAGTCTAACATATGCAACAAAAATTAAAGATAATGCAAAAAATCCTGTCTATAGAAATACTTTTACCGATAATTACCCAAACCTTAATGCAAATCACCGTTCTAATAAACCTTTCTATAAAAGAATAAAAGACCATTTGCATCTGTTTGATATTGTCATACCTGAATGTCTTCCATATACATATGATCATAATCCACCTTGGATTCAAAACATACCATCATGTAACTTAGAACTTACGTCATTTGATAAAAACTCCACTAATCCTGATCTAATTATTTCCCATTTTAGAAAAATCATTAGTCGTTATAAAAATCATACCCAGATATACACTGATGGTTCAAAATCATCCGAAGGTGTGGGAGCGTCTGTAGTAACTCCAGAGAAGGTTCTTAAATTCAAACTACCTAATGTTAGTACTATCTATACAGCTGAACTGTATGCTCTCTATCGCGCCATAGAACTAATCAATCTGACAACAAACTCCAAATATATTATCTTAACAGACTCACTTAGTGCCATACAAAGCATCCGACAACTGTATCCAAAAAACCCGCTTTTAAAAAAAATTAAAACAGTCCTTCTTCAGGCTTATATCAATCATAATGAGATAAATTTCATCTGGATCCCATCCCATATAGGAATAAAAGGCAACGAAACTGCTGACCATAGTGCGAAAGACGCGATAGTGAGTGACGTTTCCGAGATCGTAAACACATCAGTATCAACGGATATAAAAGCTTATATAAAAAAAGCAATCTTAAGTGCGTGGAAAAATAAATGGAATGTGTCGAATTCAAAATTAAAACAAGTGAAACCCAGCATAGAGGCATGGAATGTGTTACCTAAGTAAAGAAGCCAAGAAATAATAGTAACGCGCCTCAGACTCGGACATACTAGGTTAACGCATGATTACTTAATTAAAAAGTGCGAACCGCCGCGATGTGAAACGTGTAATACGACACTAACAATAATGCACCTACTATGTGAATGTCCCCTCTACAATCAACAACGAAGCAATAACAAGATACCAGGAACACTTATAGAAGCTCTAGGTGCAGACTGTAACTTTAACAATACTCTGAATTTCTTGAAAGACATTAATAAGTACCACAATATTTAATAAACCAAATTGTATTGAAGTAATTGTACCTAATGTAATCCACTAATTTTTCGCTAATGGCCATTTGGTCGATGCGATTTTCTAAATAAAAAAAAAAAAAAGAATTGATCTTTGTTAAAAAAACGTATCTTATATTAGTGTGCCTAGTCAACATTGGCTAAGAACAGCTATCATTAAGTGTGTAAACTCTAAATACTTTTTATTATGACTCTTACCTAATTTTATCGCCCTTTGTCTTTTTCATTTTTTCTCTTAAATTGATGCACTGAAGCAATTCTTTTCTATCAACTCAATAAGAAAAACAATACTTTCTCAGAAATTTGAATCCACTTAAGAAAGAAGAAAGAATAGTTTTTGAGTAGACTCAGCTGTATTCTGAGATCGACGACTTACTTTCTTACTTTCCATGTCCGGAACACCAACAGCTTTAAATTTTGCGTTTCCAATGGTTGGCCACATAGATGGCCCTCTCATTCGCTAAAAATAGGTCTTCTGTGCAGGTCTCTCTCATTTCTGTGCAGGTCTCTCTCATTTCTGTGCATGATAGTAGATGGTGACTATTCTGAACCGCGCCACAGTCGCAGGTATCATCCTCCTGGTATCCCCATTTCTTCAGGATACTAGCACAACGTGAAACGCCAGTTCTTAGTCTGTTTAGCGCTTTTCATGTGGGATACGCGAAATTGTGTCCAGCGGCCATTTCCTCTGAGGGAGCAAAATGTGTTGTAGCTGCTTCTTTCGTTGTATCTCTGATGTGACCTGGTAGACCTCTTCGATAGGTGTCGGTTTCATGCAACTATCCAGACGTACGCCGAGGTAATTTGGCGTCTTATTGTGTTCCAGCATCTGACCACGCCATTCCACCTTCAGTCTCCTTCGGGCATGATTGTTTCTGAGGTGGAAAGCCCACACTTAGGTTTTTGTAGGATTGGGTTTCAGATGGTTTTCGTCATAGTATAGTGCTAAGTCTTCTAGGGCATCTATCAGTTTTACTTCGACTTCATTGAAGGTATCTCCCTGAGCTGCCACAGCTGTATTATCCGCGTAAATAAACTGTCTTGTTTGTTGGTTTTTGGGTTGGTCGTTGATGTAAATTTTTTTGTACCAACGTTGGTGTAAATGGTATAGCTATGGCGCGAGGACACTTCCCTGTGGGAGTGAATTTTTTGATCCCTTCACCGACTGTTCTTGGACTGGTGCGTTACCTAGAAGCGTCTATTCTGAAGAAAACATTTTACTAAGGCTGTTTTAGCAGTTAAAGCCCACTGCGATTTGAAATGGGCGTATCACTTACTTTTCTACGCTGTTACACCAGACCATCTTTACTCAATGGCGCCGGCCGACGGGTAGTTTAATGACAACAAATGCATTATTCTGCATTCAAGTTAGTTTTAACATGAACTAACTGACCGTACGTTCATGAGATTTTACGCCACGAAGGCGATAACGATGAAACTAAGCGCCAATGATGAGTAACACGTTTCACTATTAAATTTTAGTATTTTTTAGCAATTTTCTTCAAAGTTGGAACACGCTTTTCTCGATTATTACTGGACACAGAAAGGTGAAAAAAAAATCAACGATTACAGAAAAAAAAACTCTTTCAAATGATGGGCGTAAAAAGTTTGGTTATAATAGAACGTTAAACAGTATAATCCAATTTTTCAAAAGATGTAGTTTTGTCATCTCTAGGGTTATACTTTCTCCTTCTTGTTAGAAGCTCGTTGGGTATTTCGTCTGGTCCTGGTGACTTTCTATTTTTAAGTGAATTTATGGCTATCTCTACTTCCTGAAAACTGATTTTTATTTCGTGTCCTAACTCAGGTACATTATTGTGTTAATTATTATTTTCCTTTCCTTTAAACAGTTCCTTCAGGTATCTTTCCCATTCGTTTTCTGGTATGTTTGTATTCCTTTAATTCTGCAATTTCTTTTCATTGGTGTCTTATGAAGATTGAAAATATTGTTGCGCAAGATTGAAATTAGTAAAATTTTATTTTAATTTAAAAAGCTACTAAACATTAATTAGAAACATATTTTAAACAGACAATTTTGTTTTTCTATCATAACAAATTTTTCTACGTCATCAATATCCTTTCTCATCTGTGGGGTGGGAATGGATTAATAGTACATGTATTAGTTTTAACTGATTGAATAATTATCTGAATAAATGTCACTATCGAAAATGTAATAAATTTTTTTTCCAAAACCAAAGAACCTGAAAATTATCACCTGATTTTTTTATTTTATATATTATATCACCTATGACCAAAACTTTAAATTATCTCTATATTTAAGTATTTTATCATTTTATTGTAACTATGGTTTTAGTACACTACTTGTTTACCTCGATTAAACATTGTGTCATACTACCAAACCTATTTTGATCGTCGTCGTGTGGCATATCCGCTAAAACGATACACTTAAAGAACCTTGTTTGGTAAATCTTAATGGATCTTATACACGAATTTAATTAAAGGGCTTATGATAAGGGTGGGAAGTTAGGGGCGGTGGTCGGAAAAGCTGCTTTGTAATCGAGAATGTCGGGTGTGAAAATGAAAATTCCCTTTGTTGTTGGTATATTACTAAACGAGACTGTTTCCCAAAGTGTATCTGGTCGTGAAGTGAATTAGAACAATATCGTCGTTAGCAAAGAAAGACAGTTATAGGTAAATAGCTGGCTTTTTACCTAGATCTTGGTTATATTTAAAATGGTGAATCTTTTTTGCCGTTCGACTCATCCACTTAAATTTTCTCATTTCCACTATATGAATTTGCTGTTTGTTTTTCTTTATACAATAGCCTTAAATTCAGTATTTTAATATAGTTAAATGTATGTATAAAACGTACATTTTAAACAGCTTAAACACGCGCGATACAGCTAAAAGACTGCCGGCAATGTACTGCCGGTAGCCTATATGCCGACTGACTATAGTGTATTTTTATGTATGAGAGAGTAATAAAACAATAAATTATGTATGCAAATCCCTAAACTGTTGATACGGGTGACTCAATGAAAAACAGATATTTGTCAACAAGTTTACAGAAGTATATAGGAAAACAATTTTAAATTGAGTATGACCACCAGGTATAAAGGTTGGAGCAGAATAGAATACAATAGTTGTGAGGGTTACTAATCCCTAAATAAGGTTGCCAGTGTCGGAGTGATGGAGGTTAACAGGTACTAATGAATTTGCAAGAGATGTAAGATGTTTATTTTATTGGTTATATATAAACAATAAAAGTTTATTAAGTACCTACCTATTTGCAAAATAAAGTTTAATTCTTTAGATAAAATAAAACGTTTTATTTTATCTATTTGCAAAATAAAGTTTAATTCTTTAGATAAAATAAAACGTTTTATTTTATCTGAAATGAGTGCATTCCACGAAGTAAGGGTTTCAACAATCAAACATTTAATTCTTTAATTCCAGGAATCTACGACAGTAATTGACTAGATAATTACCTTCTAAACTTATTCCACAGAAAATGTGATAGTGGGTTTTTCCATTTTGTATATAGGAAGGTCCAAGTGGCGTATTCAAAATTCTTAACAGTTCACTAAAAGTAGGTACTTCAGTTGCAAGGTGCAGTTTATTGTGTATACTAGTGTTATGGAAAATTTGGAAGTGCCGTGTAAACGCCGAAAAATTGGTCCTCTAACAGTTAATGAAAAAACATTAATATTTAATTGTTTTAAATCATTTACAGACAAACGTTTATGTGAAAGTGTTGATGAGACCGTTGAGTTAGTTAGCAGTACACTTGGTGTTGGGAAATCTACGATTTACAGAGTTATTAAAGAAGAGAAATGTGGTAGTTTTCAAATGCCACGTAATGCTCCAGGGAAACCAAAATTTCAAATAGAATATCATTATAAAGAAGGACTTCGACGGAAAGTGCATGAATTCTTCTTTAGACAAGAATTTCCAACATTGGATAAAGTTCTTGTCTTAGTTCGAGATGATAAGGATTACCCAGAAATGAGTCGAAGTACGTTATGGAAACTTTTAAAAGAAATAGGCTTCCGCTGGAAAAAGAATCCCAGAAAGTCTATTTTATTAGAAAGAAGCGATATTGTCATATGGAGAAGACATTTTCTAAGAACCATAAAGCAAATGAGAAACCAAAAAAGAAAAATATTTTATCTTGATGAAACATGGATCAACGAGGGTCATACACCAAATAAATTTTGGCAGGATGAAACTGTTACAAGTCAAAGGCACGCTTTTGTAAATAACTTATCTACTGGTTTAAACCCACCATCAGGAAAGGGACGCAGGCTGATAATAGTACACATTGGCAGTTTAGACGGTTTTGTTGAAGGTGGTTTATTAACTTTTAAATCAACTCGTACCGGTGACTACCATGAAGACATGAACGCTGATGTCTTTCAAGAATGGTTCGAACAAATGATAGATCTTCTTCCTAAGAACTGTGTAATAGTAATGGATAATGCAAGTTATCACTCCAGACTTATAGAAGGACTGCCCACAACCAAGTGGTTAAAAAAAGACTTGCAGAATTGGCTGAGTTCAAAAAATATTACGTACCATCACGGATCTATAAGAAAGGAACTTTATTCGTTGTGTGCCCTTCATAAAGAAAAATTTAAAAAATACGAAATTGATGAAATTGCCAAAAATCGTGGAATGACAGTACTTAGATCCCCACCATATCATTGTGAATTAAACCCGATTGAACTGGTATGGGCACAGATAAAGAGTGAAGTTTCAAGAAAAAATACCACTTTTAAAATTCATGATGTTAAATAGTTGTTTTTGGAGGCCGTAAATAATGTAAAACCTGAAAACTGGGAAAAGGCAGTAAATCACACTATTAAAGAAGAGGAAAAAATGTGGAAGCTGGACAATATTACTGATAAAATGATCGAGCCAGTTATTATAAATCTTGGTTCTGAAAGTTCATCTTCTGAATCTGATTTGGATTTGTAACAAGTAGCTGTAAGTTTTATATTAATATTTTTATTCATTTATTTAACATACCTTAGACGGTTTTAAAAACTCTTTTTCTCTTCTGTAATTTTTAAAAATTAAAAAAAATGTGAATTTTTTAAAACCCTTTTTAATGTAGGCCAGTCAGTTCTAATATAGTGTGTGATAAAAGAGGTCACTTTTGTTTACATACACATAACACTTTATAACACTGAAATAATACATTTATTTTTTACAATTATTCAAAGTAATTTTTCAATTAATCTTGAGCACGCCCATGGAGTGGTCGGAGCTACCAGTTAAAATTATGCTAATTACTCTCTCGTTCATAAAAATAAACTATAGTTGTAAATAACCAAGGCAGCGCTTAGGTGTTTTTAAAAAATACATAGATATCAAATGTTCACAAATTATTGTGATGATAATAAATAATTAAGAGAAGGACTAGGTAAAAAGAATTATTAAGTCCAATTTATAATTTATATAGTAATTTATTATCTACGTTTATGTGTTAACAAGTTTTTCCATCGTCATCACTCATATAAGCTACACCCATGTATCTTCCAGTTTTTTCAATTTCATCAAATAAAGATTTCACTTCGGGACACGATACATCATTACGCTTGAAATTGAAGGTAAACAGCTTTGGGCAATTCTCTAACAATTTTTTTACATCCAGCCCTTTAAGAGTTCTAGCGGGAATGCCTAATGAATTAAGGCTTTTAAATTGTTTTGTTAAGTTCACATCGAAAGTCTGTAGATCTGTGGATTTAATGTCAAGCCGATCCAATTTTTGGAGATTGTCAAAAGTTCCGGGTTCGATCGTTTTTATTGAACTATCTTCCAATTCTAAGACTGTTATATCTATAAAGGAAAATAATTTATGCGAAAAATTTTGAGAGTCAATTTTTTCTTTTATAAAAGAGTTTTGATTTTGAGGGAATTTTGATAATATAGTAGTAAATGAGAAGATTACCATAAGTGTAAAACTGAGGCTGCTCTATACAAGACAAAGAACTTCGAATGAATTGATAGACTGCTGCATGCCAAGGAAGTCAGCAAATGTGATTCGTCAGTTCGAGACCAAGGTGTGACGAACTCGATGATAAAAGTCTCAGGATAAAGTAGTTTAATCTATGTCCTTTGCTTCTAAAATAAGATTCTTGCTGCGTGACTCATAGGTTATCTGCTGGTGCTTGGATGTCCTCTTCGATTGGGAATTTAAAGTTCAACCCAATAATAAAACCTGTTTATTTATTTAAAACCAAGTATTTCGATGACAAATTTTAAAACAATATGATTTCAGTGCAGTTTTCCAAATAGGGTAAAGATTACAGTGATTGGCCACTTAAGCATTGGAGTTTGATAAATGTGTAAGGCATTAATTTGTATTAAAAACCATATATTTAAATAATACACTAAATATTAGACTAAAGTATCCTCTTTATGACTCTGTATGTCATTTATTATTTAAAAATGTTTAATATTTATAAAAAAAAGTTTTATTCTTGGAAAAGCAGATTTTATAGTGATTGGCCTAATTTTGATAATGATTGGCATAGTAAGTAGATAGTAATTGGCCACCAGTAAGGGGCTAAGTTATCTTAGGTACATATTTTTCTTATTTATGTATCCTACCTGCGTTATTTTAATTTTGGTTAAAAAACTAAAAAACCATTAAAAATTATATATAATTTTAGTGATCAAAGACGAATTTGGTTTCAAAAATGTTTAATAAATGCCAGAAATTACAAACCAATTACAATGTTATCTTGTCGAAACAAACGTTACACAAAAAGTTCTCCATTTCGAAGGATTTCATCTTATTTTTGGAAATACATTTTATATGGTATGTTTTGGAACAATTTAAAAATTTTACTCCATATTGACTACGTGTTATATTATTAACACACGTATAGCACAGTCCAGTGTGTATAGTTTTGTTCTTAAATGGATTAGGAGCTGATGGTGTAATAATAACCATATTCGTGTTAATGATTCCATCTTGATTGTTGTCACTAAACAGCTTTCTTTTTGATTTTTCTGGCACAATAGTAAGACAACTTTGGATGTTTTCAAGGCTATCTTGGAAGTCCATTTTTGGCAAGGTTTTCGTTACGTTGGTGACGTTGGTAAAACAAGTTAACGTTAGTGTTGTTTGGTGATCGTTCTGTATAATTATGTTTAGGCTTTCTTTTTGTTCCTGCTTTTTTTTATTAATTTGTTTTCCTTTTAGTTCTTTTTTGTTCAACCTTTCAGTCTTACGTTTCTCCTTTTTCATCTCCAGTTCTTTTTTTTAAAGCCATTTTTTCTTTAATTGCCTTTTTCATAACGGAGGAAGTCAGAACAAATGGTAGTTTCTCCGTCTCTCTTTTTCTTTCCTTTCAGGAGTTTTCGGCCAAATAACATAATCGCTGATTGATGAAGACGACTTATTTAATAAGACGTGTTTAGAGGTGAGCGATGAAGTGTTAGGCATTTGGTTGTCGAAGCTAGTATTTTCTTCTATTAGAATAGGAATATTTTCAATGTCAAACATTTGCTCATTTACGATAATTTCCAAAGTATGCTTAATAAAACCCTCATTTTTTTCATCCTGTAAATTTCTGATTTCAAGAGTTAATTCTGGCTCACAGATTTCAGATTGGATCGTCCCATGAAATTAGTCCGTTCCTCCTTGCTGCTCTGTATCTTATACTTTATCCATATCTTCCAGTTGATCAGTATTCACGGGTGGACTTGTCTCCAAAAATTCTTTGTAAATATAATACAACGTCAAAAAATCGGAATTATATGCATCACTTTCAACAAAGTTTTTAAGCCTTTCCATTTTTTCCTCTCCAACAATTTTTTTAAATGTTTCGAATGTAATTTTACTGACTTCCGTGTCTCTATCTTGTTCTTTTGTCTTGCCAGTGCATTTGGAATAATCAATTGCGGATACATTCCAAGGGAAAAGCCCACAGGCACGAAAACCATTTCTAAAATTTTCTCGTTTTATATTATCAACCACTGTATTTAAACTGCAGCAAAATTGTCCTTTGTTACAACTTCAGTAGGGTGCTCTCTCCGAAACTTTAATACAGCACTTTTCCATCCTTCTTTTAAGGGCTTAAAAATGGACACATCTGCAGGTTGCACGATTCGAGTCGAGTTAGGGTACAGAGCAATTAGAATTATCTGTAGCTTTGTGCATAATTCGCTTATTTCATAGGTTAAATGTGTGCTGTGACCATCGACGAACAAGGCTATTGGAAATTTGATGTTATTTTTGCTTACGTAGGGATAAAGAATGTTTCCTATATATTCGTAGAACAGCTTAAGTATTTTTCATCTAACCGTTATCACCGTATCCAATTCCGCAGGTGTCAGGTACAGATTTAACAATTTCAGCTGGCAGTCTTTTGTAATCATAGATAATTAATTATAGGTGGGGTCACAACACCACAAGCTGAAAATGTAAACATCACTGTGATATTGTTTTTTAAATGATGTTGTATTTCATAAACGTTTTTCGCTCCTCTTAGTGCAAGCCAAAACAGGTTCAAACAACAAGCTCTTTGTTCTTTGGGCAAAGCCAAAAACAGGTTTCGTCTTCATTGTAGATTCTGCTGGGATATTCAAGAATCTCAAATAATTGTTTTTCCTTTAAATAGTCTTCTACACTAGTAAACCAGTTTCTTATGTCTGCTTCGGCTACAACTGAGCTAGCTGCTGTTATTCCTTCTGCGGTTCTTAGAATGCTAGTTATATTTGGGTGACGTTTTAGGAAAGAGTACCATCTTCTTCCTGGATGGTTATCTTTAAACGGATTTTCTCTAGGAGCTGCGTCAAGGAAATATTTCACAGAAGCTTGAATGTCTTCCATTCTACGAGGAAATCCTTTCTTGTATGAGGTCAAAATCCATCTTTCTAGAACTGCTTCTTCTTCTGAAGTTAATACTGGGTGAGGTCTAAGAGAAACTTTATTATTAAATCTGACACTTGACCGGAACTGAAGTGTTGCTCGAGGAATCTGATATAACTTGGAAGCTTCTCTTTGACTCATACCATTTTCAATAGACTCCAAAGCCGTAATTATATCTGCTTCTTTATATTTTTTTTTGGAAGAAATACCTTCATAGACCTTTGGCATGTTATAACTGAAAAAAAAAGGATTGCGATAGTGATTGGCCACATTGAATTATAGTAATTAGCCTACGGCCAACGACTGTTTACTCTTGGAATATTTAAAGGTGACAATAAGAATAATGTAATTTAGAGTGCCCGTTTTTATGGAAAACAAATTATATCTGAAAGTTTATTTTAGAAATTTATCACAGTAATTGGCCGGTCGGCCAATAACTGTTTATATATCTAAATTATTGATATAGTTATTGGCATAATAAATTCGCGCGTTTTTTGTTATCTAAAAATGTTTGGAGCCTAAAATTTGATCAGTTAGAACCTTAGTTTAATATATCATGCTAAATTATATCTATATCTACAACGATTAACTTTATAATGGATCAAAAACAAGTGTCCAATCCTTAAGAAATTCGTAAGATTTTACCTGTGAACAACTAAACTGGCGACAGCAAGAAGTAATCACAACCTTTAAGCACTTTATTGTTACTGTAGCCAGATGAAACTTTAGGTGAACATTAAGCGACGTTGTCAAAATTATTCTGTAGAATTGATTTATTTTAGTAACAGCAGAGATTCTTAATATTTATAAATTTATGTTAACATGGCCAATCACTATAGCATGGCCAACGACTGTATCATTTACCCTATTTGTGTGAAAAAAATTATACACACCAATAAACCCCTTATAGAAGAAAAAACCGGACTTAATTCGAAATAATAATAAATGCTGGAATGATAGATTTACCAAAACTTCTAACAAATTATAAAAAAATATTCAAAATAGTGTAAATATATGCCAAGATAAACTCAACACTTTAGATACTTAGTTAATAATATATCAAATTACCTGGATTGTTTTGGAAAGCATCACTAGGAACGTTTCCTATGCGACCTTCTACCACAGATAATCTTTCTAACTTCCGAAGATCCTGTAACAGCCTTTTGGTTAATTGTGTTTTCACTTTATAACATCTGAAGGTGTCCAGGTTGACCAACCCATCCAAATCGCCTTCTTTAATCTCACAATTATCTTTTATTAACGTAATACTTTCTAAATTTTTGACATTCTTAAATGCTCCATTTAGCGACGGAATTTTTGACCCTGTTATTCCTATGTATGTTAATTTTGGTATTTCCGGCAAGACAAATTTTTCCAGATCTGCTTTGTCTAAAATATAAAAACTTGATTATTCAGGTTTTATTTCAGTTGGTAATATTCAATCACATGACGCAATAAACAATTTGCAAAAAAAAACTGAATCAAACAGCTTATTTTTAAACCTTCAAAAAACTTATTTTGTAGTAGGGGAATGGGTGGGAATATTGACTAGCTTAAGACAAAACTGTTATAGACTGTTTGCCATAGCTTTTGCGAATTTGAAACTTATAATATGGACATTTGGTTCATTCAGTTAACCAATTACTGCTTCAAAATATTATAAAATAATTACAAATATTTTAAAAATACACAAATTCGGTTAATATCGATCAATCGGGTAATATCGACAATGGAGTTGGGTAATATTGATCAAGGATGAGAAATATAGATCACAAATGGACAAGTTCAATGGTAAAGTTTACTTAGGTTTAAGTATAAAATACATATTTCTTTAGTCACACTTAGAGTTTCAGCAACTATAAAGAGTAGCAGTATCCGCTTCCATGCAGTCTGCTGAACCCAGAGACCACAGGGACGACATCTTCACCATAATTAATTTGATCCAAACTCCAAACATACTGTACACAGTTCGGTTTCTGGTGTTCGGTGTGCTTTTACGCCATAAGTCTTCTTCTTGAGTAATTTTTCTGTTTTTATCTTAGTAGCTCCAATTGTTCGTTTAACTTTCTCAATCTCATTCTTCTTTTGCTTTTTTTTGTTCCTTATTTTCTAATTGTTCTTTTAATGGTGATGATTAGACTTCGGCAAATATGCAAATAAAAATGTAGAAAATATGCGCATAAATATGCATGTGTTTACCCGAAAATATGCAAATACTTTACAAAATATGCATACAAATAAATAAAAAAATCGTAAAATAGTAACAATTTTCTTTAAAAAAAAAAGTGTACATAACTAAATATTTCCTACTATTCATTAAGATTTACATTTATTTTAAGTAACTACATCATTTTTAAGTATGAATAAACTTATTTAGAATTATGGTAACAATAAATGACCAAGTGGTGTTCAAAATTTTCTAACAAAAACTTGTGGCTTCTGTCTGAGTACATATATTTATATATGGAAAAACTTCGTTCAACATCAACTGATGTAACGGGAGCATTTTTCAAACTAACCAAAACATTTGGTTCTAAATTAATTGTTTCCGAAATATTTCCAGCTAGAACACTGACTACTTCAGAAAGAATATGGTAACCTTTATTTTTTTCCATAGTAGCTTCAAATTTTTTAAAAATATCTTTTCCAATATTACCTCTAACGTTCCGACAACATGACGCAAATTCTTTTATTAATGCTGTACTTTCGAACAATGACAGTTTTGGTGATTCTAACTGAGTAATTGTTTTTTGAACAAAACTAAAATTTGATTTTATAAATGAAAGTTCTTGTTGAAGCAAGTTACTCTGAAAAGTTTGTTTAGAATCCAAAAGAGATTGGGAACTTTCATCTGTTAACGTATCAATTATGTTCTTTATTTTAACAAAATGATCTGTATAAAAATTAGCTGCTTCTAACCATGTTCCCCATCGCGTTAAAATAGGTTGTGGTGGAAGAGGAATGTTAGGTAGCATAGTATAAAGTTGAATTCTTATAGGAGATTTAAGAAATACTTTTTTGACACTGGATATCATGGTATTTACAAGAGGAAACTTTTTTCGTATTTCCTCTGCAACTCTGTTTAATCCATGCGCTACACAAGTAACATGTATTAAATCTGGGAAAAATATTTTTAAATTTTGTCCTGCTTTCACCATATAAGGAGCAGCATCCGATAAAATAAGCAGTAATTTATTAGAAGGAATAGTTGTCGGAAGAAAAAAAGTTGCTAATGTTTCTTGTATAAAACGCGAAATTGTTAAAGCATTTGTTTTCTCCAGTTGCTGGCATGAAATAAGATGAGATTTTGGTAAGGTATCTTCTTTAAGAACACCAATCAATAAATGAGCAATATACTTTCCTGAGGAATCAGTGGTTTCGTCTACAGATATGTAAAAATAATTATCTGCAATTTCTTCCTTAATATTAATTAACACCGACGAGTATAGCCCGTTCACATTATTTCTTATTAGAGACCGATCACTTGGAACATTAAGTTTGCAATATTTTTTTAGAAACGAACTAAAATTTACATTTGCTAATTTTGAAAGCGGTATGTTTGCAGACACTAATGCGCGACACAAGTCTTCATTAAAAGTTTCTTGCTCATCTAATTTTTTTGAAGTAGATTGGAAACATTTAGCCATTGAAGTTTGATGTTTTCCTCCTATTTTTCCTTTTTTTGCAATGTGTGAAGCAGTTCTCACATGTTGGTCTATCTAAAATCTCTTCTCACATGCTATCCATAAATAAAAATAAAAACCTTTATTTTAACCCAACCTTTAAAATATAAAAATATACAAGGTGTTTTTGGTTAATCAAATAACTGGTTTGGAAAAAAAAAACACTCGCTAAGTGTTTTAAATGCAGTATTAATCCACAAATTAGTTTTTGTTACTAACCATTAGTACATCATATAACTTATTTTAAAATTCAACAAAAGTTTTTTTTTTTGTTAATTCAATTACAATAAAAATAATTGTGTTTTAGAATAGCTGACTTCATAAAAAAAAGTAAAGGTGAAAAATTTTTCTAAATACACACCATTGTATTGTACCATGGACAATTTTTTCTCACTAAAGGAAGCTATTTTTCATTTAAAAACAACCTACGAGTACTAAATTTCAAGTAAATACGTTTATTGGTTTTAAAGTTATTGTTGTTATTAACTAAAAGAATTTAATTTTTTTTAATTTTAACACCCTGTATCTCGAAAAGTAAATAAGTTTGACCCCTCATTAACTATATCGTTTTGTTCAATTTTTCGAGAAGTATCAACAGTCAAACGTTGTAAGTGTCATTTGGAAACACCCTGTATGTATGAAATATTAGATATTTAATAGAAAATATTAGATACTTACAATTTTGCCACAGACTGAACAGTAGATTTTTCCCATATCCATAGACAGCTCTTTATAAGGTTTAATCCAAGTTGAAGCACTGGTTGTTTTAGGCATTATAAAATCACAATCTTCCTTTTTGTTACGCACAACGAGTGTTTACGCTTTGAATATCAAAACAAAAATGATTTACAAATCGTAAATGAAATTGTAAATGTTTTGTACCTGTAGAGATTACGTACTTAGATCATTTCTTGATTAAAATGACTACAAAATTTTATACAAGAATTGAAATAAATTGGTATGTTTAAAAATTTTCAAATACAGTATAAAAACCTGAACTTTTATGCACTTTATGCAAACTTTTATACAAATATGCCAAAATATGAAATATTTGCATAAAATATGCACAATATGCAAAATATGCAATATGCATATTTGCCGAAGTCTAGTGATGATATTAAAATGGTCGACTGTTGAGTTCGCCTGCTTCTAGTTTTTGTATAACTACTGACTGGTAGTGCCGGTAAAGGGCATGCTGCACAGATCCATATCTAAAACATCCTCTAATTCTAATTCAGATAAAGAATCTTCTGATGATGAGGCTGCTTCTCGTCTCAGTTTTTTATTTTGGACTCCACTGGGCCTGGTAGTTCATCTAGGGAAACTGCTGTTGGCGATGGTATTTGATTGTATCGGGCAGAGAAGACACATTATCTTGATATTGTTCAACTACTTGATATATTAATATATATATATTAATTCTTCTTTACAAAAAACATCGGGATTGAAGAGAAGGATCCCTGTGGTTCGAAAACTATTTACAGCCTTCTCAACAGACGCAGCCCTATTCAAGGCATTTTGAACAAGTTCCGCAACGTCTGTTGTATTGATTTTCTCATATTTTTTGCTTTATATAGGTACTGCTTTATATACGTCACATCCTTGGTAGTAAGCTGCCTTGAATGAAGAAAAAACGTGATATCTAGAGGCTGGAGACAGTGGGAGGTGTGCAGTAACAATAGATTTATTCCGGTGTCGCCACAAAAACTGTAGGAAGGCAGACTTGAATGCGTTTTGAGGTTATCTAGCAATAAAAGAACTGGATGGTCTTTAGGAGCATTAACATGCCGCTGAAAATGTTTCAGTAATTCCAAGAAAAGTTGTTCCGTTATCCACCCTGATTTGGAACATCTGTACATTGCCCCAATAGGACCGTTTTTGTCCAAACTTTCTTTCATCCGATTTCTTCTATAAATAAACATAGGTGGAATATATTGACCTGAGGCACTGAAAGCGCATACTAGCGTCGTGGTTTGTTCTCATTCACCACTGGTAATTGCACCAACTTGTTTCTAGCCGCAACAATTTTACAGAGAATATGAACATTTCTGATACCCGTCTTATCAACATTAAAAATTTGATGGCATTCAAATTTGTAACGATCACATAGAGTTGCCAAGTTTTTATAAAATATCTTTAGTTCTTCACGATTAAAACCAGTAATTATACCCAAACTTCTTGCTTCTGGTTTACGCAAACTGAGTTCTGGATGAGGGTGCATACCTGAATAAAACCAGTTTTTTTCACACATTTTCGTTGCCGTTTTAAATGGATATTTAATTTTGTTTTGCTCTGTATATTCAAAAACCATTTGACATATGGTAGAGGACGTAAGGCCTAAAACGCCTTCGACGGTTCTAAAATTCTAGATACCAATTCGGATTCCTCTTTTTTGGTAGACAGATTTTCGTCCTAGTGTAATTTTTTGGCCTCGAAACGACCTATTAATCGGTGTTGGAATGTTCCGTAAGGGATGTTGTATAACTTGGATTCTCCTTTTCAACTATATCGCTGAGGGCTCTTTCCATCGCCTCTTCGCTCCATGAGGATCGTGTTGTTTTTCTGTAATATGTTCGTGGCATCTGAAATAAATAACATCAACTATGGTCGATTTAATCCGAAAGCGTGTTTATTGTTGACATGAGTTTTTTTAGAAAACACTTAACCTGAAATTATATGATGTGATATCTGTATTCTAGAAATATGTTTTCATGCATTGTGAATATTAAAATACTGACTTCAGCTAATAAAGGAGCCCTTACCTTAAAATACGATTGTAGAATCTTATAAAAATCTTCCATAAAACACAAATTTACTAGACATTAAGTGCCTATGGCGTATGAAAAACGACTAAGTGGCCGGTGCATCACCTGTTGATAATGCGGTCCACATGTGCGCATTCGTTTTGCTCTGCGACGTCAATTAGATGAAATTTGAGAGTGATTGATATTACCCTGCGGTCGATATTCCCCCACTTTCCCCTACTTCATTCTTCACACAATAAGAAAATTTGACATAAATGTTTATTTATAACGAGGAATAAAGTAATTCCTTGAATTTGTTATACACATGTTTGCATATTCTTGCATTCATTATTGTTACCTTTTTGTCAGCAAAAGTTAGTCTTTAATGTAAATAATTTTTGATTTGTTCTATAAACACAACAAATGAAACAAAGGACAGGGTTACATTTTCTCCCCACTGCTGTTTAACATTTATGAAGAAAGAATTTTTTGAAAAAATTAAAATGTACAAATGGAAAAGGCCAAAAAGGAAAAAACACAGATATAATAACAAGATCGGAAATCCTTCTCAAAATACAAACATTTTGTTTGTATTTTGAGAACGATTTCAGAAGCGGAAATTGAAACGTCAATAAACGTACTTTAACCTTTAATTGTGGCTTATTTCCATTTAAATAGTAATTACTGAATGGCCAACTTGAGACAAACAGTTCTCTTCTCCTCAACCTATTTCATTAAAGACTATAAAGTGTATGCCAAAAATAGATCACTTAAGAAAGGCAATTAGCCGAAACAGCTGTAGTGTTAAGATTTTATAATAACTGTTGTGGACATAAAATGTAACAATAAAACAATTATTTAAAATTGGTAACTTTATCGTTTTCCTATTATTTTTTCTACATAAGTTTTTCTTACGGTGTATAAAAATAAATCGGCTCAAAGATTTTTATAGTTATAATGCTAAAAATAGAAACTGTTTGGTGTTTCGTGAAACTGAAACAAAAATGGCTTTTATGCTGTCTACTTACAGATATTTATAAATGTCAGCACCCCTCTTAGTTTAGGAAATGAGTTTTCGTCAATTTTTCCGGTACAATCCACCAGATGTATTTCGACCATCTTGGTCGATGGTACTGGTCCATCTAAGGGCAACTCCTTATCATCTAATTTTAAGTTACGGCAATAGATACTAGTGTCATTGAACTCAGCATGAGTAGTATCAACTCTACATTTATAGCCGTCATCAGCGAAAATTGTATGAACGTAGAATAGTCCAAAGATCAGTAGCTTCAGCCTGAAAACATATTGTGTGAGAATATATATGTACCGGGTGGTCCAATAAGCCGATCTCTCGGCTGTATATCAAAAACTATTCATGTTATAACTTTAGGAGAGAAAATTCCTTAGTCAAAGTGGCCAAGAGTAATCGCTGGAAATAACTTTCAAGTTTCTGGGTTAACCGCTAGGGGGCGTAACCTGTGAATAAAAATATGAAAACCAGTTTTTTGGGAAATATGCCCAATTATACCAAGTGTTAAATAAGTAAACTAGAAAGAAGCCTAAATTCCGCATAAAGTTGTTTAAGTACTTTTTTTAAATTTCTTCAAATAAAGGGTGGGGGAGAGTGGGAAAGTATTTGTGGATAAATTTGTGGATAAACGAAATGATAGAGGGTTTGGAAAGTCTAATGTCGCTTTATTTGTTAAGATGGTTTTAAATGTCGAGTAAAGTTTACAATACATATTAAAGTAGGTAACATCGATAATATACTACATATTGAGTTGTAAGTTATGAACTATTAACACTTGAATTTCTTATAAACTCTATGTCATCTGTTGTACTTTAGAGTACTGATAAGGCTTTAGAAATATAAAGCGAAACGTCTTCGATAAACTAATGAAGTAGTTGACTTCTTTTTTTTGCCAACCTGAATGACCGAGTAAACCTCTGAATTCACTATCTGAATACTTTTAACATATATATATATATATATATATATATATATATATATATATATATATTGTATTGTATAAACAACTAATTATTGATGTCCATTATCTTAAGCTTCTTTACATTTTACACCATTGACTGCCACATGTCTTTTTGAGATAACACATTTATATTGACTTGTCTATGGATGTTTGGTTTTTCATATTGTACTTTTTAGATGAACTGATGATGCTTTCTGATTAGAGAGCGAAACGTCTTCAATAATTAGATGAAGTAGCCAAATTCTTTGTTTTTTTTTGTTCAACTTTTGACCGAAAAACCCACCACTCTTCGAGTGATCCTTATTTATAATGGATTAACGGTCGTACATATATATATATATATATATATATATATATATATATATATATATATATATAACAAAAAAAAAGTTAATGCAAATTGATAGTAATATAAAGGTAAAAGATATAAAGGCATAGCTCGCAACAAAGAAAAAAAAATATAATAAAATATGTGTATAAGATGGAAGGCAACCGTATATACGTGTTTCTAACTATTGGTCGTCCTCAGTACGGTGCACCCAAGTTAGAAAAGAAGAATTGCTCCTATAGCGATCCTTTTCTCTTTGTTACAAAGAAGAAAGTTGTCAAGAACAACAAAAATTATTGATATAAATACTACACAAAAAAAATCCATGATAAAGAGTACAATAACACATTCAAAAATTTTCAGAATTTAAAGTAGAAGTTGTAAAAAAAAGAATAATCCCAAATCATTGCTGAAATATATTTATATTAGCAATAAAAGGAAAAATATTTCTATACTCACATTGTACTACAAGATTTTTACTAATTACGGAGAAAATTTAAACAAAACTTACATTACTTAAAACGAAATATGTTCATATTATATGCACATGTTGTTTATATAGTGCTAAAAATCAAATAATAATTCAAACATAAACATATCGTCGTAAATTCCAGTGGAGCACCCAGAATTTGTCTTAGAGGGGTGGGGTTTGAATTTTTTTATGCTACATCCATTTTGAGTCCCTAAAATTTGAGTTTTAGTTTAATTTAAAGTACTAAAGATAGCAGTGCCAAAGATTCAGGTATCTATTATCGTGCCTATCAACTAAAACCACCCTCTCTTACTTGTGCTCAGTTGACTGTCGCACGTACAGTACTCCGAAAGTGGGATGAATGCTGTAAGGCTGATGACATTTTTGGGACACTCCCTTCTCTTATCTAGATCTTATCTATTGTTCTGAAGCTATTTTCTTGTGGCATTTTAAAGTAATTACTATTTTAATGGGAATAAGCCACAATTGAAAGTTAAAATAAGTTTTTTGACGTTTGACATTAATCCAACTTGTAAATACAATACATTTTGGAGACGGCTGCCGCCGTATTCCCGTTCTCCTCCGCCAATCCTCCAAGTCCAAGGCATGCTTCTTCTCAAAACCTCTCGATTCCATCACTCTTCTAATTAGTGTTGGCTAGTGAGTCGAAGCAATGAGGTGAGTCACAGAACTGTTAAAACCATATCTAACCTACACCTAAAATAATAAATTAATGCTTAGCAAGCTCAAATCCCTAATTGTTCAACAATCTTCATAACAATACTTTAACATTCACATTGCTGTCACGTGCCTTACAGAAAATGAATCTGCACGAAATATTGTAACTTTGCATAGCGACCGACAATGAATTGTTATGATATGAAATATATGAAGTTACAGTATCGTGTCAATTGTTTCAATGTTTCGAATAATTGTTTCGAAACATCAAAGTGAGTTAATTCAAATGATTCGAAACATTCAAATGAGCCATTTCGCTCATCACTACTTCTAATTCCTTCATTCCATGAGCGTCGAGGTCTACCTCTTTTTCTTCTTCCAGGGGCCTTCCATTTGTGAAGCTTTTGGGGTTAAAGTTCGTCAGGAATTCTCAATAGGTGTCCAAACCATTTAAAACCTCTTCTTTCTAATCTGTCAGTGACCGTTTCTGTAGCATTCATGTTATTTCTTATAGATTCGTTGGTCTTCCTGCCTTGATGTTCTAGCACTTCTTCTCAAACAATCCATTTCAACTGCCAACAATCTTTTCTTCAGGTCTGCATTAATTGTCCATACTTCAGAGCCATAACAAAGAATTGATTTAACCATGGTTTGCCCTATTCTTTTTTTGTTCCTTTTGGAAATGTTGCGATCCCACCATAAGGAGTTCAGACATCCTACAATTTTACGTCCGTGATTAATTCGGTGTTTAATTTCGGTTTCTCCCAAGCCGTTATTAGCAATGAGTGCACCTAAATATTTAAATTTTTCCACTTGTTTGATTGTTACGTCCTCGTCTATCAACTTTCAAACCTTACATCTAAATTGACAACTAAATATTCTGTTTTCTTCATGCTGACTCCCATTTTAAATATTTTCTGTATAGACGCTTTATCATAAATTCTAGATCATAAGAATCTTGAGCTAGGACGACTTGGTCATCCGCAAAGTTCAGGAAGAATAGTACGTCATTTCCTATGGAGATTTCCTGGCAGTGAATTTTCCAATTTTGGAGGGCTGCCTCAATATATAAATTAAACATTAAGGATGACATACTGCATCCTTGTTTTAGTTCTTTAGTTACTTTTATTGGCTCTGATAGCCTATTTCCGATTTTTAGGTAAGTAGTGTTATCCCTGTATACTTCTGTGATTATTCCAAAAAGGTATGAACTAATGTCGAGTTGTTGTAAAGCTTGCCACAATTGAAGTCTTAGAACGGCACCATACGCTTTTTCTAGGTCGATGAAGGCTGGATGTACTTCGGTACCAACCGCTATTCTTTTTTCTATTAATTGTTTGAGTATAAACAAGTTATCAGTGCAAGATCAAAGATCAAAAATTCAAACGTCAATAAACGTATTTTAACCTTGAATTTCGGCTTATTCCCATTAAAATAGTAATTAGATCTTATCTCTGTCGTTGGCCCGGCTGGTGTTTCTCTTCTTCTTTTTTTTTAATGACTGCTCTGATAATTGGTAATTGTGAACACTATTCCATCACTCCGTACTTTCTGTCATCTTCACGATCATCTCTCTTACGGTCACAGGATTTATACCTATTTCTTTATACATTCTGTTTCTCTCCACTGTACATAATATATTAGATTCCAGCATTGTGTGAGTAACAATGTCGGAATATTTGCAGTATAGTCATTTATCTGTATCTGTCTTTCTGAGCCTATGAAGATACGCCCTAAAACAGACAATCTACCCAGTTCCCTAGGATCGGGATCAGCATCTTGTTCCACGGGGCAACATCTTCTTTGTTTTTCCACTCTTCTTGCCATCTTTCGATTGATCTTTCCCTTTCTTCTTTTTTTTATAGCTGTTTTCAAATGCTCTCTTCTCACATAGAGATCTCTCTTTTCTACTGCTAACACATACAGAGGAACACAACCCATGATAGCCAACAAGGCCGCCGCAGATACAGACCTGTAGGCGCATGCTACTCGCAACAGGGTCGTTCTGTCTACTTTTTCATAAGCCTAATATTAGTTATCTATATCTAAAAATAATGAAAAATATTATTAATTATTGTGTATTTATACAATAATTATTGTGTTCTACATATTCAAAGTGGTAATTTAATTATTCAATTAGCGTTTTGGATTGTTTGTATTGTGTGTGAAATACAAGTTACATTTTCCTACTATTCTTTATATATTTTTTACTTTATATGCCCTGGTGGGGGTGGGGGTTTAACCCCAAAACCCCCCCTGGGTGCGCCACAGGTAAATTCTTATTAAATTATTGAAAAAATTGTTTTAAAGATAAATCGAAAAGGTCAAATTGAAAACAAACACTGCAAATGTTTGTTTTGAAGAAAACTTAATACTGATAAATTACATAAATCAATAATATTTGTATATATTATATAACAAATATAACAGTATGCTAAAGAAAGGATTGATCTTTGTTCAAAAAAAATTAATCTTCTATTGGTGTGGCTAGGCAACGTTAGCTAAGGATAGCAAGTGTGTAAACTTCTTCAGGCAAAAAATACAATGACTATTTAAATCCTTTTTAATATGACTCTTACATGGTTCTTTCACCCTTTGTCTTTTTCACTTTGTCTCTTATATTGAAGCAATATGTATTCTTTTCTACCAACTCAATAAGAAAATATTAGTTTCTCAGAAAAAAAATTCTCTCTTATATCTCAGACATAAAATTTAATAATACTTTCCACATAAAATTGCACTCATAACCGTAGTTTTTAGCGGATGTTGAAAACTTTGAATGTTAGTAAAACGATTTTGTATTAAATAAACAATAAGATTTGTAGGTAGTCGAAAGGATAGTGCAAAAACCACGCTTTTAGCTTATTGTAAAAATTTATGATCAATAAAATAAGGTGGACTTAAAATAACCGTTGGGAAGTAACTGTCAAAAAAAATCTAAACGTCGTGGGAGACTAAGTGTTCAAGGGAGCATAGCTAAGAAAATATAGTTTTTCGCTACCCCCAGTTGTATTCTGAGACCGACGACGAAGACATCTATTAGCAAAACGGTTTTACCCAGCAACTTTTGTTTTTATTTTAACGTAAAAAAGATGGAACGATGAAGTGCAACAGTAGATTAGGTAGAAGAAAGAAGCTAGAAACAGGTATAAGAGTTCTAAACGAGACGAAGATAAGTATACATACAAAAGCAAAGCACCCTGTAGTTACTGCTAAGGAAATATAGTCTGCAAGGCAGTATGAAAAGTTGGAAACACTTTCGCGGATGAAAAGGTTATACAGCATTGCTAAAGGAAGATGATATAAGTGCTTTAGAAACTTACTAAATAGAAGAGACAGAGGATGTGGGCCTCAAATCATAATGTAAGACTGGTGATACCGAGAAATGAGGTTGTCGAGGCTTCAATTGTTCTAATATCCCAAAATATTATATTGAATGTTTGGTATTACTCATCTGTAAAGGATGGTAACCATTTATAATGTTTCATGAATAAAGTCAGTCTGTGTAGAAAACTAAAAACGTGTTGACGCTTATATATTTCAAGAAGGGATAAATAGGATGGAGAATAGTACGGCAGTAGGGCCTGAGGGAATACCTGTGAAGGTTTGGAAGACTCTAGGAGAGAAAGGGGTGGATGTGTTGTAACAAATGAAAAATAGGATGTATAAAGAGGACAGAATGTAGTACATGAAGGTATAGTATGATGGTATCATTGTATATAAATAAAGCGGCCATTCAGGACTGTAAGAAATATATCGAAATATATATACACTTGGTATTTACAGTAGAACTCTGGAGATTTATGAGAGAGAAAAATGAGTTTCTGGGAATTACGTAAGGCTCTTGAAGAATATGTGTAGGGAGCGTACACCAAAGTAAGGACTTGTGCTGGATTGACCTAAAGTTTTCTAGTGACGGTTGGTTTACACCAAGGTTCTGCACTGAGTCCGGAATGACAATGTTACGGTAGATGTTGAGTAAGACTAGATGTGACAAGATCAGGAACGATCTGATTAGGGAAAGAACGTGAGTGACTACAGTCTCTAAAATTATTCAAGAACAACGACTGCATGGTTTGGAATTGAACTGCAGAAGTAGAAATGAGAACCAATGTGGGAAGAAGGACGGAGCGGCTAGAATTTGATGGAACGAGAGGTAAAGAAAGAGGTAAAAAAAAGGTAAAAATAAAAGAAATTACTGGAGAGCACAAGAAGAATACACCCATAACGCTGATAAATAATGAAGGTCACACACTAACTTTGGAAGACGAAGTAATGGATGAATGAGAAAACTACATCAACGACTTGTTTAAAGATGACTATTATAAATGTTGAGAAGCTGTAAAGAATTACTTAAAATAAAACATGGTAACATATGCTAACATGAAGCTTTCTCATTCCTTGAAATCTGATTTGTGGCAACTTTATGACTAAGATCTGTTGTACTAAGTAGCTAATATTTAAAAAAAAATATATTATTGATTCTTACGAGTAAAGATTATTGATTATTTTAGCTAAACAACAGTGTATTTATTGCCTCACCTTTGTTACAATAACATTGCCAACTAAAATACGTATCTGGCATTTTTCACTTTTTTCCAACCAAACAATTTAATACGAAACATTTATTTAGCATCGACGTCGAGTTTATTTTCATCGCTAATTTCGACATCTTTTCCAAACACTAACAAACCTTTAGAACGGTCATAAAACCGTTTAATCGCCATCTATTAACAGTTGAAGTAAATCCGAGATCGTTTTTATTTCTGAGTTTTATGAACTTCCTGAAATTTAATATTTTCCAGATTCTGTTGGTTTTCGTCAATGAGCTTAGATTTACGAAATTTATGGTTTGTGTGCAACTCTTTTAATATAAAGTGTGGAAACCAATTATGCAATAAAATTGTTTGTGTCCTTATTATAGAAAATAATAAAAAACTCTGGAACACCTTAACTTTTAAATTTAAATGTGCGCTTTTTAAACATAATGTACAGGGTGAACCACGCAAGCCTGGCATAGTCCATAATCCTTATTTTTAATGAACAAGCCTGTATATTTTTATTTTTTTTTAAAGATTCTTAACAACCTGATTCCAACGAACTATATCATGTAGGGTCTACAATAAATAATATATATATATATATATATATATATATATATATATATATATATATATATATATATATATATATATATATATATATATATATATATATATATAGAGAGAGAGAGAGAGAAAACTTGGTTTCACTTACATCCAATCCCACTTCTTCTCTGCAAAGGAAATGCAATACATTAATCGCATCCTTAGCCTCTTCCAATGAGATTGACCGTAACACAAAGAAAAAACTAACAACATATAATGGGAACATTGCAAAGTTTTATGCTTTGCCAAAAATCCACAAACCAACACTATCGGTTCGTCCCATAGTAGCTTCCATTGGAACACCCACTGAAAATATCTCAGCTTTTGTTACAGACATACTTACTAATGCATATAATTATGAAAGTCAATATTACATTAAAGATTCCTTTGAGATGGTAAATAAATATAATGGCTACATACTACCATCAAATTATGTCCTCGTTAGCCTTGACGTTGTATCCTTATTCAGCAATGTTCATCTAGGAATATGTTTTACATCAATAGAGATCAACTGGGACCGTATTAGAGGTTGTTGTTCCATGTCTTACGACAGATTCATCAGCATCGTCGAATTTCTCTTTAACAACACTTACTTCTCATTTAATGATAAATTCTATCAACAAACTTTCGGTACCCCTATGGGAGCTAAGATTTCTCCTATCATTGCAACTTACGTTATGGATTATGTATTAGACTCAGTCATTCCTTTACTATCCTTTAATATTCCATTTATTAAAAAATATGTTGATGATATCATTTTGGCTATACCCAATGACAAGGTAGATGAACTATTAGATACTTTTAATGGTTATGACTCCTACATCCAGTTCACTATAGAGAGGGAAGATGGTAATTGGTCCGTCCCCTTTCTCGACATAAGGATGATCAGGGAAACCAACAACATCAAAATAGATTGGTATCAAAAACCGACCCATTCTGGTAGATACCTTAACTACAACTCATACCATAACAATTCTACCAAAGTGAACTTAATCAAACAGATGAAAAATAGAGTAACAAAACTATCAGATCCTTCATTTCATACAAAAAACCTACAAATCCTACAGAAACTTTTTATTTCAAACGCTTATCCAACACCATTAGTTAATAAGATTTTGTTTAATACTATCCATGACGAAGATATTACACCTTCCTTCGCGACTAACAATGCTGATCCTGATATCTTAAGTGGGAACCCAGTCTCGGATACTCCTATAAACAAATATTTTTCATTACCATATTTCAGAGATATCACTCCGGGGTTAACAAGGATTCTGAAAAGTGTTGAAAATAGCTTTGGCAATAATAATAACAACATTAAACTTAATGTGGCTTGTAGATCAGCCCTAACAATTAATAATCTTTATTCTAAGATAAAAGATAAGACTCCCATAGATAGGCTTAGTAATATTGTCTACAACATTCCATGTCTCTCTTGCAACAATTCCTACATCGGTCAAACATCTCAATTATTGAAATCACGTATTACACTACACAAAAGTGATTCTCGACTTCACCCTGACCGTTGTGCTTTAGCCAAACATATCCATTCCACTGGTCATCTCATGGACTATACTAACACCACAATTCTCCACCGTGAGAACAATAAATCTAAAAGAGAGTTCATTGAAATGTCATATATTTTCCTTAACGATTTCTCCATTAATGTTAAGAGTGACGCCAAGAATCTAAGCGATATATACCACTTGTTACTTAAATCAGATACCAAGAACAATACTATATCACAGATAACTAACTTGACTGATATATCCATTAACAACTAACATACCTTTATAATTAATTTTCATTAACACAAAAAAATATATAACATTCCCTTGCTTTTCTTAGATACATCTCAATAAGATGCAATAATACATGAACAATATAATATAATTAAATAAAGTAAATCAAAATAATATTTCCCTATACTGGGATTTAAATTCATTCGTTTTTTACCAATGAACCTTAACGACATAAAGATTCATAAGAACAATGAAGTTGTCAGCGCTTGCGTTCTGGCTAAAACAGAACCTCACTTTTAAACTATCTAAAAATCAAAAATTTAGTTATTGCCGACAATTCAAAGAATTACCTCCTTTTAAATGTAGTTACATTGGGTTTTTCGATTAACCTTGGGTAAGCCTTTGCGTGTCAAGTTCAAAGTTACCATACATTTCAAACCTTAAAAAAAACTTTTTTTGCACATAGTAACAAAAAACACCACTATGTTACTAGCTAAGTTTTTTAATATTCTAACTCTACAATTTTAAGTTACGGTAAGATCAATAATGTTTTAATAGATAATATATGGTAGCTAATTATAATTTATTCTCTTTCAGCCCTGAAGAAGCCAAATTAATTCTCTTTGGCGAAAACGTTCGGCGAAACAATTGATACACATTAGAGTCTTTCTTGCAGATTTCCCCAATATTTAAGAGTTTACTATATATATATATATATATATATATATATATATATATTATATCGCTGTAATGATGTGTACATGTACATATTAAGCACCTGTTTTCTTATCGCTCCAGACCACAGCCACCGAATCTCACTCTCCTTCTCTCCAAAAAAAACCGAAAACTACCCCTGCCCGATCGGAGGGTTGAACGTGACACCTTGATTGATGAATCACGTCATTCAGATCGTTTACAGTCCACTTGATTGATACCTATAAAATATGATATCCACTCACCGAGGACCATACAGTTAATTAATTTTTTATGGATTTCCGATGCGTGTACGGTTTCTTCGTTGTGTAATTTTTGTTTTGCGCAATACGGGAAGTTGTAATTAACTAATTGATTTATTGTGGTAATTGACAGAGTGAGGAGAGTGATATAGTGCTAATTTAAATTATAGGTTAAGAAAATGGACAAATATAAATGTAATAAAAAACTTTAATTTATTAATCTTTACCATGTCAGGGAGAGATTAGAAAGAATTCTGCAGTCCTCTCAAGAACAAAATGTAGTCATTATGAACACATGTGACTACGTCTATTATGCTATATCTATTAGACTATGTCTAATAGACATAACATGGCTGAATAAAACGATAGAAAATAAGAACTGGACATAAATTGTTAAGATATAAAAAAAATTTTTGTAAAATATAGAGGAACAAAAGATTAAGACAATATGTGGGGCGAGTTAAAAATTGTAATTAAAAAATCTGAAGAAAATCTTAAAAGAATATAGCAAACAGCAGAATGTCCTGAGGATTGGAGCATCCGAGAGGCCTATTTGTACTTTTACTATTTGGACCATTTGTCTCTTGTTTCCATTGTACTTGTAGGTTTGATCCAATGCTGCTAAAGTATATATAATTGTTGGAAGATTATACTGTTGGTCATTCTTAATTTTGTTATCAACCTTAATTTGCTTTTTCTTCCTGTGATAGGTCTTAGTTTAGTCTTCTTAATGACTAGGATTTGTTGATAATGTTGTGTACGTGTGACGTGTGTATGTTAATCTTCTATTATTATTCCTAAATAGTTCGCTGTATTAGACTAGTCTATTTTGAGGTTGAAGCACCAGTCTTACAGGTGATTTAGTGCATATTGCAGTTATCTTCTCAATATGTTAGGGTTCAGATCTCTCGCTGCTATTTCTGTATTGTTCTTGTGTGTACATGAAAGATTACAATACCACTCCGGGTGGTAATTAATAACTATAGACCAATTAGCCTTCTATGTTCCTTTTCAAAAATCTTAGAAATGACTATGTATAGGCGGATAACAGAATTTTTAACAAAATGTCATATTATTAGTGCAAATCAGCATGGTTATCAACAGGGAAAATCAACTCAAACTGCGATTTTTCAATTTGTCTGGGATATTTTGAAATATGAAGTTAAATGTGTCGATAGCAATTAAAGTAAATTGTATACTCACGCTTAATCCAGCCATTAAGAGCGATGCTGGGAATATTTATATTCCACTAAGCATCAACAATTTACCCATGTAAATTACTATCTTTCTTGTACTCATTGCGTCGAGTAAGGACGATAAATAATTGCTATCGACACATCGATTTAATTGCTATCGACACATTTAACTTCATCTTTCATCACTAGATGTCTCTAGTAGCATACTCTGGTAATTATTTTGTCTATAATTGCCGAGTAGCCGGTGCGTTTTGGTTTAGTTTGAGTTTTCTTACAAGCTCTCTCTGATGACGGGAAGACCCAGAAACACGTGTCAGGGAGTGGTAAGAAGCTCAAATTAAATCGAAACGCAACCATTTTCGCATATATTTTGAAATGTACTGAGATTGGTCATATGGCTTTGGGTCTCTTTTTGGACCTATCAAAGGCATATGACTGTTTAGTGCATGACCTATTATTTGATAAATTGGAGAAATATGGTATACGTGGACCAGCATTGAAGTGGTTTAAGTCCTACTTGGCAAATAGGAGACATTTAGTAAAAATACATAAAAACACTGAAATAGGCATCTCATCTGAAAGCACTATCAATATTGGAGTACCACAAGGAAGTGTGATTGGTCCTTTACTGTTTGTGATCTATATCAATGATCTTCATGGTCTAGTGGCTAATACTACTTCCAGCATAACAAATTATGCAGATAATACAAACATTTTAGTCAGTGGTAAAGACATGTCTGTTCTAAGCGTTAATGCTAGTTTAGAGTTCCAGAAAGCTAAAGACTGGCTTTCTATGAATAGGTTGGTTTTAAATCAAAATAAAACAGATCTTCTTTTGTTTAAGACAAATTATGCACATTCAGATATGCCAAACAGTATTATTGTAAATAATGACACTTTAAATATTAGCAGCAGTACCAAATTTGTAGGATTATATATTGACAGTTTTTTATGTTGGGATAAACATGTTGACCAGTTATGTATGTCTTTGAGTAAAGTGATTTACAGCTTTAGAGTTCTAAAAAAATACATGAATAGTAACTCATTAAAAACAGTGTATCATGCTAATTTTGAAGCAAAATTTAGATATGGTCTAATAAATTTTGGCCACAGTAGGGACATAAATAATGTATTTCTGGTTCAGAAAAAAATAATCAGAGTTATGTTTGACTTAAAAAGTAGGGAATCATGTAGAGGGCATTTTAGGAGTAATAATATTTTAACAGTTTACGCTGTATTTATTCAAGAATGCTTACTGTTTCTATATAAGAATAAAATACTCTTTAGGAACTTTGAGCCCAATAGTATAGTAAATACCAGGTTATATAATTATAAAATTCCAATACACAGGTTAAGTATAACAAAAAAAAAACCCTCTTTATTGCTGCATCAAATTGTTTAATAAACTGCCTGAACCTATTAAAAGGGAGGAAAGATTAAGTTTGTATAAACATCAAATATTTAAATTACTGGTAGCTCTTGAGCCATATTCTGTGGAGGACTATTTGTATATGTAACGGTTAGGAATAAGTAAATAATATTTTCGTTTGTGACACTGTTTTTTTTTTAATTTTTTTATGTTCACGGAATGTATATTATTTTCTAAAAATAAAGATATTGTTATTGTTATTGTTATTGATTACAATACCACTCCGGGTGGTACACCGACCCCCATTACTGCGGTCCTAAAGCAACAGAGACAAGACCAATATTTGTCGGACACATTTTTGTGGTTCCGATATTTCATTCCCAATTTTTGTTTAATTTACTTTCCCATTTTATCATTTAATGACTCACAAAATAATAACAGTCACATAAAAACCTACATATTCCTCACATAATATTGAAAAACAATTTTATACTATATCATCAAAATACATAAACGGAATAATAAATAGGTTCAAAAGTCAAGTGCACGCGTGAAATATGTGACTGAAACAAAAAGATCTCATCTAAAACACCAGACAGCGTGTTGAACCGATTTTTTTCTTGTGTTAACATTTTTATCACCATAAAGAATGTGGTGTTTATAATTTGCAACTTACCGAACGTGCCATTAGTTACATCAATTAAAGCATGTGCTGTGACTAATTTCGTACAAGCAGTATATAACTATAAATAATACATTTAAAATATGTACAAGGGAAGATGAAAAAGTTTGACATGTTTAAAAAATACCTAGTCTACATTAATTATTTTCTTGGATTATAGCAACAAAGCCCTTTAGATCTATGTCCTTTCTAACTTCACATATTTTTGCAATTAGAATCTTTTTATTGTTCTGAAGCTATTTTCTTCTGGCATTTTAAATTAATTACTATTTAAATGGGAATAAGCCACAATTATCCAGCCATTATTTAAGCCATTAAAAAATGATTATCCTTTATCGTTTATAAATAAGGAATTTTCAACAATCGATCGAATAGAACAAAACAACTTAGAACGAGATCCTACAGCATATGCAAGGAATAATACGAGGAAAATAACAATACCATACATAAAAGGATTATCTGAAAAGCTTAAAAGGATAAGAAATAAATTCAACATTTCAACAACATTCAAAACAACAAACACGTTGAGATCTATTTTGTCCAAAACCAAACCTAACAATGAACAAGAAAGGACAAAGAATGGCATTTATAAAATACCTTGTGAATGCGATCAGTTTTATTTAGGTGAAACATCAAGACCATTAAATGTTAGAATAAGTGAACATCAATCCTATACCTATTAAAAATAGAGAATTTGATAGATCTCAAATCTGTAAACACGCATGGGATAATGAACATAGGGTTCAATGGAATGATTCAAATATAGTCCTAAAAGAAATGGATGGTAAAAAGAGAAAAATCAAAGAAGCGGCTCTAATTATGCTAAATGAGACCAATTGTGTCGCGAATTCCTCGGCAGAATGTAGTAGGATCTGGTTACCCATATTGAAAGAGGAAGTTATTAAAAGGAAAATACCAGTATTGGTAAGTCAGTAACATATAGAGAATACATCATTTATGTTTTTTGAATAACAAACATATAAAATCGGAATTTGGTGTTTATTGAAGGTAAACTAAATGCACGATCAAATACTTACCATGTCGGGATAGTATTATGAGGTTTTTTTCCTGGTTTTTCCCTCATAATTTACTATGGAATCACTAACAGGAGAATTTTACTATCATCATGGCATGTATTTGTCTTTATAAAGACGAATTACATGTTATGATCTTTTCTGGCGGATATTCTCAAGTTAAAGTTGATTTCATGTAATCGAATGAACTATCATATAAGTAAAGTTGTCCCAGGAACGCAACTCAATAATATTGGCAATATCATTTTAAAGTCATCTACTTTAAAATGTATAAGGTATGTCTGAATTGTCAATATAGATGAGTCAGATAAAATTAAATTATTAGAAGAATTTTTCACTAAGTAACAAAAAACAAAATTTGTTTAATTTACTAATGTTTGTATTTTGAGAACGATTTCCGAAGTGGAAATTGAAACGTCAGTAAACGTATTTTAACCTTTAATTGTGGCTTATTCCCATTTAAATAGTAATTAGAATCTTTTTCCTAATATACACATTTTGAGTAGAAGACTTTAATATGGTATTACCCACTGGGTTTCTGTGAGAACTTTATTGGAAGCTAGGTCATTTGACTTAGGAGTACATCTCTGTCAAAGAAATATGATACCATGATGGTATATACAGCTAACTCTGGAGTTCTTGAAGGCTCCAACCTAGGTCGCTTACTCTTTTTAATAGTTTTTGTCGATTTATTATTATGAATATTCTACAGCTCATTGTATAATATTCAGTTAGAATGAATAATCGAAAATCGTTGATTTTAACTATTTTCAAAACGATTTTTGAATTGAAAATCGAAACAACAAATTCTTCTTTTTCTTCCTTCTTGTAGGCTTTAAAGCCTGTTTCTTCTTCAATATTAGCCTCCTAAATTGTTTAAATTATCGCACCATCTTTTTCTTAGTCTTCCAATACTTCTTCGTCTATTTGGTGAATTATCTCGTGTTGTTCGTACTATCCGATCCTCTGCCATTCTACTAACGTATTCGCTCCACCCCTGTTTCCGGTTTATCACCCATCCATTTATATCTTCTATATTGTATGTTCTTCTTATGTTTTCGCTTCTCTTCCTATCCAACAGACTTTTCCCTGATATTCGTCGGATTATTTTCATCTCTGTTGTTTCTAGTAGACGTTTCGTTTTAGATGTGTCAGATCTTGTCTCCACCGTGTATGTTAATATAGGTCTAATTGCTGCTTTATAGATTTTTGTTTTTCTGCCTTGTCTTAGGTGTTTTTTCTTCCAGATTGTGTCATTAAGAGATCCCGCCGCTTTACTTGCTTTTAAGCTTTTTTGTCGTAGTTCTTCTTCAACATCTGCGTAACTAGTTATATCTATTTCCAGATATCTAAACCTTGCTTCCTGCATTATTATTTTCTTATCAATTTCGATTTTACATCGTAGGGGGTATTTAGATGTGATACATTTGGTTTGTTCTGCTGATAACCATGACCTTTACGTACTACTTGTATTATTTCGTCCATTATTATTTTAAAGAGAAGTGTGCTTAACGAGTCGCCCTGTCTTACTCCACTTTATATTGGTATACACTGTATTAGTTTTCCATTTATCTTTGCCTGTATTCGATTATGGAACTAGATGTTTTCGATGGTTTGTATAATATTGATTGGTATGTTTCTTTTATACAGTAGATGTAAGACGTCTTCGACTTGAATGCGATTGAAAGTCTTTGTCAGGTCCATAAAACATAGGTATTCTGGTTTATTGTACTCGATGGCCTTTTCTGCTTTGTTTCATTTCGTTTTCTTCTATAGGTGTCTCGGGATTCTGGAGTATTCGATATTTTATATTGCGTGTAGGCCTCTCGTTTCTTTTTACACTTCTCTTTTATATCTTTTCTGAACCATGGTGTATTGTTGTTGTTTCTTTTGTTCAGTATGACTTTGCGTTTTCGTAGAGCTTCTGTTGCTGCTCCTATGCTGTGTTTTTAACAACAAATTAAAACATATTTTCGATTAAGATTGGTCATTCTCATTAAATATTGTATATTTATAACATAAAGTTCACAAGAAAATATTTTCAGTACGTACATCTCGTACATGAAATTGTAATAGACAAGGACAATCAATAGTCTGGTCGATTAGCTATGTTAGTGTCAAAAAAGGAAAGAACAAAAAGGACAATCAAACAAATGAAGTATAAACAAAATAGCATTTGGATGGGGGGAGCTTTTCAAACATTATTAAAGAAAATTTACCAATTAATATGAAGAGAAAAGTCCTAGATCAGTGCGTGTTTCCAGAAATAACATATGATGCAGGCACAATCATTTGCAAAAAGGTAAAACACCAATAGAAATGGATCAGTTTTAGGGGTTACGCTAAAATACAAGATCTAAACCGAAGATCTACGAACTAAAACTGGTTTTTCGATGTCATAGAAATTGAATGCAGAAATAAACATGGGCTAACCACGTAGCGAGGATGAAGAAACCAATATTTGAAGCAGAAGAGGACTACGTATACGATAACTGGATTATGTCTAAGGAAGATAAGCAAAAATTTTTTACAAACAACACAAGACCAAGAGCTTTGGATACAAATAGGGGAAGTGAATGTCCAGCAGTGAATTTAAAAGAGACTGAGGACGATAATGATCTGCAATCTATGAAACATTTGTTTAGAGCTTAGAATAATCCCTTATTATAGATTGAACCATTGTAAAAATTAATTAAAACTAATACTTATGGTCGATTGTATTCTATAATTTTTTACTCAAGCTCAATTGGTTAGTATTAGTTTACATTTATCTCTAAACTATAAGTGATTATTTTGGTAAAAGAGTTTTCATAAATGTAGGATTGGGTTGATATTTCTACATGAACAGAAATACCTAACATGTCTAACAGTGTAAACAACAAGCTGGATGATGACTATGAACATGATTTAATATATAGTTCTTCTTCTTAGAGTGCCGTCTCCCTACGGAGGTTGGCAATCATAATGGCTATTTTTTTTTTAACTTGCTGCTCTCAACAAATCAATCGATCTTCATTTATACCAAACACGTAGATTCTTCAGCCACGAGTTCTGTTTTCGGCCATCAGATCTTCTTCCTTGAATCTTTCGCTGTATTATCTCAAAAATTCACATTTTGGTCCCCTCATCACGTGGCCCAGGTATTCCAGTTTTCTGGTTTATATAGTGGTGATTAGTTCTGTTTCTTTACCAACCCCTCCAGTAGTCCAGTACTTCTTTATTTGTAATTCTATCAGTCCATGATTTTTTTAATACTCTGGGGTATAACCAGAGTTCGAAAGCCTCGATTCTTTTTAAATCGCATTTTTTTAATATCCAAGTTTCAGCTCCATATAATAATATTGAAAATATATAACAGCAAATGGTACGTAGTCTAATCTCCAAATTTAGATTTCTGTACGTTAGGAGTGGCTTCAATCGTATAAATGTTGATCTGGCAATATCCATTCGCCTGTTTATTTCTGCAGTATGATCATTGGTTTCATTGATCAAAGTTCCCAAGTATTGATATTTTTCTACTTCACCGTTCTATCACGTTACCATTGATTGTCAAAAGGTGATGTACATTTTAGTGGTCTTTTTGTAATTAGCATGTACTTCGTTTTTTAGCGTTTATAGTAATTCCCATCTCAGCACTATTCATACTAAAGCTTTCGATAAGATGTTGTAGATCTTCTACACTCATTGCTATGATCACAGGGTCATCTGCATTTCGTAAGTGCAAATAGTCCTTCTCGAGTACCCATTCCATTTCGGAACCCGAACTTTGTTGACTCACTAATATCCTCTTCTATTCTTTCGTATATTCTCTTATGTATTACTTTCAGCAGTACTTTTAAAGTATGACTGATGAGGCTCAGTGTTCGTTAATCAGAGCACCCTTTTGCTGCTTGTTTTTTAGGGATGGTTATAAATGCTGACTTCAGCCACTTTTGTAGTAATATTCCCATATCGTACACCGTGTTGAATAAATCTGCCAATACTTCCAAGTTATCCTTTTCCACTAGTTTTAACAGTTCTACTGGTATTTCATCTAATCCAGCTGACTTATTGTCTTTGGAGTTTTTGATAGCATATTATTTGATTTCATCTATCGTGATCTTCTGTCTCTCTAAAGGATTTAATTCTTGTATTTTCTGCATTTCATCTCTTTCATCTTGGAAAAGTTTTCTAACGTACTCCTTCGTTAGAGAACCTATTTCGACCCATTCCAGTCACTTCTCTTATTTTTTTGTGCATATTTCTCATATCATATTTTGTTTCTAGTTTTTTATCTCTTTACATTGTTTCATCAAATAGATTTCCTTAGCTGTTTTGATTTTTTCCTTAATTATTCGTTGTATTTCTTTATACTTCTGTAGATCTTTTTCTTTATATTTCCTTCTTTCTTCCATCTGTAATAGTATTTCTTCTGTCATTCACTGTTTTTTAGGTGGTTTATTTCAGTAACGTGTTTTTTTTATATTATACCACTTTTTATTTACATCCATAATTTGTTTGTTGTCAGTTAGTGTTTTTTGCAT
Organism: Diabrotica undecimpunctata; assembly: GCF_040954645.1. Lineage (NCBI taxonomy): Eukaryota > Metazoa > Arthropoda > Insecta > Coleoptera > Chrysomelidae > Diabrotica > Diabrotica undecimpunctata. The sequence goes on along the minus strand of NC_092806.1, from coordinate 161,165,902 downwards.
ATTAACATTCATATTAGTGCGACCATTTAAAAACATCCTACAGATAATACAGTTTTATTTTTAAATAATGACTTTCAATGAATATTTTTACCCATTAGAGTTCAATTCACTAGCAAGGGTACATGTTACCCTTGTAACATTTAAATGTAAATGTTTCACAATTTTACATACTCACTTAAATATCTTATAATTTTAAAAATCTTTCCTTAACAATCTTCCACCTCCTTTTATATTTAAAAATTTACGAGTTGCATTTATACTTGCTAGTATTGATCCTTAAGGGGTAAAAATATTCACTTAGTCTTTTCTTGTATATAAATTTGACGAAGTTTTAATATTATTTACACACTTTGTTCATATTATTTACATAATATTTACACAGTTTCAAGTTTTTTTGTACCCCTCGTATATGGGAACATATTCGTGTATAGGCCATACATCGCACTAAACAAACAGTAATGAGAGGTTATGTTCAGGCCGTAATGATCGCTAGATTTTAATTTACTGATGTTCAACAGTTGGCAAGAATGTTCGTATAATTTTCCAGTCGAATTGCATATTTGCCATAAATTTGTGCACAATGGCGGAATGTTTACATTGCACCAAATGTGTTATCGATACATACAGCAATAGCACAAAGGGCTACGTTAGGATATTACACAAAAAAATTATAAAAGCATCTAGACGGCAAAATAACGTTTAACTTTTAACGTTTGAATATAATTTTAAATTTATAATATTATAATTTTAAATTCAAAAATATATCTAAACAAAAATAAAGTAGTAAATACCACCAGTAATAAAGGTCAGACTGAAGGTCTTCTGTTTCCAATATGCCTTGCATGAACGACTTTAATTTTAATAATACTGTTACGAAAGATACACATAGGAAAAGTCCATTGACGAAAAAGATAATGAAGTTTGAAACGTCAAAAAATTATTATATAGTTGTCAGTTAGTTATATGGTATTGTCATATTGTTGGTATTGAATAAAGTTAATTTTCAAGAAGTGTAACATTGGTGACAGCGGTGGGATAAAGAAATATTTAGCAGTTGTTAATGGTAAATACAAGATCCACTGAGTTTGACAAAGAAATGGATACGTCCGGACCCCCTGCATGGTTTTTAAAAATGAAAGAAGATGAAGAGAAGCGTAGACAAGAAGAGAAAGCGGAAAATGAGAAGCGTAGGCAAGAAGAGGAAGAGGAGAAGGAGAGGCGTAAAAAAATAGAGGTAGAAATCATAGATGGTTTATCCAAAATTCACGAAAATTTTCAGTTAGAGATAAGTCAAATCACTAGTAGAATAGATAAGTTAGAAGAAAAACAAAACAATTTTGAAAATAAAATAGAACAACATCAAAATGATTTGAAATCTAATTTACAAATACAAATAGTTGAGTTAGAAAAAAAGATTAATACACAAGCTTCTTTACCTAATGTTTCAATAACTAACGTCGAATCTAAACAAACAGCTTCATCACCTTCCATAATTGAACCAGATACAATTAGAACTAGTAAATTTTTAAAACCACCCACATTCGATGGTCAGACAGCATGGGAAACTTATCGTTTTCAATTTGAAGCTGCAGCTAGAGCAAATGGCTGGAATGAAAAAGAAATGGCAGCTTCTTTGGTGGTGTCGCTTCGAGGACAGGCAGCAACCGTTTTGCAATTCCTTCCCCAAGATGCACCCAGTTATACCTCTCTCGTTGAAGCTTTAGAGACAAGATATGGCAAACAGCATCTAAAGCAGGTTTTCCAAAGTCAGCTAAAAATTCGATATCAAAAACATAACGAAAGCCTGCAAGAATTTGAAGCCGACATTAAAAGATTATTGCACTTGGCATACCCTCAGGCACCTAAAGATTTTCTGGAACAAATTGGAATACAGGCATTCGTAGGTGGACTACAGGATGTTGAAATGCAACAAGCTCTCCGATTACAACATCACAAATCGCTAAATGGAGCACTAGTCTCAGCCCAGGAGTATGAAGCGGCAAAAAGCATTTCCAGATCTCGCCCAAAATTAAGAGAAATAAGATTTCAAGAAAATGAAGAAATCACAACCGCAGATAACCAACAACCTATTTTATCCCAAATTTTAAACATACTGCAAAATCTTCAACAAAAACCTCGAAATGAAAACAAAAGATGTTTTAATTGCGGGAGAATAGGACATTTTCAAAACAATTGCAGAAGCCGATCCCAAACAAGGAGAGAACATCTAAAGAATGAGGCTAGTAGGTCGCCTAGATCGACATCCAGAAGCCCATCACATAGTCCTATTAGAAATACTAGTAGAGATAGGTCTCTAAGAAATCGATCTCCCACAACTGACCACAGATACGCAAACAATAGCCAGGGAAACGAATAAAAGTCGACACTAAGGGGCGGGCGTCGGCTGTATCTAATAAAAGCCCCCAAATTCACACTTATACTTTACATAAAAATGAACAGAATTTATTACTTAAGGGCTACGTTGAGAATCAAAAATGCACCTTTATTATTGATACCGGTGCAACCAGATCCTTTATTCGAACCGGATTTCTGAATGAGAAACTACAACCCACTAAAACAAACTTAGTTCTTGAAACAGCTTCAGGCCACACTATTCCAATTCATGGAGAGATAATGGCAACCATACAGATTGGTAACACCTTGATAAAACACATTTTCCTTGTAGCCGATATTAAAGACGAATGCGTTCTTGGGATGGATATTATGCAGAACAAATTTATCATAGATCTTCAAAATAAAATGTTGTTAATTGAAAATGAAGAAATTGTCCTAAATTTGGAAGAATCGGTACCTCAAGTAAGAGTTATAGTGAGCGAGAATACCGAAATTCCTCAAAATTCTGAAAGTATCATCCTGGCGAGACTGAGTCAAAAACCTGAAGGTCTACATTTCGGCGTTGTGGAAAGCGATGAACTAGTTAGTGGTGGAATTTTGATAGCCAGATATCTTATTAATGTAGATGAGATGATTCCAGTAATGGTTGCTAATTTGTCTAAAAAGCCTTTTAAATTGAAGAAAGAACAACAAATAGCATTCTGTACACCAATAGAAAAAATAAGCAAGTGCGAAAAATATTTAAAAAAGAATACAGCTTCCAGTAACCCAGTTGACGCTAGCCTAGTGAAACAACTAATCAAAAATGTTGACCACTTAACAACTAAAGAATTAAACAAAATTAACGAATTTATTAATGAAAACTACGACATTTTTGAATCCGAGAAATCTACAGGGCGTACTAGTTTAGTTCAACATAGAATTTATACTGGAGATGCAAGACCAATTCGTCAAGCGCCACGGAGATTGCCATTTGCTAGACAAAAGGAAGTCGAAAACATAATACTACAAGACATGATAAATGCTGATATTATCGAAGAAGCTTCGGGCCCCTGGTGTTCACCAGTAGTCTTAGTAACTAAGAAAGATGGATCTACTCGCTTTTGTGTAGACTACAGAAGATTAAACCAGGTTACACAAAAAGACAGTTATCCGTTGCCACGAATAGATGATACACTAAACACTCTATCAGGTGCTAAATGGTTTTCTACCCTAGATTTAAAAAGTGGCTACTGGCAAGTAGAAGTACATCCGGATGATCGAGACAAAACTGCTTTTTCAACTGGCCGTGGTTTCTACAGGTTTCAGGTTCTACCATTTGGTCTGTGTAATGCTCCAGCTACGTTTGAACGTCTAATGGAGATGGTTTTAAGAGGACTTACCTGGAAAACGTGTCTAGTATATCTTGATGATATAATGATTATGTCCAAAACGTTTGACGAACATCTGAAAAACTTAAGCGAGGTATTTGACAGATTGAGAAATGCCAATTTAAAGTTAAATTATAAGAAATGTTCACTATTTCAAAGAGAGGCATACTATTTAGGGCATATCGTTTCAGTAGAAGGAATTAAAACTGATCCAGAGAAGATTTCAGTTATTAAAGATTGGCCTAAACCAGGAAATAAAAAGGAAATTAGAAGTTTTCTTGGACTCTGTTCATATTACCGAAAATTTATTAAAGATTTTGGCCGCATAGCTAAGCCCCTTTATCGACTAACCGAAAACAACATTGAATTTGACTGGACACCGGATTGTCAAAATGCTTTCATAGATTTAAAAAAACGACTTACAACAGCACCAATTCTAGCATATCCACGAGAAGATGGTAAATTTCTGTTGGATTGTGACGCATCTCAGCATGGTATTGGCGCAGTATTATCACAAGAACAGGAAGGCGAAGAAAAAGTTATTGCATATTTTAGTAAAACAATGGGAAAGGCTGAAAAGAATTATTGTGTTACCAGAAAAGAGCTCCTAGCTATTATAAAAGCCCTAGAACATTTTCATACTTTTCTTTATAACAGAAATTTTATAGTTAGAACTGACCATAGCGCTTTACAGTGGCTAATGAATTTTAAGAAGCCAGAGGGACAAGTGGCTCGGTGGATAGAGAGACTCCAACAGTATAACTTCGACGTAGTACATAGAAAAGGGCGTCTCCATAACAATGCCGATATTCTTTCTAGGCGACCCTGTTTGGAACGACAATGCCAGTACTGTAAAAGACTTGAAGATAAAGAGAACATAACCGAAGAAGTAAGTCTCCAGGTAACCACAGTTATACAAGAAGAAGATAATGATCAGACTTCCCTGGAAAACCTGAAAAAGAGTCAAAAGAAAGATAATGACTTAAAAGTCATACGAGAATGGCTTAAAAATGGAGTAAGACCTATTTGGCAGGAAATAACCAAATACAGTGGAACTATAAAAGCATACTGGGCTCAATGGGAATCTCTGTATCTTTCCAATGGTCTATTATATCGGAAGTGGGAAAGTCCCGATGGAGTACGTATAGTTCAACAAGTGGTACTGCCGAAATCACACATTAAAAGTGTGTTGCCAGAACTTCATAGCAGCCTTTCTGGAGGACATTTTGGAGTCAAAAGAACACTGGCCAGAGTTCGAAACAGATTTTACTGGATCAATTGTCGCCGAGATGTAGAAGATTGGTGTAGGAAATGCGATTTATGTAATGGTAAAAAAGGTCCTAGAACAAGAAGTCGTGGTAAAATGGCACAATATCTTTCCGGAGAGCCTTTTGAACGACTTGCAGTGGATATTCTTGGTCCACTTCCGATGACAGAGAGAGGGAACAAGTACTTAATGGTAGCAATGGATTATTTTTCAAAATGGCCTGAAATTGTACCCCTTCCTAATCAAGAAGCGACTACAGTAGCAGAAGCATTTATAACACACGTCGTATCAAGACATGGAGTTCCTTTAGAGTTACATTCTGATCAAGGACGAAATTTTGAATCAGAATTATGGCAAGAATTAATGAAAATCTTGGGTATTAAGAAAACTCGCACTACGCCACTCCATCCTCAATCAGACGGAATGGTCGAAAGACATAATAGAACTGTTTGTCAATACCTTTCAATGTTTGTCTCTGATAATCAAAAAGATTGGGATAGTTTAATTCCTCTATTCCTGTTAGCCTATAGAAGTTCCGAACATGAAGCAACTGGTTATTCTCCATCAATGATGATCACCGGAAGAGAAATGAAGCTTCCTCAAGATCTTATTTTCGGAAGATTGCCCCCCTGCGAAGAAGAACGTTCATTCCCGACCTACATTGAAAATTTGAAAGAGAAATTAGAAAAAGTCTACGAATTTGCTCGTAAAAGTTTGAAGCTTCAAAGTGATAAAGCCAAGGCCAGGCTCGACATACATGCTACTGGTACAACTTTCGCAAGAGGTGACCCAGTATGGTTATACAATCCCACACGTAAGAAAGGACTTTTTCCGAAACTTCAACGAAACTGGGAAGGCCCATACACCGTCCTGCAGAAAATAAATGATCTAATCTATCGCATCCAGTTTTCAGCTAGAAGTAAACCCAAGGTAGTTCATATCGAGAGACTAGCTCCATACCATGGAACTGATCCACCTAGTTGGCTTCAATCGATTCCCGATAGTCCAGTTATTCGAGGCGAATAACTATAAAAGAGGAAGCAGTGTTACGAAAGATACACATAGGAAAAGTCCATTGACGAAAAAGATAATGAAGTTTGAAACGTCAAAAAATTATTATATAGTTGTCAGTTAGTTATATGGTATTGTCATATTGTTGGTATTGAATAAAGTTAATTTTCAAGAAGTGTAACAATACCAAACATAGTTTAATAATCTGCAACATATCTTTTACTTTCTTCTCATTACACAAAACGCACAGTTTCAAATCCTTTATCCTACTAGGTCTTGCACCACATCTAATTTTAAATATCCAGATTATATCATTTAAACATGCTTCATCACAGAAGTAACTCGTATCAACACCAAAATTATTTAAACCCCAATTCAAATAATTACCTATTGCAGAAAAGTATCCTCACGGAGTCCTTCTATTTAAAACTACCAGATAATTTTCATTTTTTACCTACTGCTTTTGATCAATGAGATTATTAGGAGATGATAATATTTTGCCAGTTTGCTACAGATGAGATTTTCATGGAAGTTGTGTGGATCATCGAGGTTTTGGGCATTGCTTGGAATGATCTTTCAGGAGTTTAATGAAAGGCTGGGCCGAATCTGGAGTCATTTGGGGGTACATAGATATTTTGGAAATGTGTTTGGAAGGCTTGTGCCTTCTGTGGGTCTGAGTTAAGAATTTAGGAAAGTGACCGCACGTTATTGGTTCTCATTGATAATATTTATTTCCAGCTTTATCTATACCGACAGAAGGTTATATTCTGGTTTAACTAGCGAGATTGTTTGAATTGGCAGAGTAGTCTCTGTCAATTCTCTCTCTTTTTTGTAGGATCTTGGTTATGATGTGGCGTGGGGGAGTTGATCTGCAATAATTTATTTCGATAGTGTGAATTAGTGCTTGAATTGTTTAATTTATCAGTTCTTACAGGTCTATGATACCTCTGTCTATATCAAGTTGTTATCTGGGCCACCTAACCCATAAGCGTTGATTGTTAGAAAAGTGTTTCAGTCTGCATTTTTATATAGTCTCTTATTTTTTTGGAAATATTGTTGGAAGTTTGGTTTTGGGAAAGTAATTTGTTTCACACGGATATATAAGTAGTCCAAGGTGATTGCATTGCAATGATATTCCATTCATTTACTCTATCAGAAAGAGGTACGAGAGAGATAGCATGTAGTTTTATTTGCTCTCTCTCCTTCTTACGTTACTTATCTCATGCTCGGAGCATAAAGGTTGCCTTTACTTATATAGCTAGAAGGTTTATTTAGGTGTGTGGGTTCACAGCTTTTGATTCTGTGGAGAGAAAAGACGAGTAGTATATTACTTATTTCGGTACTTGCAGAATTTGTTGCCTTGTCTGCTTACTTGAATGTTTTTGATGTTAAAATTCTCCGTCGATGACGATCTTATTAAGACTTTAGACACAATCACGCAGAGTTTTGTGATAAGGGTTAAAAGGGATGTTTGTAATAAGAAATTATGGTATTTGATTTTCCGTACTGCGACAAACCAAGTAAAGATGGATATGATAATAGTCAAGATCCTAAATGAATAGGCACCATAAAAAGTTATTATAACAAAAAAAAAATTTTTTTCGCTCATCAAGTTTTTGTTTTCTTTTAAGGTAATAATCCGTTGCTCTTCTAGGACATAAGAAATACTAGAAGAAGTTTAAGTTAATACAACAATTTGTTAAGTAATTATTCTAATAACTGGTTTTTAATCACAATATAATATTCTATTACTAATAATGTATTTAAACTAAAATCCCAACGGAAAACTATTAGCAATTATACCTGTCCTGGCTGACACGAATGATGTATTGCCTTTTTAATGCCTGTTTTTGTATGCTTATTTATAGCTACAGGATGGTTTAATACAAACAAGCAAACAAATTTAATATTTTGAAAAATTTTATTTTGAATTATAGAATATTTAGGAAATAGTTTTAGCCCAGTCTGGTTATGCAAAAAGCATCGATTTCACGGCAAAATGTTTCGCAGATATCTGAAGCTTTTAAGACATAGGTGGAGGTTACTAGATGACGAATAGATAAAAAGATACTCCTATTTTTACCTTGCTTTTTTTTTAAACAATAATTTATGGTCAGAATTTAATTTTTTATCCATAAGTTTTTTCCCTTATAATTTAAATAAACAATATTTATACCATTTTTTTATATCAAGAATATCTTTATTTTCCCGGTTTTTCAATTCAAATTGATAAACAATTTACGGAGATATTTGCACTAATGTATAAATTTAATTAATTTTTTTATTAACAAAATAAAATGTTATTAATATATTTCAACATTAAGGAATTACAGTCCTTTAAATTTGTGCGAAATTTCCCCCTGATCGGTCAAAAAGTTTAAAAGTTATTCAATTTGTTTATCCCTGGGACTAATTATTTAAACCATTGATCTTGCCCTATGAATGATGCTAGACACATTTAACAAATTTTATAGGATTCTATAAGACTTATACTATCTCAGAAGTTAAATGAATATTGAGTTTTCATCGAAATTATTTACAAAATAAACGTTTGAAAAAGGGGTATGTTTTTTACTTATAAACAATTGTAATAACTTGTATATTTTTCAAGCTACAGACTTGTACGTACAACAATTAGATAGCTGGTAAAAAAACTCAACATTTCACAAAAAAATAAACCTTCTATGAACAATATAAACGAAGTTAGCGACAATTTTTTTGTTAATTATATCTCCATTGTTTTTAAACATTAAGAAGTAGAATTTGCAAAAATTTTGAATGAAAATCTAACCTTTATATTGAATTTTATAGCTATAAAATTCATCCAATTTTTCGAAACTTAAAACCTTTCGAAACGAAGTTACTTTCGAAAGATCGACATAGGAAAGTGGAGGGGAAACTGTTTTAGCTCCTCGCTGCAAAATTTAATATTATGGTTACGGATTTATCATTTAAAAGCTTCAACAGTTCTGTAGGAATTTCATCAGGTCCATTTGCTTTTCCATTTTTAGCGGTTCTTATTGCGTATTCTACTTCTTCTTTCAATATGTCTGGCCCAGTTGCATTGATTATCTGAGTTAAGTTGTTTCTATCGTCTTCAAATAATTCATTCAGGTATTCTGTCCATCTTTGTCTTTAAGTTTACCTATTTGGCATTTATTTATGCTTCCTGTTATCTCTTTTACTTTTTTGTGCATATTGAACGCATCGTACTTTTTCTCATAGGTTTCCATTTCTTCACATTGTTCTTTAATCCACTCCTCTTTGGCTTCTTTTATTTTTTTTTTTATGTGTTTATTTTTTTCTTTGTATTTGTCTGGGTAATTTTTCATCTTTCTTCTTTGTTCCATCAAGTCTAGTATATCTTGTGTCATCCACCCCTTATTCTTTGTTGTTGTTTTTGTAAGATGTTTCTTTCCTGCTGTTTGTATAGCTGTATTTATGTACTTTAATTTTTGGTTAACGTTGTTTGTATCGTTAATTTGTTGCTGCACTGAACGGAGGTTTTCATTTATTTCTTCTCCTGTTTCTTGTCGTATATTTTTGTTTCTAAGTTTATTTAAATCTAGTGCCTTTCTGTGTGGTCTTCTAATCTTTTTTGGTCTCGCCTCTATCACAGTAACTACCGGGTTATGATCTGAGCCTATATCAGCTCCTGGGTACGTCTTAGTACATTTAACAGCATTATGATACCTCCTTGCTATCATAATGTAGTCTTTTTGATTTCTCACTATTTTTTCTTTGGTATGTTGTGGAGATGTCCATGTATATAACCGTCGAGGAGGTAATTTGAAAAAGGTATTTGTTATTACGAAGTCTTCACTTTGGCAAAATTGAATCAATCGATCTCCTCTGTCATTTCTGTTTCCATGCCCATATTTTTCTACTTGTTCTCCTACCTTACCTTGACCCACCTTGGCATTAAGATCGCCCATTAATATGTTAATGTATGGAAAGACTGACTTAATAAGTGAAGACAAACAACCTGCAACAAAAAGGTTCAGACCTGATAGTGAAGTCGAATAAATGAACCAAATTTTAACTTTTAAACCAATGTATGTAAAGAAAATAAAAAAAGTAAAGTTCAATAAACATTGTAAAATTTATAAGGCAAGTGATTAATAAAGGCAAAGCAGTAAGGCGATTAGATTAATATTGTATATCATATTTGTAAGAAAAATAGAATAAAAATCAATATTGTTAATTATAAAAATACAAACAATTATAATTAATATAAGGAATATAATAATATAATGTGTAAAAAATTACCTGAAATTTAATTTATAAAATATATAAGTATTATTACATCATTGATATAAAATGAAAAAACATATGTTGATTTTCCGGGATTTTCCGAGATTTATGGGGGGGTGAAAATTATGTCATCATTATTAATACTGCGACAGACTATTCGATCAAATTAAAAAAGTAAGTATTTATGGTGAATTTCAAATGGACACAATTTTTCCGAGTTTTCCCATATTTTCCGGCCAGTGAAAACTATGTAGTTATTCATATTTCGACGAGCTCCCCCGGAATAAAAAAAAGAGGCTTGCAGCTGCAGAGGAAGCCGAGATAATGTAAATTTTTCCTACGTGTTGCAATCTGAAGTTCCGATGCCGAAAAAAAAACAGAGCTGAAACAGATATCCTCTCCATTTTCCTATGTCGATCTTTCGAAAGTACCGTCGTTTCGAAAAATTAGATAAATTTTATAGCTATAAGTTTCAATATAAAGTTTAGATTTTCATTCAAAATTTGTGCAAATTTTACTTCTTAATGTTTATAAACAATGGAGATATGATTTTTTTAATAATAGTCACTAACTTCGTTTATATTGGTCATAGAAGGTTTTTTATTTTTTAATGTGAGCTTTTTTACCAGCTATCCAATGGTTGTACGTACAAGTCTGTAGCTTGAAAAATATTGAAGTTATTACAATTGTTTATAAGTAAAAAACATACCCCTTTTTCAAACGTTTATTTTGTAAATAATTTCGATGAAAACTCAATATGCATTTAACTTCTGAGATAGTCTAAGTCTTAAAGAATCCTATGAAATTTGCTGAATGTGTCTAGCATCATGCATAGGGCAAGCTCAATAGTTTAAATAATTAGCCTCAGGGATAAATAAATTAAATAACTTATAAAATATTTGACTGATCGGGGGGAAATTTCGCACAAATCTAAAAGATGGTAATTCCTTGATGTTTAAATGTATTAATACCATTTTATTTTGTTAATAAAAAAATTAATAAAATTTATAAATTAGTGCAAAAAAACTGCTTTTTTGCAAATATCTCTGTAAATTATTTATCAATTTTAATTAAAAAAACGGGAAAATAAAGATATTCTTGACATAAAAAAATGACATAAATATTGTTTATTTAAAATAAAAGGGAAAAAATTTATAGACAAAAAATCAAATTGTGACCATAAATTATTGCTTAAAAAAAACGCAAGGTAAAACTAGGAGTATCTTCTCATCTATTCATCATCTAGTATCTCCCACCTATGTCTTAAAAACTTCAGATATCTGCGAAACATTTTTCCACCTTTTTTTTTAACCAGGCTGGGCTATTTATAATACAATAAAATCCTATTAAATTATTTAAGTTTAAAAGCTGGTACTCCTATGGGACATAACGTGTCGTAGAATCAAGATATGTACGTCTAAAATATTTTCTTTTATTAATAAATTTGAACTACAATTTAGAAGAAAAACGGAGTGCAATTTTTTTATGTAATTGGCGCATTCGCCAAAATTTCGAATACATATTTTAAAATAATTCAATACTAACTCGAAGTAAACCCACAAATTGTAAAAAATCTTTATTATTTAAAACATTGGACTCGTTTCGATATCTCTATTATCCTTAGCTATAAATTTAGGAGAGGGTAGGTAAACCCACAGGAGATAATTATTAAAAAGGACTCCAAAAGTTCAATTGCGCTGTTCTGGGTACCATTTTGGAGAGATAGGATGGGGCCAGAATTTGTAACTGAATTTATATGTGAGATAACTACAAAAAGCTGTTTAAAAATTAGATGCAGCTAGGTAGTTTTCGAAAGAGAATTTAGTTGTAGACTAAGAGATAGGTAACCAACCTTACTTTTGAATTTAAAAAGAGACTGGTTTAAATGGGAACGGTAGCAATTACCGGAAGTCTACCTTTCGACGGTTAAATGGGATAAGTAAGTCTATGACAAGATAGATATGTTATGGGAATTAACCTTCATTGAAACTATTGCGTACTCCAGCACATCTCACGACATAACTACTTATAATGAGTCTGGTAACAACATCGATCGAGCAATATAATAGAAAGCTTACATTAAGTCACAATATATAATAGTAAGAAATTAAAAGTAAAACTCACCTGATTACATCACAAATGGAGTTGAGAATCTAGTAAAGAATTTCAGTTGAACTATCACATTGAATTAACTCTGATGGCAGAAGCTATCCATTCAAAACTGTTTCAAGATCATTTGATTTAGCTCCACTAATAGCCAGAATATTCCAGAATATCCAATCTATTACTCTTTTTGCATGTATTTAAGGGTTTTACATCTAGAAGAGAATAAGAGTGTTTTGTTGACAGCATCTGGTTGGAGAAAGCCAAATCAGTATTGTAAGATGTCTGTGTTTTTGTATTTAGATATTAATTAATTCCAGATGTTCTGAAATGCGGGTCTCTATTCTCCTGTCGTTTTGGCCAATGTAAACTACTTTACAAAAAGCACAACAAAGCTAATAAACCCCAAACTTGTGTAACATAGTAACTACATCTTTTGTATTGATTAATGATCTGATATTCGTATGGAACTTAAAAGCTACAGGTATGTTGTATTTTGTGAAGTAAGTCTATTCTTGTAACAAATTTTCTTATATTGTTTATTAAGGGTAAGATGGAGAGAGTAATTATTATTTAGGGCTTACTGTTTTATTATATTAATTTTTTATTTCTAGTTAAAAAAACTATAGAAAGCTGACATTTTATGGGAGAACGGATGGTTTGAATGAAAATTAATCAGAGCATTTGTAGTTGTGAGTTTTCTGTAGACTTCAAAATTCAATTTGTTAGAGAGAGGATACCTTGAAATTTAAAGATCTAATAAAGGAAATGAAGAATTAGTATCGAACTCTATAGTAAATTTTATCCTCGGGTGTTGATATAGTTTAAGAATTCAGTTACTTCTTCTTTTGAACCTAGACAAAGAACCAAACAGTCTTCAATATATCTGTAGTAAAATCTGATTTTATGTTTAAATGGAGGATTCTATGGCATCAATGGCTCTTAAAAATCAAAGTTACTTAAAAATATTTCTTCGAAGAGCGGTGAGAAGTTGCTACCCAAGTCCCAGTTTTCTATGTAAAATTTATCATCAATTTAAGTAGCAAAAATTTTTACATTAAATAATTTTCTGTCCACTAAGTTCTTTCTTCAAGTTGTGTATTCCTGTGCATTTCAGATTTAGTTTCTCCTACAATTATAGCTGATAATGACAGAGATGTAGAAAAGCGTCAAATGTTTTAAACAATAAAGATTTTTAACAATTTGTGGTTTTAATTCGAAGTAATTGCATTATCTGACAAACCACATTAGACAGATACTTTTCATTATGACATATTTTAAACTTATTTTCTTGCGGTACCTCAGTCGTCAAAGATTTGAAGTGTATAAATCATACTAACAACTGAATTTTGCAGAGAATTTTGTCAATTTTGGGACTCGCAAAAATGCAATAAAGTTTACTACTCCTACCCCCGGGCTTCCCCCTGAAGTTCGCCTCGTCAGGAAACAAACGGAAAAGATTGATTTACCAAGAATCTGTACGAGTTAGAAAAAAATGTTTCAAATAAAAAATGTAACTGAGATAATCTTAACAAAAATTTTAATTATCACTTTTGGTGGTAAGAATATCCATCATTGGACATATGCCTCCCTTAATTGTCCACATTTCTCTCTCTTATGCCATTTTCATTAATCAAGATACTTAACTTACTACATTACATTACTATTCCTACATTATTTCTTTGAAAAACCAAAAGTATAAAAGAGGTTTAAATCTTTGTATGTAGGTATATTTAAAAAGCCTTTACAAGGGCTACATCAAAAAAACAAACGTTTCTGGAATAATAAAAGCAGGTTAACATGCCTGAGCCACCAAAATATTAGGGTAAAACCCTTTACAAAAATTAAAGTTACCAAAAAATGTACATTCTGTTGTTAAAAAAGAATGATGTTTAATATTTTATTAGAAAAAGTATAAACGTACAGGCCAAACCCTCGAAATGCTATATCTAATAAATTTTTAGTGAGTGGGATATTTCTTACAAATTGTCACAAATCGAGTATAATTAAAAAGGTACTTAAAAATCAATTAGTAAGGAACAGGTACCACCTTATTTATGGCTAACAAATGAGATTGGTACAGTACGTTGAGATGAAATCCTCCCCTCATTGTCCACATTTCTCTATCTTACGCCATTTCCATCCATCAAGATACTTAAATTATTTTAAAAAATCCACAAGGAAAATAACTCCTGCAGCTGGCTGTATACCACGTATCACAAAAAGAGGTTAATCTTTGTAAATGGGTATATTTTAGAAAAACCCTTAAAAGGGCTACATTAAAAACACGAACGTTTTCGGAACAACATCAACAGTTCCATTATCAGGTTAAAAATACAGGTTACCATGCCTGAGCCAACAAAATATTAGGGTAAAAACCCTTTAAAATATATAATGTTACCAAAGATTGTACATGATGTTGATAATATTATATGATGTTTAATATTTTAATTAGATTTTACTTCAGGTAACATACACCCATGCTTTAAGTGAATTCCAGTGTCCGGAGAGTAAACCTCTTCAAACGGACTTCAGCTGGTGCTATATAAATAAAAAATATAGCCATTTACAAAGATTAACCTCTTTTTTTTTACTTAAATTATTCTTCTACATTATTTCCTTGAAAAACCAAAAGTATCAACGTACAGGCCAAACCCTCGAAATGCTTATATCCAATAAACTTTTAGTGAATCATATAGAGTAGAATATTTCTTACAAATTCTGACAAATCGAGTACAATTAAAAAGGTACTTAAAAATCAATTAGTAAGGAACAGGTACCAACTTATTTACGGCTAACAAATTAGATTAGTACAGTACAGTGGGATGACACGTTTGGTGAATCCTCCCATTATTTGATCGAATGGATGTAGTGAAATTTTATTTTTGTTTGTAAAAATGGAAAAATGCACGACGTTTAGACGTTTTTAATGTGCCAAAATAGTGAATACTGTAGGTTCAAATATGAACACAGTCCCGGCGTCAGAGATTTGACCTCTAAAAATTATACGAACAAGCTAAATTTTGCTGAGAATGTCGATTTTGGGGTCCCAAAAAAACGCAAAAAAGTTTACCCATTTTACCCCACTACTTACTTTTACTCCCTAAAACACCCCATTGTAGGGGTGGAAAACTGGAAAAAATAAATTTATCATAAATGTATACGTCGCAGAAAAAAAAAATGTTTTACACAAAAATGTTTATTAGCTTTTTTTGTGTAGAATGAACCGTTATGTCAGAAAGAACGCTTGAAGCGATCGGCGATTTTAAATGTCAGTTACGCGACTGAAATCAATTTTTTAAATAAAATTTATATCATGTCAATGGTAAAAATTGAATATCTTTTGATCAGAATGTCCTATCGATAAAAATCAAAATGGATTTTAAACGTGAAAAGTGTAGCTTTCGTATGCAATTTTTGAATTTTACCGTAAATGAAGTTAGTTTCTATAAAGCTATTAAGTTGTGCGATTTTTGCCATTTTTTATTATTCTTACGAGATCAACAAAATGTATTACCTTTATTAAAGAATTGTTCGTAGAATTTCTATAACTAGAGCCCAATCTTCAAAATACATAACATTAAATTTGGATTTTGAGTATTGACAACAAATATGAGACATTTGAAATACTCCTAAACAACGCTGTATTTAAACCTTTATATTACAAACGATCCCTCGTCACGTGTTATGATTCCACGAAGACGACATTAAGTGAAATTTGCAGCTGAAGTTGTGTAGTTGTGAAAAACGTACTTATGCAACCGAATAGAAAAAGCTTTATATGTTTTAGATCGTTTGTAATGAGAAACTTTAAATTTAGCGTTTTTTAGGCATACTTCAAGTTCTTCATATTTGTTGCCAAAACTCAAAATGTAAATTTCATCTTATAGGTTTTGAAGATTAGGATCTATCAATGAAAATTTATAGTTTATCTATTTAAAAGCTTTATAGAAACTGATCTATCTGGCATAGATACACCAAGATATGGATGTTTTTTTATACGTGTATATGTGTGTGTCTGTATATATATTTCTATGTGTGCATGTAAATTTCATACATATTTTTTTTGTAAAATAAATAATTCACTTTAATATGAAGAAAGACCATTTTGTAAATGTGTGTAGCAGGGAATGAGCCACTTGGGCGTGGGAAAATTTTGAAAGCGTGGGAAAATTTGGACGTGTGACGTCACAAGATGGCGGCCGACAACTGTCAACTATCACCTGTCAATTTTCATGTCAACTGTCAACTCTCAAACGTGAAGTACTTTACTGTATTTTCATTTGTTATTTTGTTATTAAGATGAAAAATCGCCGATTCAGTTTTGTTGGGGTTCAGCTTAAAATAATTGTATAGTATTCCAAGGTCAATATTTAAAACTTCTTCTGTATTGGAGAGATACTTGTCTTTGGTGGCCAATGCTGTTATCCGCATAGCAACATTATTCTGATTCTGTGTCTGGAAGGTCGGATGTATAAAGGTTGAACCGAAGAGGAGACAAGACTGAGCCTTGTGAAAGCCCATTATTGATGTAGTTTGGTTTGTTTATTTCTCTGTCCAAAGTTACTTGGTGATTTCTGTTACTCAGCATATTTTGTTTAAAGGTACCATTATCTGCCTAGGAATCACTTTTAGGAGCTTGTAGATTACTCCTTCTTTGCAGACAGTATCCTAGGCTGATGTTAAGTGCAGGAATACAGCACTTGTTTTCAGTTCTTGTTGAAAACTTCTGTTTTAATACTGTAAATAGCTTACTTTACTTCCTTGATTATAAATCGAGATCCAGCTTCGTATTTTGTATTTATTGTGTTGTCAATGTCATGTAGTAGTAAAATATTCTGCTTCTGTTCTATTTTCAATACTGAGTTCACTCGTTAAAAAAATTTCGACAACGGTATAAAACTACTACAACATCATTGTTCAGAATGGTGGTGGATAAAGTCCACATAACGCTGACGATTCAAATAGTCAATAGGATAGTGCACGCTAAGGAGACACAACAAAATGTCAGTCTCGATGAATAGTTTTTGTATTGGGAGGTACGGGTTTTTTGCAGTTATACACTTATAAAACAATTTTTTATATTTTGTATATCTTGTGCTCATTTTTTTATCATTAAATTTGTTACAGTTTAAAGAATGTTATAAATATGACACATAATACCGCACAAATGATTTAAGTACACTATGATATATGAACAAACCAGATTGCACACTCCGGCTTTCATATCCATCGCAAAGTCGGCAATTCCAAAAGGAACTCAACCGCCATCGGATGGCACTTGAGAAAATCTTACGACACGTTTTTGCCGATGCATTTTGATAATAAACATGCTTTTATACTCTTTACAAGTATGCATATCAAACGATATAGAAGAGTAATGTGCCATTTCTTACGTATACAGGAATAGTTTGATGTGATTTATTCCAGCGAACATGACGATTTAAAAAATTGAGAGTTGTACGAGGGTTGATATGTAAGACTAAGGATACCTACGTACGAAATGAAAAAAAATTTAATGGCGATTTTGTTGTCCTTCTCCTTTTTTCATAGTTACGATAGCATACATAGTTTTTTATTGGTTTTCCCAAAGATTTAAAATGGAATTAATCCCTTTCTCTCCATCCTACCCACTTATGGATATTTTTAGGTACCGTCGTGTACACCACTGTGTCCACAAATGGACATTCAGTTAAACTGAAAAGTCTAATGTTGAGCTATTCTGGTAAAGATTCGCGTAAAATGGAAGCCGATCTCGATACAGATAGTGACTTAGGTTATCAAGAATCATTAATAGAACAAAAGTAAAAGATCCTGTCGAACAGGCAGTTAAAATGAAATGGAAATGGGCTGGACATAACGAACGTCTTAAGGATGGCCGATGGAATAAAGAAATCGGGAATTGGCGACCATATGAAGCCAAAAGACCACGAGGAAGGCCGCAAATGGGCCGGAGTGACGATATTAAAAGAACTGCAGGACCAATGTGGAATGTCTTACAAACAACAGAGATGAAAGGCGAGAATTAAAAGATCTATATTCGGCAATCCGAATAGAGAGAAGAGCTTAAAAAAATAGTGATTCAAAGAACATGCAGACGAAAAGGACATTATTTCAGGTATTGAAATGGACAGTGGAGAGCGGTAGTGAATCCGTTTAATTATCAAACCCCCAGACTTCTAAATGAGTATCAATCTGAATACCATTTTCACTCAGCCATTGTTTTATGGATCCTGTAACCTGTTTTGAATCTTTCGTAATTCCAACTCTCCAACTGTTGTAAACAAACTTTGTAAATGATCCAATGATCATCATTCTGGCTTTATAACCCTGCGTGGGTCTTCTCCTCAAGAATTTCTCTCCAATTGTCCCTATCCATCGCCTTTCTCCACCAAGCACGTACTCCCATATTCCTCATGTCTTCATCGATATTATCAAGGAACCTTGTTTTGGGTCTTCCTCTTTTACTCCGACCAATGGGTCTATAAAGGAGTATTTTTCTAGCTGGGTCATTTTGTTCCATCCGCATTACATGCCCTATCCACCTCAGACGTCCTATCTTAATATGTTTTAGGGTATCTGGTTCCTGGTATATTCTATAAAGCTTGAATCTGGATCGTCTTCTCCACACTGCATTGTCATTCACTGCACCATAGCAGAGATTGAGGCGAGATTGAGCCCAAAATAACATCTGTTGATCGTGCAAATTCTGTGGTTTATCTCTGCTGTAGTATTATTTTCAGTCTTAAGGGGCGCTCTCAGGTTTAAAAATTCGTTCACTGCTTCGATGATGTCGTTTTCTATAACAAGTGCTCGTAGGATTTGTGGTTGCGTACTTATTTTTATATACTTCGTTTTATTGGTGTTTATTATTAAACCCATTTTTGTAGCTAATTCTTTTAATGCTACATACGCCTCTCGTATAGCGTTTTCCGTTCTCCTAACAATATTGATATCATCAGCATAGGCCAGGATTTGCACTGATTTATTATACATATATATTGAACCAATAGTTGTGATATGTGACTTACGTATTACTTTTTCCAGAGTCAGATTGAACAGTATACAGGAGAGAGAGTCATCCTGGCGCAGCCCGTTGTTTGTTTTAAAAGGTTTAGACAGTTCTCCCTGAATTCGTACTCTACATTTAACTTTTTCAAGAGTTAGTTTTGTTAAATTTACAAACTGATTTGGTATTCCTAGCTCTTTCATTGCTTTGAATATTTCTGTTCTATTCACAGAGTCGTAGGCTGCTTTATAGCCTTTGAATCTTTGAATCTTTCAAATAAAAGGCTCGAGTTGATCATACACTACAGTATTATTATCGTGGGAACCATTTTGCACATTGATAAGTGCAGTATTATAAAAGTCTTTTAAACTTTCAGATAATAAAATAAATTTGAGAAGGTTTTCCACATCTTTTTCTATTTTTTACTTACATCATTCACTAATGGCATAGACTTTATACTCCCAGCAAACTGCATCCTTTTTTTATAACTTTAAAAATTACTAGAATCACCACAGTAGGTATTTTTAGCTTCAATGTCTTTATTATTTTTATTTGAAAATCAAAAAACTCGTTGTTTACGCATCAAATAAGGTAAATTCTTCAATTAAACTCGTTTTGCAGTATCCATGAAATCAAAAAGTTCCCAGTCTTTTCCTAAAACTTAAACTGTAGCTGAAGATGCAAACAATTTGTAGTACTTCTCTGGTTCAACTATTTTTTCTTTTCTTTTAAATATTTTTTCAAAACGTCCAAATACTCTATCGGTATGCATATAGCTATGTCCCCTAATTGGAAAGCAATGCTGAATATCACAAAATGCTTTGGAAGTCTGTACATAACTAAGTAGGAAAACCAAAACATTTTGATGTTTATTTTGCCCACTGCAAGCATCAGAAAACAGTTGAATTGTCAATGATTTAGCTGGAACATTTTTAAATTTGTCTTCCAAAATACCCAAAAAGTTATACAGAGCTGAAACTACTTCATTGGAGC
The DNA here is from genome assembly GCF_040954645.1 of Diabrotica undecimpunctata. Lineage (NCBI taxonomy): Eukaryota > Metazoa > Arthropoda > Insecta > Coleoptera > Chrysomelidae > Diabrotica > Diabrotica undecimpunctata. The sequence continues at coordinate 161,145,540 of NC_092806.1, read as the reverse complement.
CTCGCCCACTCTGGTTTTCAGTCCATGTGTATACACAAGTATTAGTAGAATTTTGTGTATCTGCCATCAATACAAAAGTAAGTTTATAAACCCAAATTTGTCGAGAATAAAATACCTCACCAACTCTTAGTTTTGGAAGAGGCTGGTTTTGTTCCATGTCAAAAGATACCTTAACTATATTAGCTTCGGTTTTTTTAAATAGTTTATAAAATTTCTTAGCTCGTAACTTGTGCAGTCTGTACTTAGTAATAAGGGAAGCTTTTTCTTGAAGGTCTTTTCATAAATTTATTTCACTTTTTGTTAGATCACAAAATGAACAAACGTCTGTCTTTGGACTGCCAAAACTTGGATTGAATTTCGTCTGGAACTTGGATTTTTAAGAACTTTAAGTAAGATGCAAGTGATTTCTTCTGTTCTTTTTGAGTCTGTTTCCAAATACGCCACATTTTTTTAGTAGAAAACTCAGGGCTAAGGTAACCGCGGATGGTTACCCCGACCATAATGACTTTCACAGCACTTTAATGATTTTATGAAGTCAATCATTGATTGAGCTGTACTTGAATCTTTGGGTTTTATCCTAGCTCCACCCCGCTTTTCACGAGGAATTACACACACTTAATAAAACACCATTTGTCTGTCGAATGAAGTATTTTGTAACTGTTCGAGATCGAGATAGGATTTGTTCTTTTTCTAGGCCTATGTTGCTATGAGAATGAGAAGATATTTAAATACGAAGTTAATCTAATCAGCAGCAGTCTTATGTGAGTAGATTTTATCATAAAAACTACTCATATCATTAGGAGTCAATAGATATGCCTTACAAACATCATCTTTATGAGCACAAACAATGCAAGGTTCTGGATGATCTTCTTTACTATTTCTTGTGAATTTCTTGAGATTTTTGTCCCACAGGTCTTCATTTTTCTCTCGCTTCCTCTTCTTGACAATAAATCTATTAATGTCGTTTATAGATACTGAAAAATCACTTCTTATAAAATCTAAACTTATTTTATACTTATAACACACGTTTTAAATTACTCACTTGCTTCACCTCAAACAGTCAACATAACCAAAAACTCACAGCAAATAGATGCTAACAGCTGGAATTGCTGGAAAAGAACAAGGCATGACTAAAGCACTTTTGGAAAACATTACTGATTTGTAATCTGTATAGTATACTTGACTTAAGCTGTTATGGCATGAATTGTTTTTCTAATGTTAGGAATGATGCTCTAGAATCAGATCCAACTAAAACCTCAAAATTGAAAAAAAAAAACTTAAGCCCGTTTGGAATCCACCTCTTCAATTAACAATTATATCTACTTTCTTTTTCTTTGGTGTTTTTAAAATTTCTTTATTTTATGTACTGTTGGATAATATAGGTACGGTTGAATAAAAATTTTTGCGAAAATTAATTATATTCCCGGTGTAAGGACTTCTTCTTTATCATTAAATAATGTCCAAATTTTGTATATAAGTGAAAAAGATTTAATTGCAATTGAATGAATAAACTAAAACTTCCTTTGTTAGGAGACAAAACCGTTAGACGTACATAAAACTATAAATTATGTACATTTAAAACGTCTTCCGAACATACAATTTTAAAATAAACTTAACGTTCATTGTCAAAATACGTAATTTGTTAAATTTATAGTGCCTTCCCGTTGACAAGCAAACACAACTGATTATTATTAGCCAATAAAAGCCTCACTGCTATCATGCACAAACACTGATATGCATCTATACGTCCGTTTAAAAAAAGAAGAGGAGTACGAACAATAATGTAGCACGTACACGAAAGTCTTTAGCGGTAATTGACACAGGGTGGTTAAAAAAAGTGGAATGATATAACATGGTGTAAAATGAAGAGTACAATATGCGCAAAATAAAAACAACTATTTACTAAATGAAAGTTATTAAATATGGTTATTTATATAGTGTCTTTTATATGTTGCCCGAGATAATTCCGAAAAATGGGCACAGAGATTAACAAACTGGAGACCAAGAGAGAACAGGCGAGGAGTAGGCAGACCACACAAGAGGTGGGCAGATATTAAACATATTTGATATCTGATTTTTGATATCAAACAAGTCGCGTTCAAGCAGTGGATGAGAATTGCCAAGAGTAGAAATCAATGGAAGCAAATGGAAGAGGCCTATGTCCAGCAGTGGACGAAATGTTTCCTTTTTTGAAAAAACGCTCGGACCCGTCGATTTTGTTTTCGAGGGGGACACAAAATTGGCATAAAATCACTTTAACATTTGCAGCCCCTTAAGCGGGGGTGGCATCATCCCTAAAATCTTAAATGAAAAGGGGGGTCGAATGATCCATTATTTGTAAGGTCTTTCAACTCCCTTTATAATGATGTAAAATTCATGTATTCAATTCAGTAGTTTTGGAGATTTATTGATTTAAAGTTTAAAGTAGACTTTAATAGGTACATCAAATTAGTTTGTACTTCTTTTAGAAGAAATTTGAGTAAAAGCATTTTCTTGATAAGTAAATGCTTTTATTTACTACGCCCATGGTTTATTAATAATAAAAATAGCAATTGAAGTGTCCTTTGTGACAAAAAAAGTTGTTTCTTGAAGAAAGATAAGTAGAGAATGCCACGTACTTATTTTAAATAGGAAATAGTATATTAGTTTGCGATTAATTTGACCAATCTTTGTTGTTAAAATATCATTTATTGCTTTATACATAAATTAACCATGGTATATTCTACGGCAGAAAGGGTTGAAATTATTGAAATATTTTTCGGAAATAATCAGAGCACTAATAGAACAGCACAAATTTTTAATGAGCGACATGAGAACAATAATGTGCACCGAAAATATGTTCTAGAACTTGTAGCTAAATTTCGGGAAACTGGATCAGTCGCCAATAAAAAACGTAATATTGAAAATCCTATAAGGAACGAAGCAACAGAAGTGAAGGTTTTAGGGCAAGTTATTGTAGATCCTACATTAAGTACCCGCAAATTGCAAATTTCGTGTGGTGTTAGTCGACGTACTATCCAACGGATTCTAAAGGCCCATAATTTTCATCCGTATAAAATTCACCTTGTACAAGAACTTAATGAAGACGATTTTGATAAGCGATTAGAATTTTGTAAAGTTATGAGTGAACGAATTACAAACGATGAACAATTTTTATTTAACATTTGCTTTTCCGACGAATGTTCCTTTTTTTTAAATGGCGAAGTAAATCGTCATAATTGTCGATATTGGTCGGACTCTAATCCCAGAATTTACCATGAGGTACACACACAGCAGCCACAAAAATTAAATGTTTGGGCTGACATTTTTGGCGATCATTTGGTTGGTCCTTTTTTCTTACCTGGAAATTTGACTGGTGAAATGTATTTGGAATTACTGCAAAATGCCATAGATCCTGCGCTAACAGATATAATTGAAAATCAGAATGATGGTCGATACGTTGAGAATATGTTGATGTTCCAACAGGATGTTGCCCCACCACATTACGCATTAAGAGTTCGGCATTATTTAGATCAGACCTTTCCAGGTCAATGGATTGGTAGAAGAGGTGCCGTTGAATGGCCCGCAAGATCGCCAGATTTATCACCTTTGGATTTATTTTTTGTGGAGTTACTTAAAAAGCAAAATCTATGCTACTCAGCCAACATCCTTAAAAGATTTACGACAAAGAATTGTGAATGAGTGCCATCAAATTATTGCAAAATGTCCGGCAACGTTTTCAGCAAAATCTTTATTATTGCATGGAAAATAATGGTGGTCATTTTCAACATTTACTCGGCTGACAGGTCAGTTCATTCTTTATTTTTTTTAACAACTTTGCTGCTATGTATTGATCTCCTCTTACGATGATGTATTTAAACTTTAAATCAATAAATCTCCAAAACTACTGAATTGAAGTACATGAATGTTACATCATTGTAAAGGGATTTGAAAGACCTTTTAAATGATGGATCATTCGACCCCCTTTCCATTTAAGATTTTAGGGATGGTGCCACCCCCGCTTAGGGGGCTGCAAATGTTAATGTGATTTTATGCCAATTTTGTTTCCCCCTCGATAACAAAATCGACGGGTCCAAGCGTTTTTTTTTAAAAGGAATCATCTGCCAGTAAATGCATCTGTTTCGTTTTCGGTGCGCCACCCTGTATAGTATAATATAAATATAACACTATTGTATCATCTGCTTACCGCAGGTTATTGAGCTTGACTTCATTTATTGAGATTCCTTCATCAATGTCTTTTAGAGCCTCTCAAAAATGTACTCCGAGTACAGATTGAATATCAATGGTGAAATTATGCACCCAGTCTCACTCCCCTTCAGATTTTGACCTGATTCAAATCCAGATTCAGATTTGATTCCAATACAGGTAAGCTACTATTTTTAGGTCTATTTCGTCGATCCCTGTCCTTGTCAGTCCTTCTACCATTTGTTCATGCCTGACTCTATCGAAAGCCTTCTTGGCAAAACATGACAGCTGACATATCTACGTTTCTGAAACAATACCTGCACGCTAAATAAAGCTTCCCTAGTACCAACGGCGTTCACGAATCCAAACTGATTGGGCTGATTTATACCTCGCATTTCCGGTAAATTCTTTTGTGGATGACTTTTAAAAACAGCTTCAGCAGATGGCTCATTAGGCTTATGTTCCTATAGTTTTCACAAACTTCTGCTCCTGGTTTTTTGGGCAATGGTACGAACTCCGATTTGAGCCACTCTACTGGTATTTTTCCTGCTTTGTTTATTTCATTAAATATTTCAGTTATTATTTTTATTTGTTCTGCATCTTATAGCTTTAGCAGTTCTGCAGGAATTTCATCAAGTACCGGTGCCTTTCCATCCTTCATTTGTCTGACGACTGCCGTTATTTCTTCTGGTAGGATTTCGTGATCTGAATTGTCTTCAATGTTGAGTTCCTGTATTGTTTTAAGGTCGTGGAAAAGTTTCTCCAAATATTCTTTCCATGCTTTCTTTTTATCTTGTTTGGTTATGGCAAGATTGCCTTCACCATCTGTTATTTTTCTGTTGTATTTTCAGAACTTTCCAGCTATTTCCTTCACCTTTCGATGGACATTGAAGTTATCATAATAGACTCTGATATTCCTCTGTTTCTTGACATTGTTCTGTTTTTTGTTTCTCCTTGGCTTCTCTTATCTTTCTTCTGACAATGGTATGTATTCTCTTATATTCTTGGAGATTTTTATTGATTTTTTTTCTCTGATCTATCAGTTCCAGTATTTCATCGGTCATCCACGATTTCCGTTTTTCTGTATCTTTCTTCGGGTGCTGTTCTTTTATTTCTCATTGTTAATTTCTTATTGTTCAAGCAACTATATATAAACCTTGAACATGTATCTTTTCTCAAGAGGACTACATAAACATGACATCCTTGCTGACATGTTAGTATTTTACTACTGTATGGCATTTTCTTGACGTCCCCCAAAGTATACATTTTAGGTTATTGGGGTATGTTCCGAAATGCCATGACTTAAATAAGTAAATATTCAACATATAGAAGTAAATTTAATTTTTGTAATTTATTTGAATACATTTTTATTTAAATTAAACTTGTCTTTTACTGAGTCTTGTGTCCAATATTGCTTCTCGTCACATCTATTGAGAGGTTCACAATATTACACGCCAAAGTTTATACCGCAAAGTATAATAGTACGAGAGAACTCGAAATAAATAAAGTTAGCGGTTGCTCAATATCCAAAACAATGAAAAAAATCAACGTACTGGAAGTAAACGGCACTACAAGAATAAAATATGGCTCTATATCCCTCTCGTTGTTTTTGTTTTTTAATCTATCCAACAAATACATTCTGAAACATATTTAAGTACATTATTATCGATGTAATGTAAATTAGTATGTATAAAGCTTTACATTCTTTTCTCGAAACAAGGTAACTGATACCGAGGCAACATCCCTTCATCGATTATTTTTTGTTTTGAAACAAAAAACCGTCGAAACGGCCTTCTCCGAGTGTTTCTTAGCTAGCAGCAGGTATCAGATTAAGAAGATATATGATTGCCTGGCAACTTTCCCCTCTCGCCCTTCGAGTCGTCCTGTTTTGCCCTAGAAAGTATAGATTTTCGGCTAAGACGCTAAAAGGGGGTCGAAGGGATATAAAGATGGTGTAAATAATGCACCTCACGTACCTCAGACCCCACGTAGCATTCGACTCAAATGGCGAAAGTTTGGAAAGCGGAGTTGCCAAAGTGAAAAAAATAAGATAAAGATAACTGAACAGAGTTAATTAGAGATAAATTAAAATGTCGTACAAGTCAAGTATTATTTGATAACTATGTGGCGTAACAAAAAAGTTGTGTGGTTTGTATAATTTCTTTTATATTGTTTATTTCTATTTCATCTGTGTTGTTTATACTGTTAACCTATTCTTTTCTAGCTGTAGCCTTAAAAATTTTAAAGTAGTATTTTTGTCTATCGATTTTTCAATTATTCGTCTTGTGATCTGAGGGGAGATATAGGAGAGATTTGACTGAGTTTTATTCACTGACTGGTAACTTTTGCTTGACCCAAATGTGGTCGCCCCTTTTGACTAAGGGCTCCGTATATTTAGCCCCTTTCATGACACTCTTTGATTCTTCTTCTTCTCGTGCCACTCCTGGCGGAGATTGGAAATCATCATGGCCACTGCGACTTTGTTAGCAGCGCGCCTAAAAAGTTCAATCGAACTACACCCGAACCATTCACGTAGATTACGAAGCCACGATATTTTTCTTCTTCCCACACTTCTTTTGCCCTGCATGATATTTCTTAAAAGTTCGTACTTTTCACCTCTCACAATGTGCCCCAAGTATTCCATCTTTCTAGTTTTTATCTCATTTAGAATTTCGCATCTTTTGTCTAAAGTTTGGAGTACTTGCGTGTTAGTGACGCGGTCCATCCATGATATTCTGAGAATGCGCCTATAGCACCACATCTCGAAAGCTTCGATGTTTTTTGTGGTCAACTGTTTTAGTGTCCAAGCCTCTACTCCATACAACAGGGTAGAAAAGACATAACACCGCAGCATTCGTATTCGTAACTTTATGTTGATATCACGATTGCAAAAGAGTTTGCGTATTCTATTAAAGACTGATCTAGCGATTTCTATTCTACATCTAATCTCTTTTGTTTGATCAGTACCTATCGTCTGTGATCCAAGCACCTAGATATTTATAACACTCTTTGATACAGTTATTTAACAATTGCTTTTAATAAACAATGGTTTGATATAAACAATGTAAGATCGCTTTATGATTTTAAATACTAAAGGTGAAAACCTTTAGTAAAATTTAACCTTTTGTAAAAAGTAAATTTTTAGTAAAAGTATATCACAATTTTATTGAAAAAGCATAGAAAATCCTTTAAAATGAGAGTTTGGTAAGTTATTTTTGTTAATTTGTTCCATAATTATTTCAAAAATAGCTTTAAATGTCGATTTTTTGAAAATTAGTAATAACTTTTCTAAAAATGCACAAACAACTTTAATTTCGCGTGATAATAAGGACATTGGCATCATAAAAAACCCTGTTGTTCATCTGCTAAACTTATCCTCTGATTTATTAGCACTCTGAAATTTTAGTTGTAAGGTTTAGCGTAGTATTTAATCTTCTTCTTAGCTATTCTTCCGGTATTTTTTTGTGTTTTATAATTTTGAAATTTATTAAGGAATATTATCCAGTGATGGAATATTTCCCAATAAAATAATAAACAATTCTTCGCAACATTACATCTACGGTAAGTAATTGCCTACCTTTTAGTTAAATAATTACTATTTATATAAAGATAAATCATAATCAAAAGATTTTAGATCTTTTAGATTTCTGCAGCCAGCTGCAGAAATTAAATTCCTGCAGCTGGCTCTATACCATGTATCACAAAAGACTTACTTACTTACTTACTAGCCAACGCCCACCCTTGGCATGTTAGCCATTTGGTGGCGCGCTGACCAGTATAGACGAGCTGTTTCTCGTAGGCGATCTTCATCCTCCTCGCGTGGGTCTGTTTTCAGGGCTGGGCACTCTGGAAGGTGAGCAGCATCCATCTGGGGCTGATCACATAGTGGACAGTTGTCATTTTCGCGGACGCCGATGCGATGTAGATGGGAGGCCAGGTAGTCATGCCCCGTAGTTGTTCTGAACACGGCTACACTAATGGGTCTCGGCAAGTTGCGAGGGATTGGTGACTCTATTAGGTGGGCCCAAGATTTTCCAGCACCGGCTTATATTTGCTGCTCTTTTATCTTCGCTTTGATTCCTCTTCTAATGGTGGACTTTGCTGATGTGTACGATTGGAAGCTAGGGGGCTGTGGAAGAGTAGTGCCTTCTTTTGCAAGTTCATCCGCCGCTTCATTTCCTTCAACACCGACATGACTAGGGATCCATTGTAGATTAATCAGCCACCCTTTTTCCATCAAGTTCGATAGTTGGACGCGGCAAGATATTGTTTTGGCACAGTCGGTGTATCGATTTGTCGACAGGGCGAGGATTGCGGCTTGGCAGTCGATGAAAAAGGCAACTTTTTGGGGGTGTTATAAATTCTCAAGATTTTTTGCAGCTTCGTGTATAGCAGCAATTTCGCCGTCGTAGTTGGTGAGAGGGGCACCCACAGCTATAGAGCCTTTGAAGAACGTTGAGACGTATCCTGCTCCTGTTCTTCCCGAGTCCGGCATCGAGGATCCATCGCAGTATATGTGGATCCACTCATGTGCTGGGTACTTGGTGTGTATCGTCTCTAGGGCGGCTTTCCTTAGGGCAATGTCTGACGATAAGTGCTTCGGGTCGTTATGGTTTTCAAGCAGTAATTCTGTGTTTGGTAGACAGCGGGCCAGTGTGGTTTGCGCTGGGAAGGGGGCGGCTTCCGACAGGACAATGTGGTATTTTTCCATGATTTGGTTTGCTACTGTAAGCGGAGTGGTTTGTGTTTTAAGACGTGAGGCTGCTTGTCTATATTCGTCCCATTTTTGTGGAAGTATTCATCTTTGCCTTTCCCAGAAGGGTTAACGCGTGTTGCTCTCTGCGGCATTGTATTGGTTCAATACCGGTCTGGGCTTCCATTGATGTAATCGGTGTTGATTTTGGAGCACCGGTGATGACGCGAAGGGCAGTGTTCTGGGCGACTTCAAGCTTGGAGGTGGTGTTTGTACTCGCAGTTATTGTAGCTTCACTCCCATATTCTAATATCGGCCGGACATAGGTTTTGTATGTTGCTACCAGGACATCTTGCGTGGCGCCCCACTTTGTTGCTGTGAGACGTTTGAGCAGTCGACATCTCTTTGTGGCTTTCTCTGCAATGTTGTCACTTTGAGGTTTCCACGTCATTTTCTTATCTATGTACACCCCCAAGTATTTTGTTACGTCCTGTCTTTCCAGATCAACTCCTTTATACGTCAGCTTGACAGCAGTCTGTTTTGTTGAAAGGCTAAGTACTTGATATACGGTTTTGGTTGTACTGACTGTTAGGCAGTTTTTATCCGCCCATTTTTCTAGATTTTTCAGAGTTTGGTTCATTACTCCCTCGAGCGCTCTCAGACTGCTACTTGATACCCATATTAGGAGGTCATCAGCATACAGGAGGGCTTCCACACCAGGTGTCTTTCTAATCATTTCGAGCACATCGTTTATCATTAAATTGAACAATTGACAGCTGATGACAGCTCCTTGTGGCAGCCCTTGTCTTTGCAGTCTGAATTTGGAACAGTGGTTGTGAAATTTGACTCTCTGATACCTTTCCCCGAGAAAGGATTTTATCCAATTGAATAGTTTGCCGTCAACTCCGGACTTCGCTATTTTGTGTAACAGCAAACCTCTCCATACTGTGTCGTATGCAGCTTTGAGGTCTACTAGCACTGCTACTGTTGACATCTTACGGTGGAAAGCATCCTTGACTTTTTGGGCAAAATCGACTACATGGTCCATGGTGTTCCTGTGTTTCCTGAAGCCAGCTTGAGCGTCGTCAATCAGTTCAAGATGGGTTAAGGCTCGGTTTAGTCTGCCCAGAACCATTTTTTCGGCTACTTTGCATAAGGAGCTTGTGAGGGATATTGGCCGGTAGCTATCACGTATCATGTATCACAAAAGAGGTTTAATTCTTTGTAAGTAGGTATATTTAAAAAACCCTTAGAAGGGCTAGATTAAAATAACAAACGTTTTCGGAATAATAATTCCATCATCAGGTTAAAGCCTGAGCCACCAAAATATTAGGGTAAAACCCTTTACATAAGTTAAAGTTGCCAAAAAATGTACATAATATTGTTAAAAGTGAAGGATGTTTAAGATTATATTAGATTTAACTTCAGGCAACATATTTATAACCATGTCTCACGTGAGTATCAGCGTCCGGAGGGTAGACCTCTTCAAACGGACTTCAGCTGTCAACTCTAGTTGCTAGTTGCTAGTAGTATAATCTTAAACATCCTTCACTTTTAACAACAATATGGACATTTTTTGGCAACTTTAACTTACGTAAAGGATTTTACCCTAATATTTTGGTGGCTGAGGCATGTTAACCTGCTTTTAACCTGATGATGGAATTATTATTCCGAAAACGTTTGTTATTTTAATGTAGCCCTTCTAAGGGTTTTTTAAATATACCTACTTACAAAGAATTAAACCTCATTTTAGATCTATTATGTGACGAAACCAATACAGCAGGGGTCTATATAAACCTTGGGTACGTATCTGTATGATTTAGTTCCTGCTATTAGAGTGGATACGTTAGTAGATTCGTCTAAACTGTTCAGAAAGCTTAAAAGTTAGTAGTAGTTAATAGGTATTTAAAAACATTTTTCAAAGAATGATTAGTTCTACATTATATTGTGTCTCCCTGTCTAAAAAGTCAAAGTCAAATATATGATCGTAACTAGTTTTTTTAACACTCTGTTCATCCTCAACTATTAGGATGATACGATTTTAATAAACGACTTAGATATAACATTGAGAAGCATTATTTGGTGACAGTTTTTCAGATGTAAAAAACTTATGGACACTTGAGTATTACAAATACGCCGAAATCTTCAGCACCTGTAATTTCCCACGAGATCGACAACACCGTGACTTCTTATTTGGCATATCAGCGTTGGGGAGAAAAGTGCAAAAGGACCAACCTGCATAGGGACCCGAAACGACGCTGCGGCTTCTCGCGCCCTTTTCCTTCTGTGACGTGTGTCTTTTGATGTCAGAGGTTTTCCGACACCGTAAATATTTCATGTGTGTTTCCCGACACGTCACGGGGATAAGAAAATTTACCATTTTTCCACGTCGGTCTTAAGTAAGGACGATTTGTAATCATTGGCTTTGAAATAAGAATGATGTTGTGTTTGGCGCAGCCAGAAATGTTAAAATGTTTTTTTCTACACTATGTATTTAAGATATCATTTATTGATAAAAAATTAATTAAAATCCTTTGTAAAAGGTATATATTTAAAAACCCAAACGGGCTGTGTTAGACAGAAAGTTTTCGGAATACATCATTCCATCATTGGTGTCCTAGAAAATATGTAACCACTTAATTAAAAAGAACATGAAGTTTAAATTTTGACCAAGGTTAAAGAAAAGTGTGGTTAATACTTACTAGGAGTACATGAATGTAGCCACTAAATTTATGGGTAAAAACCCGTTAACAAATAATTAGTTACATTTGTTCGACATTATATCTTATAAATACTTAAGATGTTAAAGTTACCGTTGGATTAGGTAACATGGCGACATATGACTCCACGTTGAAGTTGCAAGTCCTGAGACGGTGTGTCTACGAGGACTTTATGAAAGCAACTTATTGAAATGACAATGTTGACAAGTTAGGACGGAAGTCGTAACAGAGTAGTCAATATAACTGTATGTGTCTACTTAAGACAAAAGCCAACGTTATTTAAAATTGTTAGAGTAAAAAATTTTAATTAATATAACAGTATCAACCATCAATGTTGTTATTTTAAAATTATGTATATGAGATGAAATGTGGAGAAAAGATTGTGTGGTTATGGTTAGGCAACCAACTATACATGTGTGTGGTAGTGGAGTGAAATAGAGATTTTAATATAAGGCCCTTTATGTTTCTTCAACATTTCTTCTTCTTCTTCTTCCTATATGGATATGAAGGTCTTAAGGTGTTCGTAAAACTATTATATGAAATAAACAGAATTTGATGGTTGGATCATGGTTTTGTAGTATGTTGTATGTGTAGTACTCAACTTATAACTTGAGAAAGGACCTATCTGTCATAAAGCAACACTAGGTACATGAGAAATGTAAAGAGGTAAGTTATAAGATGGATGATTTGCAGGTGTATATAAACCTTAATTATGAAAATGAAATGGTTTTTGGGTGGCTCTGTTGAAATTAAGTGAAAAAAAAGAAGAAGATTATAGTGTTTTTGAAAAAATGTGAGATACGGAAAGAATGCAGAAGGCTGAGATCCCCAGAGAACCTCAACCAAACCCTAAGGGGGGTTGTGTGAAAGAGTGACATGAGGACTGAGAGGTTTGTTTGAAAGAGATGAAGAATAGTCTAAGGTTTGGAGGTGCCGACAAGAAGCATGGACAACAATAGGTATAGTGGGTCGGACTAGAAGTTTGGGTTTAATAGAGAGAGACAAGGACTGATTGAGAGTGTGATGTGTTGACAGAAAAGTTTTTGGAGTGGACTAAAGAAGATGAGTATTGGGCGAACGAATAGTGATGAATGTAGATTTTTTGTAAAAGTGAGTTGGGGATGAAGGTTATGAAAATACGAAAAAACGAACACCTTAAGATCTTCATATCCATTAAGAACTAAAAACAAATCCCACAACTTAATTACCAGTAAAGCTGACACCATAATTTTTGTTTACTTAATTTTAACAGAGCCAACCCACAACCATTCCATTTTCACATTTCAGATAATTATACATCTGCAACTCATTCAACTTGTAACTTATCCTTTTATATTTCCCATGTACCTAGTGTTGCTTATGACAGATAGGGCCTTTCTTAAGTTATAAGTTGAGCACTATTCTATTAACATATTACAAAACCATGTCCCAACCATCAAATTTTATTCATTTCACATAATAGTTAATAAAATAAAATGTCCACACCACTTAGTCTGTTAACACCCTATCAGATATTTAATTTCATGTACTTATAACTTAATAAGTTTTACATTCACCAGGTACCAAATGTTGTTTTTTGACATACAGGGCCTTCTATAATCAAGTTATAAGTTAAATTTCACATGACCATTACACTACAAAAGTTTTATTCCATTCACGCAAGTACACTTTCATATTTTAAATACATTCATTCTTATTCCACCAATATCAACAAAATTTCAATAACTCATCCTTCTACATGTGTCTAGTTTCTATTTTCCAGGTACCAAATGTTGAAGACAGAGAAAGCTTTTAAAAATGTGGTCGCCAACCTCCGTTAATGGGGACGGCATAGGAAGAAGAAGAAGAAGAAATGTTGAAGAAACATAAAGGGCCTTATATTAAAATCTCTATTTCACTCCACTACCACACACATGTATAGTTGGTTGCCTAACCATAACCACACAATCTTTTCTCCACATTTCATCTCATATACATAATTTTAAAATAACAACATTGATGGTTGATACTGTTATATTAATTAAAATTTTTTACTCTAACAATTTTAAATAACGTTGGCTTTTGTCTTAAGTAGACACATACAGTTATATTGACTACTCTGTTACGACTTCCGTCCTAACTTGTCAACATTGTCATTTCAATCAGTTGCTTCCATAAAGTCCTCGTAGACACACCGTCTCAGGACTTCAACTTCAACGTGGAGTCATATGTCGCCATGTTACCTAATCCAACGGTAACTTTAACATCTTAAGTATTTATAAGATATAATGTCGAACTAATGTAACTAATTATTTGTTAACGGGTTTTTACCCATATATTTAGTGGCTACATTCATGTACTCCTAGTAAGTATTAACCACACTTTTCTTTAACCTTTGTCAATTTAAATTTCATGTTCTTTTTAATTAAGTGGTTACATATTTTCTAGGACACCGATGATGGAATGATGTATTCCGAAAACGTTCTGTCTAACACAGCCCGTTTGGGTTTTTAAATATATAAGTACCTTTTACAAAGGATTCAGCCAAATACAGGAACGTAGATTCCTTGTGGATTTATTGATAACTCTATTTCAATTATGTTAGTTGGTTCTTAATGTTAATGTTATTAATTATTATAAAAAAATAAACAGTGAATTTTTTTAATTAAATGGTCTCAACTACAACAAGGGTTTTTTATATTACAATCTAGCTTTTTCAGACCAATTAACAACTTTAACTGAGCCTAATATGTAGATATGACTACAACTTCTTCTTCTTTCGGTATACTGTCCGATTATCGAACGTTGGTGATCACATTGGCAATAATAACTGTGTACGATTTTTTCAGCTGTTTTTTACATAACGCAGATTCTGATTACGCATTCAGAGATGTTATTATTACTCCATCAAATTACTACCCTATTATTTTGAAAACTTTTTTATATGAGATTGATTTATCTCTCTGTAGTGTTTCTATGTAGTGTAATTTGAATAATATTTCATTTTATTATAGTAATCATTTCTATTATAACACATATTTATATACAAACAGGTAAAATATATAACATTGTGTGTATAGAAAGATAGGGACATATTTTATTATAGAATAGAAATTCCCTGGTGAAATTTCAGTTCCCGTTTGCACAGAGGCGGAATATCAGCAAAATGAGAAAAAAGTCTTTGAATTGTATGATGACTGCGAAAAATGTCTCGAATAAAACGGCTTGAAGATTTAATTTAATAAAAATTTGACTGTTATTTCTGATGATCCTCCATCAATTTTCTTCTTAATTCTCTTCATACGTATACTTAAAATATTTTAATTTACCTTTTATCGTAAATGCCTTTCTAGAGACTCACCAAGTTAACTGTTAACGGAATTTACATAGACGACAACAAGAAATGCAAAACAAGTCGAAATTAAAAAAAAAATAATAATAAGCGAATGGATCTTCATAAACTATAATCTACCAAAAAAAGGAATAGAGATGTGAATCGAATTAGATATTCAAGCAGGAAAATAAAAAAGGTGATAGAGAAGAAGAAAAGAGAATAATCGTCAAAATAAGATTTGGACTATTAAAAACAGTCAGCAACAATATTCCTTGTAAAGGTACAAATTACAAATTTTAATGCTGCAAGAAACAAAACAAAAGAAAGTACAAATTAAAAAACATTGATAATTCTACAGTTCTTCTTCTTCTTTTGGCATCATAACCCTGGATGGGTCTTTGCCTGTCTGGCTATGTCCTTCCATTCAGATCTCTCTTGTGCCCTTCTTCTCCATTGTCTTATGTTCATTGTTTTCAGGTCGTCTTCCACGTCATCCAACCATCTCGTTCTGGGCCTTCCTTTTTTTCGCCTTCCTATGGGCTTCCAATGTAACATTTTCTTTGTTGTTTTTGCATCGTTTTGTCTCTGCACATGTCCCAGCCATGACAGTCTTTGACTTTTCACAAATCTTACAATGTCATAACCTTCATTTAACTCATTAACCTCGTCGTTTCTCCTGATTCTCCATGTGCCATCTTCCTCTTGTACCGGGCCATATACTTTCCTGAGTATTTTTCTCTCGAATGTCCTGAGTTGGGCTTCATCTTTTTTCGTCATTACCCAAGTTTCACATCCATAGGTTACTACGGGTCTAATCAGTGTTCTGTAGATAGTCATTTTGGTTATTTTGTCTAATAATTTCGATGTCATCAATCTTTTATTAGCATAGTATGTACGATTCCCGCTGGAAATACGTGCATTAATTTCGCTACTTACGGAGTTCTTCTGATTGATTTCTGTGCCGAGATATGTAAAGGCATCCACTCGTTCGATAGTATAGTTGTCTATTGTGATATTATTTTCATTGTCAGTTATTCTTTTAACTGTCATATACTTCGTTTTTGCTTCGTTTATTTTGAGACCTCTTTTTCTTGCTTCAGGATCAATTTGTTTGAACACTTCCATTAGTCGTGGCTTATTCCTACTAATGATGGCTACATCGTCTGCATATGCAGTAGGTTGAATAGCATGGTTGATAGGGCATCTCCCTGTCTTACTCCCATGTTGATGTTAAATAGGGGAGTCAGTTCTCCATCTACTCTGACTGCGGATTTTGAACCCTGCATCGTCATTTTTATGAGGCTGATGTATTTCTTAGATATACCTAGATTACAAAGGTCTTCCAGCATTCTGTCTCTATTCACACTATCAAAAGCTTGTTTAAAGTCTATATACATATTATATAGGTCTATGTCGTATTCATAAGCTTTTTCTGGTATCGTTCTTAGTATAAATATGTTATCTGTAGTGGCTCTATTTGGTCTGAATCCATTTCTTAAGGTTAATTCTACAGTTGGTCTAGAGAAATAAGATTTTGTCGTGACACGGATCCGGCCAGGCCAACGACAGTTATTTTGATCAGTATGGACCTCTATAACAACAACTTACATGTTTCCTGCAGTCCATTTTTTGGACTTAATTAGTTATTAACAAATTAAAGTTAAAAACTGTAAATTTTCGCTTTTTTCATGTATCAACAAAAGGTAGTGCACTTCAAACAAATTTGAAATATATAAAATAAATAAGTCATATAAAAACCTTTAAGATGGCATTTTTTTAAACGTATCTATATTCGTTGCTTATAATATAATAGATAATTTTAAAATCAGAAATAATTAAAGATAGATAATTAAAGTCAGAAATATTGTTTTTTTATAAATGTTAATAACTTTTTAATGAACTTCGTATTACATAAAATGTTGCTCAATGTTGGTCTTATGGTGCTCAAAATATGGTCAAAATTTCCAATCGATCGGTCAAATAGTTTAAAAGTTATTTTATTTGTTTATCCCAAATTAAATTTTTTGCAACAATATAAGTCAGAGATATAAAGTCAATAATAAAGTGACAGTTATTCTATTGACAGCGTGTGAAAAAAAAAGGTCTTCTTCTTCTTCTTCGCGCGATTAGGATTACTCCTGTTTGTCTGCCTCTTATTCTGTTTCAGTCGTTGACTGTACGTTATCTTTTCACCTTTTTGGCGACCTTCCAACGGGTCTTCTGCTATACGGCTTGTTGTTTTTACAGATGTTCGCTTATCTATCTGGTCCCATTCGGTTTACATGTTCGTTCCAGTTTTTTTCTTGTTTTTATCCACCTGTTAATATTTTGAATTTTGCATTGTTCGCGTATGCTTCTGTTGGTTTGTCTGTCTCTTAATGATATGCCCGCTATTGATCTTAATACTTTCATTTCGATATTGTTGATTTGTTGTTTCGTCTTTCTTGTATCGGTCCTTGTCTCCGCTGTATATGTTAGGATTGGTCTTATTGTTGTATTGTATACTTTCATTTTGCATTCCGTGGTCAGATATTTGTTTCTCAATATGGTTTCTCGGAGGCAACCACTTACTCTTGCCGCTTTTGATGCTTGCCTTGTGGTCTCTGTTCTTATATCCCTGTCACTAGTGATCTCTACTGCTAGGTAATTGAATTTTATTACTTGTTCTACAATTTAGCCGTCTATTTCTAGTTTGCATCTACGCGGCTCTTTACTGATCAGTATACATTTAGTATTTTCTACTGATATTCTCATATTAAGTTTGTTTGCTGTGATATTAAAGGTGTGGAGCTGCCTTTGTAGGTAATCTTCGTTATCAGCAATTAGTACTGCATTATAATTCTGGTCTTGTTGTTCGTATTAATTTCATTAATTGTCCTTATTATCTGATGGTCCATTTGTTCAGCTTGTAATAAATTTAAGATGTCATTTCGCTTCACCCTATCAAAAGCACTTTTTAAATCTACAAAGCACATGTATGCTGGTTTTCCATATTCAATAGACTTCTCTATTATCTACAAAGCACGTGGTGTTCGTGTGTCTGATATTTGTCTGATAATAAAAATTGCGTCTATTGTGCTGCGGTTCTTCCGGAAGCCTTGTTGTTCATCTGCCATGTTCGCTTTTTCCTTGATTTTATCTTTTATGACTGCCGTTAACAATTTTAATGTACTATTCATCAGACTAATGCCTCTATAATTTTCAAGATTTCTCGAGTCCTTAAGAGTACTTTTAAGTATTGGTAGCAGGAGACTTTCCTTCCCTTCCGCTGGTACTCCTCCGGTATGTATTATATCGACGAATAATTTTAGGAGCCATTTGCGTAGTGTTTTCCTCCATATTTTAGCAGTTCATTGTTTATCTTATCAGGACCAGGTGCTTTTCTGATTTTTAATTTTTTTATTCGTTCTTGTAGCTCTTCTCGTGATATTAGTACCCTATCGTGAGTTTCGTTAATGATTCTTTCTCTGTTCTCTTCTTCTCTCTCTCCATATAATTTCGTGAAATGCTCAGTCCATTGTTCCTCCGTAATGTTATCTATGCGTACAAATTCATGCATTTCTGTTTTTTGTCTCCTTAACATCTTCCACACCTTTTTCTGGGATCTATAGAGGTCGTATTCCATATCTTTGGTAAATTTCTCCCAGTGTTCCAATTTGATGTTATCTATTTCTTGGTTTACTCTATTCCTGATTCTCACGTAGTCTTCTCGTGCCTCCAGTGTCTTCACTTCTTTGTATGTTAGGAAAGCTTGTTTCTTTTCATTTGCTAGTGCTTTCACCCTTTCGTCGTACCATGGTGTTTTGTATTCCCGTTTATTTCTGTTAACTTTTCTTATACCTAAAGCTTCTTCCGCTGCTTGTAGGATACATTTTTTAATAATTTTCCAGATTTCTTCTATATTCTTTTTAGTCTCTAGGTTATGGCTGTTTAGCTTTTCTGTTAGTCTGTTTCTATACAAGTTTTGTGTCCCTTCTTCTTCTAAGCTTTCTATGTTTAACTTTTCTTTTACTTTTGTATTTCGCTTGCTTTGTACGGTGATTGTGGTGAAGATAAAGGTTAGTTCTATAAATATTAAACATTATTAAAAATAAATGCTAAAAACGAGTTTAAATATATAAACATGTCGATTTTTCGCTCATAACCAATTAGGATAACTGTTTAACTATTTTCTGCAGGAAAAATATTTCTTCATATTTGGAAAGCCTGCATGTTTTCATAAATTAAAAAAAAAGAAAAATTTGTTCTAGGAAAATTTAGGACGAAGTTAGTCTCTTTTTTTAATTCACAGCTGCTTTTTTCATAACAATTAAGATATCTAGTTAGCGTCATTTAAAAGAACATACTTTGAAGTTTAAATGTGCCAATTTCGAAAAAGATTGATTATCAACTTGTTTTTGTTTGTATCTCAAATTATGTTAAACTATTTTCCCGAATCAAATATTCAATTCATTAAATACCTCTCTAGTTACTGATACCGGTCCTGAATAGCTTATTGGATGTTTGTCTGCCAAAATCCAGTTTGTTTTTGATGCGCTTGGTTTAATGCGATACCCAAAAGCCCACAGGATATTTATTTTCAATGTTATTGTGGGCACAATAAATTAAAATGCAATTAATATTAAATTATTATAAATTTGAACGACACACTAAACTATGATGACGCTAATGTTAGATAAAAAGCGATAGACAGTTACGAGGACTTTATCTATGTGAATTTCAAAACTGTATATTCACATTATGCTGTCAAAAATAATTCAATTTGATATTTACCAAATCATTATATCAGAAGGGCATCCATTAATGAATGGTGCTGCTATATCTCATACGAAAAGGTGATTTTACTCTGTATTTTGAGTTTTGGTATCTAAGAACTATGTTTCCTGATTCGTGTAATCTTTTTATTTTTTATAAAGCAACACAAACATTATTTTTAATTTAAAGATTACCTAAATATTTAGATTTTGTAACTGTAACTGCTGAAAAGCCAAATTCACATAGGTAGGAACTGAGAAATGTATCAATGATCGAAGTGCCATCAATACTGCGCCAAAAATAAATCAAAGATATGGATTGGGTACTTAAATTTTTAAGACAAATCTGTATAAACGTCAATGAGGTATTTAGGTTTTCCGTTTGTGAAATAATTCTAATTCCAAATTGGATAAGAACTGACAAACACACTTTTAAGTTCATGTTTAAATATCAAGCCATTATAATTTAAGCTAAGCTGAAATAGAATTGGGCAGGTCACATAGCGAGACTGAAAGACACACGATGGGCCAGAAGACTAATTGACTGGCGCCCACGAGAAGACAAACGCAGCAGAGGACGACCACCAACACGTTGGATGGACGAATATCCAAGAAATGGCAACAAGAAGCACAGAACCGTGAAAAATGGCGAAAAATGGGAGAGACCTATGTCCAGCAGTGGACAGAAGAGGTTGCATGGTAATGATGATGATGATAATTTAAGCCACTGGTTCAATGAAGAAAAAATCAATTAATCACGGTTTACCAAGTTGTTCTTTTATAGTAGAAGCTTTTTTTAATCCTTTAACCTCATTGAAGAGTTGAAAATGTTTGAATTATTACCTTAGCTTTTCAAAGTGTTTAACTTTTCAAAGAGGTGATTTAAACTGTTTACTTATTTAAAAGCTCTTTATCGTTGAACATACCAGCAAAAACATGATTTTTTCCGACCAAATGTGACATTAACTTATTTCTGAGGTTATTCACTCTAATCAAAAAATTGCCCAGATAACTATCGAATATTGCTGTAAAACAAAAGAGGTAAAGGTTCACTCTAAGCACCTATATCACTACACAGTTTGCAAGAAATCCAGCTTTGTAGTGTCTGTAATTACTGTTTAAATGGGAATAAGCCACAATTAAAGGTTAAAGTACGTTTATTGAGTTTCAATTTCCACTTCGGAAATTTGTAACGATATATTTTGCCTACCATAGGGGTATTACTATTAGGGGTAGAAAATGGGGGATAGAAATTCTTGGGGCGAAGATAGGGTAAGCAAAATAAACGCGCCACTTGTCGCGTTTATTTTGCTTACCTGGCGCATAGTGCGCCACTTGAGGTGCCTAATTATACCTATTACAACCAGCTAGTTGTAACTGGAGATATAATTATTAAACACAAAAAACATATCTTTTTCAAATAAAACTCAATAAGGGTTAGTTAAAAAAAATAAACAAATGTTAAGAAACAAAATTTAATATTTATTTTTGTGTCTCCACAAACAGTTACAAAACATAGAGAACACAAGAATGCTCAAAAAAAGACAATACAAAATATTATAACAATAGCTGCAAAATACAAAAATACAAAAAAGACTTACATGTGTCATCTGTTTACAATTTAAAGGAGTTGGAGATACTACAAAAACTTACAAAATTTAAATGTAAGCTAACCTTTCTTTTAAAGAAAACAAAACAAATCAAAAATGCTAAAACGGGCTATCATAAATTAACATTAAATTTAAAACAAAACTGAACAAATACAATGACAGCTAAAAACAAACCATAAAATTTACTACTTTAAATATTACAAATCCTTTTAAATTTTAATGAATTATTAAATTGTTAAAAATGCAATTATTAAAAAAATGTCTGTCTTTACTTTAAATTGGACACAAAAAAAAGTTACCTGAGTTTCACAATAACACGAAAACAAGTTCCTGAGGTTGGAAACTGGAGTTGAATCCTGGATACGAACACACGAACAAAAGGGGCTGGATCTCACACTGCAAATTGGATCGACCATTTGAGGCCGAAGCCGGCACTGAGCACAAAACTTATGACTCTGCCTCTTAAACAACCGGAACAGGTAGAATTAGACGATTAACTGTTACTAAAATTGATTTCCATTACGTAAGACGAAGATTTCTCTGAAAAGGGACAAAAACAGAAAACTACAAATTCAATTTGAATTTGGACATGACGCTGGAGATCACCGCTCTTCATCGCGGCTCCAACGAAATTGACGAAATTATTTTAAAAAATTGATGGCATAAACTAGAATAAGCAAAACGCTAAAATAAACAAAACACAACGAAAATTAAGAGGTAGATAAATTTGAAAACGCAATATCGGGCGGTTTGAACAAAGAAATATCGAAGAATTTGCGCCTGTGACATAAATAAACAATAAAATGATTCATTATCGACGGCGGCGACCTAAAAAGAACGAAAGATTATATTGGTTATAAATTGAAGGATACGAACTAAGAAACAATGAAAAAATTCTTCGTTATTATAATGCATATATATAAGAGGATTTCAATTAACACATATACGAGGGGATTCCAATAAATTTCAAATGCTACAAATTGTTCTCAAAATACAAACATTAGTAAATTATTAATTTACTTATTCGGTACTTTATTTGGCAAATAAGTTTATTCATGTCAGTTAGTAGTTCAGATTGCTTTCCTAGGTGGCGTAGTTATGCTACCGGACAAACAATGTAACTTGTCGTCCTAATCTCTTATATAGATACATATATATATACATATATATATATATATATATATATATATATATATATATATATATATATATATATATATATATATATATATATATATATATACCCGGTATTTAGGCGTTCGACGCCCTTCCGGTAGGGATCTATGGAGCAGTATCACCTAGCCGCAAGCCCTTATCTCTTGCCGTACTGCTCCACCATAGGCCGATCAGATACCAGCATATTCTAGACTAAGCCGCAGATTCATTTTAGAATTTTAAACTGCTGCGTTAGCCTTTTTGTTTTCTGCACACCGAGCCCGGGGATTGAACTGACATCTCTCGCATTGAAGCGAAGGAGAAGCCAGCCGCCCAGCCCGCTTGGCTAATCCGATCGACATATAGATACATTAATATATTTTTTTTAATATGATATATCGATTGTCTCAATCTTATGTCTAGTTTTTTGTTACTATCTAAGGAATCTTCTATTTATGGGCGTTCTTACTGTTACTGAATATAGTGCTATTTGGTGACCTATTTTTTATTAACCAACAGACACAACTACGGATTCCCATTCATTCCAAACGTATCCAATCTATAATTCCCATCCCTAAATACACGCTGACCCAACTAATTTCCAATCGACATCTCGTTTAATTGCCCTGACGTCGTACCCTACATTGAGATCTGAATGTAAAACGGAGTAATGAAAAGCGCCCCTTCCATGGAAATAGAGAAAATCACCTAATTTCCCTCTCGGTCGGCTACAACAGAGGTTTTGAAATGTAGCGTAATGACAAAGTCCCGGATTACAATAGCTATTTGCGCGAGTATATCCTGCAAGAATCCCGCGATTTCCTGAAAAGCGTCAGGACAAGAACCGTGAAAGGTCTCCGAAACGCATCTCAAGCATGTAATAACGGCTTTGATGCGTATATATTCGAATTTTATGAGGATAAATTAGAAGCAGAGAGGATATTTCTCGGGACAGATGTATGGTATAAAATAATTTTAAATGGGATTGAACGTGCGTTGAAGGTGGTGTAAATTTTTGATGTTACAGTAAAAAAGATAGCAGCTTTTTATTATATATATATAAAAGCAGCAGAAATGTTTGTTTTTTAGTCATACTTTAGGAAATTTTTTTTTCTGCGCTCAATGTTTGTCTATGTAGATATTTGGTAAATATATAATAAGTAAAACAAAATTTAACAAAATACCATCAGATGCTTAACATATAGATAGTTGACAAATCCCTTTCAAAGAAGATCACCTTCTCTACCTCTTGCATTTCTCAATCTATGACAGTATTTATTCTATGGAGAAGGAATTCCGTTTTTCGGTTATAACGATGACATATTTTACTAGTACAAACCTATCATAGAAATTTTTCATTTCAATTATGTTGCTACTGGCATTTTTTGAAGAACGATTAATGAAAACTTAGAAATAAGTACATATTCTAAAGTAATAGCATATCTTAAACAAAAATCGGTTGGGTACAAACCTAAAAAAACTAATATATTTTCAAGGAAGGTAATGAATATTGAATATGAATGAATATAATATTATTGAACACTCAAGACGACAAATATGTAATGTTTATGATAAAATTTTTAAATATATAATTTGTTTGTTATAGTTTATTTTTATGAACGAGAGAGTAATTAGCATAATTTTAACTGGTAGCTCCGACCACTCCATGGGCGTGCTCAAGATTAATTGAAAAATTACTTTGAATAATTGTAAAAAATAAATGAATTATTTCAGTGTTATAAAGTGTTATGTGTATGTAAACAAAAGTGACCTCTTTTATCACACACTATATTAGAACTGACTGGCCTACATTAAAAATGGTTTTAAAAAATTCACATTTTTTTTAATTTTTAAACATTACAAAAGAGAAAAAGAGTTTTTAAAACCGTCTAAATAGATGAATAAAAATATTAATATAAAACTTACAGCTACTTGTTACAAATCCAAATCAGATTCAGAAGATGAACTTTCAGAACCAAGATTTATAATAACTGGCTCGATCATTTTATCAGTAATATTGTCCAGCTTCCACATTTTTTCCTCTTCTTTAATAGTGTGATTTACTGCCTTTTCCCAGTTTTCAGGTTTTACATTAGTTACGGTCTCCAAAAACAACTGTTTAACATCATGAATTTTAAAAGTGGTATTTTTTCTTGAAACTTCACTCTTTATCTGTGCCCATACCAGTTCAATCGGGTTTAATTCACAATGATATGGTGGGGATCTAAGTACTGTCATTCCACGATTTTTGGCAATTTCATCAATTTCGTATCTTTTAAATTTTTCTTTATGAAGGGCACATAAAGGACCCGGATCTATAAGAAAGTTCCTTTCTTATAGATCCGGGATGGTACGTAATATTTTTTGAACTCAGCCAATTCTGCAAGTCTTTTTTTAACCACTTGGTTGTGGGCAGTCCTTCTATAAGTCTGGAGTGATAACTTGCATTATCCATTACTATTACACAGTTCTTAGGAAGAAGATCTATCATTTGTTCGAACCATTCTTGAAAGACATCAGCGTTCATGTCTTCATGGTAGTCACCGGTACGAGTTGATTCAAAAGTTAATAAACCACCTTCAACAAAACCGTCTGAACTGCCAATGTGTACTATTATCAGCCTGCGTCCCTTTCCTGATGGTGGGTTTAAACCAGTAGATAAGTTATTTACAAAAGCGTGCCTTTGACTTGTAACAGTTTCATCCTGCCAAAATTTATTTGGTGTATGACCCTCGTTGATCCATGTTTCATCAAGATAAAATATTTTTCTTTTTTGGTTTCTCATTTCCTTTATGGTTCTTAGAAAATGTCTTCTCCATATGACAATATCGCTTCTTTCTAATAAAATACACTTTCTGGGATTCTTTTTCCAGCGGAAGCCTATTTCTTTTAAAAGTTTCCATAACGTACTTCGACTCATTTCTGGGTAATCCTTATCATCTCGAACTGAGACAAGAACTTTATCCAATGTTGGAAATTCTTGTCTAAAGAAGAATTCATGCACTTTCCGTCGAAGTCCTTCTTTAAAATGATATTCTATTTGAAATTTTGGTTTCCCTGGAGCATTACGTGGCATTTGAAAACTACCACATTTCTCTTCTTTAATAACTCTGTAAATCGTAGATTTCCCAACACCAAGTGTACTGCTAACTAACTCAACGGTCTCATCAACACTTTCACATAAACGTTTGTCTGTAAATGATTTAAAACAATTAAATATTAATGTTTTTTCATTAACTGTTAAAGGACCAATTTTTCGGCATTTACACGGCACTTCCAAATTTTCCATAACACTAGTATACACAATAAACTGCACCTTGCAACTGAAGTACCTACTTTTAGTGAACTGTTAAGAATTTTGAATACGCCACTTGGACCTTCCTACAAAATGGAAAAACCCACTATCACATTTTCTGTGGAATAAGTTTAGAAGGTAATTATCTAGTCAATTACTGTCGTAGATTCCTGGAATTAAAGAATTAAATGTTTGATTGTTGAAACCCTTACTTCGTGGAATGCACTCATTTCAGATAAAATAAAACGTTTTATTTTATCTAAAGAATTAAACTTTATTTTGCAAATAGGTAGGTACTTATTAAACTTTTATTGGTTATATATAACCAATAAAATAAACATCTTACATTTCTTGCAAATTCATTAGTACCTGTTAACCTCCATCACTCCGACACTGGCAACCTTATTTAGGGATTAGTAACCCTCACAACTATTGTATTCTATTCTGCTCCAACCTTTATACCTGGTGGTCATAGTCAATTTAAAATTGTTTTTCTATATACTTCTGTAAACTTGTTGACAAATATCTGTTTTTCATTGAGTCACCCGTATCAACAGTTTAGGGATTTGCATACATAATTTATTGTTTTATTACTCTCTCATACATAAAAATACACTATAGTTACTTTTAAAGAATACACACAAAATGTAAATTGATGACATTGAAAATAAGGACTACTCATCACAATCCTTGATTTAAAAACGCATACAACTCGGCATTGTATGTTTTTATCAAAGTATGAAATTATAAAGAACAAAGCATTTTTTACACAACATATTATCTTCTTTGTAAATGTATTTCTTCAAATTATGATAAATATTTTTGTTACAGATCTATACAGACTGGGCCAACCACTATCTGGAAAAAGGCAAGAGCAAGAAAAGAGTTAGCGCTTTAGCAACGGATTGCAGTGATGGTGTTCTTTTGGCGGAGGTCATCGAGTCAGTCAGTAAGTACCACCTGTATTTAGAATATAACATTTCAACTATATTCTAAAAGCACAAATATCTGATACAGCTGGACTCTTGTTATATAGAAACAGTTCTCCATTGAGTATGAACTGAGTATTTCTAATGATCTCTCCTAATATGCTGTGTATTCGACTATCTATTGCTCGGATGAGCATCTTGAAAACGATAATCATCAGACTTATTGTTCGGTAATCACTACATTTAGTTGCACGGTGTTTGAACACTCATTCTGAAGGAAAACTTATTTGTGTATGGAAGGAATGGATTATTTTTTTAAAAAAGCTCCCGTGCCGCATAGCACGCTTCACATAATCACTTCCATCTAACCATATTCCCACACAACAATGTCGTGAATCCCATTAAAACTTTAATCTAAACTTCAAACGCTTCCAACAGCAAAAAAACAACGCGTCGACCGCCGCGGCACGTACTTCTCTAAATTTTCATACTTTTATGATAATACTTCCTTTTTCGTTTTTAAAGTCGAACCGACAATGTTTACATGTCCTCATCCGTTCGTATATAGAAACGATATTCAAATATTTTCCCGCTAAATTTGCATCACAATGCCACTGGAGGTAAATTAAATTCATAAAAGTCAAGATGAAATCATCGTCCCGTGGCGTCAAATATAACCCACATCGCGATAAATATTCAACAAAGAACATGCGGATAGTTGTGTAGCTCACACTAGTACTATGTGTATAATAAACCTATGTATATATATATACATATAATAAAAGAGGTCAGCTTCATTGATTTATTGAAAATGTTTAGTTTTATACTTTTTTAAAGCATCATCAGTTCAACTACAAAAAATAATTGGTATAAGTTTACAAGCCAAAATATCAATGATGGATTGATATATATATATACATCGGTTTAGAACGTCTTTCGACGTTGTCCGATACCTAAACACCATCTCTTCCTATCTTCGCAGTCGTTTGTTGTTAAATTTCTTTCGCTCATGGACTTGTTTACGCCGTGTTGCCATTCTAATCTGGGTCTTCCTCTTTTCCATCGACCTATCGGTTGCCATTCTATTACTTTTTTGGGGAGTCTTGATGCTGGCATCCGTTGAACATGCCCATACCACCTTAATTGTTTTTTCTCTATATCTTGAGTTATATTTCCTTCTATTCCCATACGTTGTTTTATTACATCATTTCTGATTCGGTCTCGTCTGGAAATACCTAAAGATCTTCTCATTGCATCCATCTCTACTGCTTCTATTCGCTTTTTGTTCTTTTCACTAATTCTCCATGTTTCAGCGCCATAAAGAAGAGTAGTTTTAATCATGGTCTCATATATATTAAATTTCCTTCCTTTCGTTATCTCTTTACTCCACAGTATACTATTGAGACATCCTAAGACTTTCTTTGCTTGAGTGATTCGTTTTTCTATTTCCCGTGTATCAGTTCCTGTATTGTCAAAGGCAACACCCAAGTAGTCATAGCTCTGACAGCAGGAAATATGTTGTCCGTTTTCGAGGTCTATGTTATCTGACTCGTTTCCAATACAAAGATATTTGGTTTTTGTTGTATTGACATTCATTCCCCAGTCGTTATATTCTTCTATCAGTTTTCTTAGCATGTACTGCATGTCTTCCCTGTCGGTCGCTAGCACTACCTGGTCATCAGCAAACTGGAGTGTATATATACATTCATTGCTAAGCTCTATACCCATCCTATGTACCTTTCTTTTCCATCTTTCCAATGCCGCTGCAACATATATCTTGAATAAGGTTGGTGAGATACAGCATCCCTGTCGCAAGCCTTTTGTAACCAGGAATTCTTCCGTTAGATATTTTCCTGTTTTTATCTGTGCCTTAGAGTCTCTATATAGTTCTTGTACAGCATTTATCAATGTGTGGTTGATGTTAGATCTTTTCAACGTTGTCCACAGTTTTGTTAAGGGGATGTTGTCATATGCTTTTTGCAGGTCTACAAAAGTGATGGATTGATACTTACAAATAATTTGTGAGTTTTTTAGTTGTTATATAAACTGCAAGGTTACTTAACATTAAATCAAAATATTTAACCAAAAACAAACACCAAAACCAAGCACTATGTTCATTAACAGTTACTATTGTCTAGTAATTTCAATTTTACGGAAGGCATTATTAATCTATGTTGTTTTAGTTCATATATAAACAACAACGACACTAAGTATTTTGCATTGTTTGTTAATTTTCCGTTGGTAAATGAGAAGATCGTGCAATGGTTGATTGATCGTGCAAATTTTGGTTGATCGAACTACGCAGTACTGCAAAAGTTATGGAGTGGTTCTGAACACAAAAAAACGAAAATAGTTATTGTCAGAAGAACAATATTAAAGACGAAAATTTGGACACAACACGCAAAAAACACAGAAATTTTAAGAAAGATGAAAAAAGAAAAAGAAATACTCAACATTAGGAAGGAAAATGAGCTACTTTGGTCACATACTAAGAAATAAAAAGTATGATGAGAGTTGATGCGATTGGTTATACAAGGGGTGGAAGGAAAAGGAAGACCGGGGAGATTACTCAAGTGCTGGTTGAGAAGTTTAAAGCAGTGGAGTGGAAAAACAACAATAGAACTCTTTAAATCTGCCGCAGATAGAGTAAAGTAGGTCATGACGATCGCCCATGTCCTTAAAGAACAAGGCACACTAAGAATAAAAATAACTTCAGGCAAAAAAGTAGACCACTGAACCACTGAACTGTACCACTGAACTGTTCCGCGCTGCAATAAATAAAGTAAAGATAGCCGTGATGATCGCCAACATCCGGAACGGATAGGCACTTTAAGAAGAAGAAGAAAAAAGTAGAAAATCTAGTTCTTAAATATCGTGCAAATATGAGCACATGTCGACTCACCACTGTGGTGCAATGTGGAGATGTATCCAGTTCCGCTTAACCTTCTTTTTTAAATTGTCAAGTGGATTTAAAATAAAAATATTGTATGATGTATACTTCTTTTGCGGCTTTTGCCCAAGTGGACCAAGCGGCCAAAACGCATTGACTGCACTATGAACGATCTAGTATACATCCAGTATACTACGTATGCTGTATGATGCGTTAAAATTGTTATAAGGACTTGCAAAAACTTTCAAATGAACATAACAAATCCTGAAGTAAAATTTCGGACCAGCGAATTTCAAAACAGTGAGCCTCATTACAAGCAACTGTGCTACAGAGATTTGAACGTAGAAAACGTAGAAAAGCAGCTCGTTTGACTCACTTGCACTGAAGCACTTCGATAAAACGCAGTCAAACAATATTGCAATAATACGAGCAATTGCTTTTTCCGTTGTCTTTGACCTACAAGTCAAAATCATTGTTTGT
The DNA here is from genome assembly GCF_040954645.1 of Diabrotica undecimpunctata. NCBI lineage: Eukaryota > Metazoa > Arthropoda > Insecta > Coleoptera > Chrysomelidae > Diabrotica > Diabrotica undecimpunctata. The sequence continues at coordinate 161,115,516 of NC_092806.1, read as the reverse complement.
GGAAATTTCGTTAACTTGGTTTTTAAATTCACTCTATAGTTTTTCTGGACCTTCTAGTTGTTCTTCGATGTTTTTTATTCTATTGTTAAATTCTTTTTAAATGTTATGTTTTATGTTTATATCGTCAAAATGAAGTACATTGGTTCTTGATTTTTGTCGCTGAATTCGTTTTAACCTTAGTTTAATATCTGCTACAAGTGGTTGATGATCAGATCCAATATCTGCCCCAGGAAATGTGACTTTTTGATGGCATTTCGGAAACGCCCATTTACAAGTATATAGTCTGTTTGATTTCTTAGAGACTATTAGGGTTATTGTCAGGGTTATTATATAGTTATATTAGGGTTATTACCGAAAAGTGCCAGGGCCACTTTCATAAAGATGAGGAAATTCTTCTGCAACAGAGATATAAGCATCCCTCTCTGATTAAGAATGCTAAGGGGTACGTATTTAACACGCTATTATATGGTGTAGACGCCTGGACTCTCAAGCAGAAAATAGAAGGGAAACGGAATCCAGGCCGTAGAAGAATGTCATGGCTGCGTAATTTGAGAGAGTGGTTTGGCTGTACCACTAATGAACTCTTTAGGTCAGCTGTAAACAAAGTCAGGATAGCCTCGATGATTTCCAATCTCCGATAGGAGTGGCACAAGAAGAAGAAGAAGGGTTATTGCCATCATCAAATGGGGTTTTCCAAGTGTATAGTCGTCGCTTGGGTAGTTTATACCAGGTATTTGCAATGATCATATCGTTTTCATTACAAAATTCATACAGTTACTGTCCTCGATCGTTAGGTTGTCTTAAACCATAAGTCCTAACCTACAGTCTGACCTCGTCGACTTTCCTCAATTCTTGCATTGAAGTCGCCTATAATATATAAAATTTCGTGTTTATTAAGTTTCTGTAAGATATCTTAGATCTGATTATACAACTTCTCGACTTCATCGTCATATTTTCTATCTGCAGTCGGGGCATAGATTTGAAGTATGTACACATTTTAAAATTAGATTTCCTTATTTTTATCATTTCTTTACGAAGTATTCGCATGTTTAAGACCTAAGAGGCCTCGTGGTATAAATATGTTTCTCCTCTCCTGCCGAATCTTGGCCTCCGCTTTCCATGATTAGTAACGGTTTGCAATTGCAGTGTCAATTCTATGGTGGTTTTCCTGGGGGTGCTCTATAAGTTAATGCAGTGGTTCCCCTTTGCCTTCTGTATTATTATGCGTTGACCATTAGTTGTTGATTCATCCGCCTTCGGGGTCGATTTCTCAACCCCAGGACAAAAGAATGACCTTCCACTCACCAACTCATCCGCCCTAAGCCGTTGGTCAGTAAATGGGGGATTGTTTATACCTGCAATCACTCGGACGTCAGCGTCTCATTTGATATCTAGCAGGATGCACCGGATGACCATAATGAAGATCATCACGCGGGCAGGTGAGGTTGACATTTGGATAGGAGAGGCTATACGTTTCGCATCATTATCCCTTGCATCCTAGGGAAATATACAGTTCTCAAATAGGCATTTATTATAGTATAATACGCGTATATTATACCAATAAATCCTGGAGCTTTGCTCTGTTTTTTTTTAATTTACATATTTTTTCTTTAGTGATTTCCATGTTGTCATCATTATTAGTCTCTGGATCTAACACTGTCAGTCACCATTGTACGTTGGTTTATATACATACATGTATAACATATTCATTGTACTGTTTCTATTATGTTAAATATTGTTTTGAAGCTATTTTCTTGTGGCATTTTAACGTTATTACTATTTTAATGGGAATAAGCCACAATTGAAGTTTATTGACTTTTTTAGATTTTTATATTTATTAATTCGTTTTTTTTTTACTTTAAATATAATAGAGACGGTGATCCTTACCTACATCGACATTTTATACTTGAAAATTCTAACCGCTGAACTAAAGAACCCCATTACTCAACCATAAGTGTCCGACTGCAAGACATCGTCGTTGCCTACAACGTTACAACTAGTCGCCACCCATAATGACGTTTTTTTATGACGTTTATTATACGTGTGCCTACTCTTTGTACACACCCTGATTTGTAATTATGTCTATCCGTCCTTCGTAATAGGGCTTAGGAAATCTGCCCACAATTTCTATCAATGGAGTATGTACACATAGTTTGCCGATTGTTGTATAGGTGCTGTTTGTGACATGTCAATTATTTTAATGATGAAATCTGTTTACTTTAAAAGATAATCGTGGTCGATTCGCTTGGTGCAGAAGGAAGTTTTCAATCAAGAATAAAATTTCAGATAACACGCAGTTTAGTTCTTAGTTCTATAAATGACTTTTTAAATTTTTATCAAATTATTTGTACAGAAATTACGATTATTAGGCAATATTATCGACCCAAAGCAAAGCTTATGTAAATTAGCATACAAAATCAATACTAACTAAACTAAAACAATAAGATACATTCTTTCAAAAATTTAAAAATTAAGCGACGGTTAGATACGCTAGTTAGTTTAATTAGTTTGCTTCTTTTTTGTCCCATATCAAAATTATCCGACTTTGGCGATCACCATGGCAAACGCTTAACAGTCTTATCCTGCATTGGTCCAATCTGGAATGTTTCTCAGCCAAGAAGCTAGAAGCTTTTTTTCTTGAGAATCAGCTGCAGTCTTTCATACTTTCATATGTCATCTCAATACACAGGGTGAGATTTTAGTGCGACATTGGACGATTTTTCCATTATGGTACAGAATATCCAAAAAATTATTTAGAAAAATGTAAACAATGATATTCTCCAAGCTTGAATTTTACTTTCTTCTTGCTGTTTTTTCATTATTATTATTAATTTTTCTAACATGCCTGTTTCTTGTTTTTTCTCAACTACGTTAACATTTTCCTCAGTATCAGACCTTTCTTCACAAACTACTTCTTCTGTATTATATTTTTTTCTTTCCTGTATTGTTTTCTTGCAACCGATAATTTTTTCTTTAGCAAAATGTACAAGTATACACAAATCTCTTTTATAAAAGAAACCAAAGCCAACCTTTCACTTCGATAAAGTTTCTCCCGAATTTTTGTATCAAATATTTGTAAGATATACTCAATCAATTAGAGAAAAAGAAGAATATCAAATCACATAACATAAAATGTATGCTTCTACTTCTGTTCTTTATTAGAAAAATAACGCATTTTTCTTTTGCAGCGTGCCAAAAAATATCGGATGTGCAAAGAAAACCCAAGACTCCCAATCAAATGGTAAGTTGAACAATAAACTAAATTATTTTTTGATTGAATTGATTATTTTTAAATTGTGCCCATAAATTGTAAGTTTGTATACAGATAAAGTTATACAAATTAATTAACTAAAAAATGAGAAATAAATTTATATTCTTTAAGTTATTTAGTGGTTTAATATATTTTGAAGCTTTGATTCTTCTAAAATTAGTGGACATAAGCTGAAATAAAATGGACATTTTGTAAGGATGTGCTGGTTTATTATCAGATATCTACAGTTTGAAGATTCTGGTGGTAGCTGTTCGGTCAATGTGCTTGTGAATTACTGTCATAAGAATTTTTAGGGGATTTATCACCACGTATTCTCTTTTTTTTCTGGAAGCTGGAGCCACATATTTATAGAAATTTTGATCTATTTAAGCTTTGAGCTTTGAACAATACTACTAAACTTGTTTACAATATATTTTGCCATTCAAATAGACATGACTGGAATTCTATTGATAATATCGATGCTTTCGTCAATGACTGATTCAATTGCTAATTCATCTCACTGGTCATAAATATAAAAGATATTATATAACAATAACACTGAAAACTTTTTTTAAAACTTCCACAAAATTTATTATATCTTATCACTACAAATGTTTCAGCAGAGTGCATTTCTCAAGCGATCTATTTTTGGTATGTGTTTACACTTTATAGTCTTTAAAGAAATAGTTTGAGGAGGGGAGAACTGTTTGTCTTAAGTTGGTGATTTAGAATTATGTCTGCATTTTTTAATTTGTTAATTTACATAAATTAAGGCCTTTATTTTGGATGTGAAGAATTGAAAATTCTTCATTAAAAGAATGATTATGATCTAGGTGAAGTACGTATGTAGAATCTGTTTTTTTATTATTGAAAGCCCTTGTATGTTCTGCTATACGTTTGTCAAACGTTCTCCCGGTTTGACCGATGTAAGTTTGGAGCAGTCGCCACATTCTAGTTTGTATACACCACTGTATAAGTGCTTTTTATTTGGGCTCTTGTTTTGTAGTTAGGCATTGAGGCAAATATCTTTGCCTAAATAATGATAATAAAGATTCCGTTTTATTGTCCATTAAGAGCACCATTTGACCTTTTTGGCCATCTTGGGTTTAGAATTTAACTTTTGGGGAACGTAATCCACAATACCGTTCATTCATCTAGGTAGCTTTGTTGACAATGTAAATACACGTAAATTCTGCACACATAATTTTATTTTATTATTATTTGTGCTCTTTTTACATCTTTGGACGTTTATTTTTATTTTAGCTTTAAATTTTAACGTACAATAGCCCAAGTAGCCAAAGCAAGGAGACTAAGACGGTTAGGTCGATCGAAAAGAACGAATGACGAGAGGTTACCAAAGAAATTGAGACAAACAGAGTTAGCAAATAAAAGAAGAGTAAGACGATCTAAAAAAGATAGCTCGATGAGGTGGAGAAGGATCTAAAAGAGAAAGACTGGACAGCGAAGATCAAAGACCAAAGAGAATTGTCAAGCTGGGGGCCTAAAAGGCTTGCGTTAGCATTATAATAAATTATTAATTAAATATATTTTGACAGAAACTACTATTTTCATTTACTTTTAGTAAAATAAAATTATGGAAATGATGAAACGTATCAAACTATTTTATTTAATGGGACTATGATAATTATAAACATATATTTCGATTAAACATTAAAAATTTCTGTAAACATATCTCCGGCTTCCAGACTAAAGCAACGAAAAGAAAAATTGGAAATGTCACAGTAGACAAACGGCTTTTTGAGGAGTTTAATCAAACTTAGGAAGATCATTCCTAACGAAACGTTTTTCTCTCTATCTCCGTCTCTCTCTTAATATCGCTACGAGGCAATCTTTCATTTAACGCTTGTTAGATCAGTTAAAAACTCATATTAATCCCAATAATATATACGTTTCTAAAAGGCGCTTCTCTGGGTTTTAGTCTATTCATGGAATATTTGATTAAACGAGTATTTATGGTCACATACAGGGTGGCGCGATGGTGTAAAAAAGAGTAAAATTAAATTCGTTATACTGGGTGTTTGACAAACAACGCAGAATTTCTTCTTCTTTAAATATCGTCTCTCAAAGAAGATTATATATTATGATCATTAATATATCTTCCTCCTACCTCCGTTGCTCGTAGGAACAGTTCTACTGAACTAATATAACTATTCCCTTAAGCGGCCACTATACTACTCGCAAAGTTGATCTAAGTTCAGTGAGTACGAGAGTGTAGACAGGTACTTCGCAATGAAACATTTTTTTTTTCAGATAGGCATAAAAATACTTGACATGTAGTACAGTGTCATCTTGTACGATGAGGAGTTGCCTTGGTACTGCAGTATGTACAACGTACTTTGGATCCATGCTGAGGCATATGGGCTGCTTTGTCAGTTCTTATTTCTAGAGAACCTTGTTTTTTGATCCTGTTACTGGTGCTTGGTTCGTCCATGGTTCTTCTTCCAAATGTTGACATTTGGAGGTCTGCTTCAATTAAACCGGTGGCCACAACAATTTTAAATTCTTTCAAAGACATTCTCGTACCAGTTGTGGATTGTTTAAAAATTATATATGAGTTTAGTAATGTTAGGTCAACAAAATGGAAAAAATTCTATGCTACCACTTTTTGGATTTTCTATCGAATTCGTAACAAGATACTAAAATATCAAACTTATCTACGAAGCCCATATATTTATTGTAATCTCGTACTAATTGTTTGCAATTAATTTCTACTGATGTTCTAACCTTTTCTTTCCTATACACAGTGACATTTTCTTCAGGTTTGTGAAAATTGCTTAGAAAATGAATGGGTTTTTTATCCACCCATTGCTTCATTTGGAAAACCTTTTCTATCTTTTCGAGTTATTCCAGATGCGCAGATTTTATCTTTTATTAAGTCGCGTTATAATGCAACAGAATTAAAATAGTTATCGAAATAAACTTCATAATTTTTTCCAACTAAATCTCTTATAAGATCTTTGATTACACTTGCCTCTAGGTTTTACTTCCTTACATCTTTTACTTTTCCGGTGTGTATTTGGAATTGTAAAACATATCCAGACTGATCAGCACGTACCCATATTTTATATCCCCTTTTTATGGGTTTGCCATTAATCATAATTGCCATTACCTTTCTTAGGTTGTAATAAATTGATATTTATGTGCAGATGAGAAAGCATCTGCACACAAATCTATAACGCTACATACATGAAAAAATAAATTGATCCCTGATAACAAAATTTGCAGACCAGAAATCCCTACAACTAAGCAACTTTTTCACGCCCATCAAAAGGTTTATTCCCAAAAAACACTTTATTTTTTCAACTGTTGTGGGAGTGTTCTTTTTGTTATTTTCTTGGACTACATATAAATTAGATTGGAAAAAAGTGTATTTATCAGGTTCTCACTAAACACATAAAGAAAGAAATCAAGTATCAGGAACATTTGGTCTAACGTTTTCTGAGAAAGCACGGAGTTGAGGGGCATTATTTGGGTCCGTGGTCCATTTTAACTTATCAAGAATAACAACTGATACCTCGTCTTCACCATCACTGTCATGCGCACCATCTTCATTGTCTGAAATATTGTTTTGTTCATCTAAAACGTCCGATGGGATATCTGTTAGTAAAGCGTAAGCGTCATTACTTGTTAGTTTACTCAAATCAACCCATCTTTTCATTTTGGAATTCTGGAACAAAACATCTACTACTACTAAGGATTTCCACAGTTTTCACTGTCTTCCTTCACTCAACCGTTTTCTCCAATTTTCCCTGTCATTCCAGTCTCCATCTCGCAGGGTTCTTTTCTCCATAGCCTCGTCGATTTCATCTCTGAATGACCTTCGGGGTCTTCCTCTCTTTCTTCTTCCAATCGGGCTCCATTCTGTGATTTTGTTTATCCAGCGTCCTCTGTCCGCTCTTCTGACGTGGCCGTACCAGGATAGTCTCTTCTCCTCTATATAGTCGATTATGTCTGATTGCACTCCCATTATCCGCTTAATCTCTGCGTTTTCAATTCTGTCTCTTTTTGTAAGTCTACAGCTTCTCCTGAGGAACTCCATTTCTACTGCTCTTATTCTACCTCTATTTCTCTTGTTTATTGTCCAGTTTTCGGACCCATATGTCAGGATACTTCTTGTCAGGGTATTATATATTCTCTTTTTTGTCTTTATCGTAATGTTCTTATCCCACAACACTGAGTTTAGTTGTCTTATACAGTTTCTTGTTTGTCTCAGTCTGTTGTTTATATCTTCTTCTGTTGTTCCCTGGTTCGATATTATGGTTCCTAAATACTTGAATTTATCTGTTCTATTTATTTGTCTTCCCTCGTCTATCTCTAGGTTTCTCATATTATTGTTTTCTGTTGTTAGGTATTCGGTTTTCTCTAAGTTTATTTCCATTCCGTTGTTTTTATATTCTTCTTCTAGTTTTCTGAGCATAAAGCTGAGATCTTCTTCATCTTGTGCGATGACTACTTGATCGTCGGCAAAACTTAAGGTGTATAGGTATTCGTCTCTTACTGGTATGCCCATTCCTTCGCACTTTCTCCTCCATGGTTTGAGTGTCTTTTCCAAGAATATTTTAAACAGAGTAGGGGACGTAGCACAGCCTTGTAGAAGTCCAAACATACCTATTACAACAGGAACAAAACATACCTATTAGTTACTGATCGGCCTAGTGGCACCTATTGGAACCACCAATAAAAATATCAAAATTCACTTAGTTATCTACGTAGATCATAAAGACTCAATACGGTAATACATAAATATGTACGTCTATTTGTTAACAAATTAACATAATACATACCTTTTATCGGTAGAAGAATGTTTGTTTATTTACAACAATAAATAAGCTCACTGTCATTCACTCGTGAGCGTGTTGTTTAAAGGTGGTTCCAGCGTGGAGCCACTAAGCCGCAAAGGGTTAAAAGGCAACTAACTACTGGAAGGAAGAAATGACCATCAAAAGCAAGTAATATACAGAAAAGCAATTTCCATTCATCTAGACATGAATTCGTCAAATGTCCTTTTCTTACCGACTAAGAATCCCCGATGCCTTTAACGTTCATTTATGAATGTATGTCAATCAACTAATTGTTATTCAAGAAAAGTCTCCGCGTGTGTCGTCGAATCTCCAGCCGGACATTTATGATGTACGTTCAATCGAAAATTATGCAGTATACGTAATGTCCATTATCGAGGATCGATCTATTCAATCAAGATGAATAGGAACTAATGAATGCCATTATGCTAACGTCAAGGTACCTATTGGAGGTCTAAAGAGTATAAGTTATACAGCTATTATTGCAGTAAATTACAGGTAATTGTTTCATTACTCAAAGGTTTTATTTTTTCTTTAGTGTAAAGAAACATGTTTGTAGTACGTAATATTTTTTAAGATATTTTATTTTTACAATAGAAATAAGAAATGCTTTTGAACAGCAGATGAATTACAGACATTACAGGAACAGGATGAAACAAAATAAATTACACAATAATTGGTTCTCGAAAAAAAATTTAAAATGTGACAAAATCATAATCATCATTATTCAGCTAATTAATGTGTCTACTGCTGGACGTAAACCCCCCTCTGATGCTTTATTAATATCTCTGTATCCTATGCATTTTGTATCCAGTTTGTATGCATAGGTCGTAGATCGTCAGTCAATCTTGTTGTAAGAATCAGGTTGAAAACTCAAAAAATAATTCATTCAGCAGAAATTAATATTTTGTTATAGGAGAGAAATTATTATTTCTAGAAAGAATTGGGGTGCCACCATGAGCTGAACTTGGACGATCAAGAATTTATCTTGTTCGGTTGGGACTTTTAGGTACCCATCATGATTAACAGATCATTCAGAGTGAGTGTTTTCGGTAGTCGCCGACGAATCTGTTGCAAGGATCTGGTTATAAAAATGTTTTTATTTGCCTGATCTGTTTGCAGGCATATCAGCTATGTCGAGGCAAAATAATAAAAAGCCGAATACAAAAAACTGTATAACCCATTATTGAATTTCATTTACGTTCCTCTTATTTTTGTTCGATTGGGTGTTTTGCTTGATCAGTGAAGAGGGGTCTTGCCTGACTGAAGGATATCTGTGTACAACAACGCAAGCTAATATTTAAGGGCATAGGCCCAAAATGTCGCCCGTCAAAATGTTCAATGCGTCTTAAATGTATTTATTTTTTTTTGAATCCTTAGAAAACTAATAAGTAGACTTCGGCAAATATGCATATTGCATATTTTGCATATTGTGCATATTTTATGCAAATATTTCATATTGTGGCATGTTTGTATAAAAGTTTGCATAAAGTGCATAAAATTTCAGATTTTTATACTGTATTTGAAAATTTTTAAACATACCAATTTATTTCAATTCTTGTATAAAATTTTGTAGTCATTTTAATCAAGAATTGATCTAAGTACGTAATCTCTACAGGTACAAAACATTTACAATTTCAAAGAAGATCAATTTAAGTAGCCCTCAACATTCTTAGAAAGTCTCGGTCACTGAGGCATTCAGTTATTGGATAATCGCTAAGGGTTCGCTCATTTGCATTTTATGATCTAATCCCCAAATCTATCTACAATTTATTGTATCTTAACAGCAGGTAAACGGCTAATAGTTTTGTTCCTAATTTAGGGATTTTCCAAAATCTCCCAGTTTATTGAATTAGGTACCTAAACATTTCTAATTTGATGCTCAGATTTGTAAATCATTTTTGTTTTGATATTCAAAGCGTAAACACTCGTTGTGCGTAACAAAAAGGAAGATTGTGATTGTATAATGCCTAAAACAACCAGTGCTTCAACTTGGATTAAACCTTATAAAGAGCTGTCTATGGATATGGGAAAAATCTACTGTTCAGTATGTGGCAAAATTGTAAGTATCTAATATTTTCTATTAAATATCTAATATTTCATACATACAGGGTGTTTCCAAATGACACTTACAACGTTTGACTGTAGATACTTCTCGAAAAATTGAACAAAACGATATAGTTAATGAGGGGTCAAACTTATTTACTTTTCGAGATACAGGGTGTTAAAATTAAAAAAAAATTAAATTCTTTTAGTTAATAACAACAATAACTTTAAAACCAATAAACGTATTTACTTGAAATTTAGTACTCGTAGGTTGTTTTTAAATGAAAAATAGCTTCCTTTAGTGAGAAAAAATTGTCCATGGTACAATACAATGGTGTGTATTTAGAAAAATTTTTCACCTTTACTTTTTTTTATGAAGTCAGCTATTCTAAAACACAATTATTTTTATTGTAATTGAATTAACAAAAAAAAACTTTTGTTGAATTTTAAAATAAGTTATATGATGTACTAATGGTTAGTAACAAAAACTAATTTGTGGATTATTACTGCATTTAAAACACTTAGCGAGTGTTTTTTTTTTCCAAACCAGTTATTTGATTAACCAAAAACACCTTGTATATTTTTATATTTTAAAGGTTGGGTTAAAATAAAGGTTTTTATTTTTATTTATAGATAGCATGTGAGAAGAAATTTCAGATAGACCAACATGTGAGAACTGCTTCACACATTGCAAAAAAAGGAAAAATAGGAGGAAAACATCAAACTTCAATGGCTAAATGTTTCCAATCTACTTCAAAAAAATTAGATAAGCAAGAAACTTTTAATGAAGACTTGTGTCGCGCATTAGTGTCTGCAAACATACCGCTTTCAAAATTAGCAAATGTAAATTTTAGTTCGGTTCTAAAAAAATATTGCAAACTTAATGTTCCAAGTGATCGGTCTCTAAGAAGAAATAATGTGAACGGGCTATACTCGTCGGTGTTAATTAATATTAAGGAAGAAATTGCAGATAATTATTTTTACATATCTGTAGACGAAACCACTGATTCCTCAGGAAAGTATATTGCTCATTTATTGATTGGTGTTCTTAAAGAAGATACCTTACCAAAATCTCATCTTATTTCATGCCAGCAACTTGAGAAAACAAATGCTTTAACAATTTCGCGTTTTATACAAGAAACATTAGCAACTTTTTTTCTTCCGACAACTATTCCTTCTAATAAATTACTGCTTATTTTATCGGATGCTGCTCCTTATATGGTGAAAGCAGGACAAAATTTAAAAATATTTTTCCCAGATTTAATACATGTTACTTGTGTAGCGCATGGATTAAACAGAGTTGCAGAGGAAATACGAAAAAAGTTTCCTCTTGTAAATACCATGATATCCAGTGTCAAAAAAGTATTTCTTAAATCTCCTATAAGAATTCAACTTTATAAAGAAATGCTACCTAACATTCCTCTTCCACCACAACCTATTTTAACGCGATGGGGAACATGGTTAGAAGCAGCTAATTTTTATGCAGATCATTTTGTTAAAATAAAGAACATAATTGATACGTTAACAGATGAAAGTTCCCAATCTCTTTTGGATTCTAAACAAACTTTTCAGAGTAACTTGCTTCAACAAGAACTTTCATTTATAAAATCAAATTTTAGTTTTGTTCAAAAAACAATTACTCAGTTAGAATCACCAAAACTGTCATTGTTCGAAAGTACAGCATTAATAAAAGAATTTGCGTCATGTTGTCGGAACGTTAGAGGTAATATTGGAAAAGATATTTTAAAAAAATTTGAAGCTACTATGGAAAAAAATAAAGGTTACCATATTCTTTCTGAAGTAGTCAGTGTTCTAGCTGGAAATATTTCGGAAACAATTAATTTAGAACCAAATGTTTTGGTTAGTTTGAAAAATGCTCCCGTTACATCAGTTGATGTTGAACGAAGTTTTTCCATATATAAATATATGTACTCAGACAGAAGCCACAAGTTTTTGTTAGAAAATTTTGAACACCACTTGGTCATTTATTGTTACCATAATTCTAAATAAGTTTATTCATACTTAAAAATGATGTAGTTACTTAAAATAAATGTAAATCTTAATGAATAGTAGGAAATATTTAGTTATGTACACTTTTTTTTTAAATAAAATTGTTACTATTTTACGATTTTTTTATTTATTTGTATGCATATTTTGTAAAATATTTGCATATTTTCGGGTAAACACGTGCATATTTATGCGCATATTTTCTACATTTTTATTTGCATATTTGCCGAAGTCTACTAATAAGTATTTTGGAAAAATTTAAAGTCAGAATAACAGATTGCATTATTACAGAGAGCCAAAAGTCCCTTAGAATAAACAAAAAGTTTCTTTTGAATGAGATATTTGAAATTAAAAGTAACACTAAATTTTCTCTTTTCTTTTTATCCCTGTAACTTATTAAAATAAACATAGAAGTTTTCTGGGACTTTCAGCCTTCGGTTATTATATACTTATTAGTTTTTTCAGGATTCGAAAAAAATTAATATATTTAAAACACATTGAATATTTTGACTAGCGTAATTTTGCGCCTATGCCCTTAAGGTAATAATTATCACTTTAAAAATCCTGTCCTTGGACGACTTCGTGAACGACTTTGATATTACGCGTTGAGAAAGCATTACAATATCTCTTTATATTCGATATTGCAAAATGACAATTCTGACTCCAATATTCGTACAATTCGATTGGTTAGGGACTGACGTATTTTCAATGCAAACGAAATAAAGATCTGTACGTAAATATGCTTTCTAAATATGAATATATTTGAATGATATTCAATGCAATACATTGATTTTATTTGAAAGATTACAAGAAAAAAATGGGACTCTTAAAAAGGTAGTGCAAAAAACTATAACTGACTTTATTTTTCTCAACTCTTTTTTTGATTACACCAATACGAATATTTACCGAATTCTTGATTTTTGTCTCTAGATACGACGAATACTTGAGTTACCATTATCAACAGCCTAGCTTACACCTGAAAACAAACAAAAAATGTAGCGAAACATTGAAAACGACCCACTGACGTGACGGAAAAAGAAACAGTAACGATTAGTTAACTGGCCAACTTCTTTTGGTTGGGGCCCTGTAAAAGTAATCATCAAGCCGTTTTAACTTTCGTCAATTGAATATTAAAAAATACCATAATAAAAAAATCAAACTTGCTCCTTACGATGTATAATTCATGAAGTCTAAAATTTTACTGGGCCTCTATCATTTATCAATATTCACCATGGCACAATAATCGACTGGCCCCATTGATATTCCATCCGTATGGCAGGTTTGATTTTTAAACAGACTTCATTCCACGAAATATGTAAAAATAATGCGGGCAAAAAGCGTTCGGGTCCGGTATTGGGAATTTCGGCAACGTGTTCGCGAAATTAATGGGATTTTGAGATTAGAGCTACAAATTGGACAGCTTAAATATTAATAATAAAGGTGTATTTAGTAGGAAAATGAATCAAATGGGCGACGAATTCTAAATAGATATTTAACAGAAAATTTACCGTGTACTCATTACAGGTTTGGTGAACTGTTTGTCTCGTATTCGTCCTATATTGGATTTAAATCTAGACTTATTTAGATCATTATATTTTAGTATGATTCCACTCATTAATCTAATCATTCTCATTGTCGCTACATGCCATCGGTGTTTTGTATTCTTCTTAACTGCCTGACATTCAGTTTCAATCCTTCGCCTTCTTTCATTTCATTAATCTCGTTCTAACTCACTACATTCATCTTATTCAGTAAATTTATTATATGGAGGGCCACGGGAAAGAACGATCAGACTCCATTTTTGGTCGGAATTTAGATATTGGCGCCATGTTTTAGCTTATCTTGGAAAGAACCCAAGCATGGTTTCATTTGTACAATAACGATCACCGTACAGAAGACATTAAAGGGGAAAGATATAAGCCAACGGAAAAGAACGATCAGGTTCCTCGCGCTGACGACTAATAACGATCAGATTCCGACGACCTTGTAACTAAACATAGATTGTAGTTTGCATCTTAGCGTCAGTTTTATTCTGTTATCGCTATGAGAGCTGCTGCCGTTTTATAGTTTTTATTAGTTTGTTTTTGCGAAGATTCATAATGTCAAGTGATCTTAGTGAAAGTGATATATCTAATGAAAATAATCAGCCAGGAGATGTCAAAAAGCGGAGAAAAACCGGCAAAATGAGTGATGTAATGAAAAAATTACGTGTCACTACTCACGAGGTCGGGGAAGACTGTAAGTATATTCGTTACAACTGTTTTCAAGTCATCCCCTTGAATGAAAGACAACGATTAATTTCTCATTTTAATGAGTTATTGGACTACAATGTTCAAAACAAATATTTAACAGGTCTTGTCACGGTTATACCTGTTGGTAGACGGAGAAGCCAAAACCCTGAAGCTGAAGCAAATTTTAATCAATCTTCCTATAGCTATAGAGTTCGGGTAAATGTGAGTGGCTCGTTACAAGATACTGTTGTTTGCTATAAAGCGTTTTTATCTTTACACGGCATCACTAATCGCCGTGTTCAAACCATAAAGAAAAATTTACTTGAATTTGGCGATGCTAAAGAAGATGGACGAGGCGGTCATAAAAACAGACATAATAAGTTGACCGATGAAACAAGAACAATGGTAATGAGCTTTATACAGTCCCTGAAAGGTAGGAAATATCAAAAATATATTTACCTGCAGAACTTAATACAGCCAAACTTCATCGAATGTTTAATGAATCACACAATAATAATAAAATAGACTACACTACATTTCGTGAGATATTTGTGGGTGATTTCAACATATTCGGCTACCCACGTAAAGATACATGTAGCTCTTGCGGCACTTTCAAAGCTAACATTGCCATTACGATGGATAAACTTGCTAACTGCACTGATGCAGAAAACAAAACATCATTGACAACAACACTGCAGACACTAATGCGTGAAAAGACAATCCATTTACGGAAAAGCGAAAAGTTTTACACCATGAAAAAAATATATAGAAAAAAAGCACAAAAAAACGAAACAATGGAAGCCATAACGATGGATTACCAAAAAAACCTCCCCACTCCCAACATATCAACAACTGATGTTTACTATCGCCGACAACTCAACTTCATATCATTTAATATTCATGTACTGTCAGATGCAACTTCAGTGTTTTATACGTACGACGAAAGTGTTGCCCGAAAGGGTGCCGATGATGTTTGTTCGATGTTGGAACATTTTATCTGGCCTATTTTGGACTCAAACATACGCCATCTGATAATTTTTTGTGATTAGTGCGGCGGACAAAACAAAAATTTTACCGTAATTCGCTTTCTCCACTATGTAGTGCACAAGCTTAATCGATTCGACCTAGCGAAAGTAATATTTCCTATTCGTGGACATTCTTACCTAGAATGTGATAAGGACATGAGTTTGGTGAATTCCAAATCGTATACGGAAATACCGGACGACTGGAGAGATGTATTAAAGAATAGTCGCATTAAACCATTACCATTCAAGGTAATAAACAGTGCAGATGAAGTTAACTTTCAGACATGGACCGAGTATTTGTCCCATCTTTATGTGCCAAAATGTCCTACGGCGACTAGGCCTATCAGGATTTTAAAAATAGAAAAAAACCACCCACGGTTTGTGTTACACAAAGACCACTATTTTGGCCTATATCTTACAGCCGTGTTAGTTCCCTCAAAAAATCAGGCACGTAAGAGAAAATTGAAACCTGTTCCACTAAAGAAGCTATATAATGAACCTCTACCTATTAAGACTGCTAAGTTGCACGATTTATTGCACCTAACCCAATTCCTGACAAACTCTGAAGCGCATTCCTTTTACCAAGGACTAGTTTCCGATGCCGGTACGAATGAAGGTAGTGATGTGGAATTTGCCGACGATCCACCAATCGACATTTAACGCGCAAAATAGATCAGAGTCCTGTTCCTTAATTAAAAATTTGAAGATTTCAAGTACATATATAATTAGCAAACTATTTTTTTTCATTTTTGTATTAAAAAGTCATATAGTAATAAACTGATAACTAAACATTTTGTATTTAATTGTTCTGAACCAAAATAAACGACTTGAAACTTTAAAATTCGATTTGTACAAAATGAACAAAATGTGAGTCTGATCGTTCTTTCCCATGGTCCTTCATATATATAATAACGGATTTATTACGGCTGTCGCCGCTTCTCCGCCCCCAATTTCCATCTTTTTCTGTCATATGCAGTTGCTTCTTCTAAGTCTCTTGCCGCCATTGCTTCATCAATATCGTTGCGCCAACTTCTCCGTGGTCGTCCTCTCTTTCTTCTTTCAGGAGGGATCCATTCCAGTACTCTCCTACGCCATCTGTACTCTGGCATTCTTTTAACATGTCCGAACCAGATTAATTGTTTTCTTTCTATGTCATCATTGATATTTCTCTCCATTTTCATTTCGTTTCTTATTTGTTCGTTTCTAACCCTCTCCAGTTTCGATCTACCGCAGCTTCGTCTCAGATACTCCATTTCTGTCGTCATAAGTTTGTTTCTATTAGCTTTGGTGACGTCCCATACTTCCGAACCGCAAAGTGTAATACTTTGGACTATACTACCGTAAATGTGTTTTTTGGTTTCTCGTCGAATTGTTTTTTGCCAGAGAAGAGAGTTTAAGGCACGGGTCGCTGCTCTGCCCTTGTTTATTCTTTCCCTGATTTCATCTGCGCTATTTCCCTTCTTGTTGAAAATGACCCCCAAATATTTGCAGGATTGCATGCCTTTGATTTTGTCGTCTTCCAAGACTAGGTCACATATTTCATCTGTTCCCACTGAGAGATATTCACATTTTGTCATATTCATGTTTAGACCTGCCACATCATATTCTTCTTGCAGTTTTCTTACCATATAGCTAAGATCGTAGCTGTCTTCGGCAATTACTACCTGGTCATCCGCAAAGAAAAGTGTATATAGCTTGTTTTCTTCCACCGTTATTCCCATGTTTCTACATTTTTTTACCCATTTCACTAAGGATCTGTCCAAATAGATTTTAAATAAGGTGGGTGACAGACCTTGTCTTAGTCCTTTTGTTGTTTGAAAAGGAGAGGTGATTTCTTGTCCCATTTTAATTCTTGCAAAGTTTTGTTCGTAATATTTTTGAGTGGCGTTAATAAGAATTGGGTTTATTTTCAAGTTACCCATTTCTATCCGTAGTTGGGAGATCGGTACACTGTCATATGCTTTTTAGTAAATTTATTACTTTTATTTATTCATTTTATTTATTAAAAATCATTTCGCTATATAAATTTATCGTTGTAGTAAAGGTAGTAACACTATACTTAAAAAAACATTCTAGATACTGTGATAAGTTTGTCGTTCTTCATTATCTTCTCCTATCGAATATTGGATACTATAAAGGCTCTCTAGTGCCTCTGGATCTCTTCTACGTATCGCTATTACCAAGCTCCAGCTGTTGGTAGACGTTATGAAGGATGTTACAAAATATCTTGAGCAAATGACTCATTAACGAGATTTTTCGATGTTTGTAACATTAAAGAAGTAGAAGATTTTTCATTGTGCATCGATTTGGTCTGAAGCCTAATTGAAGCTGGTCGAGATTATTATTTTGTTCAAGGTACCAGTAATCAAAGTAATCTTTTACTAACTATTGGAAAATTTTCTCATATGTATTTTGGTGAACATTTTTTAAAAATTTCTATATATTACCTCAATCCATCTTTATATATTTCCTCAATCCATATTTTTTGGTGTCTTTTATTTCTCTTCTAGTTCATTTGTATTTCTTTGGATACTTTTTTTATTTCTAGCCTTTGGTCCATTAATTTAAATATTTACAGTTTCTTTCTCTTGTTTGTTTTTGTTAAATATTTATTACAGATTGTTTCTAGCGTTGTGTTTATACAATTTTATTTTTCATACATACTTCGCTAGATTGTTTGATACGTGTGTTGTTTATGTGATCATGCACGTTCCTGGTATCTTCTTTTTTTTGTGCATATCTTGTGTGAAGTTCTTTGTTTATTTAAATCTGACGATGTTACAATAGCTGTTCTGATATATTTTTAGTTTAATTTCGAACACAAAGAACCAACAGACGACAATAAACGAAAAGAGGCTCAAATTACATCTATTACAGGAAGAATCAATAAAAGATTTATACAAAAGAAGACTAGACCAAAAACTAGAAGAATTCAGATATGACACGTTAGATGAAATGCATGAACACATAAAAACCAGCCTGATTTCAGCGGCCTTAGAAGCTCTTGGAGAAGACGACCAAAGGAACACCCATCAGAATATCAAATTAAGGGAAGACACATTGAAATGCATAAAAGAAAAGAAAAAACTACACATAAAATACCTAAACACCAAAAAACAGGAAGACTTAGACCTATATAGAGCGAAAAACAGAGAGGTAAAGAAAAGAGTAACAAATGAAAAGAACGAACGATGGGAACAAGCATGCACAGAGATAGAACGACATATCGGAGGAACGAGAAATTCAGAATCATGGCGAATATTAAAAGCACTTCAACGAAATAAGACAGAGAAAACCCAGATCGGCAAAATTAGTGAAAACGAGTGGCAAGAATACTACGTAGAACTACTTACAGAAAACCGTCCCCAGTTTCAGGAAGAGAATATAGAACATGCAGGAAATGGGGCATACGACCAGATAGAAATAAGCCTGGCAGAAGTTAAGAGAGCAATCAAGACATTGAAGAACAAAAAAGCCAAAGGACCCGGAGGAATACCAAACGAACTAATTAAAAACGGAACGGAAAAGTTATTCCGCATGCTACATAGAATGTTCGAAAGAGGACTAAATGGAGAAGAAATACCTGCGGAATGGACACAAGCATACATCACATCCATACATAAGAAAGGAAACAGGAAAAAATGTGAAAACTATAGAGGAATTAGTATAATATCGTCGGTAGGTAGACTTTACGGGAAAATTATTAAAGAAAAACTAGAAACTGAAATAATAGGAAAAATTGGAGAAGACCAAGCAGGGTTCACAGTAGGAAAATCATGCCTAGATCATCCGTACACATTAGAACAATTGATAGAGAAGAAAATGGCAAAAGGTAAAACGGTCCATCTGGCCTTTGTTGATCTAAAGAAAGCATATGACTCAATACCTAGAGTCAAATTATGGGAAGCAATAAATGATCTCGGAATCCGACAAACACTAATAAAAGCAGTTAAAGCACTATACAAAGAAAACAAAGTAGCTATTAAATGTGGAAATAAAGCCTACAATCCATTTAAGACGACAAAAGGACTTCTACAAGGCTGTGCTACGTCCCCTACTCTGTTTAAAATATTCTTGGAAAAGACACTCAAACCATGGAGGAGAAAGTGCGAAGGAATGGGCATACCAGTAAGAGACGAATACCTATACACCTTAAGTTTTGCCGACGATCAAGTAGTCATCGCACAAGATGAAGAAGATCTCAGCTTTATGCTCAGAAAACTAGAAGAAGAATATAAAAACAACGGAATGGAAATAAACTTAGAGAAAACCGAATACCTAACAACAGAAAACAAGGATATGAGAAACCTAGAGATAGACGAGGAAAGACAAATAAATGGAACAGATAAATTCAAGTATTTAGGAACCATAATATCGAACCAGGGAACAACAGAAGAAGATATAAACAACAGACTGAGACAAACAAGAAACTGTATAAGACAACTAAACTCAGTGTTGTGGGATAAGAACATTACGATAAAGACAAAAAAGAGAATATATAATACCCTGACAAGAAGTATCCTGACATATGGGTCCGAAAACTGGACAATAAACAAGAGAAATAGAGGTAGAATAAGAGCAGTAGAAATGGAGTTCCTGAGGAGAAGCTGTAGACTTACAAAAAGAGACAGAATAGAAAACGCAGAGATTAAGCGGAGAATGGGAGTGCAATCAGACATAATCGACTATATAGAGGAGAAGAGACTATCCTGGTACGGCCATGTCAGAAGAGCGGACAGAGGACGCTGGATAAATAAAATCACAGAATGGAGCCCGATTGGAAGAAGAAAGAGAGGAAGACCCCGAAGGTCATTCAGAGATGAAATCGACGAGGCTATGGAGAAAAGATCCCTGCGAGATGGAGACTGGAATGACAGGGAAAATTGGAGAAAACGGTTGAGTGAAGGAAGACAGTGAAAACTGTGGAAATCCTTAGTAGTAGTAGAACCAACATCGGCTAGAAATAATGAGAAGATTTGAATTAAAAAAAATAACGCATAGTCTCATTTAAGTCTTCTTATTACTATTTTACAAATGCCAATTCAACTAATAATCAAAATTTCTTTATCCAAAAATTTTTTAGAATATACAATATATAAACCAGATTGATTGATCTATATCTGATTAAAAATTTAAATTACCACCCTTTTCTAATCATCGAAAACGTGCGACGGAAGCAGGTCATCAAAGCGGTTTTTTCTCGGCCGAAGATTAATGTCCCTTTATCTAGAAATAAGGGATTAGACAGATCCCGTAATAAATTGTACCTGCCTATAGGTAGGGCGCAACTGGTAAATTATAGCCAGATAGATTATGTGAAAAAGGTATTACTACTCATGGGTTTAACCTTTACATAAAAGAAAAAGAAGAAGCAACCAAAAATAGTGAAGTGTACAGTAGATTATTAAATTATTAATCTAACTACATGGTAGTCATGGTACAGTTGAACTTTTTTTTAAGTGTGAAATGAAATGTAAGTAACTAGGACAAGTGTACTTAAAGAAGAAAGTTTAAAACCTTTAAAACTATAAATGAAATATAAAAAGCTTGCTCTCAGCTGGAATATTGGACAATACGGTACAGGAAATAGAGAGAAACAGATAAACCGATTGGATATCAGTAACACAGAATGTCCAGGGTCTGGAAAATCATCAGCAATTAAAGAGAGTGGTTTGGTTTTGTTGCTCCAAAAAAATCTGTAAATAAGGTTACGATAACCTTGATGTCCAATCTCCGATAGTAGAGAAACAGAAAGAAGAAGAATCATTTCTAGTGTATTTTAATTACCGTAGTAATTTATGATGTTATAATAGTATCTTATTTCAAATCATATTAAAAAAATTCTCATGCTCACTTCAAAATATTCTACGTGACCAATTTTTAATTGGATAAAAATAATATGTATTATTGTTATAAAATTAACAAGTAGGTTATGGTGCCATTGTTTGAACCTGAAGACGTAAGTAATGCCAACATACATTTTCAGTTAGGTAAAAATAAAAGAAATGAAAATTGGAAAGAACTGAAATATGGGTGTTAAAAAATAGTGCTGTTGGGTGCTTGTAATAAACTTGTGTGTGAAATTATTAAATAATCTCAACTTCTATATAATACATTCGGTACAGTGCTAGTCAAAAGTCCGTTCCTCCCCTTGTATCTTTTAAACGGTTATATTTATAATAGTGAAATTTGGAAGGAGGTAGTAAACAGGCGTAGGCTTCTTATCTAGTCATAACAAGTGAAGTAATAATGACAGATGACGTTACAGCGCCACTGTGTGAGATAATTTTAAATAGGACTTTATGGCAAGTTATACCTCATTTGAAAGGTATTGAAAATACCTATTCAACCATACTAATTTTATTTAAGTTTAAGCTTATTTTGATGAATAAATTAAATAAATACTTAAATTGTACTTTCGCATTTAATTAATAAATATTAAAACCTCCGCCTCTGGTTACTTGTCAAAAAGTTGACGTTTGTCAATTCTCTAGTTGTCTTTTATTGCAAAAGCGTTTATAGCTCAATATTTAGTTTCTATTTCTGCTTAGTTTAGTCAATTCAAGTTTAGTCAAGTTGTTTTTAGTTAGTCTTAGTTAATA
The DNA here is from genome assembly GCF_040954645.1 of Diabrotica undecimpunctata. Taxonomy (NCBI): domain Eukaryota; kingdom Metazoa; phylum Arthropoda; class Insecta; order Coleoptera; family Chrysomelidae; genus Diabrotica; species Diabrotica undecimpunctata. Next base: position 161,093,535 of record NC_092806.1, on the reverse strand, counting down.
TTTCGTTTAATTATTGTTTAACGAGACGTTTACATTTTTACAAAGGCAAAATGGTACGTAATGTAGCAGACAAAGTAGCAGCTGTGTTAATAATTGGTGAATGTGGAAATAATTTCCAAGCAGCGGAACGTCTTTTTAATGAGAGGTACCCCGATCGCCTTACATCGAGAGCTTATTTGAGGAAGCTTCTTTAGAAGTTTAAACAAATAGGTAGTGTTCAAGATGTCAAACGATTTAGTCTACCAACAATTAGTGGTGACAAAAAAATTGACCTAATTTCAGAAATAGTCGTGAAACCTACTTCTTTTACAATTGCATCTATCTATGAAATCAGTCAAAAGACAGTACACCGAGTGTTGGTTCATCCATACAAATTAAAAATTATGCACCAACTTTCAGATGATGACCTCGACCGAAGACTAGAATTCTGTGAAAATATGTCTAATAAAATTAACCAACAGCCCGATTACATAAAAACAATTTGTTTTAGTGACGGAAGTACTTTTTCTTTTAATTGAAATGTTAACACCTTACCTCTATGTTACCTCACATAAAATGTGAGGTATTGGAGTTACACAAATCCTCACATCTTTCGTGAAACACATACTCAATTTCCAAACAAAAAAAATTATGTTTGGGCAGGTATTTTGGGAAATCACATAGTTAGGCCTGTTTTTCTCAATACTTAACCGGTGAAGTGTATCTGGAGATGTTACAAAATGCAATTGAACCGTTAATACTTGAAATTCTGGAGGATAGTCCAGATGAATTCGGTAACGATTTGAGACACTGGACCTTACACCACTAGATTTTATTTTGTGGGGATACATGAAATCTAAAGTATACGTTACAGCACCCGACAATATTGACATTTTAAAATGACACTATTCAAATAACCAGGTTTACATTACTATTCAGTCTCTTGTTTTGATTCAGAATCATAGTGATAGACCTAAATCTAATCCATAGTGATAAATTGAAGCACAAAGTGCGGCACAGTGTGAACACAGTTTTCTGAAACTTAAAACTTCAGTCAAAATATTGCTTACATTGCCCAATGAGATGCCAAAGACTTTTACTAAATCTCTTTCTGTCACTCGGCAATTTTCCAATACGATATCCTGTATTTTTTTTACAATTTTTTACGTTGTTGCTGTTTTTGGACGTCCTTCACATGAATCGTCTTGTACGACCACATTTTAACTCAGCAATCCATCTTTCTATTGTACTTATAATAGGCGAAGAGTCCTTGTATACTTTCAACATTCGTTCACAAAATTCCGTTGCTTTTAAACCTTAAACCAAAAATAAAAATACAATCACTCGATGTACAAATACTGTGAAATGAACTATACTGTAGCACGTCGATACTAAATGGCTTGTAAACAACTAATGAATTAACAGATTGAAATGAAACTTTACATACGTTCATATGATGAGTAGACCAATATAATAAAAAAAATTAGGCTAATAGTAACGCCCTCTCTAATCGATCTGCCAAACTTATTGAACAGCCTTTTATAAAGTGTTTGTTCACTTTTCGTAAAAATTATTTCATAAACTTAACATAATGAAATAATATATTGATTTATTTATAATAGTACTTCCAATCAAAAAATTGTGGTTTATTTCCATTAAATACAATAAGAAATACTGTAAAGAAAAATACAAGCAAAACTTGGAAGAGAAAATAAACAATACTGTCTTATAGATATTAAATAGTGGACTGATTTCTTTGTATAACCATTTTTTAAAGTAACGTTTGATAGAAATAATTTTTTTAGAATAATTACCAATCTATAGAGGACGGCACTGCAAGAAAAGCATTTCCCTCACAGAACACCAGATTTTATTACCAATAAATATTTTCTTAAAATTTATTTTTGATAGCGTGTTATATTTTTATACGAGCCGATATCAAACAGCTACAGTATGTTATGTTAGACAAGTTAGGTGAACTTTTTAAATATACAACTCTATAAAAAAATAAAACAATAATCTTGGCTTCCTTCCGGTAGATATTTACAGAGTTTCAGTCAATCTGGTACACCTGTATTTATTTTACGTTGACTCTTGATGAAACTTCCAGATAGTTTTGCTTTATAGACCAGTTCATATTTTAGAAAAAGATATTTATAAAAGGAAGCTTTTATTAATCTTTATATTAGGAAAAATAGGGGTGACCGTTAGCAACATGTAAACTTTTTCAATTTTATTGAAATCTATAAAAGTAATAAATAATAAATAAATAGAGTTCGGCCCTGATAGCGATCAAATCTACAACGTTATCAGCTGTCCCGAAATATAGTCATTTTAAATGGTAAAAACAAATCATAATTTAATATTTTATACCTCTACGACAAATTTAAGTGCATTAGTTAGTGCTGACAATATTATCTCAAGTGAGTAGCACTTCTTTTCGTATTATTTTTGTAACAATAACAAAATAACCTTTAAATAATACCTACGTAAAGTGATAACAAAAATTCCAGTTGGGTCTTGACCAGTTTTTTGGACCGGCCACAGGACCGGCTCAACTTCTGATCAAGAAAATTAATTAAAATGACTTCATACAACAATAATACTACACACAACTCCGTTAAACGCAATTACTCAGATGTCGTAAATTATTTTAAACATCCAACAAAACAACAAGCAATAGTCATTTCTAGCATTGAAGGCACAAAAATCCATGATTACGTCGTAGCTGTTGGATCACTGGTGGGTCCAATTAATGTACTTTTTGCCTCAAGAATTGCTAACAATAGGATATGCATATATCTCTCCTCAAAAAACACTGTTGATGCTCTTCTTCATTCTCATAAATATATCGAAATAAATGGATGTCAAGTCGATGTAAGAAGATTAATTTCTCCAGCCCAGAGACTCCTAATATCTAATGCATGTCCTACAATCCCGAACGAAATAATTGAAGAAGAATTACAAAAACTTGGTATTCACACTGTATCTAAAATGACTTTTCTTCGAGTAGGTATGTCTGAAAGTGAGTACAGTCATGTTCTGAGCTTTAGAAGGCAATCATTCATTACACCCCTGGAAAATATGTCTATTCCTGACTCTTTTACCATAACTCATGATAATACTTCCTACCGAGTATTTCTCTTCATAGACGGATTCAGTTGCTCCAAATGTAAAACCATTGGTCATCAAGAATCAGAATGCGCTAACATTTCAAACCAAACTAATTCAACTACCCTCTTAGATTCAACTCAAACCACATCAACATTATCTAAACATCATCAACCTAATGATACCCTTTCAACTCCCCTCTCAAATTCAACTCTAATCACATCGTCATTATCTAATCCTAATGAACCTAATGATAAAATATCTCAATCTATGGAAACCGACCTCATCCAAAACATATCTAAAGAAAATCCAAACACTTCGTCTTCTTCTTCCAAAACAACATCACCGGCTGTAAATAGCACTGAAAATACTACGGAAACCGACATCATCCAAAACATATCTAAAGATAATTCAAACACGTCGTCTTCTTCTTCCAAAACAACAGCACCAGCTGTAAATAACACTGAAAATACTACGACACCAGAAACATCAATAACCTTAAATAATGCAGTCAATTCTAAACAGCTAAAAAGACATAGCATATCATCTCCTGAAATTAACGATGACAACCCAAAAACCGACTCATCCGTTTTTAATACCCCTAAACAAAATAAACCAAAAAAGAAACCCAAAACTTCTTCCAAAACCCCCCGCGAAGATGTCATCCACTCCCTAGAATCCATCAAAGACAAAATCGAAAATAGATCACCTCCATTTATACTAAACTTTAATGAAATATGTGATTTTATGGAAAATGTTTTAAACTCTCATAACCCTGAATTAACTTCTAAAGATTACTCCAATGAACCAGAGGAACTAATTCAAATCCTTAATTTTGTTTATTGTTACACCCAAAATTCTAGGTTAAGAAATAATATCACCCGACTAAAGAAAAAAATAAACCCTAACCCTTCTTCAGCTGACGAAACTGACGAATCGTCACTAGTTGAAAAATAATTAACGGATGACTAATTCATTTATAGTGCAATGGAACATAAATGGGTTTTATACCCATTATGAACAGTTAAAACTACTAATCGGCGAGCTTTCCCCTTTAATTCTTTGTCTTCAAGAAACCCACTTTAAACAAAATAACATAAATTTAAAAAATTTTCAATGTTTTAATAAAAATCGAATAGCTCAACAAGCTAGTGGTGGAGTAGCTATTTTCACCAGAACTGATTTGGAAGCTAAACCAATCGCGCTAAGTACTAATCTTGAAGCTGTAGCAGTCTCTATTACCTATCATAAAAAGATTAACATATGTAACATTTATTTACCACACCCTAGTAATCTAGATATGCACGAATTAAATAATCTTATAGACCAAATTCCACATCCTAAATTAATTTTAGGAGATATGAACTGCCACCACCCGGCATGGGGAAGTCACAAAACTGATAAATACGGTAACTTATTGAAAAACCTAATTGATTGTTCTGATTTATTGTTACTTAATACAGGGAATCCAACTAGATTTAATTCTTATAACGGTTCATTTTCCGCCATTGATATATCCTTATGCAGTCAATCACTCTCAACTACATTGTCATGGAACACTTTGAACTCATTATATAATAGTGACCACTTTCCAATTTCTATAACATCAGATCACATTCATCCCCTTGATTTCCCAATATATCAGTCCTGGAAATTAAAAAATGCAAATTGGGCATCCTATCAATCCTATATCAATAATAAACTTGAAAACTTCCATTTAACCAATGATATAAACTATGATATCTCCTCTTTAAATAATATTATTCTAGAAGCAGCTTTAGAAAATATAGGAAAGACAAAACCCTGTAAAAGGCAACCCGTACCTTGGTGGAATAGTGAAATTGCAAAAGCACTCTCATCTTGTAAACATGCCTTTAATAAACTTAAAAAACATAATACAGAAGAAAACTTACTTAACTTTAAAAAACTCAGAGCTAAATCAAGATATCTTATGAAAAAAAGCAAAAAAGATACTTGGAAAGACTACGTATCGTCCATAAATTCATCAACACCTTCACAGGTTATTTGGTCTAAAATTCGGAAACTTAAAGGTACCAACTCCTTTAGGCATATCAATGCACTAACATATAATAATGAGATCATCACCTGTAAAAAAGCTATTGGTGAAACCTTAGCCGAAGTTTACCAAGAAAATTCTAGCGACCAAAATATAACGCCGGAATTCTTATTACATAAGCAAAATATAGAATCATTCGAAATCGTTGATAAGGAATCTGGTGATCCATTAAATGCTACCATAACTCTTCAAGAACTAGAATACTCTATTGTAAACTCCAAAAACACATCCCCAGGGCATGATGATATTCCACCAATATTCATAAAACACCTACCTTTCAGAGCAAAAATAATATTGTTAGATTTATTCAATACCTGTTTTTTAAATCATAAATTTCCAAAACTCTGGTCTCAGTCAATAACTATTCCCATTATTAAACCCAATAAACCCAAAGATATACCCTCATCGTACCGTCCTATTTCTCTTACATGCAGCATGTGCAAAATACTGGAAAAAATTCTAAATCTCCGTCTAACATGGTATTTAGAAACAAAAGATCTCCTTACCCCATTTCAGAGTGGTTTTCGCAAGGGACGGTCTACATTAGATAATCATATTTCACTGCAAACCTCAATCAATGAAGCCTTTGCAAACAATCAGAAGTTGATTGCAATATTTTTTGACATAACCCAGGCTTTTGATAGGACATGGAAACACTCTATATTAGCAACACTTAATAATTATGGAATTCAAGGTAACATGCTTGCTTTTATAAAAAATTTTTTAAGTAATCGTTCTATACAAGTTAGAATAAATGGAATCATAAGTTCTCCAAAAACGCTAGATAATGGAATCCCTCAAGGATCCATTTTAAGTCCAACCCTATTTTTAGTGGCTTTTAATAGCATCATAAATGTAATCAGAGCTCCTATTAAAGCTAGCATTTACGCGGATGATATTGTTATTTACACCAAATCTAATAACCTAGTTTCAGCAACAAATATATTACAACTTATGTTAAATCGACTTCAAAATTGGGCATTACAAACCGGATTCAATTTTTCTGCAGAAAAAACTCAATACGTAATTTTTAGTAAAAATAACACTCACCATACAATTAATTTAAGATTAAATGATTTACCTATAAAACAGTCAACAGAAGTAAGTTTTTTAGGCCTAACTTTCGATAAAAAATTAAATTGGAATGTGCATATTAATAAATTACAACAAGCATGCCAAAACCGGTTAAACATACTTAAAATGTTATCTAATAAATTTTGGGGTGCCGACTGTAAAACATTAATTAACCTTTACAAATCACTTATCAGAAGTAAATTAGATTACGGTTGCATATCTTACGGTGCTGCAAGCAAAACTGCTTTAAAAAAACTAAATAGCATACAATCTACAGCTTTGAGATTAGCACTGGGTGCCTTCAGAACTAGTCCTATTAGTAGCTTACAAGTTTTAGCGAGAGAACCACCTCTATATATTAGACGCCAACAACTATCCCTAAACTATATAGGGAAAATATCAGCACAGAAACAACATCCAGTATTCTCCCAAATTTGCCATCCGAATATTGGTTCTACAAAACCAACTAAAAATAGTACTCCCCTTATAGAACGAATAAAATCTTCTAACTTTGATATGGATAAGCTAAATCGATCTCTACAAGTCAGTGTAAATTTTCCTCCATGGATAATCCAACCACTTACCATTGATTTAACCCTCACAAAATACCCCAAATCAACTACAAATCCGATTTTCATTAAACACTTGTACTCCGAAGTGATATCTCATTATCCTAATCATCTCCAAATTTTCAGTGATGCCTCTAAAGCTCATGACGGACATGCTGCTGCATACTACTGTAAATACACTACTCACACTATATCCATACCTACAAATTGCTGCATCCTCACAGGCGAGACCACAGCCATTTTGGAAGCCTTAATTTACTTCAAAACGCGTAGTGAGAATAAATGTGTCATTATCACTGACTCATTAAATGCTCTATTAGGTGTAAAACAAATATACCCTACAAATCCAATATTTCGGGCTATAAAAAATGAGATAAATGTAATCCAATCAACTCGTAAAGAAGTAGCATTTATCTGGGTACCGTCGCATGTAGGAATAGCTGGAAATGAGAAAGTGGACAACCTAGCAAACACAAGTCGAATAAACTCACAATACACAACCAAATCAAGAAATTACCCCTACTCCGATCTTAAAAGCCTAATTAAAGACCACTGTATGAACATATGGCAAGACTACTGGAAAGATTCAGGAACCAAACTATATGAGATTTATCCCCTTGTGAAGACCATCTTGAATAATCCATCCAATAGAAGGGATCAAGTAATAATTAACCGACTAAGAATTGGACACACTGCACTGACCCATAGATTCTTAATCAACAAAGAACCTTCTCCAACCTGCAGAAACTGTTCTCTCCCATTGACGGTGAAGCATATTCTGACTGACTGCCAGTACCACGAAGAAACAAGAAGAAAATATGGAATCTCAGATGACATCAAAACCACCTTAACCATAAACACTGACCATGTAATAAATTATTTAAAAGATTTACGTTTATATACATATATTTAATGTAAATAAAATGAACTTTTGTGTACGTTACTCCACTAATAACCCTTCGTGGTTGATGTGGATTATATGTTTTTTCTAAATAAAAAAAAAAAAAAAAAAAATAAATAAATAATAAAATTACTTTAGTCATCTTTAAACCATATTATTTAAATTTAAAAACTACAGAAAACACAGTTTGAACCTTCACACTAGTCTCTAGAGTACCGCCTACTGTACCATTTTTTTTACAGTAAATGCCTCTATTTCTTGTTCCGAAAAAACGTATACGAAGGTTTCTGTAGTATTTATATCAGCTGTATAATATTTTCGAACCAAGTCAGCAGAATTTTGTTAAAAATTCATTGATCTATATTTTTTTTTCTTCAAAATATGGAATCGTCGGCTTGATCGTCGAAATTATTATATCTTATTAAAATTTTAAACGAACACAACACTTAAGGACATACATTTAATAATAAAAAATACAGGTTACAAAAGTCACGCGAAGTCAATAAGTTCAGGTAAAAAACAAATATTTAGTTTCGTACTATTACACTAATTTAGTCGTAAATTGATAACGATAAGTGACATAACTTTCCTCATGTTTATATTTGCTATACTATACATTTAAAAATGGGAATTTTATTATGGTCAATGAAAGTGATTCTCACGAGAATCGTAAAAAATGGAAAAAATTGCGCCACGGTAATTTATTTAACACCTTTATAAAATCAATTAATCAATCAATTTATAACGTTCTACGCCATCTTCTGATTTCCAGTCTCCATTTACCTCGGTCATTCCAAAGGGTTTTCTTCAACTCCCCTCTCCCTTAAGTCTTTATCGATTCCGTCTCTCCAACTTAATCTCGGTCTACCTTGCTTTCTTCTTCCATGCAATGTCTAGTTCAATACTTTATTTAGTATTCTTTGTTCATCCATTCTTTGGATGTTGCCATACCATCTTAGTTGATTTATTGTGATGTCCTCTGTTATATTGCGCTTAACACCCATAATTTCTCGTATTCTTTCGTTTCTAACCCTGTCTAATCTTAATTTTACAGCCACTTTTCTCCAGAAGTCCATTTCTGTTGCTTCAAATGCTTTTAATTTTTTTCCTTTCAGTGGGCATACCTCACTTCCATATGTAACAATGCTTTATATAATATTGTTGTTATAGATTTTGTGTTGTTGTTTTCTTTGGAGATTGTTTTGTCCCACAGTACACTGTTTAATTGCCTAATGGCTTGTCTTCCCTGGTTATTTCTATGTTTAATTTATTCGTCTAGTTTTATAGCGTTTTAAATTTGGTGGAATATTTTCGTTTTTCTGTTTGCAAATGAATTTTAAAACGATCAATGTATTATGGCATTTTAAGTTGAGATTCTGAATGTCAAGTTTTGGTATTCAGCTGTTTTTGTCTTTCGTCGTTAAAACGCAATAAACTGGAATATTTAAAAGTTGTTTCGAGTCCTCTAATATAATATTGCAAGTCAGGTATACGGTTTTTCTAAGACGTATTAACTGAGAATATTTTTTTTGTCTTTGTTTACATTAATATTCCCCTATTCTCTGTATGTATTGTGAGGTAAAAAATTTCCAGTTAACCAATTTAAAAGTAAATAATCAAGAAGTTTTTTTGTTGGTTCGTTGCTAAGAACGAGGTCAAAGAAGGGTAGATTGTTTGTTTTAAGTTTGTAGGCAAAAACTAGCTGTGAGACGTAAAGGGAAATTTATTTTGCGTTGAAATTTGTAAAATGTAAGGCATTGAGGAGTCGACATTTAAGCCCCAAGCAGAGCAGACGTGCTACAATGGAGTGAAGCAAGAGATGCCAGAGTAGAAAGATTTTTTTTGTGTTATGTCTTAAGACCGGTTAAGGTGATAATACTCTCTGCAATATGGCAGTTTAGAACATAGTAATCACCATAAGATTTGTGAACCGGCACTGAGGAAATTTGGAAAATTATTATATAGGATGTCCCCGTTGTCAGCTTGCTTCCTACACAGAACCTAATTTTACATCTATTGATTGTTCGTCCCTGAGTATGGAAATGGTTTGCTTTGTCCCTGTTGGAGAATATGTCCAGATAGAGTCCCATAGATGTTAACAATTTTTTTTGAAAGTTAAGTGCTAAACAGTGAAATCAAGGTAACAATTAACATTTTAAATTTTAAAGTAAAGACAGACATTTTTTTGCTAAAACAATAATTGCTTTCGTTAAAATTTAAAGGAATTGTAATATTTAATAAATTGTAAATTTTATGGTTTAACAGCTGTCATTTTAATTGTTGTTTTTTTATGTAATGTTAACATATGACAGCTAGCTTTCTTCTTTTCGATATTCATTTGTTTTGTTTGTTTAAAAAAAGGTTAATCTCTGTGCGATAACATTTGTAAGTTTTGTAGTATCTCCAACCCCTTTGTAAACGAAGTTTGTAAACTGACACATGTAAGTTTTTTATTCTGTATTTGGCAACTATTTATATAGTATATTTTTTATGCCATTTATGTGTTGATAACTGTTTGTATGAGACAAAAATAAACGTTTTGATTTGTTTCTCTGATCCATTTTTGTTTTTATTTTAGAAAATCTCCTAACCTTTTTGTATGTTTACTTTTTAGGAAGAAAGAAACTTTCTTTCCTCCAGCAGGAAGTTTTCTCGAAGCGGCGTCCCTTTTAAATAGCTAGAGGTATTTCTTCTTGTCTTTTTTTGCACATTTGTCCAGGAGATTTATGTAAGTAACCTTTTTATTTCATTCATTGTGTAGATACCCCAATCCGACCCATTTATTTCAACTTATCCACGACCCCAGCTCTCCAACAACAAACTGAGTGTCGTTCGCATTTAGTAGCGTTTATTTTGCTTGCCTTATCTTCGCCCCCATAGTTTCTGCCCTCAATTTTTCTACCCCCATGTTCTTACCCTATGGTAAGCAAAATAATTTCGTTACAGTTTGCCATCGTTGGTATTTGCATGCCTAAATATTAGTATTTTTGACAGTGATTTATTTTTCGCTGCATTTCTTTCAAGATTAGATTTTGTTGAATTCCTCCAATACACATGTATTTATCGCTTGCTCTGAGTAGATCTTAGATAATGTAGAAGACCATGCAGCATCCTTGTTTGAGTCCTTTGCCGATATTGAAACCCTTGGATACTTCCTGACTTTTCTTTATTTTACTTGTGTTGTTCTTGTAAAGGTCCTGAACAGCCTTGAGTTTTTTTGTGGCACATTATCATAAGTTTTTTTAAGGTCCACGTAGAGATGTATTAGTTGATTTCGTGCTACTTTTTTTCGATTAGCTGGGTAACAGTAAACAGATGGTCCACAGTTGATCTATCTGCTATAAAGCGGCCTGTTCTTCGGTCTCCATATCGCAGAATTCATCTTCCATTCTCTTTTTGATTAGTTTTTCGTAAACTCTCGAGACGGTGCTAAGGCCTGCGATTCCTCGATAATTGTCACATACATATTTACTTCCTCTCTTGTGTATTGTCGTGATAAACGATGTCCTTCACTTCTCCTGTATACTCTCTCCGTTAATACATTTTCGGTAAAGGCCGGCTAGCTGCTTATATAATTTGCTTGTACCATACTTAAGTAGCTCAGGTGGGATATTGCCTTGGCCTGGTAATTTCTTTAATGCTTGGCATACTCGTGCTACTTCTTTGTCGTCAATCCTAATTGAGGAAGCTATTATATGTACTTGCACCTCTGATTGTGTTTGAGGTGTTTGCAAATATTCTGCCGTTTCTTCCGCCAGTAGATTTACGATGTATTCGTCCCATTTATTTAGGGTGATCGGTGAGATGATGTCTTTAGTCTTATCTTGTCGAAGAGATCGAAATATTTTCCAGTTTTCGGTGCTTCTGCTACCCCCAAGTAAGTGTTTATTCTAGAGCAGTTTCTTTTTCAGTTTTCGTTTTTCTTCTTAGTTACTGCACCTCGTACGTTTCCTTGGGGCTATTCGATATTTGTTTTTAATTTGATCAGTATTTATATTTAAGTGTTTGTGGTATTTATTTGTATCTTTATTTTAAAAACATAGCCCACAAGTATTACGGGAATTACTGGCGTATGTCTTCACCTTATTCTATAATGGACACTACTTACCACCGGAGTGGACAAAAGCACATATTAACAACATCTACAAAAAGGAGATAGAAAGAATTGTTCAAACTACAGGAGGCTAAGTGTCATAAATTCACTCTCAAGACTGTATGGAAAAATAATAAAAAACAAAATTGAAAAAGAGATGACAGATGTTGAAGAACAGAATGGCTTTCGTGCAGGCAGATCCTGTATGGACAGTATATTCTCTCTAAAGCAAGTTATCGAGAAAAGATTAGCTCACAACCTTTCAACTCATATAGTCTTTATAGATCTGACAAAGGCATACGATAGTGTACCACTTTCAATGCTTTGGGTAGCAATGGAAAAACAAGGAATAATCAAAAAAATATACAAGCAGTACAACAGCTCTACAAAAATATGACGGCAAACATTAAAACTGGAAATAGATTAACTAGAGAAATTCCTATTAGTAAGGGCCTAAATCAAGGCTGCTGCATAGCACCTACACTCTTCAAAATATATCTAAATGAGGCACTCTCAGTGTGGAGAAGAAAGTGCTGCAATATGGGCATCCCAATCGGAGATGATAGATTGTACACGATACACTTCGCTGACGACCAAGCCATTCTAGCTGAAGACGAGAGTGATGTAGGCTACATGCTTAAAAAACTGGAAGATGAGTATACCAAATGGGGCCTCACAATTAATATACAAAAAACTGAGTACTTAGTTGTAGGAGAAAAACCAGAAAGCCTACAAATCGAAATGGGAACTATAAAACCAACAGACAATTTCAAATACTTGGGAGTCCAAATAAAATCAAAAGCAGGAAGTAGCGAAGAAATACACTCCAGGATTGGCCAAGCAAGATCAGCCACCAGACAGCTACACGGACTATTATGGAATAAAAAAATAACAAAAGAAAATAAAAGAAGAATCTATAAAACAATAATAGAAAGTATTGGGCTGTACGGCGCCGAACTCTGGGAAATAAACCAAAGAAACAAATCAAAAATTAAGGCCATGGAAATGAACTACTGGAGACGATGTTGCCAGCTCACTTGACTTGATAGGGTGAGAAACGAAGATATTCGGAGAGAAATGGAAATCGATCTAGACATAATAGACACAATCGAAGCCAAAAGACTTAACTGGTATGGACACCTTCAGAGAATGCCTGAAAATAGATGGCCAAAAAAAATAAAAGAATTGACTCCGCCAACTAGAAGAAAACGAGGTAGACCAAGACGATCCTGGAGAGACGATGTCGACGATGCAATGACCGCCAGAGATTTAACAACTGAAGATTGCTTCGACAGAAAACGCTGGAAATTAGGATGCGAGAAGCGGCGCCAGCTGTAGAAGACTCGCTTGTTATATATTATATCTTTATTTTTTATTTTTTATTAAAAACATTTTTTTCTACGGCGTACAGATTCTTGGAAAATCGATTTTTTTGCGTTTTTACCTCCCTAAGGTAAACTTTTTTGCATCTTTTTTGGGGTCCCAAAATTAATATTCTCTGCAAAATTCAGGGGTCAACTTTCTGACGATTGGACTATTCTTGTTATGATAATCTGAATTTTTTTACAAAATACTTTCTACAAACGTTTTTTGGTTTTAACTTAAAGATTCTCTGCATGTGAGATTATTTCGTAGGTATCTGTCACTGTATTCGTTATTATTCGTTAAGAGATCTCAATATGTACTCGTTTAATATCCGCTACCGTCTATATCAAAAGAATGTCGTCTTAATATATTATCGGACGCATTTCGCTGACATTCGACACGTAAAAAACTGATCGCTTAAAAGACAAACAGCGTCATCATGTTTTCTGACCGCATAATTATCGAATAAAAAAAGGTAGTATAACAGTTACTGAACCATATAATTTATATAAGCTGTGAAATCTAGACGATCGAGATCGAATATAAATATATACATATCGTCGGCTTAGTGACACATAAATGTAACTACATTTTTTCCCGTTTTGAGATATCTACACGATTGAACTTACTTTAGTGAGTTCTATTGAGTGACTCAAAACTGTATCTCTCCGACCACCTAAAACCCCAGTAAAGAGTTTTCGTAATCTTAGCAATCTTCTAGTGTCACAGAAATATAAGTGCTGTTACATTTCTGTAATACTATGTTTTCGTACTATAAATAAGCTGATATTGAGTTACATTTTTGTGGCATTAATTTATTGCACTGAATGGTGATTGCAGATAGCAACTGTGGATTTGATAATTTGTTTATTATGTTTACTAGGGTGGTCCGTTGCATCTCCAGTTCTGTTACAACTGTGAAGACGTAAATACGTGAATCAGTTTTAAGTTAATTGTTGTAGAGATTGTTATAATAATCGTTATAATACTTTTTTATAATTTTATTATTACACAATAATGGATTCAAGAGGGAAGAAGTTAGTTATGTTAGCCCTTAACAAATCGGTACGAGATGATAAAACACATAATCATAATTTACCGCTCTCATCACAAGTGACATTATGAGATAGTGCCTGCCATGTTTCTACCAGTGAACCTAATGTATTAGGATATGAACAATGTGAGGTTAATATATTTTTTTGGGTGACGATTAAAAATAAGTGACACGTGTTGCCAAAACCACAACGTAAATGTATCTGCTATGTTGCTTTAAGCTGTTCAGACATTAGAGATTCCAAAAATTGACCATTGCTTTTTTGAACCTGGCCATTCGATGATGGAGTGTGGCTAGGTCCATTGTCATATTGAGAAAGCATAAAAAATGTGGAGATATTTGATCCCACCGTTTGGTACTCTACTGTAAGAATGGCGTCAAAGAAATCAAAATACACGAGAGTATTTTGATGTTGTACACGAGAGATGATTTTGATTATGTACACGAGAGTAGACAGGAAGAAATTTATGATTTTAAAGCTTTTGCCACAATTCTAATAAAAAACAAAAAAGTGGACATCGATGGTAGTAGTATAAATTGGCTAAAATAACATGGCCGCAGTACAGAAAAGACGATAATAAACATATTTTTTAAATAAAACAAGGAAAATAAAAATTTTCCTTGCCAAACTTAACAACGGCATATAAAGGACAAGGGCCAATAAAAGAGGATACATATAAGGATTTAGAAAAGCTGTGCAATAAAGGCATTATTCCTTCCCAGTATTATCTCTTCTATAAGTCGTTGCTCACCAACAATAAGGACAATCAATCAGATGTGCAAAGTGATTGACATTATTAGTAAATTGGGTTACCCTCAGTTGTGAAATTAGATTATAATGTTACAGCAACAAAGAGTTACAAGTAGGTACCATTTTATTTTATAAAAGCTTACTCTTTGCTATCCATTGTTAAATATGATTGTATTACCGTAAAGAATACATTCCTAAGATTAATAATTCGGAACAAAAAAGTTGAGAATAAACTACAGGTCATTACAAAATGCAAATCATTTGTTTAAAAACCTTATATAAGCTCTCCTGAAAAGTAGTCATTTTTGAGATACATTTTTGTGTCACTAAGCCGACGATATATTAATAGAATTTTTAATAAAAAATAAATGTATGTGGTCTAGGATAAGTGGAGATTTGTTTTCTGTAGATGATTACTATATCATCCTTGGGGAAATCTAATGTTGGGCATGGTCCTTCCTTTTCTTCTCCACTTTTCTTCATATATATCCATTGAACCGGCATAGTTTTCAGTACATCGACTTATCTCAGATGTGATCTCCCTCCTGTGGTTTATATTTCTATAGTCTTCAGTCTGCAACAGGCTTATTCCAACTTAAATTTTAAATTTTTTCTCCCTCTTTTTTTTCTCTCGATTATTTGCTCTTTCTAATTGCCTGATTTTCTTTTTTTCTTTTTTTTCTTAATCTTTTTCTGACTATTTCACTAGACTATTCTTAACTGATAAAACGTCATAACAACGCCACGTTTCCTAATAACAAAACTCCTTCCTGCCCGTGATTTCCCTGCGACAAAATTATGACAGATCTGTCACAAATTGATATTGTTGTCAGTTTGACAAACGTCATTGAGGCGTAATCAATTTTGGACAGATTTCAACAATCAAGATTTGGATGCCAGTCAGGTGAAGAGATGAAAAAAGCTCTATTTGGACTAAATTTTTGGAGTTCCTACGGGTGAGAAATTTTACGCTTGAAAGATGTACTACCATAATGGAACTAGCAAAAATTCTCGAGGAATATGCCTTTAACATGAAAAAAGGCAATGTCGAAGGCTATAAAGAGTCGTCTGTAGAGTCAACCTCAGTTCAAATGCATTATCCCCCGAAGAACTATTAAAAATCATCCAAAGCTACGACTAAGAAACCATCAATGGAGAACAAAAAAAGTTTTTTCACCTTTGCTCATTTGAACTTGCTTGGAGAGGCAATGATGCCGAATTTAATACAACAGCATTTTTTTCAAAACAAATCAAGGCGGTTCGAAAAGTTTGGCAAGAAGCAAATAGCTGGTAAGAAATTTATCAAACGAAAATTTATGCCCAGTTAGATTATTTTTCATATTGATGGAAAAACGGGACCAAATATTTTATCAGACAGACTCTTTCTTACCGTTCACCCCAACCGAAAGGATGGATCTTGGTTTAAAAACTGTCCACTTGGAATCAACACCGTATCTAAGTGGACAAAAATGTCAGCTGAAAAAATTGGAATAGACACAAAAAAACATAAAATAACAAACCATTCTCATCGATCTTCAGCTGTGTCAGCCTTGTTCAAGCAACGTGTTTCTGAACAGGAGTTAAGTAAATTAATGGATCACTGAAATGCAAGCTCTCTAAAACGATATCTGCAGCTGGATTCCAGTCACCACCAGAAGTTGATCGAAATCTCAGATCAACAAATAAAGCTGGACCTTCGAGTTCCCAAATGCTACAGGTCAATAATTCACAAAATCATACTTTGGTGGAAAAGAATGGGCAAACTACTACAGCTTATAATAATTGTACATTTAACATTATTAACAATGTTAACATTGTCTTGTCGAATATCATTCGAGAGAAAATTGTTTACCGGCAAAATTTTCTTCTGGTTTTATTCAAGTTTGTTGCCTTTTGGCAATTTTCGTTTATGAAATTTTGACAAAATCACTCGACTGACGTCTCGTGATTTAACTGTAAGAATTTAATTCGCAAAAATTGCGAGGCAACAAACTTTCATACCAGTCGAAAATATTGCCGGCAAAATTTTCTCTCTTATATATATAGCGACAAGCTAATTACGAATTAAATTTTTGTATTCAAAAATTAAATAAAACAATCTCATATTAAAATTTACATTTTCGCAAATGGTTTAGGCATATACATAAGAAATAGAAATGTGATTTTTCAATATGTTTATTTACTACAGATATTACATATGCTCGACACCTTAATTATACTTTTTGAGTGCGTTGCATTTATGGGAAACCAAATTAATATAACGACCAGCCCGATAATAAAATTTTATGGCCTGGCTTTTAAAAACAAAGAACGCGTGTTCTGTGTTGAGTTTTAGTTTTCAGTAATCATTGAGACACAATTTGGATCGGTCCGCGATACTTACAATCCCTTCGACAATTAATTACGCCTTACGATAATAGATATTATTAACACTTTTTCCTACGTTTTATTCAATATTATTATTTTTTATTTTTTTTTTCCGTGGTTTATCACACGCATCCACACAACCACGGAACAAATATATATACGAAAAAATATTTCGTTTACCAGTAATAAAACGATATTCTAATTGTTTAGACGTTAAAAAGAACAGTAATTTTGCAAAATGATTTTGATACAATTGATTTTTTTAATCTTTTTTAATACATACTAATGATATTGCAAAAGGTCCCTGGGATAAACAAATAGAATAATTTATCGATGGAACGATTTACAATTTTGAGGGTTCGTTAATAACTACAACAACCAACTTTGGGTCCCATAACAAATATATAGGTTGATTTTTTACAGTAATTAACAATTAACGATTTTGCCTTATTTTGCAGTTTTCGAAACTAACAATAATTTTACTTTTATCAATCGCAATTTTAAAGCTTTTTTACGTTTTAAAATATAAAGTATTGTAATTTTACTTCAAATATTAAGCTTTTGAATGGTAAGCAAAGAATCGAAACAAAATGGCATTTTTTACACTTAATTGTTAATAATTAAAAAAAGACGCCGACATATCTGCAGAAAAATTATAGCTACGTTTTCTTTATATAGACCTGTAAATAACTAAAAAAAAAAATCAGATACCTGGATTTTTCAGTCTTGAACACGATATCCTTTTGCTTATTTCCCTAGAGTATATTATACGATATATAAAGATATTCAAAGAGAAGAAATTTTAAATTCACAATGTTTATATGATTTTTATAGAGAATAATGAAGGTGATATCCCTGATTGTCGGTATATTTGACTTCACTTCAATTTTTAAGCTTCTTCACCACACATTTTTTTTATTTCATTCTCAAATCTTTTCTAGCCATCCTCTTTCCTCTTCCATGCCGAATGTTAACTTCAATTGTTTAACTTTTTCTCATTTAAACAATTTTTAATGGTCTCGTTGGTTTTGCATCCACATTTACCATACTTACAATATTTGATTACATTATGAACAATAATAAACCGTGTAACATCCTGTATATGCAAGTTTACCTTTCGTTACCTGTGTGAAAAAAATTAATTCCTTCCGAGAATCATCTTTGGAGGTAAACCCTTTAAAACAAAACACACTTGAATCACTCATCAAAACCATACGGATCATCCGCTTCTGTCTCTATCTCTTTCCTTTGATCTAAGTTTTTCTTAACACTTCCTCTTTCCACTATCACCTATCACCGGCTGGTCGTAATGTTCTAAAAAACGCGTCAAGGTATTTTTTACTATTTTTGTAAAGTACGAGCCAATCTAACAGCAATTTTGTAATTAAGGAGTAGGTATAGGACGACAGAATGGGAAGTTTTGTGGAGCATTCACCAATTTTAAATGAAATAGTCGTGCAGTCTTTGTTATGTCATATGATCTCAATCAGGTAGGCTAACGCTCATATGTGCAAAGAGATGCGGAGGCGGTAGAACTTACGTTAAGTAACCTGGTCTGAAGTTGCTGTGTTGCCATATTACTCGGTTGTCGTCAAGATTACAAGATTTTAATAATTTCTATGCAAAAATTGTTTGTATCATAATCGGTATTTTTTTTGCATTTATTTGTATAGATATTTTCGTTCCATTTTGTGTTCTTTTTTTCCTAATTTATTCCGGACTCAGTTTTGAAGACTATTTTGCTCGAAATCGTTCAGATTCTCTTTTTAAAAACAATCGTAGTAAACCATATTTTTTAGATCACACTTTTAAGGTGATCACTGTTTATAGTGTGTATTTAATGTTCATTTGGTAATTTTTGAGGTAACTCTCTTTTGATGATTGATTATAGGCATTATGTTGTTTAGTGATCTTCACTGTTGTTTCTGTATCAGCAGTTATGCCAACTTCATTACTAGTGGTACTGTTCTCTCTATATCATAGTTTGTGTCCTTCTTCTAGTTCTTGCGCAATTTGCTGTTTTCACTTAATTTCTTCGATTCAAGTAATTTTAAAGGGCATCCAGCAACTCTATACTCGTACTAGCATTCGAATCGTACGAGCGTTGGGAAATTTTGTGAACTACAGTGAGGAACATGCATTTTCCAAAGTGCATTTCAAAGTGATAAAAAATGATAATTTTTTAATTCGGAAATAATTGACGGAAGAGAGTTTTAGATTACCATTCGATGGTTTTTGGGGTCGCTGAACACGAATATTATGATGGTTTACGCTGAACACGACTAGGACGGGCCTCGTCTCGTGAAGTTTTATTTAAATCGATACAAAATCCGTACTTAGCGTCAGCCGATGTGAATTTCACTACAACTATTAAAAATACTTCCAGAAAAACTTATACATAATGAAAAAAAAAATAAAATCATTATGATTAAAATGCTACGACGTAAATTGATTGAAGTAGGTATTTTTTTACATACAGTGCTCTGTTGACAGAACAATAGTAGCCACTACAATAGAAAGGGGAGAAGATATTATTAAAAAATAACTATTGTTGCAGAAGATACTGACATACTCGTGCTAATTATTGCCCTCGCCCCATCGGACATTGAAGTTTACCTCATGAAACTTGCTCGGCAAATAAATTGGAAGAATTATATTCTTATAAGTGTTTAGAGCACCTTAAATATATGCAAAAAAATTAAATTTTTATTACCTTTCAAAAAATTCCAAACTTAATATTAATTGCACACAAATTTAAACAACGTAATTTATCAATTAATTGAACATAGCAGTCAAATACTTCTGGCAATGTACAATACCTTACTTCGCTTAAGAAAGCCCAACATACCAGATGAGTATAAATAGAGTACGACTCAGTGGGCAGAGACATATAGAAGTCGAATAGAGTTAATGGCAGTTACAAAAAATAAGACATTTGCCATCTGCAAAATCCTCCCAGTATCTGCAAAATCCTCCCAGTATCTGCATAATCCTCCCAGTGTTTACCCAGCACTTAAAAAGAGTCAATCTTCAAGTGCAGAACTAGCTATACGGGAAGCAAAATGACTTAAACTCCACAGAAAGGGAATTTAAAGAACGAGAATCGTTTAGAACGAGAATTTAATTTTTGTAATGATAAAAACTTTTTGAGAGGTTTAGATTAAGTAAACCGACAGTGACCTATATTCTGAGAATATATTGTAAATATTTGTTAATAAAATATTATAAAAGTTGGTACTCTACCTCTTTTTCTACACTTAGTTTAAGCATTCAATGTTTTCATAACCTTGATAATTAAAAACATGGATTAATTTACGTTGTACAAGAGATATTGGTGCTATTAATTATATATAGTGAAGCCATTTTTAAGGAGTCACTAAACAATCAATGAAGAAAATTTCTATAATGAATTTAATATTAAAACCAGATAATGTAACAGAACTTTTTATGTTTGGATTATCAAATGGAAGTGGCTGTAAAGTTGGAAAGATTCAACCGTTCTAACCTACAGCAACTTTCTACGAGTATAACCTAGCGAGAGATCAAAATGAAGACGATTTCGAAGATGAATTGCTAAATGAAGATATTTTGTACTTTCTGAAGTTGAAAATGTTTGAGCTAACTTATATAATATTTTAGTGTCATAGGAAAACCTCAGAAGAATCATTAATATACATTTCTTACATAATTTAATTTATTTCTGTCACCACAAGTTCTATAATCAAAAGAGAATCAGAAGAGATTAAAACATTATTGTGATTTCTTTGACAAAATTAATTAAATATTGGTGTATTCCGAAATAAATTTTACTTTCATCTTACAGATCAGTAACCGCAACATAATTTAACGTGAAAAAACTGCTACATTTTATTCTACAAATAAATGTTTATCCTCCAGTTAACTATCTGTCAGATAGGACAATTTTTATCTGAAGGTGAAAAGACCGGCGCTTTCATGCAGGAAGTTTATTTTAAAAATTTAATTTTTAACTCTTTTAAAAGTTTGTTGATTCTAAAATATTGGTTGCAAAATTGGTGATCGGTAAAAATTATAATACAAATCTCGAGCTTTCCAAACTAGAATTGAGATAGATGAGACTAAGGTTTACTAAGTGCTACGTGTGGTCAGTGCTGCTATATGGCGTAGAGGGCTGGACACTCAAAACGAGGGATATAAACAGATTAGAAGCTTTCGAAATGTGGCTCTATCGCCGTATCCTAAAAATACCATGGACAGCGAAAATCACAAATATAGATGTCCTTAAAAGAATAAACCAAGAACGCCAACTTTTCGAAACCATCAAGAAAAGGAAAACGGCGTATCTAGGTCACATCATGCGAAATGAAAAATACCAGTTCCTCCAACTTATAATCGAGGGTAAAATTGAAGGCAAGAGAGGAATGGGACGCAAGAAAATGTCCTGGCTCCGAAACATAAGGCAATGGACAGGGATTAACGACATACAATCTCTGATACATATTGCAAGAAATAGAGAATTAATGGAAAATGTGATCGCTAACATCCATTAGTGGATTTGCATCTAAAGAAGAAGAAGAAACTAGAATTACGCTGGTTGTTGTGTGTAGATCGATTTCATAAGACGACTTTAAGCAAAAGTTCAGGGATTCTTCAAAAGTGACTTTTTGTTATGAAAGTTGTACAACACACTAAGATATCATTTTGTCGTCATCTTAGTCTTAAATAGTCTTCCATGGCAATTGATTGGATCTCCCGTCGCTTGGTGACGGTCAAAATCGCTGAATAGTTTTTTAATAAATAAATGTCTATATTTATAATGAAAAATAAAAATTTAATATTTATTTACTGTGTAACCTAAAACAATGATACTCGTGTTCAGCGACCCCAAAAACTCCCGAGCAATAATATTGAACTCAATTTCGTCAATTATTTTCGAATTTCAAATTTATCATTTTTCGTCACTTCGAAATGCTCTTTCTTGTTCAGTAATGCAATTTTCATTTCGACTGTAGTTCACAAACTTTCCTAACGTTCTTACGGATCGAATGCCACAAGTCTCATTGAGATCCATCCAACAACAAAAATTGGTAGGTTTATTGCTTCATTGCCACGCCTAAGTAGGATTTCTAATATTTCAAAACCCTATTTTAATTTCTCTAATACGCATTTCCTTAATAATAATTATAGTAAACAATAAATGTTGTACACAAAGTTCTCAGTCAATATTTAAATATTCCCTACGACGCGGCAACGCCGCTCGTTTATCTTCATGTACCAACTTCACGGCTGGCGAAGACCCGGTCAGTCGCGCGAGTTTTGTTTTTCAGTAAGTACCAAGTTCAAAAAAGGTCCACGATCCGTTATCCCGCGCTTTGCACGAATGTTTTTGTCGACGAATACCAAAGTACCGTGATTTTTATGACATCCTAGTTTTTCAGTTTTGGACTTCTGGGAGTGCAGTACAGAATAATAGAATCGATATTGTGCATCAGGTGGTTTACTGGTGACTTGTTTTGATTGTTGATTTGATGTGTGTGTGAAGTTATTCAGTAGGTGACAACAGGTGAGTTTTTTGTTAGAATGTAAACAAATAGTTCATAATTTTTTAAAATCACGGTTGTCGGTTCTTGTTATAATAATAAAAACAGTATATATAAGAAAATTTTTGCTCCTTTTAATACCTATGTATTTGTACTTGTTTACTTTAATGTGTAAAGTTTTTATCAACTGCGTTTAAGAAAGAAATTTATATTTAATAAGATTCATGTTTTGTGTTTTTTTAACGTTTTATTTTGACTGTTTTGGTTGTTTTTATTTACCTACTCAACTCTATTATATTATATTATCTACATTGTTTATTAACTTTTGTACTATAAAAATCTATTTTTTGAATAAAAAATCGTATTACCTATTAATATTTTTATAAAGAATGTACAACTTTCAAACAGATCTAACAAATGGTCTTCTTCTTCTTCCTTCTTGTATGTAGGCTTTAAAGCCTGTTTCTTCTTCAATATTAGCCTAATAAATTGTTTAAATTATCGCACCATCTTTTTCTTGGTCTGCCAATACTTCTTCATCCATTTGGTGACTTATCTCGTGCTATTCGTACTATCCTATCCTCTGCCATTCTACTAATGTGTTCGTTTCACTCCTGTTTCCGTTTTGTCACCCTTCCATTTATGTCTTCTCTATTGGATTTTCTTCTTATGTTTTCGCTTCTCTCCCTATCCAACAGACTTTTCGATGATATTCGTCGGAGTATTTTCATCTCTGTTGTTTCTAGTAGTCGTCTCGTTTTAGATGTGTCAGGTCTTGTCTCCACCGTATATGTTAATATAGGTCTAATTGCTGCTTTATAGATTCTTGTTTTTGTGTCTTGTCTTAGGTGTTTGTTCTTCCAGATTGTGTCATTAAGAGAGCCCGCCGCTTTACTTGTAGCCCAGTCTGGTTAAAAAAAAAAAGGTGGAAAAATGTTTCGCAGATATCTGAAGCTTTTAAGACATAGGTGGGGGATACTAGATGATAAATAGATGAAAAGATACTCCTAGTTTTACCTTGCGTTTTTTTTAAGCAATAATTTATGGTCACAATTTGATTTTTTGTCTATAAATTGTTTCCCTTATATTTTAAATAAACAATATTTATGTCATTTTTTTTGTCAAGAATATATTTATTTTACCGTTTTGTTAATTAAAATTGATAAATAATTTACAGAGATATTTGCAAAAAAGCAGTTTTTTGCACTAATTTATAAATTTTATTAATTTTTTTATTAACAAAATAAAATGGTATTAATACATTTAAGCATCAAGGAATTACCATCTTTTAGATTTGTGCGAAATTTCCCCCCGATCAGTCAAATATTTTATAAGTTATTTAATTTGTTTATCCCTGAGGCTAATTATTTAAACTATTGAGCTTGCCCTATGCATGATGCTAGACGCATTCAGCAAATTTCATAGGATTCTTTAAAACTTAGACTATCTCAGAAGTTAAATGCATATTGAGTTTTCATCGAAATTATTTACAAAATAAACGTTTGAAAAAGGGGTATGTTTTTTACTTATAAATAATTGTAATAACTTCTATATTTTTCAAGCTACAGACTTGTACGTACAACCATTGGATAGCTGGTAAAAAAGCTCACATTAAAAAATAAAAAACCTTCAATGACCAATAGGAACGAAGTTAGTGACTATTTTTAAAAAAATCATATCTTTAAAAAAAATTACATTATCTCGGCTTCCTTTGCAGCTGCAAGCCTCTTTTTTTTTTTAATTTGCTCGAATAGTCTGTCGCAGTATTAATAATGATGACATAATTTTCACCCCCCATAAATCTCGGAAAATCAACATATGTTTTTTCATTTTATACCAATGATGTAATAATACTTATATATTTTATAAATTAAATTTTAGGTAATTTTTTACACATTATATTATTATATTCCTTATATTAATTATAATTGTTTGTATTTTTATAATTAACAATATTGATTTTTATTCTATTTTTCTTACAAATATGATATACAATATTAATCTAATCTGCCTTAATGCTTTGATAAAATAAGTCGATTTTTTCATCACTTGCCTTATTAAATTTTGCAATGTTTATTGAACTTTATTTTTTTTATTTTCTTTACATACATTGGTTTAAAAGTTAAAATTTGGTTCATTTACTCGACATCACTGTCAGGTCTCAATTTTTTTGTTGCAGGTTGTTTGTCTTCACTTATTAAGTCAGTCTTTCCATACATTAACATATTAATGGGCGATCTTAATGCCAAGGTGGGTCAAGGTAAGGTAGGAGAACAAGTAGGAAAATATGGGCTTGGAAACAGAAATGACAGAGGAGATCGATTGATTCAATTTTGCCAAAGTGAAGACTTCGTAATAACAAATACCTTTTTCAAATTACCTCCTCAACGGTTATATACATGGACATCTCCACAACATACCAAAGAAAAAATAGTGAGAAATCAAATAGACTACATTATGATAGCAAGGAGGTATCATAATGCTGTTAAATGTACTAAGACGTACCCAGGAGCTGATATAGGCTCAGATGATAACCCGGTAGTTACTGTGATAGAGGCGAGACCAAAAAAGATTAGAAGACCACACAGAAAGGCACTAGATTTAAATAAACTTAGAAACAAAAATACACGACAAGAAACAGGAGAAGAAATAAATGAAAACCTCCGTTCAGTGCAGCAACAAATTAACGATACAAACAACGTTAACCAAAAATTAAAGTATATAAATACAGCTATACACACAGCAGGAAAGAAACATCATACAAAAACAACAACAAAGAATAAGGGGTGGATGACACAAGATATACTAGACTTGATGGAACAAAGAAGAAAGATGAAGAATTACCCAGACAAATACAAAGAAATAAATAAACACATAAAAAAGAGAATAAAATAAGCCAAAGAGGAGTGGATTAAAGAACAATGTGAAGAAATGGGAACCTATGAGAAAAAGTACGATGCGTTCAATAGGCACAAAAAAGTAAAAGAGATAACAGGAAGCATAAAGAAATGCCAAATAGGTAAACTTAAAGACAAAGATGGAAATCTTATTGTAGATCTAGAGAATAAAATAAAAAGATGGACAGAATACCTGAATGCATTATTTGAAGACGATAGAAACAACTTAACTCAGATAATCAATGCAATTGGGCCAGACATATTGAAAGAAGAAGTAGAATACGCAATAAGAAACGCTAAAAATGGAAAAGCAAATGGACCTGATGAAATTCCTACAGAACTGTTGAAGCTTTTGAATGATAAATCCGTAACCATAATATTAAATTTTGCAGCGAGGAGCTAAAACAGTTTCCCCTCCACTTTCCTATGCCGATCTTTCGAAAGTAACTTCGTTTCGAGATTTATTAAGTTTCGAAAAATTGGATGAATTTTATAGCTATAAAATTCAATATAAAGTTTAGATTTTCATTCAAAATTTGTGCAAATTTTACTTCTTAATGTTTATAAACAATGGAGATATAATTAACAAAAAAATTGTCGCTAACGTCGTTCCTATTGTTCATAGAAGGTTTATTTTTTTTTTTTTGTTTAATGTGAGTTTTTTACCAGCTATCTAATGGTTGTACGTACAAGTCTGTAGCTTAAAAAATATAGAAGTTATTACAATTGTTTATAAGTAAAAAACATACCCCTTTTTCAAACGTTTATTTTGTAAATAATTTCGATGAAAACTCAATATTCATGAGATAGTATAAGTCTTAAAGAATCCTATGAAATTTGTTAAATGTGTCTAGCATCATTCATAGTGCAAGTTCAATGGTTGGTTTAAATAATTAGTCCCAGGGATAAACAAATAGAATAACTTTTAAATTATTTGACCGATCGGGGGGAAATTTCGCACAAATTTAAAGGACGGTAATTTTTCAATGTTGAAATGTATTAATAACATTTTGTTTTGTTAATAAAAAAAATTAATTAAATTTATAAATTAGTGCAAAAAAACTGCTTTTTTGCCAATATCTCCGTAAATTATCTATCAATTTTAATTGAAAAAACGGGAAAATAAAGATATACTTGATATAAAAAAATGGTATAAATACTGTTTATTTAAATTATAAGGGAAAAAACTTATAGATAAAAAATCAAATTCTGACCATAAATTATTGTTTAAAAAAACGCAAGGTAAAAATAAGAGTACTTTTTCATATATTCGTCATCTAGTAATCCCCACCTATGTCTGAAAAGCTTCAGATATCTGCGAAACATTTTGCCGTGAAATCGATGATTTTTGTATAACCGGACTGGGCTTTTGCTTTTAAGCTTTGTTGTCGTACTTCAAAAAATGGTAATCTAAGAAAATATGTACAAAAATATTTAATTCAAATATTTTTTCATTTACTAAAATAAAAATCCAATAAAATCCATAAAATTCTTTTAAGCATTGTTGAATTATTTAGATGAGATATTTAGAATATTATTTCCAAATTGTAGTTCTGAAAATAAAATAGGTAGTAGATACAACACGAAATACTCGAAAATAGGTGGATAAAAAATGTTTTTTATTTAGTTTTTAGACGTTTAGACATAAAACGTAGTTTTACTGGTATATTGAAAACTTAAGATCAGTGGGGCCAGTTGATATTTCTGGGTAATTGTGGAGAGTATTAGGTAGGAGAGATAGGAAAAAGTTAGTTAATAGAATTATGAAAGTGGGACAATTGGTACAACAATGGGACAAGTGGTACAACAATGTACAAACTACTATGATGTACGGATCTGAATGTTCGGCAGTTAAAAAAAAGCAAATTGACTCCAAAATGAGAGTATAGGTTAAGATGGTTTGTTTATGTTTATGTTATACGAAAAATTACTGATCAGTAGGTTCCTGGAAGGATTGAGAGAAGAAGACCAAAGAAGACCTGGGGTAGGCATGCATAACATGTAGGTAAAGGGGATTGATATTGATATAACCCAAGATAGAAACTTATATGGATAAATGTTATTAAAGAAGCTGACCCATAGGGATAAAGGCAGAGAGAATGGTGATGATGAACATGTGTGAAATAAATTTATAGTGCAGCCAACCCCGCATAGAGATTTATGTAAAGACCATCTCGTGTAAATGAGAGATATCCGTTACAGTTTTGTCCTCATTGTGCTAAAAAATCAATACTTAAAAGATTGTATACCCATTAATCACAAAATGTGGATTATTAGATCGTTTAGTGTTATTTAAAAATAATATAGTAATTAAGATAATAATATGTCACTGGGGTACATTAAGAAGCTATAAAACAGATATGCACGTTGTATTATGTATTTACGGAAAATATTTATTATCTACTACGACAGAACTAGTAAACTTGTGATGTTCAAAACTACTGGACAAGGAAAACGAAGCCATTAATATACAGAATCTTTAAAACGAGATAATGAACGAGAATATTTATTAACAATAGTACTTATAGAAATGAGATAAATCAGTGTTTCTAATCTAAAAACAAAATCATTCACAAACAAACGAATGGACTGGGGACGAAGAGGAGACAAACAACGAAATAGAAGAAAGCCAATTATCGTATTAGAAGGTGCAACTTGTACTACTGTTAAACTGGTAACAAATTACTCAAAATTAAATGAAGAGAAAACACTGTAGATTTTCTCGTATATCGATGGTGTAGCACACAAATGTTGTAAGTGCTAAAGTTACTGTTTTGAGAAAAAGCGGTTTGAAGTTTAAACCTTTCTATTAAATCACGAATTCCTAAGAAAATCACAAATTATCTTCAATAACGTCAAAAGACAATCAAATATAAGTTTAATTAATAACATTTAAAAAAAAATGACTTGTAATATTTTTATTAAATACTTTGTTTCTTACCACCTTTGTGCATAAACATTACTTGGGAAACTGGTTCAAATTATGTTACGGTGAACAGATGATAAAACACAGGTTTTGATTCAAATAACAACAAACAATTAATCCTAACATTTTTCTTTAAATGAAATAACAAAATGTGTTAAAAAAAAAATTAAAACAAAATTTGCATATTAAAAAAAAACTATTCGTTTCCGTCCGGTAATAATGTTTCATTAGTAACAGGAATGTCATTAATAAAATGAGCGTAATCTTGTGGAATAATACCACAATTTAAAAGAGATAAGAGATCCTTCTTCTTTTTTTGGGATACCGGCAATCTGTGAAAATATTTTTGGGTTAGTGCTAATGACTCCCAAGTTTGTGACCTTCCTCTTAGTTTCCTTGTATCAGAAACATCTATGGTTAAAAAAGTATCATTATACAAATTGTATTTATATTTAATTAAAAAAGGATCTTTTTTCTCAAAACGAATCCATTTAATTTTTAGCCACTGAACCTTTTCTTTATCTGTATTTAAAGTATTGTTAGGAGTCATAAGGTCAGCAAGTTTCTGTAGATCATAAAAATCGTTGAAATTTAAATTATGTACACAGTATGGTTTAGGTTTTACTCTTGCAGCTGAAATTAGCACAGACCACTCTCTTGTAGAATAGATTTTTTTATGCTTTCTTGCTCTTTCGATTGTGGCGTG
Source organism: Diabrotica undecimpunctata (assembly GCF_040954645.1). NCBI lineage: Eukaryota > Metazoa > Arthropoda > Insecta > Coleoptera > Chrysomelidae > Diabrotica > Diabrotica undecimpunctata. The sequence continues at coordinate 161,064,146 of NC_092806.1, read as the reverse complement.
CATCGAATCAGCTTCCAAATAGGAGTGCCCTGTCTCCATAAATTTTAAATCGAAAACTTCCAAATGTTTAATTGTATTTACTGCATAGAGCAATGCGGCTGACACATACTTATTCCTGTTCTGGCCTCCACATGTATCACTGAATGTAGAAACATGCGTCACAGTTTCCGATAAGCTATACAAGTATTTAAGGAGACACGTTCCTATTTCTGTACTGCCTTTTTTCCCATGGGTTTCGTCCCATACATAACAATGACCTGTTGCATCTGACGCATCAAAAATTGTAAAATTATATACATTTAGCTTTAACTTATAAAATATTTGATTGTCTCCCGCAAATGGCACTGACAAAATTGCTTGTAAGTCAAATGTTGCGGCTCTAAAAGTTTGTCCTTTTTCTCTAGCGGCTCTTTCCTTATCTTCAGATTTCATCTGCATTGCATCCTTTTCTCTCTTTTTGTGACTGTCAAATTCCTCTTTTAATGGCTCCTTGTCTTTAGCAGTATTATAAGCATTACACTTAAAACACTGGTCCTTTTTCGGAATGAAAAAATCCAATGCTGGGTCATATTTGTGGAATATCTTCTGATAAACAAATTTAGAAACCTTGGTCACGTTTCGATTTTCACAGAAGCCAATGTATAATCTGTACATTTGGGATAAATTTAAATCTGAAGACAAATACTGTTTCGTTGAATCTCGCCGGCAATAGTGTGATTCCACACGTGGAAAACTATCAATGTGTTCCTTGACAAGCAACACATCTTGTTCCTTTGTAACATTATGAGGTCTTTTACCTTTTCTTTTATCAAATCCAGTGTAGGTATGAGTATTACCCACATTTTTCATACATGTTTCAATTACCCGATGGGAAATATTAAATGTTTTACAAAAAAAATTTAAACACACTCGAATTCTCAAGCCTTCGAAGTTTTTTAAATAAAAAATCCTTGAAGTTTTACGTCTTGACTGTTCTACTTGTTGTTTTCTTCTTTTTATTGGAACATCGGTCACTAATGAACTCAGGTGTAATTTTTGCTTATCATAGTCGCCCATTTCCCAGTATTCGCGACAAATAATTATTCTTAGTTCTTCAGTAATATTTTTTTCACATTTATACCTACATTTGGTGCAGTTAACGGGCAAAGGCTTCTTTTCTTCAACTGTTTTTCCACTCCTGTTTATATATTTCTTTCCACTAAGCCTATTTCTTTTCACAATGGACCTTTTCCATAAAAACTTATTACCTTGTTTTCTCTTCTTTGTTTTATTGTTTTGTTGTGCGAGCTCTTCCCGGTGTTGTTTCTGAATCTGAAGGTACGTATGACTCACTAGAATTTTCAAAAGGGTCTCTTTCACTTTCACTGTCATTGTTTGATGCATCCGAAAACATTTTTGCAGTCCCGGATGTGCTAGGAAGCTCACTTTGTAATCTGCTCACATCTACAAACAAAAATTACAAATGTATAAAATAGGGACTATTAGTTACCTAAATTAACCATTTTTAAAATTTATTTCATATTATTTATGAGGTTTTCTCTACAATTACTTGATATAATATTACTTACTTGATATACTTTCCGTGGATAGAATAACCTCAGACGTACTTATGGAACTTTCCTTTTGATGATCAATTATACTAGAATCTAGAAAACAAAACTTTTACTTTTAAAATTAAACATGTCTTATAAATAACATACCAGTTTTCCTTTGCATTAATGCCAATTCTAGTATTTTTGCCACCCTGGAAGTCATTTTATTACAGAAAATCAGGAGCAAGCACAAAATACTTTTGTCACTCAAGTAAACAATATTGTATAACCTCAAAATTAACACGTGTAAAGTGGTAGGTACACCATTTGTTGGATAAACCGTCAAAGAAATACATGCACAAATGTGGTAGGTGATTTTACAATAAGTGCGCATACAGATTTTAAGTGTAAAGTACTTATACTGAATGGCAGATGGCGCTAGAGGTATTAAATTTATGGATTTAATCTACCACCTTTGTGCATAATAATTCTATAGCTTTAAATATACTTACGTGATACTTAACTCATTTTTCCTACAGATTGCACTTACAACATTTGTGCGCTACACCATCGAAGCATGCGAGAAAATTTTGCCCGCAATATTTTCGACTGGTATAAAAGTTTATTGCCTGGTAATTTTCGCGAATTAAATTTGATCAGTTAAAATTTCATAAGCGAAAATTGCCAAAAGTCAACAAACTTGAATAAAACCAGAAGAAAATTTTGTTGGTAAATAATTTTCTCTCAAATGATATTGGACAAGACTATTTCACGATACAATGAATGCACCATATCAACGAAACATATTCTTTATTTATTTGTTAACAATATTAAATGTACAATTATTATAAGCTATAGTAGTTTGCCCATTCTTTTCTACCAAAGCATGATTTTGTTTATTATTGACCTGTAGTATTTGGGAACTCGAAGGTCCAGCTTCATTTGTTGTTCTGAGATTTTCGATCAACTTCTGGTGGTGACTGGAATATAGCTGCAGGTATGGTTTTAGAGAGCTTGCATTTGAGTGACCCGTTAATTTAATTAACTCCTGTTCAGAAACACCTTACTTGAACAAGGCAGACGCAGCTGAAGATCCATGAGAATGGTTTGTTATTTTATGTTCTTTTGTGTCTAAGTATTCTAATTTTTTCAGCTGATATTTTTGTTCACTTAGATACGGTGTTGATTTCAAGTGGACCGTTTTTAAACCAAGATCCATCGTTGTTTTTCTTAATTTTTGTCAACTCACTACCACAATCTCTTAAATTTTCTTCTAGTTTGATCTATGCTGATGATTTTAAGCTTTTTAAGACTATACATACTTCAAATGATTGTCAGTTACTACAGGAGGACCTGACCTCAGTTGTGGAATGGTTTAGGGACAACAATATGATCTTAAATATTAAGAAGTGTAGAGTCATATCTTTTACTCGCAAAATCGACTACATTCCAAATAATTATAGAATTGACAATTGTGTAGTATCTAGGAAAACCAAATGTAAAGATCTGGGAATATACTTACAGGCTAACATGAAATTTAATGAACACTATATAAATATTGTTAATAAGGCCTACAAAATATTGGGATTTGTAATAAGAAATTCCAAACACTTTAGTATAAACACAACCATTAGACTATATAACGCTTTAGTCAGACCAAACTTGGAATATGCATCAGTGGTATGGACTCCTGAAGCCAAAGTTCATATTAATCATATAGAAAAGGTACAAAAAAGATTTCTAAGGTATTTATACCTTAAGAAATACAATGTGTATACTCACCTTACGCCATCAAAAGAGTTGCTTCAAATATTTGGCTTGCAGTCATTAGAGCAAAGAAGAAACATGCATTGTGTTGTGTTTATTCATAATATCATTAACAATGTTAAATATAAGACATGTGGTTTGATCAACTTTATTAGGTTTCATGTGCCAAAGGTCAACCTAAGGGTAAACAGTAATGATCTATTTTCTTGTAGTCCATATAATTCTTGTGCAATAATAAACTATATGCAATATCAGTGTTATGAGTTAATAAAGATCTGCGATATAGACCTCTTTACCTGTAGTGTAAGGGATATTAAAAAATGTTATGAATAGATAAGTAATGGTCTGAATTTTAAAATTTTATTAACTTGTGCCTTTTTTTACTGTGTTTTACTTTCTGTGTTTTTATTTTGTACTTCTGTGTATATTGTAGTTTTTGTGTGTATATTTTTATACTAAGTAATGAGCACTCTTACATGTAATTACTACCTAGGTGGTGTTTGTAACTTTTAATAAAAATAAATAAATAAATCGTTCCAGTTTGGATGAACTGTAAGAAAGAGTCTGTCTAATAAAATCTTTGGTCCTCTTTTTTCCATTAATTTCAAAAATAATCTAACTGGGCATAAATTTTCGTTTGATGAATTTCTTACCAGCCTTTTGCTGCTTGAGAAACTTTTCGAACCATCTTGATTGCAGTTTACAGCCTCATTGCCTCCCCAAGCAAGTTCAAATGAGCAAAGGTGAAAAAACTTTTTTTGTGCCCCATCGGGGGTTTCCTCGTCGTAGCTTTGGATGATTTTTCATAGTTCTTCGGTGGATAATGCTTTTGAACTGGCCAATCTTGCACATTTGAAAGATATATCTGTTAAAGGGTCGATTTTTATGCCGTACTCCGAAAAATATAATTGACCGTATAGATTATTATACGTTTATGGTTTAGCTAGATATTAAACTCGCGAAAACAGAGTACCTATCTATAAGTGAAGAAGACATAGAAGATCTACAGATTGATGACAACGTAACAATCAAAGGAAAGGATAAATTCAAATACCTGGGGTTTATAATCACGAAAAAGGCAACAACAGAGGAAGAAATTACACAAAGATTAGGACAAACAAGAACAGCAATCCGACAACTTAACTCAGTATGGTGGGATAGACACTTAAATATGAAGACAAAAACGCAGATTTATAAAACATTAGTGCGAAGTATTATGACATATGGGGCTAAAAATTGGATCATAAACAAGAAAAACAGCAGTAAGATAGTAGCAACAGAGATGGAATGCCTGCGAAGATGCTGCAGAGTAACAAGAATGGATAGGAGAAGTAATGAAGAAATAAAGCAAAGAACATCAATAGAAACAGACATACTAACATATATAGAACAAAAAAGACTAAAGTGATATGGACATGTAAGAAGAGCTAGCGACAGCAGATGGATAAAGAGAATAACCGAATGGAGTCCCATAGGAAGGAGGAAAAGAGGACGACCCCGAAAATCCTGGAGGAACGAAGTAGACGACGCCATGAGTAAGAGAGGACTAAACGATGGAGAATGGAACAACAAAGAGAGATGGAAACGGTTAAGCGAGGGAAGGCAGTGAATACTGTAGAATCCCTAAATATATATATATATGGTTTAGCTGTTGGTACTGCCACTTTTGCTTCCTTTTTGGCGACCGTATAGTTCTGTGTCTGACCTATTTTCTTGCCAATGTTTATATAATCTCTTCTCTTATTTTTTCTTGAATTTCGTTGACCACCACCAGGTCTTCGTATTCTCGAACTTCTTTCCTGACGTTTTTCCAAGTATTTTATTAGCAGTATCTCTAATAATACTGGCTATCTTCCTCCAAATTGTATTACGACTTCCTTTTATGTTCTAACACATTTTTTACTATTTTCGGCCTGAATAATCCTTCTTTTTAATCTTTTAATATCCACCACTTAATTTTTTGTGGTCGTCTTTGATATTTTTGTTTCGTTTCGCTTTTTATTTCGATGTCCAGCACAAACAACTTAGTTGTTGTCTTACTGCTTCACTAAGTATTACCATGCAGTCCTTACATTCATGTATATCTGCTTTTCTTGTTAAAGTTGAGTTGCTCTCTTTTAAAATAATGTATTAATAATCGCCCTATCTCATGCTGTTGCTAATTTAAGTACCTATATCATATCTGGCTTCATTTCTAGTTCCAAAGCCTAGTCCTTCACGTGTTATTTCATATCATCCTATCTTGGATTGGCCTACATGTGCGTTAAAATGTTTAATTAGCTTCATTTTTTTCAACATGTTCGTAAAAAAATCATCTCGATATCTCTATTATGAAAGATTATACAAAACTTTAAATGTAACAGGTTTATACGGACATTTTACGCAAACAAAAGCAAAGAAACATTACTTAACAGAACTTTATTGACAAATACTTAATTTTAGTAAACTAGTGTAACTAAATTTGACAATTTGTTAAAATAATGCAACAGTTTGTTAAAATAACTGTAACAATAAGGGTAGATAAGGCAAGTCAAATCTCCGACGTTAGGAGCATTATTGGACGTCTCGAAAAAGACGTACATTTACAATTTATTAATTAACAAAAAATCGAAACAAAAATGTTCAATATCACCCATAATAAAGAGGAAAAAACTAAGTTATTTAAGATGTTAGTACAGTTGATATTAATTCCCCCAGATTTCCTCTGTCTGTCCTCTATTTAAACAAAAACCAAACCATCTAATTAAATCCTTTAATATTTACAATGCTACCAATTAAAAAATCTAATTCCTCTCGTTTTTATACCGAACAATTCCGCCAGTTGGAACGTGCCTTATCTGTAGCTTATTTACTTTTTACGATTTGTATTTGCGTTCCGTTATTTGTTTAAATAATTACAAATGGGTAAAGTTGATATTTTATTTAAGTCTCACGGTACGATACCAGAAAGCGCTAAAATTTTATCTTAATGTGGATATAACACAATTTTTTAATACGGTTACACGATTTTGTTTGTTACCGGAATTATCCTAGAGATTTAACGTGATTTTACGCAAATTGTATTGTTGCTGTCGTTGAGATAAAGGGCGGAGATCATTTAGGAAGTAAGCAATGCGAGAAAGATATAAACAAGAAAACAAAAACGAAAAAAACAATTATTTACAATATTTGAATCGCAAAAAAAACAAATGGGTTGTTCATAATACAAATATAGAAAGACTAAATGTACCTGCCTATATAAATGTAAAAAAAAAGAAACGAAAGGTATTTAAAATTTTATGTATAATCAGATATAAATGAACCTTTAACATAATGTAAAAAGATCACAAATAATATAATAATTATGTATAATTCGCTATATCAAGAGAATGTAAATTTAATGTTTAGTTAATCCAATTCATCTTTAATCATGATTAAACTTTAGAGATTGTCAAGAAAATGTAGAGAGAAAATTAGAGCTGCAAAGCAGACCCGTTAATACGAACATCATTCAAATTTACGCTCCAACATCAGAAAAGCCAGAAGAGGATATCGAGAAGTTCTACGCAGTTGTACAAAAAGCACTAAAATATACCAAGAAGATCGAGCTACCATCATCATGGATGGTTTCAATGCCAAAGTTGGCAAAAGCAGAATAGAAGATCGTCGGACGACTTTATATGTGGAAGTCACCTGCAGATGCAGCCAACAATATCATCAGAAACCAGACAGACTTTATTCTCATTATAAGATAGAACTCCAACTAAAGAAACTCATCAAAAATAAACCTAAACAGAACCGGGATTATGACACTCTAAAAGACCCCGTAGTTCGTCAGAACGTAAGAGATGTAATGAGAGAAAAACTAGAAACCGCTAATCAACAAGAACAGAGTGTAAAACAAAAATGGAATTATATCAAGGACTTCATGCTAAATGCGAGAAAAGAACATTTGGGAAATAAAACAAGAGTAAAAAATAAAGAATGAATGACTGATGACAGTCTACAGATGATGGACCAAAGGAGATTAATGAAAAAGAGGGACGCGAAGAAATACCAAGAAATTAACCAAACAATTAAAAAAGATATACGAAGAGTCAAGCAGACATGGTTGCAAGGAAAATGTAAACTAATCAAAGAGCTCCAAGTGTAACACGATCATATAAATAAACACCTAAAGATTCGAGAATCCACTGGTCAATACAAGAGGAGAAATACACACCTCCTCATAAACAAAGACGGGAACCTGGCAACGACAGTTAAGGAGAAGTTGGTGACCTGGAAAATGTACATCGAAGAACTTTTCTGGGACTACCGAGGTAATCTTCCAGAAATAAATTGCATGACAGGGCCATCAATAGTAGAAAGCGAGGTGAAAGCAGCTTTAAAACATTCTAAGAATGGTACGGCCACAGGTCCGGACGAAATACGCGATGAACTTATTAAGGTAAGTGAACACGAAGGAGTTAACTGAACTGTTTAATGCCATATACGATTCAGGTAATATCCCAGAGGAATGGCTATTGTCAACATTTTTAACACTACCAAAAAAACGATCAGCCCTATGAGTCCTGCATTTAAGATTTTTCTTAAAATCGTACACGCCAGAATTTACAAGAAATGTGAAGAAAATGTCGGTGAAATGCAATTTGGATTCCTCAATTCCATGGGTACACGTGAAACACTTTTCACCTTACAAGTCCTACTTTGGAGGTGCTGCGATGTCAGTTGTGATGTCTATATTTGTTTTATTGACTACGCCAAGGCATTTGACCGTTGTCAGCACCAGAAAATGGTCGCCGCCTTACAAAGAGTAGGATTGGATGAGAAGTACATTCGGATCATCATGAATTTATACTGGAACTAGCGTGCTCAAGTCAAGGTCGAAGACCAGCTGACCGACCACAAACCTACAATGGGAATAGAGCATAACATATTTACGGTCTACATTTATCAAGTTAAGATCCTTGCTGTGCTGCAGTGTTCTCAGTTTTTAGAACCAAGATGCGGATAGTGAGTTGCTACATTTTTCCATTGTTACTGTATGGAGTTGAAGCATGGACACGGAGGCAAGCCACTGAAAATTGAATGATTAAAGCCTTCGAGATGTGGATCTACAGGAGGATACTAAAAATATCATTTATGGACCATGTCACTAACGTTCAGGTCCTACAGCGCATGACAAAAGAAAAAGAAGTGCTTAATTTAGTGAAACAACGTAAGCTTAAGTACCTCGGGCACGTGATGCGGATCGAAGAAAAATATCGAATTCTTCAAATCTTAGAAGGCAGGATAAAGTATTTGGCATGAGAGGACCGGGATGCCGTCGTATCTCGTGGTTGAAAAACCTCTAACAATGGTTTAGGATGACTTCTGCGGAGCTGTTTAGCAGAGCAGTCAAAAAAACCATGATAGCCTTGATGATCGCCAACATCCGGACCGGATAAGGCACTGAAGAAGAAGAAGATGAAAATTTAAGTGGGCGCTTCAAAACTCAAAATATAGATAAATTTTCATTAATTTTTAGTCGGGGCATTTTTTTTGGTTTCGAATTCCTGCGAAAACCCTTAGTCCAATTTGAAACTATTGTCTACGAACTAATGTTAATACGTTCCAAATTTGCTTCACCAATTTTACAAAAATTACACCAATTTCCATGAAAAATAAACTCAACTTACCGAGTTGTGGTATCGCTCAAACTACGCCGTAAAACATTCCTCAGCGTAAAAATAAAAACTTTTTGTATCTTTCCAGCGGCATAGTTAAAATACGCTAACGATTTGTTTGCTCCACTTTTCAAACTTGAACCATACAAATTATTTTCTAATTTACAAACTTCTAAAAGAAACTACGAAATATTGCATCGTTAATGACCATTAAAATATTTAAAGTTAGGAAAGACAGGCAAGAAGCCAAGTTGGTAAATTCCAAAGACATAAATCAAACGTTCTTGAGTATCTCTAGAGGGATACGCTAACAAGTACAGATATTTTGCAATGAAAAGTTACGTTTTTATTTGTATAGTATAATGTTGACTGATTTGTTTCATTGTAAAAATTTGGTCTATTACTGATCTGGTTGCTTTAATAGACCAGAGAAATAGATAGATCTTTATTTAAATAGAAAAACTAATAAACATAGAATATTAATAAAAATACACTAGAAAATTGTTGATACGTTGTTTGAGCAACGTTTTAAAATTATTGAGACTAGTACATTTTTTTACAGATGTAGGTAGGAACCTTTTAAAAAAGAGCGAATTCATCGTACTTTTATACATTGTTCTAGGTATTTTTTTTGCCTTAGGTTCAAAACGTAGCCAGACAATTGGTTGAATATATAAAAACAATTAACTCTTACACTTCCTTTAGATTCATCACAATTTCCTAACCGTTTGTTCATTCACTTAATTTCCTAACCTTCCCATTGAAACACTATTGGGTCACTATACAAAAAGGATTGAACAGGAACACACGCTTCATGCTAAGGTGCCCTTCATAGCGACTTTTTTTCTAGGTATATCTATATGACTATTACTAAGTTCTCGGAAAGAACCGCATTGAAAATTTAATACTCGTCATTTCGGCACCAATTTTGGAGCCATTATCAAGAGAAATATGGTTCCGTTTAAGTTCGTGGTCTTATTAAGCCTACTCTCCTCACTTATGACGTACCAGTATCGTGTTATGTGGAAAAACAAGAACCGTCAAATGGCACTGAGTTCTCAATCTGCCTACTCTTTAGTGTCGAATGACTCACGGAGCTTCATTTTGTTATACACTATAAAAGCTACACCGATCCTTATTTCCTTTACCTTTATGTGCTTTTGTATCTCGAATACCTTTTTCCAAACATTTTATTTCCTGTGTCCATCCTGTGAGTGTACTACTACTGACATCCATGAGTTTTTACCTTGTCATTATTTTCCTTTGTCAATAAAATTAAATCTTGTATAAATTTGTGGACATCCATGTCATAAAATCAACAAGTTGTAAATTGATCAAACACTAAAACTCCAAAAATATTTACTTTTTTTGTACATCCGTAGATATAACAACCAAATATTGTTTGTCGTACAAGGTGAAAAAGTTTGATCAGAACACAACGATACATAATGCTTTCGTCAACTAAAGTTGAGTCATATGGAGCAAGTTTATTTAATTTTCAAGACTGTTCCTGTTATCTTTATACAAATCGTTATTCACGTTGTAATTTTTACATCACAACAATGGGAAAGAAAGCATAGAGAAAGGCAGCCCTCAGGTATAAAAATAGTCGCGGAAACTGAAGTCTATAAACCAACCATCGGGTCGTATTCCAATTCTTTTTAAAAATATATTTTCATTATGTCGTCTTGATCGGGAACGTTTTAATGGGTCATAGAACTTTTGGGATGATACAGAGAGCTAAAAGATTTATACCGGGATTATTCGGTAAATATGTGTCCTAAATAAAAGGTTAGAAGCATTTTTAAATTGATTAAATATGAGGATAAATTTTGCTTTTAGGGTAGGATCGATAAGTTTTGAGACCAAAAAAATAGTAACAGAATGTAACCCATTCTAAAACGAAGACAATGTGACAAAAATTAAAGGTAAAATAATTTACGGTCGATTTGAGATCGGTTTTTATGTCTTAAACACGCTGTCATTTTTTTGATTTAAAATATATATTTTTCCCCTATTTCGGTTTAATATCGAAACAGCATCCTAAGTTTCAATCGAAAATTCTCACGTCGAAATATCTGCTTTTTTTAAAAAGTCAGTATCCAAAGTCTTAAATAGTCAGTGTAAAAAGTTTTACGTTCGTTGAAAATTCAATTTCCTGATCGTTTAAAAAAAATACAACGGCGAATTTTCTCTGAAAATGAAAAACACTCGAATTCGAAAAAATTATTTTATTCTTTATGTAAGTTATATAATTATTCTTCTCTTTCATTTCGTGTGCCATAACCATGCATCCTTATTTTAGTTTCAGTATTTTCTTCTTTTTGACGTGACAACGTCTTAAATTAGGTTGTGGCTCGGAGTCACTCATGAAAAAGTGTAACGCCCGCTCACGTCTGTTACGATGAGTCACCGAACGAGAGAGAGGCCCGCCGGACCGGCGAATGCCTTGCGTCTCTCTCCCACTCAAACATGATCGGTCCGCTGCGCGCGCAGCACTAGAGAATTAGGCGCGTTTAATCGGTGCGTGCTTGTGTCTCTGTCTTTCTCGAGCGTTCTTGGCGTTGGAAAACCGAGAAAGCGTCATAATACAAGTTCACACGTGTGGTTAAAGTATCGTCAGCTGTGTCTGTAGTGAAAATGTGGAGTGCTTAGTATCGTCATTTACAACAACTACAACAATAAAGGTAAATAATTGTACACTAATATTTCATTATCGTAAACTATGATTGATTGATTAATTGTTAGATTGACACAAAAGTTGAGAAACTGAGTTTATAGGTTATGTCATACTATTGACAAATGTTGATAGTGTTAAGTAAATTATTAGTTTAAATCACTCTGCAATCAATCGTAATTCAGTCGATTGAGAAGAAACAGCGCGTATTGCTAGTCAAACATTTAAAATAACAAATTATAACCTCTAACCTGTCAAAACAAAATCACTCAAATAGAAATTAGTTAAGTTTAAGTTTACATGTACAATGTTTTAGTAAAAAAAATATATTTCTATAGTTAAAATTTGTGCAATTCTTATTTTCATTCAATTCCTTGTTCCTATTGTGCAATTTAATAATATTCATATCAATAAATATTCTACCGAGAAAAAGACGTTGTCACGTAAAATCTTCGCTCGTAAAACCGACTTTACAGGCAACCGATTTTTTACCTAATTTTGCGTTGAAATCTCCCATAATGATGGTATACTTTGTATCATTTTCTTCTAATGCTGTTATCAAATCTTCGTAGAACATTTCAACTACCTCTTCCTGATGTGTTGTTGTGGGAGCATACACTTGTATAACCTTGTATAACCTATAATAGTTGATCTTGTAATTATTATCGTGGTCTATTATAATACAAGCTACTCTATCAGAAACGCTTTTATATGAAGAAATATATGGTGTGAGATACTTTTTGACAAGAAATCCTACTCCATCATAAACGAAATATGTTTCGTCTATTTTCCCTGTATAGTATAGTCGATTTCCAGAGTTTAGATGCGTGTATTGTTCGCCTCTAAAATATATAAAATACGATTTTATATTTTCAAGGTCATAAGTTTCATTTTTGTGCAGGCCACACATATAATACCACCGCAATAAATTTCGATCTTTTCGAGTAGGCATTTTGTCTACGTGCTTTTGTAAAAATCTTCAAATTTAAAAATACTTAAAGAATAGGGGCAACAACGAAATACGATATTTTACCGAAACGAAATCGATGAATGGCCAAGAAACCCGTCACGTACAACTGATCATATTTAAGAAGTTTTTTTTTTGTTCATACGATCTTTTGAAATTTTGCCATTCCTTGTAAAAGAGAATTGTAACATTTTTATAATATAGATAGTATATATTCAAAATTGAAGATTATTATAGTTTTTTAAGATTTTATTGTAGTGCATTAATGGTATACTTAGTAGAGGGATCACAAGTGCCTTCATTATTTTAACGGCCGATCTAATGGTAAAGTAGTAAAAATATTCCGCCTTATAAATATTTTATTGTTGAACATTGGTAAGTTATTAGGACCGACTTAAATCCTAATTAAATAACTCTGCTCGTTTTTAAGGTTCTAAATTCTACGAACTTGAACTACTTAATATTTATAATTTTCACTACCTTGTGTACAAAAAAGGGTCTACATATGTGAAATTATTAATATAATTTCAGTGTATGAGGACTGTATTACATAGGGTTCAAAATAATTAGGAGGTAAGGTCCATTCGCTCATCGCGGCATATTTTGATAGATTCATAGCTGGAAACCTACAACACAAAAGTTCCTAGCTCACAGTATTAACAGCGTAAATAAACTTTTATTACAGACTTCTTTCATTGACAAAAGAAGAATTATTATAAATAGTGGAAGTGTATACTAAACCCATAAAATTTTCGGTAGTATACATTTAAAAAATATATTTCAGTTGTTATAACTATTTATTATATGGTGCAAATAAATAAATATTGATTGTTGGTAATTCGTAAAGTTCTATTTTATTTACTATTTAGTTTGTTTACTACTAATATTGCCTATGAGTACGTGTCCTTGGTTGTCTAGTAATTTCCAGCCACTGTTAGTCTGTCAAAAAGTAACTAACTTCGCAAAAAAATAATTACTAAATGCACTAGACAGTTGGGACTGGCAATAGCGGACCGACTATAGTAAAGGGTTACAGGGTATACAGATAATAGCCTAATCAAGTTTATAAAGTCTTGTGAATATTGCTGTTACACACACTCGCGGTATTTATAGGCTTTCATTCGCGATATTCACACGCGGTTGTTTCTCGTACGAGGGGAGCTGTCTTTATCGGTGTCTCAACACGTGTCTCGCGGTATTAACACTAAGATCAAGAGATAGAGCACATTTGCGTTTGTTGTCTCTACGATTCAAAAGAGGATTCGCGGTATTTTTTCGCGTAACTATCAAAGAGAGAGAGAGAGCGAGAGAGAGAATGTCTGTTACTAGCGGCAATCAACAGTCGAGAGAGAGGACGTCTGTTGCTAGCGAAAGTCAACAGGCAAAAGAGTACGTCTGTTGCTAGTGGCAGTTAACGGTCGAGAGAGAGGGCGTCTGTTGCTAGCGATAGTCAACAGTTAAGAGAGAGTGCGTTTATTGCTAGCGGTAGTCAACAGTCAAGAGAGTACGTCTGTTGCTAGTGGAGTCAACAGTCGAGATTCTAAAAGAGTGGGGTTAAAGTGAGAGTAGGAAGTTTTGGAGTAAGGTAATGATTTTAAAATTGAGCTAGGGAATAATAGGAATTAATACAGCGAAAAATATAACATGGTTTTTCGCATGTGAAAAATTGAACACCTTGTTATTAGGATTAATTTTGGGGTTTTCAATTAATTATTGTTTAAAGATTAATTTGTAAGATTATCTGTTGTGTCTAGTAAAATACAATGTATAATGTATGTCGTCCATGAAAAACAACCAGATGAAAAATAGTCTTTGAGTGAAAAAGTTGTTAGAAGTTGCGATACTTAGGGAGATATTGTTACAATGTGGTGAGCATAGAATTATGATAATGATAACATAGCAAAAGCTTCTATTTAAACCTGTCATTGAAAATTGTCATTTAGAAGAGGCTGCTCCCATTTAAGGGCAAGAATCAGTAAGGCATCAAAGAACCTATTTGACATTAGACAATCTTCTTAATAAACTCAATGGAGATGATAATGAAATTAAGTGCTGTAGAAGAAGTTTGTGAAAGTGAAACAAAAATAGAATATTTTTAACGAAAATAAAACAGTACGGGAGTGAAAATAAATCAATTATTTATATAGATGAGACGTGATTCTGTATACACGACACTCCATCAAAAGGTGGATTTGACAGCAGCGAACACTGAGCAACAAAAGCACCTTTCAATGAAGGAAACCATTTGTGAATCTTGCATCAATTATCACTCTAAGCGGAGTATTTGAAGACTGGTTTAAAAATAAATTGGGCTTAGCACGGCCCTTGCTTTCTTAAACCCTCGCTGTGTTTATTGCTGGTTTACCGCTTGCCAAAATTATGCATAAGTCAAGGCACTATATTTTGTCAATGTACAGCTCGTTAATAAAAAAACTGATACGACTCTTAAAGCATATTTTGTAAAAAATTGAGTAGTGTATTTTGAAGAATAAATACTTATTATTTACATACTCTCGCTGTCACTGCCAGATCTTAAAATTTGTCAAATGACTTATTCTGTTCAACCTCAAAAATTGGCTCCACGTGCTAACAAAGAACTAAAAGCAAGAATTGTAACGAAATTAGAAGATATTTGGTCACTATCTGCTGTAGCGAACCATTTTAACGTAAACAGAACAACATTTTTTAATATTAATAAAATATGGAGAGAACAAGAAACTCTCGAAAGAAAGCAAGGTTCTGGAAAATATCTACCGCCCATGAAGATCGTACGCTTTTGGAGAGATTAGAAGAGAATCCTTTTGAAGATGCGAAAACTGCAAGAATTATGTCACAGTTTCCGGGAAGAAAGACAACAACTTGGCGCAGAATTAAAGCATCGCGTCCTGAGTACCGAACTGCAGCAAAAAAAAAACAGAAGCAATCAAGACTTATATTAGCTTTAAACCATCAGCTACAAAATCAAGATTTTTGGGAAAGGGTAATATTTACAGATTAGAAAAGTTTTCAATCTTCTAAAAAGGGCAAAATTGGGGTATATAGACCAGATAATAATAGATTTAATCCTCTATATGTTGATAGATATCGAGCAGCTGACCATTTTAGGGCCAATTTATGGGGATGAATTTCATCTAGAGGAAGGACAATGGGAATGGTATGGCGTATTGATGGCAGGTTTGTTGGGCAGACTTATCTGAATATTCTAGAAAGGATTATGTTTCCCAGTGTAGAACAGTTCAACCCAGAAAATAATTTTATCCCCCAACAAGATAATTGTTCTGTTCATACTACAAATATAATAAACCAGTGGCTTCAGAATAACAATATCGAAACCTTACCATGGCCCAGCTATAGTCCAGATTTAAACCCAATCGAGAATGTATGGGGGGTTATTATAAGACGGTTGTATCGGCGTAATTTTATACCTCAAAATGCTGAAGAGCTGTGGCACGGTATACAACAGGTTTGGGAAGAGATATTACAAAATATTAATCTTATCTTTACATATCTTAATTTAGTATAGTTGTGACAGTTGTGACATACCCTCGTTTTCTTTCGAGAGTTTATTGTTGCCTCCATTTTTTATTAAGATAGAAAAACTGTGATTCTGCTTATGTTAAAATGTTTTGCTGCCTCTGATAGTGTCCAGTTATCTTTTAGTTTGGTTACAATTCTTAATAATAAAATAATAACTACAACTCTATTTTATGTAAAAACCATCATTTATGTACTCTTTATAAAATGCGGGAATTCAAAATAATATCAAAATTTAGACCTTAATAATTATTACAATTTGTTTGTTTGTTTGGGTTTATATGACTGCGGATACTAAATCCATTCGCCAATCTTACAATTTTTACTAATTTTTTCATTAGTCATTGTTTCTTATACAATCTTTTCCTAAATATATTACTAAGTAGTATTGATCTCTAATACATAGTCTTTTTTTTTTGGTAATTTGTTTCTAGTTTTTTTTTTCTATCAGGCGCTTTTTAGTTATTTATATAATAGGTGATGAGGTCCTCAGAGTTCTACAGCAAACTCTTATGCAGCTATCTACTTAATTCAATAGCTACTTTACTGTGGACTGTCCAAGTTCCTCATTTTTTCTCTTTTTTTTTATTTTTATTTTTTTTATTATTATTTTTTTAATTAATATTTGAGTCCGCTAGATGCAAAACTTTGTATTTACTGTATAAGTCAAACTGAGTTAATTGCAAAAAACTGATAAATTTTGCAAAAAACCTTAGACATAATAAATTGCACTTTTTTGTGATAGATAAATGTTTTATTAGGTAAAATATAATGATTTTTTTCTTAGAAAAGTTATTGGGTTTGCTAGAAAAGGAAGAAAAATTTGAAAATACCGAGTTTTGCAAGTGAACTATGTAAATACAGATTTATGCAACTAACATTTGCAAATACATGATAATAGTCAACCATTAACGATATTAGTGGTTGTTATATTAGTCTGTTTTCTAAACCTAGTGTGTTAGGAATAAGGAAGAAAGCATGTGGAAGTAAACTTTTAGTGAAGTTTATTTTTATCCAAAGTACAAAAGGTATTACAAATTATAATATGTATATATTTATATTAATTCCTAAACTCTAAGTTCCTCTGGGTCCTCATCATCAATATGATCATTTTCTGCAGCACTCTCGTTATTATTTGCTTGTACGCCAGTATCTATAATTTTATAAAATTTGAGATCCGGCTGGTCTCTCCAATTTTCACCAAAATGGTTTCTAAGGAGAGTGCCTATGGACGATTTATCTCCTTTCAATGAACATCCAATCTGTTGTAACTTTGGTTTCAATAAAGAAATCTTTTTCCCTTTTCGTATTATAGACTTGCTGAACCCTATGTCAGAACGATAAAATATTTCCCCCCTTACCGTAGCCATATAATCTTTGTCCTTAGAAAATATAAATCGTTTCGTTGCATTACTTTTAAAATTCCACTGGGAAGGTTTTTTAACAACAACGTCACTCGTCTTTCTCCAGTCTGATATCTGCCAGTCTTTACCAAGTCTCAGCACCTTTGAGTGTTTTCCAATTATGTCTTCATATTCTTTTCTGTTTATTACAACGTTCTTCTTTTTTATCTCCCTTTCTACCACACCGAAAATCCTATCTGGTGGCAAAAAGGAATGACCAACAACAGGAAACGTAAACTCCACTTCCTTGATGTGACCAGGTGCTTCATAAACCAACCAGTAGATTATCATAGACATCATCGTGCTATTTTTGTTCTGTCCACCACATCCATCTGCAAATAGGTGAACTTTTTCGATTTGATTTTTAATCATGAGTATCATGTACAGCAGAGGCAACAGCATTTGAATCTTTTGGATGTTCAAACTCCAGCCACACATATGACGTCACATTTGCAGAAGAAAGATGGGATTTCGAATTTCCAGCCACGATGGTGAAATTATAAAAATTTATTTGCTGTGAGAAATAAGCCGCCTGGTCGGGAAGCTTTGGCAAAGAAAGATTTTTTTGACAATCAAAAGAAAATATTTGTATGTTATGATTTGATTCATTTTTTAACAAAGAATAAAAGGCTTTAGCTCTTAACGTATGAACTCTCTGCTCTGTTATAACCTTTAACTTTTCTTCTTCTGAATTTTCTTTTCTCAAAATTTCCTTCGCTCTGAGACACGCAGAACAAGTATCTACTAAGGGAGTGCCGAATGATATGTTGTAGTGTTCATTAACGTATGTTCGGAAATATGATAACTTTACGGAATGATGTGGATGACGTTGACAATACATTCTGTAAAGCTTTGTAAAATTCAGATCACATGGTAAATACAATCTAGTCGATCGTCCTCTATTATAATGACTCTCTGCACCGTTCAAACGCCCCATAAATGTTTGGATAGATAATTTTATTGGATCAAATCTACCTTTTGTTGTATCTCCCCCTCTTCTCTCTTTTGGTATTTCACCCCGGATAACAAACGTTCTTACAACACGCTCTATTCTTTCAGAACTTAAATGAGTTATTCCAAGAAATGCTGTCTTGCATACTCTTAAAAGTCCATCATCTACTGTAGAAACAAAATATTTAATTGAAATTCCATGTAGGTTTGTACCTGATCTCTTGGGCTTATGACCTTCACAAAATTTCAGCAAAAAAATATCTTGTTTTATTTTGTCAGTTGTTGAATACAGATTATTATGGAAACGCTGAATGTCTCGCATCTTTAAATCTATACAACAATACACTTTCTTTGTATGGTTACAGGTGGGAAAACCGGGTAAATCCTTAGGTTTATGCCTAAAAATATTGACAATAAGTCCCAAACCTATCTAGTTAATTGTAGACACCTCTTACCTCTTAAGTTTCATTACATTTCGTTTCCATTTTTCTGTTTGTACAACTCGTTTTCTCCCTTTTCCTTTTTCACAAGGTCTAATATGCACATGAAGATCCATAATGTTAATTATTTGCAATAAACTTGGTGTTTTTAGTACTCAAATAACAAACAGTGAAACCGGTAATGGCGAATGATGGAATAATTGACATGTGCACATGAGACGTGTCATGTGACTCAAACAATGTAAGCGATTGACCAATTGCAATTACACAGTTATGCAACTGGCATAGGCTGACAAATACAGAGTTTTGCGTCTGATTCAAGATTTCTAATGCCTTTTTCTTAGTAAATACCTTACTTTGCTGCTTATTTTCTACATCAGCAGATAGCTTTAACATGTGACAAATAACTGTCAGCTAAAACTCAATTTTTACAATTTTTGCAAATACAGAGTTTTGCATCTAGCGGACTCATTTATTTCTTATATTTTTTTATTTTATTTTTTTATTTATTTTGTAATTTTCTTTTTTTATTTTTTTTTATTCTAACAAATTACAAAGAAATACTTACTCTATATTTACAATTACAATTTGAGTTTAATATCTAAAATATTATTACAATTTATGAATTAACATAAAATATGTAATCAATTGTTTGTTTGTTTGTTTTATTTGTCTGTCATAATAAATATAATATAATGTTAGACCAATCAAATGCACTGCTCAAAATTATCAAATCTTGCTAAGAGTTGTATCAGTTTTTTTAGGAACCAGCTGTATCTTACATAACATTAATTATTGCTAACCGAAAGGAGAATGTGTATTGAATGAAGAAGGAGACCAGTCTATTTGTGAAGAAAAATATTACTATATACATTTGTTTCGTAAATTATTACTCTTACTATTACTCTACTGTTTGTATAATCAACATAGGAGTTTAGATATGAAAAATCCAGCAGAATCATAGTTCCCATGACTCAGGTGGGCGTAGCAGAGACAGTCGTTCTTTCGTAACGGTTTTAATTCAATTGAAATTTGAACTTGTACAAACTAATACTAATATGGAAATAAGTTTTAATAAGTACATAACGGAAGTGAACATGGGTGTCCCAAGACCTACCCACGCGTTTTCTTTGAACCATTCACGATTTAACGTAATTTATCAGGTGAATAAGCACCACAAGATTGCCATGCCGTCAAAAATGCTTTGGGGGATTATTTATTGGCTTTGTAAGTTGTAATTAACGTGTATAAAGATATTTTAGAGTTGAGAAATCTCAGTGACAGGGAATATTGGTTATAATTCAGCGGTGGTAATTTCTACAGTTCGTTAAGGACACGAAAGACGTATTTTAAATTTAAGAATTATGAAAATTTGTAATACTTGTCAAGAATAATGGATTTCAAAATTTATAAGACAATAAAATAAAAATATAAGAAGGTAGAAGTTTGAGGACGAATGTAAATGAGTATCAGAAAAACAAGTAATTACAACCAGCCGTGGTGATATTCTTATTACGTGAGCGTATTTATTCTGCCACTTACCTATTCTTTTGTACATTCTTTTTTGCAAATATACTTATTCCATCGTAGTTCTTTTATCAGAAACCAATGGGAAATTTAATACCGAAACCAAAAATAACTCGACTATTAAAAACTAGAATAGACACATTATTATTTACCAATTGATCAAATGAGAACCAGATCAAGTTTAAACATAAATAAACAGCTGTAATCGATATAGGCATTAATCTTTACCAATTAATAAAATGAGATCACAACACAGCACTTAGACTCTGTCTTGGTGCATTTCGAACGTCACCGGTGGAAAGTTTATATTCTGAAAGTGGGGAGCCTTCATTATATCATCGCCGAATTTCCTTAACACTTTCACACGCAACGTCAATAGCATCAAATGTAAACAAACCTCTATTTAATAATACGTTCACTAATAAATATATAAATCTCTTTACCAATAGTACCAAACATAAGCCTTACTATGAGCGAGTACGGTGTTACCTGAGATGTCTTAATATCGAATTCCCAATTACCTTTCCAATCAGTATTAAAATTTCCTCTCCTCCTTTGATAATTAATACCCCCAATTTAAATACTTGTCTAACCCAATACAACAAACATAACAACTATTACGCAGAGGTTAAGAATAATCTAGATCTAATTCTCCGTCAGCATTACGAACATTGCTATAAAATTTTTACAGATGCATCTAAGTGTGATAAAGGAGTAGGTGCTGCATTCGTTACTCCAAGCGATACATATCAATTTCGTCTTCCAACCTTCTTTTCGATTTTCTCCGCTGAGCTCTATGCAATGTTTAAAGCTATCATGCATATAAATTCTAATAACATTCCTAACTGTGTTATCTTAAGTGACTCACTAAGCGCCCTTCAAACCCTTAAACAGATCTATCCTAAAGGTCCCCTTGAGAAACTGATAAAACTAGAACTCATGAAGGCTCAAGAAAATTCTAGGAGTATCAGATTTATATGGATCCCATCCCACATTGGCATTGCTGGCAACGAAAGTGCAGACCAGTGCGCGAGTGAAATTGCTAAATGTGCCGATATAGAAAAAGCCGAGAATTGAAATACCGCGAGTGATATAAAAGCTTTTATAAAAAATCGAGTTTTGTGCAAATGGAAAAACGAATGGCAATCTTCTCAAACATCACTGAAGCAAATTAAAAATGACGTTACAGCTTGGGAACCCTCAACCAGGAACAAAAGAGAACAATTGGTGATAACGAGATTACGAATTTTACACACGAAACTTACTCACTCATATTTATTGTCCAAAAGTGATCCACCTATTTGTTAAACATGTAATGTACAAGTAACCGTTAACCATTTATTAATTGAATGCCATAGATTTGCCAATTTTCGTCTTACATTTAACATACCTAACAGTTTAAGTCATTTATTAGGCACTAATTTTTCAGTTAGTAATATTGTAAATTTCTTTAAAGGCTCCCCCAAACCAACGCGGAAAATTCGCATTACCTGCGGAATTCCGTACCGCATACGATTCGCATTGAATTGTTTCCACTGTGGTAAGTATACAAGTTCAGACAAGTACGATTTTCGTCGTTCGGGCATGCGTTTTGTCTGCGTATTTATTCGTCCGGAATCTTAGTTCGCACTCGACAGCGTTTTTATTAGTCTCGCAGTGGTTTCGCATGTGAAAAAATTGAAAATGGAGAGAATTATTGAGTTGGTTCGAAAGTATCCTATTCTCTATGACCTTTCTCATGAAGATTATAAAAATGTAAGGAAAAAGGACAAGATTTGGACTAGAATAGGAGAAGAAATAGGCGAAAATGGTGAGTAGTTTTACGATTTGTATTGGTTTATTTTTCTACATCTAAGACTAAAGAAAAGCAGAGGCCTAAACAATACTATATTTACTGCAAGAAGAGTCCATTATTTTCATCGTGAACAATCTATTCATAGTCCTGAATTAAAATACGTGGCAAATTTTTCTCGAACAGAAAATGCCAGTCTTGCAGCTCTCCTTGGGTCATTGTCCAAATTTTGAAATGCTCCAAGTTCAGGCTCTGGTGGATCTAAAAGTTCTATGAATCTATCATCACATTTTTTTGTCCTTAGAAAATTATGCAAAATACATGCAGTTTTCACAATGAGAATACTAGTATCAATTTTTGTTTCCATTGGTCTGTAGAATATACGCCATTTTTGTGCCAATATTCCGAAAGCGTTTTCTACTACTCTTCTCGCTTTACAGAGCCTCACATTATAATTTTCCTTGAAAATATCTGTTCTGCTTTGACTGTATGGAAAGGGCCTCAACAAGTATGGTTTTAGTGCAAAGGCTTCGTCTCCAATTAAGACATGGGGGGAAAGTTCATTCTGGCCTGGGAGATTTTTCGGCTCAGGTACACCCATCTGATTTGTTTCAAATCTTCTTCCCATGTTGGAAGCTTCGAATATTCCACCGTCGCTGTTTTTACCAAAACCGCCAATATCAACTGAAATGAATTTATAATCTGGGCCAACAATAGCCATTAATACTGTAGAAAACTTATTCAAATAACACCAATAATTAGATCCTGTTTTGTCTGGACACTTGATAGTAACATGCTTGCCATCGATGCTACCAATACAATTTGAGAATCGCCAGGTATTTCTAAAACCTTCTTCAGATTTTTTCCATATTTCTGTAGTTGGTTCGGGCAAGTAAATATGTTGCAAATTTCTACATAAAGCTTCACAAACTTCTACAACTATGGCACTTACAGTCGAAAACTTGACTCTAAAACTATGGCCTATTGTATAAAATGTATCTCCGGTAGCCAGATACCTAAAAAAGAGTATTTTGTTTCAGGGGATGAGATTAAAAAAAAAATGGAGGAATCTGCGCGATACGTACGCTAAGTACATAAGAACTAATAAAACTAGAACTGGACAAGCGGCAAGCGATAAAAAAAATGGATATGGGCAGATCATATGGAATCGTTCAAACCGTTCCTAAATTTTGCTAAGACTGCATCCAATGTCACAGATGTTGATACACAAGAATCTGAAGCATTCCCAAATAAAGAATCACCCGAAAATATATTAACGGATGAAAATTCCGCAGTACAGAAACCAACGTGTAGTAAAAATCTACTAACAACTCAGACAGATGATTCCCAGAATAAGATTCAACCCTCCTCATCGAAACCTACTCGAAATGAAGCTCCTAGGGTTACTCTTTCAAATGAAACTCCTTCTACAGGCAGAACAAACAGAAAACGCAATTCTGAGCCATCCACATCTGTGAAAGATATGATCAGTTATTTTGAGAGCAAAAAGAGAGTAGTGCATGATGCTACCGATCAACTGTTTTTGGCTCATGCTTCTACGGTAAAATCTTTCTCTCCTAGAAGGCAAATTGAAACAAAAATGAAGATTGCGCAAGTTATCATGAAGCAGGAGTTGCTTCAATTGGAGGAAAGTTCTTTGAATAGCCATCAATCTAGAGCTGAAAGTACAGACACCTATCAAAACCCCTCTTCCGTCGGAAGTATTTCGGTTGTATCCCTACCTTCACCAAATGACACTGCATTACCTAAACAATCGAATACTTCTGGGTTCTATGAAGTGAATTGTGAAAATAATTATGTTACACTACACAACTTGGCGCAGAGTTGCAACCAAGCAGCTTCTCATAATCCATCAGTTTCCAACTATGTCAATTCCTTTGACCCTTACAATACATAAAGTATATTTTAGAGTTATTTTGATCCTTATTCTCTTTTACTGTAGTAAATTAATGATATAAATAATGCCTGCAGTTTTTTTTTCATTTTCTTACCTTAATGTTATGGCCAACCGTTCTTCGGGAGAAATAGCTTCTCGGTAATTCATGTCTGATTTTCTATTATCATTTTCTACACGGTGCAACAGTTCATCGAAACAATCTATTGTCATTCTAAAATAAATGTAGCATCTTTTATCGTCTTTTCGTAATTGAGGCATCAGCGTGTGATATTCCCCACATTTTAGTCTTTCTAGATTGATATCATGAACCCATTTTCTTCTTTTCCTAAGATTAAATTCATAATATAGTCCATATTGTTGTTTTAGGATAACTATAGATAATAATTTTACCTTGAATTGTCGTCCTCCATTGCTAACATTACAAGAGCTTCTTTTTCATCTGATGATGTATACATTTTTGTGAAGAATTGAGATCACTGAGTAGTATTCTTTGTTTTTCGTTGTCACCAACTCTTCTCAATACTAGACACATACGAGTATGACGCGAATATATTCGCTTCAACATGAAGTTCTTTACGAATTCCGTCAGGAATTCGACTGCGAACTTTCCGTCACGAATCCGCTGCGAATAATTCGCGTTGGTTTGGTGGAGCCTTAAATCTATAGGAATATATTTTATAAACTCTAATTTTGTTATTCTGTAGCCGCCGCTAATAACCATTATGGTGGATGCGGCTGTAATTTCTAAATAAAAAGAAAATAAATAAAATGAGAAATAATTTTACTAATAGAAATTTTTAATACCAAAAATAACTCGAATTTTAAATACTAGAATATTTAATAGAACCAGATCCAATTTAAATATAAATAAACACCTGTAATAGATACAGGTCTTAATATTTACCAAATAATAAAATGAGAACGTTTTACTAATAGAAATTTTTAATACCAAAAATAACTCGATTTTTAACAACTAGAATATTTAATAGATCCAGATCCAGTTTAAATATAAATAAACACCTGTAATAGATACAGGTCTTAATATTTACCAAATAATAAAATGAGAACCTGATTTTACTAATAGAAATTTTTAATACCAGAACCAAAAATAACTCGACTTTTAACAACTAGAATATTTAATAGATTCAGATCCAGTTTAAATATAAATAAACACCTGTAATAGATACAGGTCTTAATATTTACCAAATAATAAAATGAGAACCTGGTTTTACTATAGAAATTTTTAATAGGAAAAATAACCCGATTTTTAAAAACTAGAATATTTAATAGAACCAGATCCAGTTTAAACATAAATAAACGCCTGTAATAGATACAGGTCTTAATATTTACCAAATAATAAAATGAGAACCTGGTTTTACTAATAGAAATTTTTAATACCAGAACCAAAAATAACTCGACTTTTAACAACTAGAATATTTAATAGATCCAGATCCAGTTTAAATATAAATAAACACCTGTAATAGATACAGGTCTTAATATTTACCGAATAATAAAGTGAGAACCTGGTTTTACTAATAGAAATTTTTAATACCAAAAATAACTCGATTTTTAACAACTAGAATATTTAATAGATTCGGATCTCCAGTTTAAATATAAATAAACACCTGTAATAGATACAGGTCTTAATATTTACCAAATAATAAAATAAGAACCTGATTTGACTAATACAAATTTTTAATACTGGAACCAAAAATAACTCGACTATTAAAAACTAGAATATTTAATAGAACCAGATCCAGTTTAAACAAAAATAAACGCCTGTAATAGATGCAGGTCTTAATTTATCAAATAAT
This sequence comes from Diabrotica undecimpunctata, assembly GCF_040954645.1. NCBI lineage: Eukaryota > Metazoa > Arthropoda > Insecta > Coleoptera > Chrysomelidae > Diabrotica > Diabrotica undecimpunctata. The sequence continues at coordinate 161,038,179 of NC_092806.1, read as the reverse complement.
AAAATGAGAACCTGATTTTAATAATAGAAAGGAAAGTACTGAGGAGAATACTAGGATTCTCAACTTTATAAGGAAGCACCACTGTCAGACTTTATTAGAATACAAAGATTGCAATGGTCTGGACATTGTGATAAGAATGGAAGAGGATAGACTATCAAAAAGAGCTCTGAATGCTAGAATGCAGAGGAGACTGGTTGGTAAGCCAAGAAAGCACTAGGAGGACATAGTAAACAGCGACGCACAAGAACTTTTAGGAGTCCGTGTCAGGACTCCGTGCCGTGGAGGCAAAAAATTAAGGAGGCCAAGGCTTAATTTGGACTGTAGTGCCGTAGAAGAAGAAGGATGGGAAAAAGTTTTAAATAAATAAAAAAACAAAACTCATCAGTTGTGACAGATTTAACATTTTCTTTATAGGTTTCTTCACTTTTGAAATTCAATGTAACATCCTTAAACTACATCAGCAACAAATCACACACGTATTTACGATTGTATCCTGCGAGGCGGTTACAACTAGGCATAGAAATTATTCACCCTCGTAAATCGAAGTCGGCAGATCAAAATACTCGCGTTCTACTTCTCATTACCTGGTCTGCCATAAATTTTACTCCATCTCGTACACAAATGTAAACAGAATATTAAATTTACAATATAGTTGGCCCAAATACGATGTTGTGTGTACCGAACAAAAAATCATGATCTGTTTCAGATAAAGAAGACAATAAAATCGAGGTTTGATATAATGTAGAGCTTACATCTTGTGATATGGTACTAATTTACTATCTTCTTTGTTATTAGTTCACGATTTAAGATCGTGAAGTTTATTCGGACGGTTGGAATTCAAAGACAATAGACTATACCGTTTCATTGAGACAATTCTTTCTAACTAAATTGAAAGACACAGTTTGCTTAATCTGCAAGTATATATACGAATTGCAAAATATGACTCTTATGATGTTTTTTAAACTTTAATTTGCCTTAAGCTTAATTTTGCAAAACAAATAAATTTCTCTTAATTCATTTATAATATCAGGGCTATTTTTTATCGTTTATTTTTCTACGTGGATTTAAAGTAATATCTATACTATTGCCTTTGAGGGAAAAATGGACAATGGGAAAATAAATGAAAATAACTTAATTTGCGATAATAAATTACACAACAATTTTTAAAAATTACTTTCAATACAAGTATTTCGAAGTTTTACGTCTCATCAGGAGAACTTGTGGTAGCTCGAATTGAAATGCTGTTTATCTATATGGCTGCTATACCTGACATTATAAACTTATGCCTATGAAGATAGGCCAATACCGACACAATCAACTATTAGTTGAATGTGTCGGTATTGGCCTATGTCAGTATGTCAAACTGTAGAAAATGTCGGATCTATCAGGCTAAAAGAAAATAAGTTTTGATGACTTCTGTATCATAACACACAAGAAGGTATGTAACAGCAGAAGATCCACGTAAAGAAGCGTCGCAAAAGCCATGAAGCTCACAGGAAATAATTCCATTTAAAGAAATATGACGAGGTATAGTAAACTTAGATACCTGATGATACAAGAGACTGTAAAACAAATAAGGCTATCAAAGATATTGATGTACCTTTAACATCTAATAGAACATCACCCATCAATGACATTAATGCACCTTCTACATCATACAGTACTTCACCTGGTTTGAAAACCTCCAGAAGTGGTAGAGTCATTCGCCCTCCTGATAGATTTACCTATTGATATATTTGTGAATTATTGTTACTTATGTACTTATGATATATTATGTGAATTAATTTTTGTTTATTTTGTTTTTATTAAAGGGGACGTGTTATGTATGGTTTTCATGTACGGATATACTTGGCAACGTTGCACTTGGCAAACGGAACCTCAAGTGCCAGCAGGGACATGACAACCATACATGACAATAGATTTAGGTTATGGACTACATGTGAACTGAGTTAATGTTAATTTATACAATACTTATAAAGCTTAATAAATTAATAAAACCTATCGTAAGAAGCTTTATGTTATGTCCAACAGTCCTAAAGAGGAATACATTACAGTATAGGCAGTTCAATTTTAAATTGTTCCCACCTTGAAGTAATTTCCAAAGGTGGAGTTGCATCCCAATCTAAATTAAGTAGCCAAAGACGTTGAATAATAGTCTTCACTATCAAAGTGACAGGATTAAGAATACCGTAAGGATCGAATATGCGAGCTATTTGGGATAAGAGATTTCGTTTTGTACAGGAAGCTTGAAGAGGTAAAATTTTGTAAAAGAAATCATCAGATGATGGATTCCATCCAAGTCCTAATACCTCCAACGAAGATTGATCTAAGTCAAATGAAAAAGACTGTTGCAGAATATGATCCAAAGGAATATTAGCGAGAGAGAATAACTGAGGGGCATTACTTGCCCATTTTCGTAACTCAAATCCACCACATTTCAATAAAGATATTAATTCTTTTATAGCAAGAACACTATTTTTTAAAGAATCCTTTCCTGTCACCACATCATCTACGTAAGTATCTTTTAGGAGTATAGATGAGGCTACAGGTAAGTCCGGTTCGTCGAGTGCTAGCTGCTGTAGAGTACGAATTGCAAGATATGGTGAGCTAGACACACCGAAAGTAACCCGAGTAAGTTCGTATTCAGCAATAGATTCCTGTTCCGAAAAACGCCAAAGTATTCTTTGAAATCTTTGTTGCTCAGGAGCGATAAGAATCTGAGTAAACATGGATTTAATATCGGCAGTAAAGACATATTCAGAAACCTGAATTTAAGCAATAAATTTACAAGATTTGTAATTTTGGACCTGAATATAACGTATCGTTTAAAGACGGAAAGTTAGGGGCGTGTGCAGAAGCATCAAACACAACGCTCAATGGAGTAGTACTGGACTCCTTGTAAATACAATGGTGTGGTAGATAATAAGCATTATTTATTGCCGTACTTGGCTGAATAGGATTTAAATAATGATTATCTATGAAACTTTTGATTGAATATTGAATCTTAAGTGATTCATTTTTGGCAAATCTGCGCTCTAAAGAACTAAATCTTTGTAAGGCTAAACGTTTCGTGTCGCCAAAAAAAGGTATTTCATTTTTGAAAGGCAGCTTTACTCAAATCTGCCCTCGGAATTTCTATAAGTGATATGAGTATACAGCTTCTCACAGAACGAGTCTTCCGGAGAATAAGATTTAACTTCTGGTACTTCCTCAATGGCCCAGAATTGTTTTAATGTCGCATCTAATTGCTCAGAATCATTAGCAGAAAATGACGTAAAAAAGGTATGAATATTTGTTATATTTGTAGGTGGAATATTTCCCATCAAAACATAACCGAAACTTATTTCAAGAGCTGAAAGCTGATCATTACGGGTTTTAATAATTCCTCCTGTTAAGATGTAAGGAAAAATATTTTCTCCTAATACAACATTAACTTTACCTGGAATATTTGCCATTTTATCAGCCAACCTTAAATGTTGAAGATACGGCAAGTTGTCTAAAGAAATTGGAACAGTTGGCATGTTTTGACAGATTTGAGGAAGAATTATTGCATCTATCTCGCAATGAAAGTTTATGTCATAAGACGAAGAAATGTTCAATTTTACGCCTGATTTGGCTGGGGTGCACATTCTATCAAGACCTTGTATCGATAAAGCCGCATTGAATTTAGGGAGACTTAATTTGTCTGCACATTCTTTACTAATGAAGTTAGCTTGAGACGCACTGCCTAACAAGGCTCTAACTTCCAAGGCTTTACCAAAACACTGAGAGAGAAAACACTCAACCAAGTTCGGAAAAAGAGGGAAATTATTGTTTGTAGTTTTGCTGAAATTAGTGATCCTTGTTTAATCCAAACTATTGCTGGAGAAGTTGACATGAATGATAGAAATGTCAGGAATATTTTGAAACGAAACTGTTTCCGTTGTTTTAAAGTTTCAACTACTGAAGAGTTATTAGCCGATGACAATTTCAAACGCAACGAATCTACGTTTTCGTTACATCGGAAGCATAATCCTTCCGTTTGGACAGGTATTTTGGGAGACTATTTCCTCGATCCATTTTTATTGAAGTAAATTAAACGGGTAATAAATATTTAGAATTGTTGCAAAATCAAATTATTCCGGCAGTTCAATTACTTCATGTTAACTTTTACAATATTTGATTTCAGCAAGACGGCTGTCCTGCTCACAATAACGAGCAGTTTAAAATTATGGAGAACTCAAAATTATTTATTTAATGAGTATGCTTGTAGCGACCTCTATGTAGTAAAAAGAAGACGAAGGAGGGTTCGATGACGAATAAGGTGAAGTTCAAATCCAAGCTTGCTGGAAGCTATTGGACGATGCTAGGAATAACCTCTTATTCCGACAATACATCTATAGTTAACCCTGCAAAACACCATCTTTTGCACTCTTTACGTAGAGAAAAAACGAGAAAAGAAAAACGTTAAAATGAAAGTAGAACATTGCTTTTCTTTTTAATTCGAGCTCCACAATTCTTCTACATGTATTTCTATGTCTCATTTCTCATTAGGAAGTCTTGTGCCAGTCGAACTTAAATGAAATGCTGTTTATCTATATGGCTGATACCACCATAGTATACTCGTGAAACTCGTTCCAGTACTATACTTTCATAAATGAAAAAAAAATCTACTATAAAACAAAAAAAAACGAATGTTTATACTTTTTAATAGTTCTGATTTTTTCATTTCACTGTGTGTTTTTTTTATTGACTTTGTTTGGGTTTCACCTTGTAGCTCTTCATCTTTTACCTCTTATATAATATAGCTTTGTCCAAAATATGTTTGTTTTAATCCTACTTTTACGAATTTTAAAAGGAAATACAGACCTTTAATTTATAGATATTAACAATATTCGAGTACGGACCTAACGTCTATTAAAAAATTTAGAAACCGTATCAACTACATTGTACTTTAGCAAATATTGTCTTAAAAAGTGATTTACTAGCTGCGTTTTTGCATTATGCACATAAACCGCATAATGTATTGTTTTTACGGAAACTCCATCCTATCATTACTACATCGCTAGATTGGTAATACCAGCCATTATGTAATTTGCGAATAACCAGACCGATGCTATTACAACACTTGAGGTAATCGGCGTGGAAGCAACACCTTGGATTATTTCAGTTGAAATTGTCACGTTAACGAAGGATAAAGTTTTAATTTATGAGAATTATATTGTTAAATCAAAAAAGTTTATAATTAGCCTAGGGAAATAACCAAAAATACAGTGAAAAAACGGATTTTTTAGTTTTCCAAAGAATTACTTCACTCCCAAAGGACTTTCTAATTATCAATAAAAAAAGTTAAAGCTTTATGTGCCAGTACAGTGTGTTTATTCAGTTTATTTATGAGCTTCAAAATACTGAAATTTTGGAATAAAGCTTAATTAATTTTAAACATTTTTCAAGATTCTGTTTAATAGAACAACACCTCCTTCATTCAAACGTCTTTGAATTTCAAATATCTTTCCAATTTTTTTTTTATATTTTCCGATTTATAGCACTGCAAAAAATTGTTATGTTGTTAGATTGTTAGACTGTCGAAGAAAACACTGTATTTTTGCTCATTTCCCTGTGCCAAATTGAATTTTTGGGGCCTTATGCATTTGGTCTGTGTATACTGGTCAAACTTTGTAATTAGGACCCTTAAGTTTTAGGTATAATGTGAAGCAAATGTGATTTGAAAACTTGAAAAATATACATTTCTGACAGAAATGTTTTTAATTTACTAATTAGAATGTTAGAGAAAGAAGTTACCAATGAGAAACGGTCTCTGAAAGAGCCGTAACATTCATAATCACTAGACTTCGGCAAATATGCAAATAAAAATGTAGAAAATATGCGCATAAATATGCACGTGTTTACCCGAAAATATGCAAATATTTTACAAAATATGCATACAAATAAATAAAAAAATCGTAAAATAGTAACAATTTTATTTAAAAAAAAAAGTGTACATAACTAAATATTTCCTACTATTCATTAAGATTTACATTTATTTTAAGTAACTACATCATTTTTAAGTATGAATAAACTTATTTAGAATTATGGTAACAATAAATGACCAAGTGGTGTTCAAAATTTTCTAACAAAAACTTGTGGCTTCTGTCTGAGTACATATATTTATATATGGAAAAACTTCGTTCAACATCAACTGATGTAACGGGAGCATTTTTCAAACTAACCAAAACATTTGGTTTTAAATTAATTGTTTCCGAAATATTTCCAGCTAGAACACTGACTACTTCAGAAAGAATATGGTAACCTTTATTTTTTTCCATAGTAGCTTCAAATTTTTTTAAAATATCTTTTTCAATATTACCTCTAACGTTCCGACAACATGACGCAAATTCTTTTATTAATGCTGTACTTTCGAACAATGACAGTTTTGGTGATTCTAACCGAGTAATTGTTTTTTGAACAAAACTAAAATTTGATTTTATAAATGAAAGTTCTTGTTGAAGCAAGTTACTCTGAAAAGTTTGTTTAGAATCCAAAAGAGATTGGGAACTTTCATCTGTTAACGTATCAATTATGTTCTTTATTTTAACAAAATGATCTGCATAAAAATTAGCTGCTTCTAACCATGTTCCCCATCGCGTTAAAATAGGTTGTGGTGGAAGAGGAATGTTAGGTAGCATTTCTTTATAAAGTTGAATTCTTATAGGAGATTTAAGAAATACTTTTTTGACACTGGATATCATGGTATTTACAAGAGGAAACTTTTTTCGTATTTCCTCTGCAACTCTGTTTAATCCATGCGCTACACAAGTATCATGTATTAAATCTGGGAAAAATATTTTTAAATTTTGTCCTGCTTTTACCATATAAGGAGCAGCATCCGATAAAATAAGCAGTAATTTATTAGAAGGAATAGTTGTCGGAAGAAAAAAAGTTGCTAATGTTTCTTGTATAAAACGCGAAATTGTTAAAGCATTTGTTTTCTCAAGTTGCTGGCATAAAATAAGATGAGATTTTGGTAAGGTATCTTCTTTAAGAACACCAATCAATAAATGAGCAATATACTTTCCTGAGGAATCAGTGGTTTCGTCTACAGATATGTAAAAATAATTATCTGCAATTTCTTCCTTAATATTAATTAACACCGACGAGTATAGCCCGTTCACATTATTTCTTCTTAGAGACCGATCACTTGGAACATTAAGTTTGCAATATTTTTTTAGAAACGAACTAAAATTTACATTTGCTAATTTTGAAAGCGGTATGTTTGCAGACACTAATGCGCGACACAAGTCTTCATTAAAAGTTTTTTGCTCATCTAATTTTTTTGAAGTAGATTGGAAACATTTAGCCATTGAAGTTTGATGTTTTCCTCCTATTTTTCCTTTTTTTGCAATGTGTGAAGCAGTTCTCACATCTTGGTCTATCTGAAATTTCTTCTCACATGCTATCTATAAATAAAAATAAAAAACTTTATTTTAACCCAACCTTTAAATTATAAAAATATACAAGGTGTTTTTGGTTAATCAAATAACTGGTTTGGAAAAAAACACTCGCTAAGTGTTTTAAATGCAGTAATAATCCACAAATTAGTTTTTGTTACTAACCATTAGTACATCATATACCTTATTTTAAAATTCAACAAAAGTTTTTTTTTTGTTAATTCAATTACAATAAAAATAATTGTGTTTTAGAATAGCTGACTTCATAAAAAAAAGTAAAGGTGAAAAATTTTTCTAAATACACACCATTGTATTGTACCATGGACAATTTTTTCTCACTAAAGGAAGCTATTTTTCATTTAAAAACAACCTACGAGTACTAAATTTCAAGTAAATACGTTTATTGGTTTTAAAGTTATTGTTGTTATTAACTAAAAGAATTTAATTTTTTTTAATTTTAACACCCTGTATCTCGAAAAGTAAATAAGTTTGACCCCTCATTAACTATATCGTTTTGTTCAATTTTTCGAGAAGTATCTACAGTCAAACGTTGTAAGTGTCATTTGGAAACACCCTGTATGTATGAAATATTAGATATTTAATAGAAAATATTAGATACTTGAAATTTAGCCACAGACTGAACAGTAGATTTTTCGCATATCCATAGGCAGCTCTTTATAAGGTTTAATCCAAGTTGAAGCACTGGTTGTTTTAGGCATTATAAAATCACAATCTTCCTTTTTGTTACGCACGAGTGTTTACGCTTTGAATATCAAAACAAAAATGATTTACAAATCTGAGCATCAAATTAGAAATGTTTAGGTACCTAATTCAATAAACTGGGAGATTTTGGAAAATCCCTAAATTAGGAACAAAACTATTAGTCGTTTACCTGCTGTTAAGATACAATAAATTGTAGATAGATTTGGGGATTAGATCATAAAATGCAAATGAGCGAACCCTTAGCGATTATCCAATAACTGAATGCCTCAGTGACCGAGACTTTCTAAGAATGTTGGGGGCTACTTAAATTGATCTTCTTTGAAATTGTAAATGTTTTGTACCTGTAGAGATTACGTACTTAGATCATTTCTTGATTAAAATGACTACAAAATTTTATACAAGATCTGAAATAAATTGGTATGTTTAAAAATTTTCAAATACAGTATAAAAATCTGAACTTTTATGCACTTTATGCAAACTTTTATACAAATATGCCAAAATATGAAACATTTGCATAAAATATGCACAATATGCAAAATATGCAATATGCAAAATCAGTTTTTTTTTGGACGTGGAAGGACCACTCGTTGGTGTTAAACCAAATATTTTTTCTTCAAGTATTTCTATACGGTCAAATAGAATAATCTGACTAATAACTTATCAGCTATCGACAAATTGAGCTAACTCTATTTCTGGTCTAAGAACGTAAAGATTATTAATAAACATAGTAAATAGGGTACGCCTCACTCAGTCGATATTAATAGGATGGGACCCAGGATTGCACATTGAGCAAGCAAGCAATCAATAGTTTAACCCAGCCTGAGAGACTTACACATCCCTTAAGTATGACATTAGTGTAATACAAAGTGTTTGTCGTGTGGAAGTCCTGGTACAAGGCCTCCCACACGAAATCCTATCCCGAACAATGCAGGCCAGGAAGGCTCTTTATTCCCACTCTCTCCAGTGACTTATCATCGATCTGTAGTGCTTGCTCGGGCCTCGAGTCATGCTCTGGACTATGCCCAATTGTGTAAATCGGCTTTCGAGGATGTGGGCCCTTCTGGCCCGTTTTTTTTTGTTTTGTTAGTATTTTCTATGGCTTGTGCCTTTTTTAGCATTTTATTAATTTTTTTGGTAAGCCGTTTTCTGTGTTTTTTGTAGATTTTTTTGAGGGCTTTATTATATGTTTGCTAATTTTTGCTGTTTGGGTCTTTGGGGCTTCCATCTATGATGTTCATCTCTGCTGCTTTGCGGGTATTCCAATTCAGCGAATTTTGTTCTGTCTTTTTCTTCCATCATATCCAGTATCCCCATTTGTTTTAGGCCCCTGAATAGGAACCATTCAGCGACGTGTCTGGGCACGTTTGCAGCTTCTCTAAGGCAGTTGTTGTCTGCTGCTTGAACATTCTTTTTGTTGCTGGGACTTGTGTGTCCTCACGCAAGAAATGCATATGTAATTATTGGTAGTATGATGCTGTTTATCAGTCTTAATTTTGTTAGCTAATTTGCTTCCTTTTCTTGTGAATTGTGAGTCTTCTTATTGCGACTTTGGTCATTGCTGTTTTCTGGACTGTTGCTTTAATATGTGGTGTGAATGTTAGATCTTGGTCCATTGTGACTCCTAGATATGTAGCTTCGTTTTCTGGGTTATCCTTTCTCTTTTTGAAAATAACCGCTTGGTTCTTTACTGGATTTATTGCTATTTTCCATTGGATACCCCATTCTTCCATCGTATTTAGTGCCATCTGTAGATTTCTTACAGCCATATCTAGGTTTCTATGTTTTGAAGCGATTGCAGTGTCGTCTGCATAAAGGCTGTTTACTGTTTCAGATGTTCTTGGAACGTCTGCTGTATATATGCTATACAGGAGGGGTGAACGACTGCCCCCTATCGTACTTCAGCTTCTGAGATTTCTTATTCAGATAGAACTGGTTCTATCTGGACCCTAAATCTCCGGTCGCCTAGGTACGAGGAGATGAGTGTCGTCATAGCCCCGCTGTACCCATAATCTTTAATTTTGTATGTCAGTCCTTAATGCCACACTTTGTCGAAGGCTTTGCTTACATTAGGGAGGCTGCTCCTGTATACTGCTTGTCGTTGAAACCAGCTGTTATGTATTCTGTAAGCCTGAGTACTTGTAGTTCGTTGGAATCCGAATTGTACTTCTGAGAAAAATTCTAGCCTGTCTGTCTCTCTGATTGGAGTCTGGCTTGGATGACTCCTTTTACTATCTTACTGACTGCTGGAAGTAAGCTAAACGACCTGTAATTTTGCGGAAATTTGTGATTGTTTCCTGGTATCATAATTTCATGCGTATTGCGTTTATAATGTTTGTCAGATATACCATTGATTTCAAAGGAACATACTTCAAGTATCAGATCTGTTAGTAATTTCGTATGACCAGGTGCTTTCTTTGGTGAAATTTTTCTGATCAGTTCATTTACTTCTTTGAGTGATGTGGGATTTATTATTTCTTTTTGTTCTTCTGGCGTTTCTGTAAGTCTTCTTCTGTAATCGATAGTACTTCAGAATTTTGAATTGTTGTGCCTATCTTATTTGATATATTACCTTTGGTTTATTAGAAATTACTAAGCTCATCAACATTTTGCATATACCTACTCCAATCTTTTCCATTTCGTTTAAGAATCTAGAAAATTTTCCTTCGATTTAATATTATATAAAACAACGGTTAAAAAAAAAGAAACTATTATAGTAACAACACAACAACGCCTGCAAATCTGCGAATGACATAACATCGTTAATATTTTCCTTGAAAAGGATCGCATCGTTATAAAATATATTATAATCTATTATTCTCCACACAAGTCGATTACGATCAAGGATTTCTACAATTATTTTTTTATCAACAACTAGTACAACCTGTGTTTATAATAATTATGTTCTAGAGACGAGGATGATTAAAAAAATTATTTTATAGTTTGAACACGAGTCATTAACAATGAAAACAATTAACTGTTGACCGCAAAAGCAGGGCTGGCTTAAAATTAACGCTCTTGGCAGATTCGAGAATCACTTTGTTGATCTTGAACTTAAAACAAAACGTTTATGTTCGTCTTTTTCCGATGTTTCTTCATTTATCTGCCGTTTTTTCATTCTGGGACATTGTGACAGCGGGACACCAGTGGTTCCGACACCACTTTAGTACACTCCAGTGACAATGACAACCAGGATGGCATCAAAAAAAGAAGAAGACTCTTTGAAATATGTTATGACTTTGATTATTTTAGCTCTGCCTAGTATCGTAATCCTTGTTTTACTTCCTCTATTTATTCTACGACTCACTGTTGTACTGATTATTTCGTTTTCTATAACATTCGGCAATATCCATTCGCTACATGCAATAAACAAACTGTGACTCAGTCTACAGCCTTGTCTCACACTATTGGTGACCCTGAAACTTTTTTGGTTTGACATTTACTCTAACGCTAGATTAATTGATTTATATTATCTTGTATCAGCAGTATCGGGTGATTCAGCACTTCCTTTTAGATATTATCTGCCACAGCTTCCTCTAGTTCACTAGTTCAAAGGCTTAACTATAATGAATAAAGCGCCATTAACGTTGTGAAGTTAAATTCTCTGGATTTTCTCTAATGTATCCTACGTTTAATATTTGTTTCCTAATGCCCCGTTCCGAGACAAAAAGTTTGTTCTTATAAAATTTCAAGTTGTAAAAAAGGTTTTAACTTTTTTACTATTATGTGTAAGAATATTTTGATGTAGTGTCTAATTAGTGCTTTTTGCTACATTAACTCCTCGTTTTCTTTTTGTATATAGAAATATAAATGTATGTTGGACTCTTTGCTTTCTTTTTCTTTACTTTCTGAATGTACCTGAACTTGAGGATCTTATCCTGTTTAAATTATGTGCAAAAGATGGGCCAGATCGGTTGCATTTGTTTATAAGATTTTTTGAAAAATGAGCCAATTTTTAAGGCCGGTTTAGACAATTTGACTGAATGTATCTCAATAATCCGGGAATTATTTTCTTTGTTAAGATATATATTAACCTATTAGTGCCCAGATTATGTTTTTCTGTGTGCCAGTTGTGATACTATAATTTTTTTGGGAGCAGTTTTATTAAAAAAAAAATAAATAAATTTATGCATATATATGTAACGCTAGGAGCTAATGGGTGAAAAAAATACAAAATGTATCTGTAAAAAGTTCTATTTATTTAAAAACTAAAAATAATAAAAAAGGAATTTAAACATTTTGGTTTGCGTTATAGGCAAACTACATATACAGATACCTAAGTTGCATTTTTTACACATCGTGCGTGTTAAACTTTTGCAAAATCGTCCAGCACGTCTTCTTTTGCTGTTTGGAATTTTATCCATTAGGTGTTCCATCCTATGATATCTAATTTCATCGGATACTATTTGCGCATTAGAAGATGGAGATGGAGTCCTGCCAGTGCCTTTGGGAAATGACGAATATTTCTTCAAATAAACTTGCACGATAGCCCTTCGAAAGCCTATTTGGGACATTTGAGAGTTGTTTGATTTTCGATACAAACACCACGCGTTATTTACTGAATCATCAAGAAGCCATTAAACAATGCCCAGTACCATTTTCTGTTTCTAATTTGAATCCTGTACTGTCCAACATTCTGATCCATTCGATCAGTACCACCCATTTTTTTGCTATAATCTGCAGGTACTGCTGGTCTGCTAACTTGTATGTGTTTGTTTTCCTTTTGCAAATATCGTCTAACATTTTTTGTTATTGGATAGATGCCGTATCTATTTGAAGCAATGCAAACTACGGAATTATCGACCTATTTAGCTACTAGTACCGTTCTAAAGGAGGGCTGTGCGACAGACACATTATAAAATTACAGTAGATGCATTCCAATGTTCCCTGTGCCAATACGCTACGTTTAAAGATAATTTAAACATTTTGGGCATTAACGCAACCCTCCCTCTGGTTATTAAATTTATTAGATACGATTTTTTGAAAAAACTTATTTTTTATTTAGATTTAGTGCAATTCCGTTATCTGTGATGGCAACAACGAATTGATTCACGAACAAGTCTAAACACAGGTTTACATTGGGAAAAACAAGTGTACCAGTTTTATGAAAGGAACTCTACAGCATCCGTCTTACTAATAGTACTTTCATCGTATTCCCTTTCCTTTTTCTGAATATCTTCTTTAGCTAATAAAGGATAGCTCCTAGGTAAACGGTTTTCTCTTATAGTCCTCGTGCCTCCATATCCTTTTAAACGTAAGTAAGATAGTAAACTGAGTTTAGTAAATAAATTGTCAAAGAAAAATAAGAATGGAAAAGATGTCAAATTATCAAGTAGTTCTTTTATCATTTTCACTCGTGGTGCTGCTTTCCAAAGTTTCTTTCTATGTCAATATCAGGAGTTACAGATTTTCCTTGATATGTCTCGAAATCAATCAAATAGGCCATCGCTGTATTTAGGCACCAGACTTTATAACCAAATCGTATGGGTTTGGTTATAAAGTCTGGTGCCCGATCTTTTTTAGAAACAAAATACTGAATCTGTCCTTCATTAACTTTATTTATAAATGGCCGTATTTTCTAGAGCTTATCACCCTTATCAATATTTGAGTTTTAATTCAAGTGAATTAAATATATACATTAGCAAATGCGTCTCATGGCATTATATACAAGTTCGTTTCTAGTGTCAAGACTTTGCTTCCAATACATACGCTTGCTGAAAAGATTATTATAACAACTAAGAATAAATATAGCAATGAAACAATTCATTTCCTCTGGCGAGACTCCTGGATCGGGTAGGTTCGTGAAAGTAGCATATTGGTTTGTTTCCTGTACCAGGAATAAAATGATTTCTTCATTTATGAACATTTCGAATATATCAACAACTGATTTTTTTTTTCAAACAGTGAATAATCTGACTCAGGAAATTGTTTCTCGTTATATGTGATATCTCCCGAAACCCAATCCCGGGATTCAGAAACATTTGGATATACCATATGAGCAGGTGTAATATCGATGTCATTTGTCAAAGAAATGTTACCTTCTGTTGATTCTGACTGTTAAATAGGAGTTTCTTCTCCTAGTATAATTCCATCAGCAGTTCTAACTTCTGCATCGGCAAGTAATAGCTGACGTTTGCTCAAATTGTCGAAATCTTCGCCCTCGCCTCCGCCCCTGTTACCAACACTAAGGGCTAAAATTAACCAATCTTTTATAATAAAAGTCAAAGTTTTAACAAAACTTTTAGCAAGCAAAATTATTGAAAATTGTTTAAACAAGATTGTTGTAAACAAAAAGTACTTTTCGTTACGGCTAGAGTAAAAGGAGTGGGACTAGCCGAATGAACGACCTGCCGCGCTCTTCAAAAAATCCAACACGGTTTCAAAATAGAGCGCTCGGAAAAAATTACATATCTCGAGTTTTACTGGACTAAATTTGCTCTTTCTTTTTGTAAACTTGGTTACTACGTTAAAATAATAACTTTTATCGTATGTACAAAATTATCCAAAACAAAGCAGCTAATAACTACGGGATGTACAACTTACCGAACCGCAAAACTTATTGAACAGTCTATTATAAGGTTTGTTTTTCTAATTATTTTTCTAATTATTTGCCGTGTTTATATCATATTCTCATAGTGGTATTTGTCATTGATTTCATCTGCATGAGTTTTCCATCTTTAATACCCATTGCATTACTGCTTATACAGATTACAAACTTATTGGAAATTAAAAAATAAATCGTTTTAAAATTCAAATTCATCACTGATCGACTTTCAAATTGAATCAATCTATCAATGTGATGGGTATTTCCGTCGTGTTAAGGTCGGTTCTGTTGTAGAGATCAGTTTAAATTTGCGCGAATCAATTCCATGTTAGATGTTATTTTTTCAAAGTCAAACTGCAAGGTCACATTTGATGATACAGTTCAGAATGTGTTTAAGCAATTTATTTTGTGTCTCGGAATAATTCGCGGAAAATTATACTAATAAATCTGTCATTTACACTGACAAAGCCGTAGGCATTACTTGAAAAGGATGTCGGCTGGATGCGAAGATTAAGAATCTCGAGAGAACGTTGTGTGGTTAACGTAATAGCTAGTTTTAACCCAGAGGGATAGTATTGTTAGTTCAGGTGATTACTAAAAGTACTACATAGTATCACAAAGTCATGAACAGATATAAAATGTTATGAAAAATTAAAAAAAAATGGGATCTGATCAACGCTATATAAGAAATAACAAAACTTGTTTAAAATTTTTCCAGTTAGTTAAAATGTATAATTTAATCCTGAAACAAATTTTAGAAAAAACCACTGGAATATGGCACTTATACTCATCACATATTTATAGACTACAAAGCAGCCTACGACTCCGTGAATAGAAGAGAAATGTGCAAAATAATGAAAGAGTTAAGAATACCAAATCAGTTGGTAAATTTAACAAAACTAACTCTTGAAAATGTTGAACGTAGAGTACGAATTCAGGGGGAACTGTCTGAGCCTTTTAAAACAAATAACTGGCTGCGCCACGGAGACTCTCTCCTGTATACTGTTCAATCTGGCTCTGGAAAAAGTAATACGTATGTCACAAATCACAACCACTGGTTCAATATATAATAAATCAGTGCAAATCCTTGCCTATGTTCATGATATCAATATTGTTGGGAGAACGGAAAACGTTGTACGAGAGGCGTATGTAGCATTAAAAGAATCAGCTACAAAAATGGGTTTAATAATAAACAGCAACAAAACGAAGTTTATAAAAATAAGCACGCAACCACAAATACTACGATCGCTTGTTATAGAAAACGACGTCATCGAAGCAGTTAACTAATTTGTATACCTGGGAGCGCTCCTTAACACTGAAAATAATATTACCTCAGAGATATATCGCAGAATTTGCTCGGCCAACAGATTCTCTTTTGGGCTCAATCTCCTCCTTAAATCCACAATTATATCGAGAAATACAAAAATAAAACTCTACAAAATAATAATACGCCCAGTCCTAACATAAAGTTTAGAGACCTGGACTCTAACATAAAAGTAATGTGGAGAAGACGATACAACTTTGAATTTTATAGAATATACCAGAAACCAGATATCGTAAAACATAAATTAAGATAGGACGTTTGAGGTGGATAGGGTATATAATGCGGATGGAACAAAATGGTCAACTAGAAAAACGCTTCTTGATAGACCCAATGGTCAGAAAAGAGGAAGACTCAGAACAGGGTTCCTTGATAACGTCGATGAAGACATGATAAATATGGGAATACGTGCTTGGTGGAGGAAGGTGATGGATAGGGACGACTGGACAGAAATTCTTGAGGAGACTAGGACTCACACAGGGTTGTAAAGCCAGAATGATAATGAATTTAATTCCAATAAGTAAATAGTTCAATTATCTACAGATAACTTGCAGGAAAATGCCGCGTGTTTGTGAATTTCGAATCTACATATAAATAAAACCTACGTAAATAAAGGAATAATAAATCGGCAAGATCAAATGGAGTAGTACATAAGTTAACTTAAGTATGGAACGAAAAAACTATATAAAATTTTACGTTACATATTTAAAGCTGCAATAAACTGTAATGAAATACCAGATGAATGGTTCAAAGCGTATATCATTTCAATACATAAAAAAGAGATAAAAAGGGGCATCATTTGGGATAAAACTTGTGAAAAAGTTTTTTTCTCTAGGTAAAGAATGCAAGTGGTGATACACTGCAGATAAATAAAGGAAAAAATGTATTTCTAACATCATCTTCTACCTTAGCAAGCTCGGATTTGCAGTTTAGTTAAATAGCTATCGACGAGAAGTCTTTTGACGTCATGCTTCTTTATATATATGTCGCTATAAGTGTACACTGATATATTGGGTGAGAATTTTCAGTTGAACGGTTCGTTACTTTTCAGATCGAGTCTCACGAGTTCTTTCTGATTATTGTTACACCATGAAATACGTAGAGGAATGTTAAAAATCTGTTGAAAAGTTACTATTGGTGTGTTTCTTTAGTTTTCTTTTTGATTGTGGCCTCATGAGGTTTCTTAAGCCTTTCCAATTTGAACGTTTAACTAGAATTGCCACGTTTGCGTATGTTGTAGTGTTTTTTCCATGTAGACAGGTTACCTGCGTTAGATAAAGAACAGTTCGTAGTGTCCTACCGTGAAACATTTTGGCTGTGATTGTATGTAGACTTGTGTACTGATCACAGTATGTTTTACAAACTGATAATTGGGTATTAGTTGGCGTTCTGAGTACCGGTAGCAGTTTATCACGAACATTTGATATCAGTGACAGAAGACTAATAGGTCTATAAGACTTAACATTTTTCGTATGCTTGCCAGGCTTAGGAAATACAATAATGTAGGAAAAATTACACAAATTCAGTTCCTAGGATTGCGTTAAATATATGTCTTAAGTATTTAGAATACGATACTCGAATTAGAATGAGGCATCGTTATATATTTCCAGTAATACTATATGGAGTAGACGCGTGGACTCTAAGTGAAACCATGCTCAAACGGTTGGAAATCTTTGAAGGATTGGTATATACATGAAGGTATATTGATTGTTCTGTGCCTGATACTCTACACTGGAATTAGACTATCTGACCTGAATAGTGCATTGACGATTATACTGCAAAAAGTTATTTACGCGGACATCCATAAATCCATTGGTCTGCTTAATTATCTGTACAAACTGTTTGTTATCACAGTAAGGCTCGAAAGAAAAAAATAATAAACATATACGTATACCAACAAGTAGAACTGCGTGGATTTCGTACAGAATATGAAACAGGACCATTTGATATATCTGAAGATTGAAGTGAGGAAACTAACTGAAGTATCCACCATGCATATTTTCAACGCATTTACAATATCTACAAAAATTGAGAAAAACTGAAAGAATTCTGTTAATGTTAAGATCAATTAACTGACAGAATAAAAGAGAAGTGAAATTGAATCCCTTATTTATATAAATATCTTTCCCATAACATTAACATCTACATATATTTTTCTGAAAGCGCCATGAAAGCAATTAATATTAAATTGCGTAAATAAAAAAAATTATCCGTAAATAACGAATTACTTAACAAGTATTATTGGAAACAACTTTTTGTAATTAAGTATTTTTAAATCGAATTTATCGACTTGCTGGGACCGTTTTCGTCATTCCCATGAACCTCGCAGCGTAGTAAAGTCACATTCAAAAACCACTACAATCGCCATTGGCATTCGGACATTTCGCCAAATATGGACAACTGCAGCTCAAAATGCAACCAACTCATGGCCATATACGATTACGCTTGAACCATGGTCGCCGGTAATATTTTTACCGAAGACAATGTATTTTTTATTTATTTATAATGGAGAACAGGCTCTGTAGGTCTAAGGGAAAAATTGAACGTACATTTATTTTATTTTTTATAGCATGTTTTTTTTATTTTTTCTTCTCAAGGTGAATCCATCTCATAGCTGAAAATTTTTTTCAAGTTCTAGATCTCCCTTCGTACCTTATATCATGTAGTAATTGTTACAAAAATGTGTATTCTTCTCCTCATAATATGTGTGCTTGTATTCCATAGATGAGAACAAAAACATAAC
Organism: Diabrotica undecimpunctata; assembly: GCF_040954645.1. Lineage (NCBI taxonomy): Eukaryota > Metazoa > Arthropoda > Insecta > Coleoptera > Chrysomelidae > Diabrotica > Diabrotica undecimpunctata. Next base: position 161,019,424 of record NC_092806.1, on the reverse strand, counting down.
ACCTAAGTATATTGTACCTCAAAGGATGAGATCTGTGGTCAGTCAGAATCTTAACGAACTATGAAGAAAACATTTCTGACTTGTTCTACTCTACTCTATCTCAGTTTTAGAATCCCAAATATCCTAGTCTAGTAACAGGCTATCCAAGTATTTAAACAGCTGTGTTTGCTCGATATCTTCTCCTGCTGCATCTTCTTCTTCCTATGCCGTCCCCATTAACGGAGGTTGGCGACCACATTTTTAAAAGCTTCTCTGTATTTTGCAACGTGGAATAATTCGTCTACAGTCATGTTTGTCCAGTCTCGAATATTTCGCAGCCATGACTTCCTCTTTCTACCTATTCCCTTTTTGCCATCGACTCTACCCTGCATGATGACCTGCAGAAGACTATATTTATCATTCCTCAGTATGTGTCCAAGGTATGCAGTCTTGCGTACTTTTATCGTTCTCAACAATTTTTTGTCTCGACCCATCCTTCTCAGCACTTCCTCATTGGTGACCCTGGCAGTCCATGGAATTCTCAACATTCTCCGGTATATCCAAAGTTCAAAGGCTTCAATCTTCTTAACTATTTGCGCTTTTAGTGTCCATGTTTCTACCCCGTACAATAGTGCTGCATATAACTGCATAATTTTCGTCTTCTTAGTATTTATTTTCAAGTAAAAATCTTTCACTGTTGGTCACTGATATCGTCCATCAGGTTTTTGTCACCACGTTTTCACTGTGTTTCTTGTGTCTTCTGTTTCTTCTCTTCCCAACAATTTCTCTTCTAACTGTTTATTAACTACCATCTCCATATTTCAATGGAGTGGAAAACAATTTCGTGTCACTACAATTTTTTATTTATAAATGTGTTTCCCAGAAAATGGATTGGAGGGCGTGATTGTATCGAATGCGTTTTATTTTCTATGAAATAATTTAAAAAAAAAAACACCGTTTATAAAACAAAATGTGCCAATATTCAGGTATTATGTAACGTTCCAACGAACATTCATTGGACGTCAATCTATGACGTGCCAACGAATATTCATTGGGTGCCAATTTGTAACCCTTCGAGGCTCAATTTGTAACATCCCAACGTTGAGCTGCTGTTGTCAACTTGTAACCGCAAACCTTAGTTTGCTGCTACAACCCGACTAACATCACTAACAACGCTGGAGCGACAAATCGTTTCCCGTTGGGACCAATTTTTAACGTCATAACCCCTAATGTATCAATTGCAAAATTGCTACATTAGACGTTATACGAAACACTCCCTGGCTAGCTCACTCAGAACGTGAATATGGCCTACTCTGGAGCAACACACGCAAACAAGTAAAAAGAAGAAACAATACACAGTTAAATTAACACATGTTTATTAAAATATTTAAAAAAATGACAGAAAAATACATGTTTAAATATGATATTGAATTTAAATAAAAATTATTCGACTTCTTGCTACAGTGTTACATTATAGTAAAGAAAAATGTTTGTCACCAAATCCTAGGGTTTATCCTGGTCTTTTCTGCTATGGTTGTTAGCAAGCCATGTTGTTAGCTGTGGATTTTCTTGCCCCGGAGTCAACTCTCCTATCGGAATGATAGTGCCATTCTCAGGCCGGTTGGTCTTCTGGATGTTAATAGAATTTGACCCGCACCTGAGAAATGTATCACGGAGGTTGACTAAAATGAAGAAAAACACACCTTGCTTCAGAAAATGGTGAAACCAAAATGAGAGACCTTGCTTGGGGGATAAATAGGTGACCAATCAAATTTAACAAAATTTTATCATTATTCACAAGCAAGTCGAGAAACAATTCTTATTTATGTATTTATCAAAAGCAAATAAGTAAAAGTAAGGATATATAATATTTTAAAGCAAATGGTAATTACTTTTTACAACTGAAATATTCTAATATTAATTAAAAAGCGGATTCGGTAAAAATGACAAGATATATTTATTGAAAAGCTAGATAATTTAGAATTTAGAAACATTTCTATATAGAAATGGTAGTTTGTCAAAAGTTAATTATTATTAAAATCAAAAGATATTATTAAGGATTTAAAATTAATATTTAAAACTATAAAAATATTCGTAAAACTTTTACATACTATACTAAAGAAACTATATATTTCTTATCGCTAGTTTTTTATATAAAATAAAAAACATAAGAAATATCCACAAAAATATGTACCTACTTACATACCATAATCATAAATAATGATCTTAGAATTTTCAAAGTTAAAATTATAAAAAGATTTTTATACAACAGGTAGAATCAGGAAACCGATAAAATATATTATACTCTTACCTCCTAATCAGGAGACGACACAACAATTGGTTATTGTACTTTTACAGAAGTCATGAAGAAAATCGACATTTTTAGAAATAGAAGCCATTATATCGACATTTGTATCGAACGGGAAGGGGGAAATGTCAACAAAAAGGAGTCCTTGACAGACAGTTAACCAAAAATGCAATGACAATGTCACTAGCATTAAACTAAACAGAGAAGATGGCACCTCTCGTTCCAAAGTAACAGATATAGAGATGAAAATAAAATTCATTCTTTAGAAACTTGAGTAAAAGATAAAAATGATGAATATTAAGAAAATAGGAAAGGTAGATACTGAAATATATATATATAAAGAAGATAGATTTGGACGCCAACTGGTTTTTATACCAAATACCAGTAAAAATGAAAAGAGAATAATGAATCAATTAAGTAACGACATAATTCTGATACAATCTATATCTGAGAAAATATATAGAAAAATAAGAGATACAATGGAGGATATAGAAGAATATTAATTATGACAGAAGATATGGAAATTGGAGAATAGAATTAACGAAATATATTAACATAAGAAAGAAAGCAGGCAATGTAGCAGTTATAACGCTACAATTAAAAGATAGGTCTACCGTAGATATAAGACGAATTGAGCACTTAGGTACGTTGCAGACTGAATTGAGAAGTTTAACATATCGCATAACTTGTGTTGACGTAATCTACTGAATATCTGCTCGATCAATGAGAAAATAAAAGAATAGAGAATAAAGTGGAAGTAACGTATAAACCTAAATCGAAATCAACACAAAATGTCCAAAATTTATATTTACACAATGAAATTATCGATCGAGTTAGCAAATACAAATATTTAGGCACTTTTATAAATGAAGACAACGATAGCTCAGCAGAAATCAAAATAAGAATAGAAAAAGCCAGATCCATATTCACTAAAATGAAGAGAGTGTTCTGCGGAAGAGATTTGAGCCTTGAAATGAAACTTCGCCTGATGAGATGTTACGTACTTTCTGTGCTGTTCTACGGAATGGAGTCATGGACGTTGAAAAAGATTGATACCAAAAAATTAGAGGCATTTGAACTGTGGATGTATCGCAGAATCCTGAAAATATCATGGACCGAGAGAGTCACAAATGTCGAGGTCTTGAGAAGAATGAATAAAGAAAAGGAAGTCATATTTAGGATCAAAAAACGAAAACTGCAATACTTGGGACACATTACAAGAGGCGAAAGATATGAACTGCTTCGAATAATTATGCAAGGGAAAATAGCAGGAAAAAGGTCCATAGGAAGAAGACGAAACTCCTGGCTAAAGAATCTACGGGAATGGTATAGCTGTAGCAGCAACGAATTGTTTCGGTCAGCAGTTTCGAAAATACGTATAGCCCTGATGATCGCCAACCTTCGGAACGAAGATGGCACTTGAAGAAGAAGAAACGTATAAACATAATGAAAATCAAACATCTAAAGAAATAGTAAATTACAAACGGAAAGGAAGTACAACTATGTAGGAGTCTCCTTGATCTGAAGTTTGATGTTGGATAAGAAAAAAATGTCTAAACGCTGGAATAAAGAAGAAGACGAACACTTTCTGTTTATGTGTAGTGGTGGACTCTGATCTCTTTTTTTAAGTATAATCAGTATGGATGTATTTAGTCCCATTTATGTTTAATTTGAATTTCTTGATTCAAATTTAAAATTTCTTCAGTAATTTGTAAGATGTTAGAAGCTACCAGTAGATCTTCGTGAAAGATTGAGAGTACTGCCTTTTGGAACTCCAAACTTAATTGGAGTTTTTGACCAAGACCACTTTACTTTTGTTCTGAACGCTATGTCAAGCAGATAGGGTTTGAGTACGTAATGCAACGTGAATGGAAAAGTCTTAAAGATTTTATCCAGCGTGCCAAACCGTCCGGTTGTTCTATAGGTTGTCTTCTATGTTTATTTCTCTCGCGTGTTTGTCTATTCCTTTTTTCCAACTAATTCTCGGTTTTCTCCGTTTTCTCTTGCCTTCTGTTTGCCATTTTAGTATTTCAGTTATCTGTGATCGTTCGTTTGATTCCCATTTTATGTCTCTAATGCGTTCGTTGGTAATCCTTTATCTTCTAGATCTTCCTGGGGCTCTTCTCCAAAAATCTATTTCCTTTTCTATTAGCATTATCAACGGTATTTCTTTCAGCGATTATACCTCAAAGGTGTGTTAGAGTGATACTTTTCACTACAGTCTCATATATCCTCTTTTGATTTAAATATCTTCGCTGACGAATTGGTCCCATAAAATACTGTTTAACATTGTAATGGCTTCTATAGCAGCCATATTTCTTACCTTTATGGCTTTGTCTAATGTTACATTATGCGAAAAATAGATACCTAGATATTTTTAGTTGTAGCAGTGCCTTATCGCGCTTTTGTCGTCTAATTTGAGAACGTTTTGTTGCCCTGAGAACTATTCCCCTTTCTTTGTATGGATTTCTGAGACCCCATATATCGTACCTCTTCAATAAATTTTCGAGCTATATAGTTTATATCGTCATAATCTTAAGACAATATTACTTGATCGTCTGCGAAGGTGTGCGTATATGCATATGCAAACTGTGGCTAGTGTTGGTGAGTGGTATCTTTTTCTTCTTATTGCGCCGTCTCCTTTCGAAGGTTGGCAATCCAAATGGCAATTATCCGACTGATCTTTTACCCCAAACTTTACCTTCCAATATTATTTGGAGTAATTAATATCTTTGACCTCTTAACACATGACTTAAGTATTGTATTTTTCTCTCTTTAATTATGCTGAGTAATTCTTTTTGTTTACTTATGCGCTGAAGTACCTCACCATTGGTATCTTTTTGTATCCATGGAATTCTCAGCATTCGTCTGGATATATACATTTCAGAGGCATCTATTTCAAAGGTGAGTAGTATAGTGAGAGTTAGTTTATTGAATACTCATATACTTGGTTCTTTAAATCGTTCTAGTACTTTAGATAAGATTAGCATTAGACTCATTGACCGGTAATATTAGATTTCGTTTAGATTTTTCCCAGATTTTAGTAATACAATGATTTGGGCTCTCTTAAAATGTTTGAACAAATCGGTTATAGTCCAGTTACTGTGGCATTTACCCTTTAAGTTTTTTATAACTGCACCGATTTATCTGAAATTTTTACAGTGGGTAGTAAATTACTCAAAAAACATAAGTTATATGGTGCCGATGTGTGCTTCTACCCCTGGGGTGGTTGGCACCCCATCTAGGAGGTTGAACTTTTTACACTCAAAATAACCCCGGGAATTGATATAGAATAAAATTTTAAACAAAAAATGTCATATAAATTTTTTTCGCTAAATTAATACTTTTTGAGTTATACGCACTTGAAAAAGTAAACTTTTCGCAAAAAAGAACATGTTTTTCAATGATTTTGTACGAATAACTCAAAAACAAAGCGTTTTATTGAAAAATCTATAATGAACAAAAATAAAACTGATAAAAAAACAAAGAGATTGTTTTTTATTAAGTTTTATAAGTACAATACTAAGCGATTTATAATTGTTTGAAGATGACTTTTTATTTTTGGGATACTATACTCGATGCATTTAACATCAAATATCGGAAAATGGACATCTTTTTTGATAAAAACTCATACAACACTTTTTAAAGAGCTAGAAAAGACCTATAAAATGAGCTATGTTAAAAGCCATTTTAATTAAAACAAAGCGAAATACGAAGGAAAGAATTTGAATTACTCTAGCGTTTTAAAAAAAACGAGCAGTATAAGTAACACTATTTCAATCAGAATTGAAATTAAACGTATATCTTCTACAATTCATTTTATTTTAGTGTTATTTATAAGTTTTAATAGTTTAGCCTGTTTAAAATGCGTATTTTTTGAAAAAATCATGTTTAAATTAAAAAATCTTTTTTTATAATTATCTAAAAGTTTACATTTTTTCAAAATAAACCTAAAACTATAAGAGATACGTTAACAAAAATTTTGATTTTTTTATTTTTGTTGTAGCTCGAAAAATAATAGAGATATAGCCAATTAAAGTTTGAGATACAGCGGCTGACGCACCTGTAATCAGCACTTTGGCCCTTTACTATTTAAAAAGAAAGAATTTTAACATATTTTAATCTACTTAGTCTTGTAGCTTTTGAAATTACCTTTAAAATATTTTTTTAATGGACACTGTAGCTTAAAAATAACGGAGTTATTCTAAAAAAATTTTGGAGCATGTTATTTATATTTTGGGGCATCAACTTATTTTCTGTATATATAAATGTTTTATTCAAGTATATTCTAAAAGCTGGTAACAGACACACTAACACTCACACAAATATGTATATAATACATACATACATACATATACATATATATATATATATATATATATATATATATATATATATATATATATATATATATATATATATATATATATATATATGTTATGTATATAATATAGGCACCTCTAAACTGAACATTTGCTTCAGAGAACTAACGAACCACAGAGAAGCGACACTCCTTTGAAGTTGCGTGGGCAACACGCCAATGAGTGCCAATGACAGGAGTACTTCAGATCTCGAAGACATTTTAGAAGCTGGGAGATACTGTACAATTTTGCTGTATGGCCTTGCCAAAGACACCCACATAAACAAAATGAATAAGGTCGAAGATTATTCATCATTACTTGAACAAATGCGATACGAATCGTTTATTAAAGCCACAACTAAAAATAGTGCAGTTAAATTATCATCTCGTGTACCAACTGTAAGTGCCCTGAATGAGCATATCAAAAGAGTTTATTTACAAACTCAGATATGGCTTGGAAACAAAGATATTGATATAACGGATTGGGGATGGTTCAAGAGTGATGATATTTTACAACCAATAAAAATGAAAAGTTCACCTGCACCAGAAGAACTATTGAAACTGATTTTTTGCAATTGCAAAAAGGGTTGCGGCTCAGCGTGTAGCTGTCGTAGACTAGGTCTATTTTGCAATGCTACGTGTGGAACATGCTCTGGCGACAATTGTCAAAACTGTCCTGCAATAGACGAAGAGGTGGAGTTGAACACGACGAGAATGACGCTTCAGACAATGAATAATTTGATATATTGTAAAAAATTTTTTTTTTGTAAATATATTTTGTATACTTTCTAATGTAAAGTATTTTCATGCATAATTTTTTACAATAAAAACATCATGAGTATACTTAATTTTTTTATTTAGACATTTACCAAAGAGGAATTTGTTTCGTGAGCATAGAGGTGGTTTTTAAGGGTTGAAAATAAGCAACCAATCAAAAAATATTTTATTGATAAGAAAGGAATTTTTGAATATAAATGTACATTAAAAACTTTTGAAGTTGTTGAAAAATATTTTTTTATATATTTTGACATAGGGGGTAGTTTTTAAGGGTTGAAGTGTTGCAATCAACCAAAATTATTTTATATAAGCAGAGAATTACATTGTAGATGATATAAATGCACTACAAAAGCGTTTGAACCTGTTAAACGATTTTTTACAATAATTTTTAATAAAAGGGGTTGTTTTTAAGATTATTTAAGGGTTGAGAATGTACACAATATCCATTAATATAATTGACAATATTTCAATTACCTAATTTAATACGATTTAAATCCATAAAATGCTTTAATATAAATTTTTTTCATTATTTTCAATAAGGGGTGATTTCACCCCTTAAAAATAAAAAGCTCACCTATCGCATATATAACTTTTGAAGAAGGAGGTAAGATAAGCCTAATTCCAAATTATTAGCAAAATCGATTCAGTTATAAAAAATTTAGAGGTATTGACCTTTTTTCCTCCACAGTGACTGGAGTATTAGTCGCCGAATTACATTAAATATGTACGTTACAAAAGGTATTATAAGATGCTGTCAAAATATTTTCTCTGGCGTATTTTTTTGTGTACTGTTTTGTTATTTTCATTTTGGATATATCTAATCTGGTTAAAATAGTTTGCATTATTTGCTCTATATTGGACTATTCTTCGGGTACAACTTCGTGAACTATGTATATAACTTTGGATCACCTCCCCTAGAATCAAGTTGATCGTATAGATTTTTAGAGTTTTATTGAAGTTAAATTTACTTCTTTTACCATTTTTATGGTTATTTCATTAAAATAAAACAAATTTCTGTACAATTTCATCAGGAAGTCATTGATCCCTTCCTACCTACTTCACTGTTACAAAATCGTCGCAGTCGGTTGGCAAATACAAACACGACAGTCGTTTGACTTGCTGGTTCATTTGTAGACACATTCTAAATATAAAAAAGCAAATGAAAAAAAAAATGAGCCGCGACTGCTAACACAACAATAATATTGCATTGGAAACAAGTATGCTTTTTCGTTACGTCACGGTTCTTGAGAACTACCATTGTTTTATTTGGTTGGGTCTGTGAGGAAATGTTACGAGAAAAGTTGTTTATGCACGTTGAACTTATCGTAAAAAGGGTTTTTCCATACATACGTACATTGATATTAGTTTAAGTAAATTTGAATATGAGCAACAAACAATGAAATCGATCAAACAATAAAACTTTTAATTAACATTTAAGGATCGTTGTCATTTCATTATTTTATCTTTATTGTCGTTTACAATTTATTGAAAGTAGAGGTGGCATAGTTTTAATAAAGCCGAAGGGCCTTTATTAATTTTAAGATACGCTAAGTTAACGTTCGATTAGTTAAAGTGGGAAACCTTAAAATAATTTATTAAGACAGTAACTGTAACGACTATACAGGTTTGCGCAATTAAACTGTTACCAACTTCACATCGATATATCTGGCAAATCGATAATGACAGTTACGTCAAAATTGGCCTGATAACACTACAGTATGTTTATAAGCCGTCAAAAGCATTTGCATTTTTTTAGTTTTATACATACAACAAAAGTTATTTGCAATGGAATTTAAACGTAATAGTGTGATTTCGTTATATTTGGCTGGAAAATCACAACCAGCTATTGTTCGTCAGCTCAAACACCTCAAAGTGAATAAAATGTTTGTGTATCGCACCATAACTCGTTATAATGATACTGGTAGCATTGCCAAACGCTATGGTGGTGGACGAAAAAAAAAACAGCAACATCACCTGAAATGGTTCGGAAAGTGAAGGCTCGACTTAAGCGAAATCCACGTCGTAGTGGTAATCAAATGGCCAAAGAACTGAAAATATCCCAGCGAAGCATTCAACGAATATTGAAAAAGGAGCTCAAGGTCAAGTCAAGTTCCAAAAAGCACACAATCTTATACCAAAGCAAAAAAAAGTTCGGCTTGAAAGAGCAAAAGAGTTGTTACGCCTGCGCGAACGTGTCGAATTTCCGAAGATAGTGTTCTCTAATGAGAAAAATTTCCCTATTGAGCAGTTCATAAACTCTCAAAATGAACGTGTTTACTAGACCGAACGCACCTACGAAAGTTTGAGCTTACTTAATGGTATGGGCAGCTGTAACCGCCGATGAACGCTCTCCAATTATCCTCCAATCCTTTTTATTGAATCTGGTGTCAAAGTCAATGCAACTTATTGTCGGGAAAATATTTTAGAAGCTGCTTTAGAGCCGTGGGCACGCAAACATTTCGGTTGTAGACCATGGACGTTCTAACAAGACTCGGCACTGTCTCATAAAGCTAGTGTGAACCAAGAATGATTAAAAAACCATGTTCCACACTTCATTTCATCCACACAATGGCTTTCGAATTCGCCAGACGCAAATCCGATGTACTATTCCATCTGGTCCATTTTGGAGAGGACTAAAAAATATGCCAGTATGGATGCGCTGGAGAAAGCAATTATACGTGAATGGGTCAAAATACCAGAAAATCACATTCGTGCAGCATGCAACTCGTTTTTTGATCGTTTGAAGGCCATAGTCAAGGCAAAAGGTGGTCACATCGAGCTAAAGTTAGTGGGTTCTGAAATTTTGATTATTTTCACACATTTTTGTCATTTGAATCAATAAAAAATAATTTCACACAAAAAAATTATGGTCGTTTGAATAGGTAACAGTTCAATTGCGTAACCCTGTATTATGCTAAGCATATAATATAAGAAGAAGGAGGAAAAATAAAAAAAAAACTACTAATTTCGTTACTTAACTTAAGTATTTCATATCTGAAATAAACTTTAAGTAAAAAACTCTTGTCTTATTAACGAACATAATACTTAAGACCCAATAAAACGACAAGCAGTTAACTGGAAATACCAACTGCAACTACAGTCGTAAACAAGTGAAATTGACACCAATAACCGAACGTTTAACATGTTAGACTGAAAGCGAGAATGGAAATTGAAACTAATGGAAATGGAATTCCTCTATACGGCAACGATGACGCGCCGGCATCTTTCCCTTTTCCCGTGTCTTCGAGTTCATTGCAGCTAGCGTGATGCATAATCGTAAAATGGAATTGGGTTTTTGACTTTTGATGGAAAATACAAGGTACGCTCCGAAAGTATGCTTTTATCGTTTTCACCTTTTCCATTAGAAGTCTAATGCAGATAAAAGCATGTGTGGCATTCATTTTAATAATGGCAAGTGATAAAACAGATCATGGTGTGTTATTTGATTACGGCACACGTTGGCAGTAACTGTAACATTTTAATTTATTTTCTTAACCGTACGTAATAGACCTGGCAACAAACTTAAGAACATGAAATAATTAAAAAATGTAAAACAATATTTTGGAGGGTAATGGCTAACAAAAAATATGAGGAAGGTTAGATGACTATTGACTCGTATTCTGCAATGTTATATATTTAGAAAGATAAAATCAAGTGTTAATATGAATAGCCTAGGGGCAAAGGGGGGTTTCGTTCCAATTGAGGTCCATGATAACTGATTTTTATGTATTTTGACCCGCTGGATCCAAATCTTTAACATGATCATCAGAATTTTTTGGGGGAATTCGTTATTAATAACTTAATTGTTTACATCCTTATAGCTAATAAGCCAATAGATATATCTTGTTTTTTAAAGCCTGTTTTGTTTCTTTTAAAAAAACAAACCAAACAAACTTATTATTAAAAAATAACAAATTATCGACTAAATCAGACATTTTTGCTTATAACTTTTCTTTTGTCGACAACTCAACAACACAATACTTTTCTATACAACCACATATCCCAAATACCAGATGGCTTAAGAAATTTAATACCGCCCGTAAATATATAACAACCTTAATAAGATTGAGATTTGGTCAATCTTGTTATCGTGTTCATCTTGAAACTATCAAAATCTACAATTCCGGCTTATGTGAGACATGTCAAGAAGAAGGAGATCTTAACCATATCTTTTTTTAAGTGTTCCAAATATTTTCAGCATTCAGGAACAACTTGCAAACTCTGCAAAGATTTCCTTTGTACCAAATAGACAACCAATTGACTACTAATGATAAAGAAGTGTATGATTGTCTGATTAAATTTATAATCATAATATAAACGTGTGTCTATAGTCAATCTTAGCTAATCTCGTTAACCTTTGTATTTAACCCAATTGATACTTACCTTCCTTTCCATGACCTATTTCTATAGTTTATTTTTATGAACGAGAGAGTAATTAGCATAATTTTAACTGGTAGCTCCGACCACTCCATGGGCGTGCTCAAGATTAATTGAAAAATTACTTTGAATAATTGTAAAAAATAAATGAATTATTTCAGTGTTATAAAGTGTTATGTGTATGTAAACAAAAGTGACCTCTTTTATCACACACTATATTAGAACTGACTGGCCTACATTAAAAAGGGTTTTAAAAAATTCACATTTTTTTTAATTTTTAAAAATTACAAAAGAGAAAAAGAGTTTTTAAAACCGTCTAAGGTATGTTAAATAGATGAATAAAAATATTAATATAAAACTTACAGCTACTTGTTACAAATCCAAATCAGATTCAGAAGATGAACTTTCAGAACCAAGATTTATAATAACTGGCTCGATCATTTTATCAGTAATATTGTCCAGCTTCCACATTTTTTCCTCTTCTTTAATAGTGTGATTTACTGCCTTTTCCCAGTTTTCAGGTTTTACATTATTTACGGCCTCCAAAAACAACTGTTTAACATCATGAATTTTAAAAGTGGTATTTTTTCTTGAAACTTCACTCTTTATCTGTGCCCATACCAGTTCAATCGGGTTTAATTCACAATGATATGGTGGGGATCTAAGTACTGTCATTCCACGATTTTTGGCAATTTCATTAATTTCGTATTTTTTAAATTTTTCTTTATGAAGGGCACACAACGAATAAAGTTCCTTTCTTATAGATCCGGGGTGGTACGTAATATTTTTTGAACTCAGCCAATTCTGCAAGTCTTTTTTTAACCACTTGGTTGTGGGCAGTCCTTCTATAAGTCTGGAGTGATAACTTGCATTATCCATTACTATTACACAGTTCTTAGGAAGAAGATCTATCATTTGTTCGAACCATTCTTGAAAGACATCAGCGTTCATGTCTTCATGGTAGTCACCGGTACGAGTTGATTCAAAAGTTAATAAACCACCTTCAACAAAACCGTCTGAACTGCCAATGTGTACTATTATCAGCCTGCGTCCCTTTCCTGATGGTGGGTTTAAACCAGTAGATAAGTTATTTACAAAAGCGTGCCTTTGACTTGTAACAGTTTCATCCTGCCAAAATTTATTTGGTGTATGACCCTCGTTGATCCATGTTTCATCAAGATAAAATATTTTTCTTTTTTGGTTTCTCATTTCCTTTATAGTTCTTAGAAAATGTCTTCTCCATATGACAATATCGCTTCTTTCTAATAAAATAGACTTTCTGGGATTCTTTTTCCAGCGGAAGCCTATTTCTTTTAAAAGTTTCCATAACGTACTTCGACTCATTTCTGGGTAATCCTTATCATCTCGAACTGAGACAAGAACTTTATCCAATGTTGAAAATTCTTGTCTAAAGAAGAATTCATGCACTTTCCGTCGAAGTCCTTCTTTAAAATGATATTCTATTTGAAATTTTGGTTTCCCTGGAGCATTACGTGGCATTTGAAAACTACCACATTTCTCTTCTTTAATAACTCTGTAAATCGTAGATTTCCGAACACCAAGTGTACTGCTAACTAACTCAACGGTCTCATCAACACTTTCACATAAACGTTTGTCTGTAAATGATTTAAAACAATTAAATATTAATGTTTTTTCATTAACTGTTAAAGGACCAATTTTTCGGCGTTTACACGGCACTTCCAAATTTTCCATAACACTAGTATACACAATAAACTGCACCTTGCAACTGAAGTACCTACTTTTAGTGAACTGTTAAAAATTTTGAATACGCCACTTGGACCTTCCTACAAAATGGAAAAACCCACTATCACATTTTCTGTGGAATAAGTTTAGAAGGTAATTATCTAGTCAATTACTGTCGTAGATTCCTGGAATTAAAGAATTAAATGTTTGATTGTTGAAACCCTTACTTCGTGGAATGCACTCATTTCAGATAAAATAAAACGTTTTATTTTATCTAAAGAATTAAACTTTATTTTGCAAATAGGTAGGTACTTATTAAACTTTTATTGGTTATATATAACCAATAAAATAAACATCTTACATTTCTTGCAAATTCATTAGTACCTGTTAACCTCCATCACTCCGACACTGGCAACCTTATTTAGGGATTAGTAAACCTCACAACTATTGTATTCTATTCTGCTCCAACCTTTATAGCTGGTGGTCATAGTCAATTTAAAATTGTTTTTCTATATACTTCTGTAAACTTGTTGACAAATATCTGTTTTTCATTGAGTCACCCGTATCAACAGTTTAGGGATTTGCATACATAATTTATTGTTTTATTACTCTCTCATACATAAAAATACACTATAGTAATGTCTTAATCTTTTGATGGGTCCCTGGACGGGAAGCGAGTATCCCTGTCTTTCCTGATTATTGTTTTTTCTTGCTATCATTTTCTCTTTGTGTTTGATTCAGTTATCGGAATTTTTATGAGGTTTTTTGACTTGAATTTCTGCTCTGGACTTTCTGTTCTAGCAATTATTAGTATAGATACACACTTTTTATTTTAGTATAATTTTTTGAATATTAATATTAGTAATTTTTTAATTTTTCATTTATTTCGCAACACGTATCTGGCTAAATAGCTAAGTGCTGAAGAAACAAAAAACTTTGCTTTTTTTCAACGTAAAAATATTTATAGTACCTCATTTTAAAGATGTGATTATGAGCTTTAAAATGAATTTTGAAAAATTAAATTTTATTAATTTTTATCAAGTATACAATTTAGGTGTAAAAAATTATTGTTCTAATATACAGGGTTGCCCAGCCTATACGCCTCGTTCTCTGTACGGAAAACTAAAAGTTTTTTTCTTCATACAGAAGTACATAATCGGGATTACGTATAGAAAACATAAATGTCTTTCAGAATACGTTATAGAATATATGGTATGCTATTTAAAATAAGAATATTATTGAATGTCACATGTAGGCTAAATTCTTCTTCTTCCTCCTCTTTATAAGTAATTCTGCTTGTTTATGCTATGGAAGGTTGTCACTCCATCTTTTGCGCGGTCGTCCGATACTTATTTTGCCGATTGGTAACTTATCTCTTGCTATTTTGACGACACGGGTCTCCTCCATTCTGCTTATGTGGTTATTTCATTCTTTTTTTCTCTTTTGTGTTCATTCATTTATACACTGTACGTTATATTCTCTTCTAATGTCTTCACTTCTCTTTCGATCTCTCAGCGTATTTCCTGTAATTCTTCTCAGTACTCTCATCTCTGCCGTTTCCTGTAGCTTTTGCGTTGTGGCTGTGTCGGGTCTTGTTTCTGAGGCGTATGTCATTATTGGTCTTGCACTGGCTTTATAATTCTTGACGTTATCTCAGTGTCAATGTCTCTGTTTCGCCATATATTGTTATTAAGGAATCCTGCCGCTCTATTTACTTTTTGTACTTGATCTCTCACTTCTTTGTCCAGGTCTCCATAGCTAGACAGTGTAATTCTTATGTATTTTATTTCCATTACTTGTTCAATACTGATGCCATCAATTTCTATTTTACATCTGGTTGGTTCTTTGCTGACTAGTATTGTTTTAGTTTTCTGATATGAGATTGTTATATTAAATTCTTTTGCTCTTATGTTAAATCTGTGGACCAATCTTTGCAGACTGTCTTCATCTTGGGCTATCAATATTGCGTCATCTGCATAACAGAGTATTTTGATTTCTTTGTTTCCCATTGTATCCTCTTCTTTTGTTAACGGTTTTATGGATTCCATCCATGATCAAATTGAAGAGCATGGGGCTCAATGAATCCTCTTGTCTTATTCCGCTACCTATTTCTATAGGTTATGTAAGTTGTCCATCTATTCTGACTCCCATTTTGTGGTTTTGGTAGATGTTATCGATAGTTTTTATAATTTTAATAATTAGGGGAACTTCTCTATTATACAGAAGATGGATTACTCTGTCAAACGCTTTCTTTAGGTCAATCAGACACAGAAATGCTGGTCTATTATACTCTAGTGATTTTTCAGTAATTTGCTTTATAATGAATATTGCATTTGTACACGATCTTCCACTATGAAAACCCTGTTGTTCATATGCTATCCTTATCCTCTGATTTATTAGCACTTGTAAAATTTTAGTTGTAAGTTTTAGCCTAGTATTTAACAAGTTGTATCTGTACCTCTGTAGTTTTCTGGCTGTTAATCTCATTTTTTGAATAGTAAAATTAGTTCGCTCATTCTTTATTCTTCCGTTATGCTATTGTGTTTTACAATTTTATTAATTAATGTTGTTAATTGCTCTGCCATTACTGCTTCACAATATTTCAGTAATGCGTTTGGTATCCCGTCTTTATCTGCTGCTTTTCTGTTCTTTGGCTGTTCAAGTATTTTCCGAACTACCTGTACATGTATAATAAGTTCTTCGTTTGTGGTAATTTCTGGTGTTTCCGGTTCTAGCGTCGTTTGTTCTTCCTCTAATAGACCAAATTCAACTAAAATAATAAAACATGCTATGTGATGAAATGGTAAAATTTAAATGTTTATTGATAATGACAAAATTAGCGACGATATTTGGTGATCTGATCTGAATTAAGAAATCTTTGAATATTTAAAAAATGAAGTAAAAAATAAAATATTTCATTTAAAATAAGTACGTTATTACAGCTTGAATTTGCTAATAGAACAATCTAATATTTTGACCGCCCTGTAAAAATTTCGTTATAATAAACATCTGGTTAAATATGAAAAACAGTCTATTATTAGGGCCCAAGACAAAATTTGTCATCAATTCTTAGATTTGTAGACATTTATTTTTTTCTAAAACCATACATTTTTTGAAAAATCGAATTAAATCAAAACATCCTGTATAGGGAACCCTTATAAAAGTATAGCTTGTTTTTTACGGAAAATTCAAAAATGTCATCAAATGTAGGGAGTTCTATAAGAAAAAGCACAACTTTAATATACCACTCTTTTTTGTAGCACCCTGTATAATTTACATTATTTTATATTATAGTGTTCATGGCCCTGTATTTGTGAAGAAAAAAACTTTAAATATTAAGTCGTTTTCCGTACAGAGACCGAGGTCTATAGGCCACCCTGTATGTTTCTGTTTGAACATGATTTAAAAATGGTGTATCTTTATTAGTTTATTAGTAGTTATAAGTCTTTAAACAATTAAATTGTTAATAACAAACTGAAGATTCGGATTCAGCGGGTCAAAATACAGAAAAATCAGTTCAACAGGTCACGAAACCCCCTTTGCCCCTAGACTATTAGTCTAAGCACTCCGTTTTTAGCTCAATACTATAGATTATATTATTCGTTACCACCTTGACATCCTTTTTGTTTCCCTCATTTACAATTAAAATCAATCACAGCAATGTCGTTAATCCCAACCTCCTCATTTAGCTGAAATTAAAACAAACAAATATTGAAAAAGGAGTTCAACACGCCGCGCCGCGGCCGCCCGCGATTATGTAGTCGCTTTAATGGTTTCACACCACGCCCACATTTCTTTTATCAGATTACTCTCTTCGTGGCTTTGTTCAATAAATCACAATAAAACAATCGGGTTGACTGGTATTAACGCTTAAGAAAGGTGTCACCCTTTATTATCATTAACTCTAATACGTTTCTCCCCCAGGAAAAAACTTTGGTTTTACGATGGTTTTACATAATTGCTTCCTTTTTTCCTTCGGAATAACACACCGAAAACTACTGTTTACCTAAACCTTAAAAAAACTTTTATTCATAAATCGGTAAATTTAGTCGATTATTAACTCTTCTGAAAGCTTTGTTTTTGGTATTTATCCTATTTTTAAAACCCACTCTTAAATTTTTAATTTGTTCCTCTACGACATATTAAAAATCAATTACACAGGCCTACAAAAAAAAACTGTTTTGGTGCCGTGAATTTTTAAGCTGATTTTTACTGTATGAGGGCGATAAATCGAAATATGGATTTCTCCAGATAACATACTCATTCATGTTTAGTTTACTGCTGATATTGTCAGTTCTGTTTAAATATTCATAACAAATGTACATAACCTCCAATTTTTGTGAGTTGTTCAAAGTGTAGTATCAAACTTTTCCTAGTTTACATTGGTTTGACATTCAAAAATGAGTAGTGCAAGTCGCAGAAGTTCTGTTAAACATCCTGATGTGTTTTGTTACGTTTTTGGGGAGTATGCATTACAAGAAAATAGGAAAAGTATTACTGACTATGTGAAACATGCATATCTTGGATATTTTGGTGTTCAACTTGGTGATTAAGATAAAATATGGGCACCGCATATTGTATATAAAACATGCACAGAACACTTACGGCAGTGGACCACAGAAAAAAAAATATTAGGTTTGGTTGGAGAGAACCTGCAAACCATTTTGATGACTGTTACTTTTGCCTGGTCAATGTTTCAGGGGTCAATAGAAACAATCGCCAAAAATGGGCATTTCCTGATTTGCCTTCAGCCAGACGCCCAGTAGCCCGCTCAGACGAATTACCGATCCCAGTATTCCAAACCTGACATTTGTGAGAATGAAGGTGACATTTTTTAACATATTTCTGACTCCAATAAAGACAGTGATATTGATTACGATAGGGCAATAGCAAACCCACAACTATTTAGTCAAGAAGAACTAAGCTATCTCGTTAGAGATTTAGCCTTATCGAAGGAAGCGTCAGAACTTCTGGCTTCAAGATTAAATGATAAAAATTTAATGGAAAGAGGCACAAAAATCACTTTTATAGAACGAAGGAAAAGGAACTAATACTGTTCTTTAACCAAGAAGAAAACCTTACTTTTTGTTTGGACGTTAAGGGGCTCTTGGAGAAAATGGGAGTTCCACACTACGATGCAAATGAATGGCGTTTGTTTATTGATAGCTCCACGCGCAGTTTGAAATCTACTTCACAGTTCTACTCCACAACGGAAACAAGTTTGGGTCAATACCAATTGCTCATTCAACCGTGATGAAAGAAGAATATGCTACAATAGCTTTAGTTTTACAGAAGATAACATCAGGAACATCGCTGAGTGATTTGTGTAGACTTGAAAATGATAAACTTTTTGAGCAGCAAAGCGGCTACAAAAAATATCCTTGTGTTTTGTTCTTTTGGGATAGTAGGGACCGAAAAAACCACTGCATTAAAAAAGAGTGGCATAAGAAAAAAACCTGGTAATTGGACAAAAAAACATTACTGCCCAGTATTTAGTCGAACCAGAGAAAATTATCTTACCACACCATATTAAGTTAGGCCTAATGAAGCTATTCGTTAAGGCACTTAATTTTAATGGACCATGCTTCGCCAACATAGGAAGGAAGCTGCCCCAGATTAGTAAGGAAGAACTTAACGCTGGAATCTTTGATAGACCACAGATCAGAATGAGGTAGAGAAAAAAGCTTGGCTTTCATTTGTGGACATTATCAAAAATTTTCTGGGAAATCACAAAAGTGAAAACTATGCTGAGCTGGTAAACAGTTCGCTGAACAACTTTTAATAATTTGGATGTAATATGAGCATCAAAGTCCACTTTATGAGCATCGTCACAGCCTTCTGGACCGTTTCCTGTCCTTTGGGTGTTTAAATATGAGTCTTAAGGATTGTGTCGAGAGCAGCCACTTTTTAGCGTGAGTAGGATAAGTAGATGGATTGAGTTAGTGCCCTCTGGGAGCTGGGTACTTAGAAAATGTATGCAGCGGAGATTAATTTCTAATTTGGACGAATTTTTAAAGAACGTCGAAATTTGGCCGTACATATTTTCTGAAATCTCGTTACCGAGACTCTCGTTCCCTTTTTCTGAGAAGTATTTTTTTACACACTTGTAGATGACTCTTTATAGCTAGCTCACAGCTAGAATTTTGGATTGTCAGCTGATTATATTGGCAAAAAGTATCGTTTTTATTTGTCTATGTTGATTTTCTATGACTTTGCAGAAAAACTATAATATAAAAATTAAAATTCCAAGAATGTTTTTAAAAACTCTTGTAAATGATGTTACTCGTTCCTTTGTGTAATGATTTCATAGTCTAATGTAGTTAGTAGGTGCTAAATATGTTTATTAGATTATGACATCTCCATAAATCGCATTTGCCTCGTCCACACAATGCCACTGTTGACATTATTACACGACATTAAATCCGTCTAATCTTAAATTAACAGTATTGCGCATATCAAAGGGCTTCCCGCACCCTTATCCTGCAGGAGTGTACCTACAACAGGAGTATTGTATATCCTGCAAGGTATTTAAAGTGATATAGTATTTCGCATTGCGTGCCGTGCTGGCGTTACAATATATCCAAGTCTCGACTTAATAGCTTACGTTGATCTTTTATAGCATGGCATCCAATTTGAATGCCACTTTTGGATCTTTATAGCTACAAAACAAACGGTATGAGACCGTTTAACCCACTGTTTGTTCTAATAGAAACGGCAAGTTTATCGTAATTGTTTTTCTGTCAAAACTTTATATTTTGAAACGATAAAAATGAACTTTTCGGTAACATTTTGAGCTCCCAGTTTTTTATGAGTACATTTTTATTAACAATTTTTTTGGACGTTTACTTTTCTTGATTTAATCTTAGTCCCATTATTTCTTCTAGCATTTCTTTCATTATTTTCCTGTTCTTTGCCATAATAGCAATATCGTCTATATATGCGATTATTTGACCACCTCTTTTTCTTAGTTTTTTTTTATTTATATTTCCTAGTACATATTCTAAGGCTAGATTAAATAGCGTTGTTTGAGGCATCTCCTTATTTAATCTCTCTATACTGAATTCCTCTGTCTCTCCTCTTTGTGTCTTTATGCTAAATTTTGTAGTTCCCATTGTCATTTTTATTATTTTTCGGAGTTTATGTGGAATTTTTAATTTTTTAAGTGCTGTCATTAATCCTTTCCTTTTAATTGAATCAAATGACTGTTTGAAGTCTATGAATAACATTTTCAATTCTAATTTATATTCGTTTGCTTTTTCCATTATTTGTTTTATTGTGTATTGCATCTATTGTAGATCTTCCGTTTGTGAATCCACATTAGTACTGTTCCACTGTCTTCTTTGTGATCTTTGATAACGTCCTTTTTATTATTGATGTCAATATTTTGTTATATTTAGTAACGTTATTCCTCTATAATTTTCACAAATTTGTTGGTCTTCCTTTTTATGTATTGTTATGATCTGGCAGTCCCCTGGCATTTTCTCTTCTTTCCATATATTTTTCAATAGTGCCAGTATTTTTCCTCCCAGCTCCCTTCCTCCGTATTTTATTAGTTCCATATTAATTCTATCTTTATCAGGGGCTTTTCCATTTTTGCTTTTCTTTATTACTTCTTTCAACTCCTCTTATGTTGGTTCTTTTGAAATGTGGATGTGAACTTCATCTACTTCGTCTGCTTCTTCTTCATGCACCGTTTTCTCCTCGTTATTCATTTCTTCTCCTGTTGTTTCCTCCGCCAAGAGCTCTCTGTAGTAATTCCTCCATACTTGCTTGTATTCTTGATCCTCTAGTTATTATCACTGCTCCCTCATTTTTTATTCCGTTTGTTTTGCCTTTGTATTTTTTGTTTTGTCCTTTAATCTTTTTGTAAAAATTTGTCTTATTTTTGTTTGTTCCTTCCTGCTCTATTTCCTGCATTTTTTCGTCTACCCACCTTCTTTTATTTTGCCTCATCACTTTCTTAACATTCTTTCTTAATTTCTCTTTATCCGTTCTTAGCTATTTAATTCTGACTTGCACTTTTTTCCTGTTATTTCTCTACATTCTTGGTCATATTTATTTATTTAAACATGACCAATATTTTTTATGGCTCGTGATAACAAGGTTTATTTACTTAACACTAGTTGACGATCTCTAAAATCTCAAAAAATACATTACAGAAAAATGTGAAAATAAAAATATCTCACTAGAAATGTTGCAGTAAGTTTTTGGTTTGATGTAGAAACACTATTGTGTATAGACTTGAATGGGCAATATTGTCAACAATTTTTGTAGTTTTAGTTAAAATTTTAATCTAATTTTACCATTCGAACAAGTATGTTTCTTTTTTTTTTGGTATTTAGATTATAAAATCTGTAATAAAAATATCAAGTAGTAACTTTAATATACATAAGTGATAAACAAATATTTTCCGTTTTTTTTTAATTTTAAATGATATTTTTAAAATTGAATAAAAGAATTTTATTATTTATTTATTATTTGGTGAATTACGTGGTGAATCCATATGTTGTTTCAATAAACGGACAAAAAAATTGTAAGAATTGCATAAAACCACTATGTAATATAGTTGTTATAGATTTTAATAAAATTGAAAAAGTTTACAAGGTGTATAACGGACTCCCTTCGTCGCTTAAATGGACTCTACCAGCTGGTTAGTGCCTTGCCAAGGCTTGTGTAGTAAAAGTAGCGATACAAAATTGGCTGTCTTCATTTTTCTTTCGACTCATTTTAAAAATTACCAAGTATATACAAATTATCCAACATTCCTTCATTCAAAGAGAGAATGAAAGAAAGAGAGATATATTCGATGTCTTGTATTATATTTTATGTTATAAGAGACAGTACATTAGATGACGAGAACGCATTAATATTATACAAATATTAATTCAACTAAATAGTCGACATTTTATTATTTATTTGGTTAGTCGAAATTCATCCATTCTCAAATACTACTACTACTACTACTACTAAGGATTTCTACAGTTTTCACTGTCTTCCTTCACTCAAACGTTTTCTCCAATTTTCCCTGTCATTCCAGTCTCCATCTCGCAGGGTTCTTTTCTCCATAGCCTCGTCGATTTCATCTCTGAATGACCTTCGGGGTCTTCCTCTCTTTCTTCTTCCAATCGGGCTCCATTCTGTGATTTTGTTTATCCAGCGTCCTCTGTCCGCTCTTCTGACGTGGCCGTACCAGGATAGTCTCTTCTTCTCTATATAGTCGATTATGTCTGATTGCACTCCCATTCTCCGCTTAATCTCTGCGTTTTCAATTCTGTCTCTTTTTGTAAGTCTACAGCTTCTCCTCAGGAACTCCATTTCTACTGCTCTTATTCTACCTCTATTTCTCTTGTTTATTGTCCAGTTTTCGGACCCATATGTCAGGATACTTCTTGTCAGGGTATTATATATTCTCTTTTTTGTCTTTATCGTAATGTTCTTATCCCACAACACTGAGTTTAGTTGTCTTATACAGTTTCTTGTTTGTCTCAGTCTGTTGTTTATATCTTCTTCTGTTGTTCCCTGGTTCGATATTATGGTTCCTAAATACTTGAATTTATCTGTTCCATTTATTTGTCTTCCCTCGTCTATCTCTAGGTTTCTCATATCCTTGTTTTCTGTTGTTAGGTATTCGGTTTTCTCTAAGTTTATTTCCATTCCGTTGTTTTTATATTCTCCTTCTAGTTTTCTGAGCTTAAAGCTGAGATCTTCTTCATCTTGTGCGATGACTACTTGATCGTCGGCAAAACTTAAGGTGTATAGGTATTCGTCTCTTACTGGTATGCCCATTCCTTCGCACTTTCTCCTCCATGGTTTGAGTGTCTTTTCCAAGAATATTTTAAACAGAGTAGGGGACGTAGCACAGCCTTGTAGAAGTCCTTTTGTCGTCTTAAATGGATTGTAGGCTTTATTTCCACATTTAATAGCTACTTTGTTTTCTTTGTATAGTGCTTTAACTGCTTTTATTAGTGTTTGTCGGATTCCGAGATCATTCATTACTTCTCAAATATGTCCTGAAATTCGCCTACTTATCATTTATATCTGATTTCGTAGATTGATGTTTCAGATATTGATTTAAGCATTTTAAGGATCTTCGTACCCTGGACTGAGCACTCGTCTACAGTAAACTTATGTTGTACGTTTATTTGCAAGGTTTAGCCTTTGTCCAATTTAAATGCATTAACTGATAAGTTCCACTGATATTCAGTTTATACGCAGTATGTCGAAAGCTTCGTTTTGGAGACTATTTTCGAGATTCTTCCGACCGACTACACGTCCTGGATTATTTTTGGTAAGAACTGTGTTTAGACGAAGAGCTCTTAGTTTAGGAAGAGCTCTTACACTGATACAATACATTATCAGTGTTACGAAATTTCACGACCATTGTTAACATTACACTTTTATTTAAGGCCGCCTCGGTAAACACTTGTTTGAAACTTAAAACAAGTGTTTACCAATTGAAAATAATACTCTAATATAAACGGTTGTGAAAACTATTTTCAGGACAGTTTAAATAACGGAGCACTGTTTATATGATAGTGATTGACAAATACACAGCAGTCAAAATTTGGGTACTACGATTGATAGAGATCTTTTAGATGTTCTAAATACATTTAAATACCCCTTACCTGATTAATATTCAACCGTTTGTTTTCCTATATCGACTCAGTATTGTAAGTATATTACCCATATCCTTCAGATAAAAATTTTACACGCCGCCCTTGATGATACACCTCCGGCAAATTGCAAATTGTCCTGGTCTTGTAACCGTATACATACTGTAAATTCGTTTTGTTTTTTCGTGTTTACTGGATAGACTAAAAGTGTCGGTGATAGGTACACACACAGCATATTGGCGACGAGATAAAATTTATGGACGTGAACCGCTGGTTATTTCTTAAATTAACTACCTACACTTTGAATGCGAGACACAATAGGCGGCGGCGGCAAGTTTACTGGAGCTTTTTTGTTTACGGCGTTTACATTGTACGCTCTGAATTTAACAGCAAACTAGAACTTTTTAATGAATCTATTTACTATGTAACAACCAACTCACTTTGTAGTTTTCAGGAAAACGCAATCAACCGTCTGTTCTTATATCCTTTTATAACTAGATAACCATGACACTTATCCTTATTTTATATGTTCCATTGTTTTACTGTTCTATTTCAATTTATAGTTAATCATTTGTCATTCACTCTACGTTTTATTCCATTAAAAAATCTATTTTTAATTGTTTACTTATAGGTTCTTGCTATTCCTTAATATAACTGGAATTTCCATACGTTGACCTTTATTTTTTGAGCCAATGGCATTTAAGTCGCTTCCACTTGGACCTCTTACCCCACTTGCTTAATATAGTATCCAAAATTTCACTGCTGTAATGTAGTGAGAAAAAGATTCGCCATCGTAGCTTTTAGAATGTCTCTTGCATTATGAAAGTTTCAAAGATAACATGTCGCAACTTTGGGCAGTAAGATCTCATTTGATTCCTTTTGCTATTTCTTTTTTGTAAAATTATCAATGTTTTTTGTCTTCAATATCTTAAAATTTGATTTGTTTTGTCAGTTGGTTTTTATTGAGACTCTAGGGATATTTCTCGATCTCAATGGCTCTACAGAAGACTCATGGTTTGGGAACTACATTACGATATTTTCAAAATGTCTTCTCTGAGTTAATGATTGATGATACTAAGCTGTGTTGGATTTTAAACATACGTTTCGGCGAATTTTCATTATAAATTCACACAGAAACAGACGAATTTCTTAAGATTAATGCAGAATGCGGTTTATTTGTATGCAAGATGTATGCTTTGCCCGTGTCATAGTAAATGTTTTTATAATTAAATTCGTAAAATAGTTTCGAAACACAATTCAGATATCTGCCTTAATCTGAGCCTTCTAAAAATTGCAAGGCATAGCAGACGTTGATAAAGATGTTAATAGAGACATGGGGAATCTAAAATTTGCATTCCACGACATGTCTCCTCAACTAAGCAGAAATCATTAGCTAATTGGTTTCTTGTACTCATACAGAGTAGATCCGAATAAAATGAAAAAGACAGTCAAGATTTTATTTCACGTACAAAGCATCTATGTATCTGTTTATACGTATTTCGCTTTAATAAAGCTCATCAGAACAGCTATTTATAGGCGTTCTCAACGTGAAAAATAAATCTTTCCTGTCTTTAAGAAGCAACAATAAAATGGCTTCGAAACGGACGCAATAGCGATATCTGATATTAAATCCGTAAAATAGTTTCGAAACACAATTCAGATATCTGCCTTAATCTGAGCCTTCTAAAAATTGCAAGGCATAGCGGTTTTATTGTTGATGCAGTTTAGCTAATTTTTAATATTTATCATCTCCAATATATATCTTTTATTACAATTTAACTCTTAAATCTGCCTTTTTCACCTAAAACTTTAATCAGTTAATCTTTTAAATGGCTTATTGTATCTGTGACCATTCCTCAATCTTCTTGGATCCCTTTTTGGTCTTCTACGGGGAAATATTTATTGATGGTCTTGATTTATTAGTGTCCTTACCGTGCGTGGATTTCTTACCATGCAACTGCATAAAACTAGCATCATTAAGTTGGTAATAGGGTTTCAAGTGCAGTCTGTTCAAATCTCCTTCGGAACTCCTTGTCCAACGAGCAACTTATATGGTAGTTCTCCATCCGACAGTCGATAGCCGACTTTGATCCAAGGATTGTCCTGAATTATTTGGTTTATTTGTCAAAACAAGCTACCAACATCACCTTCACCTAGCTACTTTTAATATCTAGATTAAGAACTGAAGAACGTTTGCGTTCTTTAGTTCTTAACTTTCCATGATTGGATTTGATGAGCGATGTCTGTTTAAAATACTGAATATCTATGCATCTTATGCATCATTGCAGAGTCTTATTGATCAGGAAATTAGAAAAACTGACAACTGCATTAAGTTGTAAAGTTATATGATGTGAATTGACATAAATATTTAAATATTGCCTAGTAGCCTAGTCAGAAATAAATCTTGGGATTATAAACATCTCAAACATCGGTTCTGTACTGCATAATATTATTTGTTTACTAAGGTATAAAAGGAAAATATTCCACTCAATTGCGATAAAGCCATTTGACTGAGATACCGTTAACAAAAACATCAAACGGGTAGGATTAGTCAATCCGACTAATAGTCAATTTAAATTTTAGGTATCAGCGCCCACTAAATACTCCCCGGAGAGTTATACACACTCACAACAAACCAACAAACTAATAGAGTGACATCAACACACACGGATACGGCTAATAGCTGCCATGTCGCTACATAATGTGGCCATTAATATCTGCTGTATATCAAACTACCCGGCAGTCGGCCGGTGTGCGCTTAGACATTACCAATACGCCACCATAGGCGTAGGGGATATATATATATATATATATATATATATATATATATATATATATATAAGAATAAGAAAAAAGAAGTACTTGTGACTCGTTTGGAACAAATATATAACTGTTTTGGATGGGTTGGAGTCAATAATAGGGCTATTGGTTAACTATTTTTTTATTCTCGAGCTTTCAATTGTGTTTACAATTATTATCAAGAGCTAAAAAAGACAAAATACTTACAAGGTTGAACTAAAAAGAAAAAACAATTTTTGTTAACTTACCAAATAAAAATTAGTTTGGTAAGTAAAAATTACTGCTTACATGTTCAAAATATTTAATACAAAAATGCTTTTTTCTAATAAATGTTATTAGAAAAAAGCATTTTTGTATTAAATATTTTGAACATGTAAGCAGTAATTTTTACTTACCAAACTAATTTTTATTTGGTAAGTTAACAAAAATTGTTTTTTCTTTTTAGTTCAACCTTGTAAGTATTTTGTCTTTTTTAGCTCTTGATAATAATTGTAAACACAATTGAAAGCTCGAGAATAAAAAAATAGTTAACCAATAGCCCTATTATTGACTCCAACCCATCCAAAACAGTTATATATATATATATATATATATATATATATATATATATATATATATATATATATATATATATATATTGTTGTGATCTGCTTTATGATGTTTTATTATTAATTAACACTAATTTAATTAATCGAATTATTTAATTAATTAATTCACTAGTTTATGCAGAGTCATACAAATCAATCACTATTAAAAATTCTCAGGGTGCCTTCTTAATTTTACTTTAATCAGTTTACTTTATATATCTCTTCTAGTGGGTTCAGTATCTCCTAGTTGCTCATAATCGGGATAGAACAGGAAACGGAACTAACATTAAAACAACATAAATATGCACACAAATTATTATTTATTTTCAATAAGCAATACGATGAATATTAATAAATAACTTTTGTAGGCAATTATCTTTCCCAACAAACTCCTATACTCTAAATTTAATTTTAATTACAAACTATCTATTGATCTGTTTTATAATAATATCTACTAAAAAATTGACCATATAAAATATAATTTATTCACAAAAAAAATAACTCTTTGAAACTTGGAATCTTAGTTCGTATGCTTATATTTGATTTTATCTTTAGAATATCTTAAAGTTTTCTTTCATTCAAATTATTTGACTGACCTTTATTTTTTTACACCAATGATGTCTCCTCTCGATCAAACCACAGTTCCTTCCTTGATTGATTATGTCCGGCTACCATCAAATCTTTCCCGTTCTCAGCATCGATCCAAACTGCTTTCAATCTCCCCAGACAACCTTCTCAACTCTTTCATTCCCACCATTCCTTTTTAACCAATCATAAGCATTCATCTTTTCCACTTATTTTCGATTTAGAAAATTTCCAACATGATATTTAAAACCAATAAACTACTTTCACTCAAATTACTTTTCAGAAACCATTAACAATTTTACCTTTTTCAACAGAAATAAGTTTCCAAATTCTTGTTATCTCATATCTAAATCTTATTCTTATTTACTTTCGAAAAATGCCCAACGCAAAATACAATTACAAAGTTTATTCCTTAAATCTATAATTATACGGGTTCCATTGTCCTTTCACTATTCACGCAGTCTTTCACGGAACAATGTTTTCTCTTATGGTCTATTACAAATAAGTACAGGGTTGTATTTTAACTTATATGCCCGCGGTATATTAAAATAATAAAAAAACTCTTTATTCTATTTCTGATCGATAAACTAATCCATAACAATATATATATATATATATATATATATATATATATATATATATATATATATATATGATTCTAACAATAAATCAATCAAATAAAAAAAACTTCCCTTTATTAATGGTCTAAGTCTTTCTGTCATATCCATATTGATCTATAATAATCTTTCCCACCGCCATCCACTTTGTTTTTGAAATGTTAATTTTAAGACCTCTCCCATAATTTGCTTCCGACTAGATTTACTAATGTCTGAAAATCTTGTAAATTTTCTGCAAGAATGGCTGTATCGTCAGCATATCTGATATTGTGGTATTACTTCTTTACCTAAAATTTTGTTTTTGTTACTTGATAAAATATACTTATAATAATTAATTTTTTTCTTATTCATTCTTATTGGTAATTCAGACATATATTATATATTTTAAAGTAGATGACTTTAAAATGATATCAATATCTTTGAGTTGCGTTCCTGGGACGACTTTATTGGAAGATAATTTTTTCTTATATTATAGCAGCGCACATCCCTGTCTAGCTTCTGTTTCTACATAAAATTATACTAGGAACTGAAAACGAGGACATAAGAAAAAGTACTAAGGCGACTAACATCATCGAAGGAATAGCCATACTAGATAGACAAACAGGGTATTGGAATGGAGAGCTCTCGAGAACAAAGTGTCGATGAAATAAATATGAAAAATGATAAATGAATAAAGTTTGAATAAGAGCTTCGGACGTTCGATGGAGTTGGAAGCAGGGGAGGAGTTCTTTGTTCAGCAGTGGACGTTCGAGACTGGATGAGCTGAAACTCTTAAACGTTTAAAAATTGTATTTTAGAAACGCCTTCGAATTATGAAGTATGAAATACCATTTTTATAACTTGTGGCACAACAAGAATAAGTTAATAAGAATAAAATAAGGCTCTTTCTTTATAGAAAAAGGATTGGCGATGCGGACTGTATACTTACTGATCTCTCATTAAAATATTCACATTAAACAAGATTTTCTATAAATTTAATGATAAAAAGCTGTAATTTATATCCCATAAATTAATTATTCTAATTAACAATGTTTTATACGTCAAGTGGAGCTGTCGGCATCTATATAATTAAACGATAAATTTATCAAGTTTCACGTGGTTAGTTTATAATTAATTGATCGATCTACCGTAGTGTTCAAAGGAGTAGTTATATGCAAATTCGTTAAACTTGTTTTATAACAACGATATTTTTGTGCTAGAACAAGATTGTTAAAGACAAATCGAAAACTACTTAATAAATTTGTGATTAGTCATTGTAAACACGGCGTTGTGTGTCCTTTATGTTTGGATATTGGACATAGGAGGCACCAGTTATCTTATGATTTTATTTTATTTAAATGTTCAATTTTCTTTATTGTCTAGTGTCGATTTCCACGTGTATAATCTGCGAGCTGGTAGTTTGAACCATGTATTCATAACAATCATAATCTGTTCTTGAAAGAACTGAAATATTATGTCGCCTTTTTTTCGTATTCTCAGTCCATTTTAACCAATGATGATTTCAACTTTACCTTATCCCACCATTGCATTAAGATCTCCCATTATTATCCTTATTTCATGATTGTTCTTGCGCTGCATTAAGACTTGTACAGTCGGTTCACAATTTGTTGATAGCTCACTACAAGTTTAACCCTAATTAGAAAACTGAAATACAGAGAGGATAGGTAATACGATATAATAGTAAAAACCAATCTAAAACTGACGGTTTAAGACGTTTTCGACTAACCCACCTTATATCTGAAGGAATAGAATACCTTATAATCCTATTACGGGGGTATTTTGAATGGTTAGAAATGAACGACCAGTGTCGTAGAGTATATGATTGAAACATTTATTTGAACTAAATAAACTTATTTATTTTATTCAAAAATAAAAAGTTTCTTGCCATTTGTAAAAGATACATTTATTTAATTAAGGAAAAAGGCGCCAAATGCCGCCTGGCAAAATTTCCAATGTGTTTTAAATGTATCCATTATTTTCGAATCCGGAGAAAACTAATAAATATTTTTGAAAAATTTAAACGCAGATTGAAAGATTACATTATTACTCAGGGCAGAAAGTCCCTGAAAACTTCTACAATGTTTATTTTAATATGTTATGTAACAGGGGTGAAAATATAGTATAGTTTTTAATTGAAAATATGGCATGCAAAAGAAACTTTTTATTTATTCTAAAAAATATTTCATTCTGCCTTTAAATTTTTCAAAAATGCTTTTTAGTTTTCTCAGGATTTGAAAAAAAAATGGATACATTTAAAACACATGGAACATTTTGACAGGCGACATTTTGCCCCTTTCCCCTTTAATACCTTACGATTACAACTATTACTTACCTTATATAATTACGATTAGAAAACTATTCAAATTCAAAATAAATAGGATCAACTTCGGAATCCGAGTCGTCTTGGGGGTTAATAATTAGGTTAATAATCTCTACAGTCGCATTAATTATGTTATCAAGATCCCACATTTTTTGTTCTTCTTCTATTACATGTCTTACTGCATCTTTCCAGTTTTGTTTTGTAATATGTTATAAAGACTCGTGTAACAATTCACGTACAGCTTGTATTTTATATGACGTATTTTTTCTAGCCACATAACTTTTCATTTGTGCCCAAATGAGTTCAATTGGATTTATTTCGCAGTGGTAGGGTGGGAAGTCTAAAGACTGTGATGTTTCGCCTTCCTGCCATTTTGTCAACTACGTATTTCTTAAACTTAGATTTGTGTTGCCGGGCAATTTTTAAAAGTTCTGCTTTTACCATTCCATCTTCGTAAGGCAGATACTTATTCCGCAGCCAGTCAAGAATATCCTGTTTCTTCCACGCATTCGTTAGAAGTCTTTCTACTAGTCGTGAATGATAAGGTGCATTATCTAATACTATAATTGAATTTGGTGGTATGTGTTCAATCATTTGCTCAAAATACTCTTCGAAAACATCAGCTGTCATCTCCTCGTGATAGTCTTTTGTGCTTTTGGAATGAAATTCCAACAAACCATGCTTAACAAATCCTTTTTCACTGCCAATGTGAGAAATTATTAATCTACTGCCTTTACCAGAAGGTGGGGAGATACCAGTAGACCAACCTTCCATAAAGGCTTGCCTGGAGCTTAATATATTTTTATCTGACCAATTTTTTTTAGAGTATGACCTGAGTTTACCCACGTTTCATCCTGGTAGAAGATGGGCCTTTCTTCAGCCCGGAATTTTCGTATGAATCTTAGATAATTTCTTCTCCAACATCATCTTCTCCTCCCGGTCAATCAAAAGTGATTTTCGGTCTGATTTCTCCCACCGGAAATTTAATTCTTTTAAAACTTGCCACAATTTAGTTCGTCCGATATGAGGCAAATCCGGGTCGTCTCTAACTTCTTGTAAAATTTTGTTTAGGTTTGGTATTTCTTTTTTGAAAAAAAATCCATGAATTTTCCTTCGAATACCATTTTTGGCAAATTCATCAATTGCAATAGGCTTTTTCCCTCTCTTTAAGTGTTCGTTTGTGTTTGGGTTAGCTATACCGTGTTTTTTTTCTTTCTGATAGGAACCTATATACAGTTGACTCTCCTACGCCAGTCATGTTGGCACAACTTTCGACTATGTTGCGAACAGTGTTTGTGGGATTCTGAGAAACCAGAGCATCGTGAACATTCAGGACAATAGTCTTCTCTCTTGGTGAATAGACAGACTGACTGACTGTACGCAACAGTACCGGTGTAAAACTTGATGATGAAGCCATCACAAACAATCCAACAAAACGAGCACGAGCGAAAGGTACGCGATATGTTCGTAGGTATATGGAATAAAAAATCACTCACGCACTGCATATAATTCGCAAAAGAAATATTCGAGACGCTAATTACTGCCGTAGACGCGGAAACACCGACGAGCCATAAATTACATTAGATCAAAAACGTACTAAACAAAAAAATTGTTTTTATTCGTAATAACTTCACCCTTTCAAGTTAAGTTTCGAATATAATTATATTATTAAAAATCTGGGGAATTCCATCTTAATTATCTTGGAACGAATAGTACCTTCGGATATGAATTCCAGTTTTTCTAGTAAAGTGATTAAACGCGAAGATTAGTATTGAAATATCCAAAGAGATAAGGTATTCTTATTTACACAATTGTTAATGGTTAAATTCTTATTTTTATTAATATAATATAATAACCAACATTAGTCGTGAAAGTTTTAATTGTTTTTTTGCTAAATATATTAGTATTAAAATATTATCAATATTATATATAACAGTATTAAAACATTATATTATTATTTAATGAATAAACACCTTAGGAACGCCTATGATTTACGACCGTTTTATGAGTTTGAGGCATATTTCGTGCTCTCAACAATTTGTGAACGAAGAATAGATCTCTATATAAATATATAGAGTCTGTAAGCTTTGTAAGACATAACAGATAGAAAAGTAAAGAGGAATGTCACTAGAGAGAATGAAACTAATGACAAACTATAGAAAATAATGTAAGAGCAGCTAAAAGAAATACGAAATTCACCATCCGACGCCTAAAAAGTCATACGAGAGGTAGATTTCCAACAAATGTTTTGAATAAATATTCTACCCAATTGGAATATTCTGTATATCACCAATTACTGTAACAGTATTTTTATTTTCTTACGATATATTTATATTCCATTACGATTGACTAAAACAAAATAATAACATACAATCTAAAATTACTCATAATTCATTTTTAAACTGATAATTACCAAGTATTTATTACCCAGCAACATTTTTAATAACCTCTGGTTTTGAAGGAAACGTGACCCACATTTTGCAACAAATAGCGTATCGATTATGCCATCCAAACCGTTTATTGTAACTGTAAAATGTTTTAAGAATGATGTTTTAATTACTTTTTTTACATTAGTTTTTAAAGCAATTAATAACTATTCAAAAAGACGTAAAAACCAATTAATATCTGTAATATTTTT
Organism: Diabrotica undecimpunctata; assembly: GCF_040954645.1. Lineage (NCBI taxonomy): Eukaryota > Metazoa > Arthropoda > Insecta > Coleoptera > Chrysomelidae > Diabrotica > Diabrotica undecimpunctata. Next base: position 160,985,760 of record NC_092806.1, on the reverse strand, counting down.
GCAAAAACAACATATTTTTAGTAAGAGAATCAACGACATATTGAGAAACTGATGTTTTTGTTGGAATACTTTTGTGTTTCTGTTGTTACTTTCGTCTATATTATCATTTAACCATGTTTATTTACAACTCTTCTTTAGTTTATTGTATTCTTTTTGTATTTAAAATATTTTACCAATAGTAGATCTACCCTTTAACCTTTAATCCCTACTCGGAGTACGATTCTTGGAATTTGAAATATTCAGTACCATCCCTCCATCTTTCTTAAATGCGATTAGCTCGGCATGTTGGGGTACAGTAGTACCCTTTGGTTAGTGAAAGTGTAAGAAATTGTGATTGTTATTTAGACGTTTGGAATAAGTGTTTCCGGTAAGGTATATTATTTCATAATCCTAGTTATATGTTTATAAAAATTGTATGTTTTATATACTTACTTAGAGTATTTTGTATTGTTATAGAATAAAAGCGTGCTAGAGACCGTGCACAAAGAGCGAGAATTAATCAACATCATCAAAATGAGAAAGGTTCAATACTTCGGTCATATAATGAGAGGACCTAAATATCGCTTACTCCGATTATCATTCAGGGCAAAATCGAATGGAAACGTTGGGTCGGAAGAAAACAACTGTCCTGGCTGCGTAACATTAGACAATGGACAGGTCGAACGGTCGAGAAACTGTTTCATCTAGCTGCCGACCGAGAATCATTTCATCAGCTTGTCAATATGACGATAGCCAACGCCTTGAATACAAGCACGGCACACAAAGAAGTAGAAGAATAAAAGCATGGCTATTCAAGAGACCAGTACTAGTAGGGGCCAAGGACAGAATTGGCAACGAAAGTATTTGACACAACAACAGTTTGAAGAAATTTGTCGAAGAAGGTGACCAAGAGCCAAAAGATAATTCAGAAAGTAAAGAAGATGAAGTGATAGAACCTTTTGATACAGATGAAAACAAACAAAGATATTGAGAACGAAAATAGTAAAGAAACAGAAGACATTGATAAAGCGGAAAATAGTGGTCAAAATAAAATTCGAGTAAGAGGTTCTGGCGACATGGTAAACGTTAGGGTCCTACAAGACTTTACAGTAAAAATAAATTTAAACGGACTGGAGTAAGACCCATAAATCTACAAAATATTGTAGCTCATCTACCGGGGAATAAAAATGAAGCCCGATATGTCAAGTCAGGATAAGAAGCATTCTGTTTATTTTGTATAGATGGCATCATGAAACAGATACAGGGGAACACAGAAAGAAAGGAATAGGTAGACAAGGTCCTCAGTATAAAAGTGACCGTGGCAGGGTGGAAAAACAAGCAGAGTTTGCGAATGCTGCCGTAAGAACCACTTTTACCAAACCTACTACCATAATCGAATTGAAGGCACTGTTTGGGCTCTACATTATTGGCAGGATTTCGTAACATGAGTCATTGCACAGTAAAAGAATTATTTGATAGGTATTCAGACGTAAGCTGTTTTCGCTTTATCATGCCTCAAGCCCGACTTGAATATCTGACTAAAGCTCTGTTTGATCATATAGTTAAAAAAAGCCTGGATTTATACGCCCCATCCGAATATTTCACTGTAGACGAGCAGCTACTTGCATTCAGAGGAAAATATCCATTTAAAACATTTTATATGATAGATGGTTCACACCATCGTTTACACTGGAACAGGTTCAACTCTTGGAGGCATACCTGTTGCAGAATATTATTTCGATTGAAATGACTAAGCCCATCCACGGCACAAATAGAAATTTGATAATTGGTTCACTTCTAGTCCGATGACCCAAAAGTTGTTAACAGAACATCAGGTAACAATTGTAGGTACTATGGAAGTGAATAAAGCTGAAATACTACCGAGCTTTATAAATAAAACAAATAGAATTAGAAATACCGCTATGTTTGCATTTAGCGAAGATCTAGTTCTTCTTTCTTATTGTCCTACAAAATCTGAAACCAAAAAAAAACTGTTATATTGCTATTCAGCATGCATAAGAAAGCAGATAAAGATAACAGTGTCCTAGATAATACAGTTCTACAATAGCAGCACAAAAGGGGGAGATGATAGTAGGGACAAACTTTGTCACCAATACTCCGTATCAAGGAGAACCCGTCGTTGGTTTCTGTGCATATTGTACGGACTTCTTAACATTGTAAGAGTTAGTACGCTTAATCTGCTTAAGGGTTCAGAGGTAAGAGAAAATAAGAGTGCATCGCACAGGTGGGTCTACTTGAAAACTTCAGCTTTGTCACTCATGCAGCCCTATACGAGAGAAAGATTGACTTGGCCAACTTTACCAGTATATCGTCGTGAAGCTATCAATTATATTTTAAAGGAAAATAGACCTAATGAAATTCAATAAGAAACTCATGCAAATTCAGGCACATGCAGTTTCTGTTTGCGATTCTACGTGAGACCGTGAGAGCCCCGAACGAAGTGCAATGGAAGAAGGTCAAAAATGAGCAAAATATAAATTATGTTTTTCTATATGCCCTAAGCTTCTTCATTTAGTTCACTTACTCGTCAAACTTTAGTGACATTTTTTTTAAACGTCAACTAATTGTCATAAATCATAACATTCAAAATCAACATTTTAAACATTATCGCCAAAATACATTCCATTAAAATCGTTTAATTACCAACAAAATTTTCAGTGATGGAATCCGTATTAAACTTCCCATTTATGCCGATATTGTGGTTCTTAGACTATCTACCCAGCTTCTGTAGGTTTCTGTTGGCGGCATTAGTTCTTGCTAAATTGCTGAACGCCGTTTACAGCCACAACAGAGATCACAAACCATTAACTTCATCAAATACCTTTGAGGAACAAGTTGAACGTACCGAATATATCGTGTCGCCCGCTTCTGAATTTCAATATGAGAATATTTGCCGATGCGGAATGGGGGATTTTTAGTCAAAGTAAAGTAACTTTTGTAATCACTCTATAAAATGTATTAGAAAACTTGTTATTCGTACTTATGCCAGGTAAATTGTATCCAAAACCAGAAATACACCAGTTTTTTTTATTACACAGAGCATTATCAATTTCATTATTTTTTTAGGTTGAGAAAATTTTGGTTTTTATCTTCAAAAATAATGGCAATTTTCCTCTCTGTTTCTATCATAGTTTATACAAAATAAAATCAAAACGAAAGTAAAAACAAAACGAGATGACTGAGATTGCTGACCCTGAAGGACGATACAAAAACCAAATAGATTATATTCGGGTCACTACACGATGGAGGAGCTCAGTAATTAATGTAATAACAAACCAGCTGCAGGCTGTCGTTGCGACCACAAAATGTTATAAGCAGAATTCTGCTTTGAGCTACATAGTAAGACAATTCTTCTCCTCTGCGTGCAATCAGCGAGCTCTCTTCCTTTACCTGTCATGCTTCCAACGTTGAGAGTTGCAGCTCTAAGGACTAGCTTCTTTGGCCCCTTCCGTCCTCTAAGTGTTACCCTAGTTCACTTTTCGCAGGGACCAGGCGAAGCCGCAACTGCGCGTCGCTTACGGGGAACGTCTTAGCGTCTAAACTATTTTTCATATTCCGTCGTTCCTTGGTTTAAGCAAGGTTTTAGTGCCGCATCCCTTCTTGACGCAAACATCATCATCATCATTCTGGCTTTACAACAAAGCATGGGACCTAGCCTCTTCAAGATTTTTTTTTTCTTCGCTAAGCACGTATTCCCATATTTCTCATGTCTTCATCGATGTTATCAAGGAACCTTATTCTGAGTCTTCCTCTTCTCTGACCAATGGGTCAAGATAGTGTTTTTCTAGCTGAGTCATTTTGTTGCATCCGCATTACATGCCCTATCCACCTCAGACGTCCTATCTTAATATGTTTTACGATATCAGGTTCTTGGTATATTCTATAAAGTTCGAAGTTGTATCGTCTTCTTCGCACTCCATTGTCATTTACTGCTCCATAGTTTCGCCTTAGTACTTTTCTTTCGAAACATCTTAACGTATTTTCATTATTTTTTGTTAGAGTCCAGGTCTCTGAACCATATGTTAGGACTGGGCGTATGGTGGTTCCTCTTCCCACTCGTCTGTTCCCCTTACCTCATCTCCTTTCATCTTCCAGGTTTTCTTTTTCTTTCTCTATATTAAGTGCGTGTTTAAAATATTCCACCCATCTATTCAAATGATATTTCTGACGCAAGCCCTCCTCCTTTATCCGAGCTTGAGCTACTCAATTCACTCAGCACCTACCAGAGGCGGATAATACTATAACCCAGACAATAATACAGAGAAAGGGAATTATGAAAAAGAACAGCAAATACTGAAATCAGAAATTGAGGCGGCGATAGAACAGCTAAAATTCAGAAAAGCAAAAGGGGAAGATAGAATAATCGCTGAGACTTTCAAAGAAATGTGAAAGATGGGGATTAAAGTAATGCTTAAGAATCTGCAGTGAATACCGGAAAGCGTCCAAATGAGTGGGGTAAGCTCACTTTTATTCCCATATATAAAAAAGGTTCGCCGACAGATTATAAAGTAGCATTAATATCCCATTCAAACATAAGTCGAAAGGCCAAAATCAATTCTTTTACTAAAGATTCCCCAAGAACATTCCGGATTCGTCCCAGTAGATTCGTTGTGCTTTGTCGACTACTTTAATAAAATTCCCAGGATGTTTACAATGTACATTTAAAGTAATAATTTAATCAAAACCGTCCTGTAAAAACACAGCTAAAATATTTTCGCATCTGTATATGTATCTTTAATTAGCCACATGTTATTAATATTTACATTACCAGAATCAAAGACAACATTATTAGACCACACACCGCATATTTTGATAAGAACTTTTTGATAAAACCAACATTATGCTTCTGTGGTCGTTTAACAAGTGAGGTTTCTCCGAAAATATTTTTATGGTTGACCTCACCAAATGTCATTATTGGCTTACCGAGAAAAAAGATTCATATGGCCTGTCAGCTTCGTGTCCGAGAAACGTTTTAATCTACGTTTTATGGAACTAGCTCGATTTTAATGGTGACTGCGTAAGATTTTTGTGATAATTTGTAGTGTTATGAGTTATAATACAGGAAAATTTCTGTTATAGGTTGGTAAACATTTTTTTTATTTTACTGTGCGACTAAAATATGAATAGTTATCGAATCTGCGGAGACTGATTGAAATAGAAATAGTGCTGTAGGTGTCTTAACTTCATAATCATCTTCTGGTCTCTCGCATGCTTATGCCTCCAAACTTCTTCTCTTTAGTAAGTCTACAGAATATATAAATCGCTTATTTGAGAAACCCGATATAAGTCACAAACTAAAACTTTCGGAAAACAAGAAAAAACTGTGTGAGGGAAACACGAAGATTTCTATAGGTAATGGATTTTGACAAGAGCTATGACCTTGTAAATAACAGGTAAACGTATGTACTGTATTATCATGACTCATAGCTCTTGTCAAAATCCATTACCTCTACATATTTACGGACACCTTCCTATCAGGTGGCCCAACGTTAGATTGATAAGAAAATTAAATTTTATAGTTTATTTTTATGAACGAGAGAGTAATTAGCATAATTTTAACTGGTAGCTCCGACCACTCCATGGGCGTGCTCAAGATTAATTGAAAAATTACTTTGAATAATTGTAAAAAATAAATGAATTATTTCAGTGTTATAAAGTGTTATGTGTATGTAAACAAAAGTGACCTCTTTTATCACACACTATATTAGAACTGACTGGCCTACATTAAAAAGGGTTTTAAAAAATTCACATTTTTTTTAATTTTTAAAAATTACAAAAGAGAAAAAGAGTTTTTAAAACCGTCTAAGGTATGTTAAATAGATGAATAAAAATATTAATATAAAACTTACAGCTACTTGTTACAAATCCAAATCAGATTCAGAAGATGAACTTTCAGAACCAAGATTTATAATAACTGGCTCGATCATTTTATCAGTAATATTGTCCAGCTTCCACATTTTTTCCTCTTCTTTAATCGTGTGATTTACTGCCCTTTCCCAGTTTTCAGGTTTTACATTATTTACGGCCTCCAAAAACAACTGTTTAACATCATGAATTTTAAAAGTGGTATTTTTTCTTGAAACTTCACTCTTTATCTGTGCCCATACCAGTTTAATCGGGTTTAATTCACAATGATATGGTGGGGATCTAAGTACTGTCATTCCACGATTTTTGGCAATTTCATCAATTTCGTATTTTTTAAATTTTTCTTTATGAAGGGCACACAACGAATAAAGTTCCTTTCTTATAGATCCGGGATGGTACGTAATATTTTTTGAACTCAGCCAATTCTGCAAGTCTTTTTTTAACCACTTGGTTGTGGGCAGTCCTTCTATAAGTCTGGAGTGGTAACTTGCATTATCCATTACTATTACACAGTTCTTAGGAAGAAGATCTATCATTTGTTCGAACCATTCTTGAAAGACATCAGCGTTCATGTCTTCATGGTAGTCACCGGTACGAGTTGATTCAAAAGTTAATAAACCACCTTCAACAAAACCGTCTGAACTGCCAATGTGTACTATTATCAGCCTGCGTCCCTTTCCTGATGGTGGGTTTAAACCAGTAGATAAGTTATTTAAAATGCGTGCCTTTGTCTTGTAACAGTTTCATCCTGCCAAAATTTATTTGGTGTATGACCCTCGTTGATCCATGTTTCATCAAGATAAAATATTTTTCTTTTTTGGTTTCTCATTTCCTTTATGGTTCTTAGAAAATGTCTTCTCCATATGACAATATCGCTTCTTTCTAATAAAATAGACTTTCTGGGATTTTTTTTCCAGCGGAAGCCTATTTCTTTTAAAAGTTTCCATAACGTACTTCGACTCATTTCTGGGTAATCCTTATCATCTCGAACTGAGACAAGAACTTTATCCAATGTTGGAAATTCTTGTTTAAAGAAGAATTCATGCACTTTCCGTCGAAGTCCTTCTTTAAAATGATATTCTATTTGAAATTTTGGTTTCCCTGGAGCACTACGTGGCATTTGAAAACTACCACATTTCTCTTCTTTAATAACTCTGTAAATCGTAGATTTCCCAACACCAAGTGTACTGCTAACTAACTCAACGGTCTCATCAACACTTTCACATAAACGTTTGTCTGTAAATGATTTAAAACAATTAAATATTAATGTTTTTTCATTAACTGTTAGAGGACCAATTTTTCGGCGTTTACACGGCACTTCCAAATTTTCCATAACACTAGTATACACAATAAACTGCACCTTGCAACTGAAGTACCTACTTTTAGTGAACTGTTAAGAATTTTGAATAATCCACTTGGACCTTCCTATATACAAAATGGAAAAACCCACTATCACATTTTCTGTGGAATAAGTTTAGAAGGTAATTATCTAGTCAATTACTGTCATAGATTCCTGGAATTAAAGAATTAAATGTTTGATTGTTGAAACCCTTACTTCGTGGAATGCACTCATTTCAGATAAAATAAAACGTTTTATTTTATCTAAAGAATTAAACTTTATTTTGCAAATAGGTAGGTACTTATTAAACTTTTATTGGTTATATATAACCAATAAAATAAACATCTTACATTTCTTGCAAATTCATTAGTACCTGTTAACCTCCATCACTCCGACACTGGCAACCTTATTTAGGGATTAGTAACCCTCACAACTATTGTATTCTATTCTGCTCCAACCTTTATACCTGGTGGTCATACTCAATTTAAAATTGTTTTCCTATATACTTCTGTAAACTTGTTGACAAATATCTGTTTTTCATTGAGTCACCCGTATCAACAGTTTAGGGATTTGCATACATAATTTATTGTTTTATTACTCTCTCATACATAAAAATACACTATAGAGAACAAAAATAAAAGTGCAGCGTAAATTTTAGTTTTAATGCATCGAAGAACATTTTTAAATTTCCTAATTATAGAAAATAATTATATAATATTATAATTTAATTTAATTTTAATAATAATATAATATATTATTATCCAAATTATATTTAATATATAAAAATAATAAAAAAAAAGAATACTTCGGCCATATAATTAGAAGACCTAAATACCATCTACTTCGCCTTATAATGCAAGGAAAAGTGGAAGGAAAGAGATGGATTGGTCGAAAGAAACTTTCATGGCTGCGTAATATTAGACAATGGTGTGGTTTCCACAGTAGAAGAATTATTTCGCGCAGCAGTCGACAGAGAAAGGTTTCAGGAAATTGTAAACATGATGACGGCCAACGTTTGAATACGGACACGGCACCCAAAGAAGAAGAAGAATTATAGAAAATATTTTATAACGTAATAAAAACTATTGATTAAACAGAATAATCTTGTAACAATATTAAAAATATAAGAAAATAATCTTTATACTCTTTTGACCATCTTAGTCTTTTTTTCTTTTGTTGTAATGTTAAAAGTGGCTTTTCCTTATCCTAAAATAAAATGAAATTTATTAAAAACAATTCGTACTAATTTTTTCAACTATGAAACTTTGTACAATAAAGCACCAGGACCAGGGAACATAAAAATGGAACTGCTGAAATATGGAGGCACAAGGATAGTATCCTTTATACGAATGTTGTTCAATAAAATCGAAGCAGGAGAGAAGATTCCCGATGAGTGGAATTTATCATACATGTCCTCCATTTTCAAAAAAGGTGACAAAAGGTCACCAAATAACTACAGAGGGATCAGTGTATTGCCTTCAATAGCAAGAATCTTTTCATCAGTTATAAAAGAAAAACTAGAACAACACCTGGATCATTATAGCGAAGAACAAGCCGGATTCCGAAAAGCCAGATCATTTTTAGATAATATATTCATTATGAGACAGGTGATGAAAAGAACAAAGAAAAAAACATTGAAACACATATGACCGTTATTGACTTAGAGACAGCATACGATAGCGTGCCCAGGAAACAACTATGGGAAGCAATGAGAAGAATGCGCGTTAGAGAGAAATGGGTAAATATAACATAAAGACTGTATAAAGAAACACAAGTGCAAATAAAGTTAGGTAATGAAATAACAAAAACAATCACCGCAACAAAAGGCCTCAAACAGGGATGTGGTCTCTCACCTACACTTTTTAACATATATGTATATAGATCAGGCTTTGAAAAGATGTTATAGAAAATGCGGAACAATGGGCATACCAGTACAAGAGAATATATTACATTCACTACTTTTCGCAGATGATCAAGTCATTTTTGCACAAGACAGGGAGGATATGGAATATATGATAAGGAAATTAAAGGAAGAATATGAACTTTGGGGACTCAAGATAAATATGTGCAAGACCGAATACTTATGTATTGGACCCGAGGTTGCAGATTTGAACTTAAGTTTAGAAGAAGAGACTACTAAGAGTTGTAAGGCTTTTAAGTATTTAGGTTCAATGATTAGGCGAGATGGTACTTGTATGAAAGATATAGAAATGAAAATAGCACGGGGAAAACAAGGCACAAGAGCACTTCATCTAGTGATATGGAACAACACTCTAACCAAAGAAAACAAAAAGAGGATCTTTCAAAGCATAGTGATGAATATTACCCTATATGGAGCGGAAGTATGGCCAATGACAACAACAATACGAAATAAAATAAGAACAGTTGAACTGGACTTTATGAGAAGATGTCTACAAATCACAAGAGCGGATAGAATAAGAACGGAGGAAATATGGAACAGAATGGAAGTAAAATGCTCAATTACAAAAAAGTTGGAAAACAGAGCCCTGCAGTGGTACGGGCATGTACAAAGAGTGCCAGAGCATAGGTGGCCGAAAAGAATATTAAACTGGGACCCGCCGGGAAGAAGACGGAGAGGAAGACCTGCTACAAGATGGAAAACATACGTCGGAAATGCTATGATAGATAGAGACCTCAGAGAAGGTGACTGGGAGAATAGAGTGCTGTGGAGGACGAAAACGGCGAACTCATAATGGGAAAAGCCGAAGAAGAAAAAGAAGAAGAAGAAGATGAAACTTTGTAAGTACCAAATCCTAATTTGTGGGCCTCTCGGAAACATGTTGATCTAGAACGTGTCTTACATGTCCAATAACGTCACTCCATAACCGACAATATTATTGTTATGATGTCATTTTTTCAAAACTACCTTTGGATTTAACGAAATTTTGAAAAAATCAACGTATGTTGACATAAGTTATAGTGTATTTTTATGTATGAGAGAGTAATAAAACAATAAATTATGTATGCAAATCCCTAAACTGTTGATACGGGTGACTCAATGAAAAACAGATATTTGTCAACAAGTTTACAGAAGTATATAGGAAAACAATTTTAAACTGAATATGACCAACAGGTATAAAGGTTGAAGCAGAATAGAATACAATAGTTTTGAGGGTTACTAATCCCTAAATAAAGTTGCCAGTGTCGGAGTGGTGGAGGTTAACAGGTACTAATGAATTTGCAAGAAATGTAAGATGTTTATTTTATTGGTTATATATAACCAATAAAAGTTTAATAAGTACCTACCTATTTGCAAAATAAAGTTTAATTCTTTAGATAAAATAAAACGTTTTATTTTATCTGAAATGAGTGCATTCCACGAAGTAAGGGTTTCAACAATCAAACATTTAATTCTTTAATTCCAGGAATCTACGACAGTAATTGACTAGATAATTACCTTCTAAACTTATTCCACAGAAAATGTGATAGTGGGTTTTTCCATTTTGTAGGAAGGTCCAAGTGGCGTATTCAAAATTCTTAACAGTTCACTAAAAGTAGGTACTTCAGTTGCAAGGTGCAGTTTATTGTGTATACTAGTGTTATGGAAAATTTGGAAGTGCCGTGTAAACGCCGAAAAATTGGTCCTCTAACAGTTAATGAAAAAACATTAATATTTAATTGTTTTAAATCATTTACAGACAAGCGTTTATGTGAAAGTGTTGATGAGACCGTTGAGTTAGTTAGCAGTACACTTGGTGTTGGGAAATCTACGATTTACAGAGTTATTAAAGAATAGAAATGTGGTAGTTTTCAAATGCCACGTAATGCTCCAGGGAAACCAAAATTTCAAATAGAATATCATTTTAAAGAAGGACTTCGACGGAAAGTGCATGAATTCTTCTTTAGACAAGAATTTCCAACATTGGATAAAGTTCTTGTCTCAGTTCGAGATGATAAGGATTACCCAGAAATGAGTCGAAGTACGTTATGGAAACTTTTAAAAGAAATAGGCTTCCGCTGGAAAAAGAATCCCAGAAAGTCTATTTTATTAGAAAGAAGCGATATTGTCATATGGAGAAGACATTTTCTAAGAACCATAAAGGAAATGAGAAACCAAAAAAGAAAAATATTTTATCTTGATGAAACATGGATCAACGAGGGTCATACACCAAATAAATTTTGGCAGGATGAAACTGTTACAAGTCAAAGGCACGCTTTTGTAAATAACTTATCTACTGGTTTAAACCCACCATCAGGAAAGGGACGCAGGCTGATAATAGTACACATTGGCAGTTCAGACGGTTTTGTTGAAGGTGGTTTATTAACTTTTGAATCAACTCGTACCGGTGACTACCATGAAGACATGAACGCTGATGTCTTTCAAGAATGGTTCGAACAAATGATAGATCTTCTTCCTAAGAACTGTGTAATAGTAATGGATAATGCAAGTTATCACTCCAGACTTATAGAAGGACTGCCCACAACCAAGTGGTTAAAAAAAGACTTGCAGAATTGGCTGAGTTCAAAAAATATTACGTACCATCCCGGATCTATAAGAAAGGAACTTTATTCGTTGTGTGCCCTTCATAAAGAAAAATTTAAAAAATACGAAATTGATGAAATTGCCAAAAATCGTGGAATGACAGTACTTAGATCCCCACCATATCATTGTGAATTAAACCCGATTGAACTGGTATGGGCACAGATAAAGAGTGAAGTTTCAAGAAAAAATACCACTTTTAAAATTCATGATGTTAAACAGTTGTTTTTGGAGGCCGTAAATAATGTAAAACCTGAAAACTGGGAAAAGGCAGTAAATCACACTATTAAAGAAGAGGAAAAAATGTGAAAGCTGGACAATATTACTGATAAAATGATCGAGCCAGTTATTATAAATCTTGGTTCTGAAAGTTCATCTTCTGAATCTGATTTGGATTTGTAACAAGTAGCTGTAAGTTTTATATTAATATTTTTATTCATCTATTTAACATACCTTAGACGGTTTTAAAAACTCTTTTTCTCTTTTGTAATTTTTAAAAATTAAAAAAAAAATGTGAATTTTTTAAAACCCTTTTTAATGTAGGCCAGTCAGTTCTAATATAGTGTGTGATAAAAGAGGTCACTTGTGTTTACATACACATAACACTTTATAACACTAAAATAATTCATTTATTTTTTACAATTATTCAAAGTAATTTTTCAATTAATCTTGAGCACGCCCATGGAGTGGTCGGAGCTACCAGTTAAAATTATGCTAATTACTCTCTCGTTCATAAAAATAAACTATAGGAAAAGTGTACTTGAAGAAGAAAGTTTAAAACCTTTAAAGCCAGGGTTTATGAGATTTTTTTTATTGTTGAAAATAATTAAAAAACTATAAGGGAAATATTTTTAATAAATATTAATAAAAATGCCATATTAATTAATATGGTAACTTATAAAAACATGCAGAGTATAATTTGTTTATGGTAATCGACTTAAATTGCAAATTCTATAGGTGGGCCAACTGGTATGGCAAGGAGCTCGTAAAACTGACCTAATTCCATTTATACACTATGTCTTGACTTTTTCTCTCCAATATTTTTTGAAAAAAAGATTGAGAATAAGCTTTAGGTATAGTTTATAGTTTAGTTTGATTGACTTACGGGGTTTCTCAAATGAATTCTTCATCGTCACCTGAAACTAAACTTTGTAATGAATTAAAATTAAAGAAAATTCACATAGTAATCTAATTTATATTAAAAAGTACAAAAAATATTATTACAATCCAAAAGACGTTGTGGGTCAGTTGAACAATTCAGTATAAAAATACTGGATATCTTCTACATCCGGTATATAACTTTGTAGTTTTTGTATGTCAGCAATCTTCTTATAATTAATCGGAATCTTTCCACTGTGATATGCCAATGCTTCAGGCAATATCAGTGCATAAAACTACATTCTATTCTCCATCGTATAAAAATCTCAGTGTCTTTTTACGGCCTTCTTTATCCGAAAAACAATTACCAATTACCTCGCTAGAACACAATACAATTACCAATTAACTGTTTGCGATTGATTCCATTTGTCGGCCGATAGGAACTCTTTTGTTTGATCCAAGGCAATAAGCGCGTTGATTATTTAATTTTTATAGTTAGTTTTTATAGATAACGGTTTATACCGTATTTACGTACGAAACTAATTGAATGGTTAAAATACTTCTATTGATTCTTACTGAAGTAAGCTACGGATTCTTCGAGTACGATGACGGGAAATGGTACATTGACTTTTCGTTCCTTTCTCTCAGATTTTTTCTTTTACTTCCTTCTATCTATGACGGCTCTTTTTGTAACTGTATAATTTATAAACTGCTAAGAGTAACTATTGAACATACAGTATATTTCACAAATTTGTGACTATTTTGAATTAGGGATCAAAGGTTTGACTTAACCCTGGAATGCTACCTGGGCTTGTACGATTGTACCCCAACCTTGTTTGAAAGTTACACCAATCTGCAGTAATGGGAGCTGCGATCATATGCGCCTCGGTAGTTTCATTTTAGGTGTGATATTTGTAAGACACTGTTGATATTGTTATTGATTGAAATTATTATTAAAATCTCGTACACCATGTCGTTTTTTAATACTGTCAACAAATCTGTTTTTGAAGTTATACTTCTATACTCAAGGTCGGCGTTGGAAATTTGTATGGGAGTGAATCTGTGAAACCATTACATATGTAAGATAATGAGTAAGAGAGAGACAGAAGATATATTTTCTCTCTCTTCCTCTCTCGAGAATAAAATGTTCCTTTTGTATATATATTTGATAATATATAATACTGTATATATACATAATATTATATATAATATAATACGTATTAATATTATTATTATGTTTTGTATTACACTTCTCAACAATTGAAGTGGATATTATGAAAATGTATATTTTATTTTTTGTTCATAAGGTCAAATAGAAGAATGGAGTGATGTAAATAAAGATTTATTTTTACTTCGTATTTTCATTGAGATGAACCGAAAGAAAGCAATTCTTTAAGAAAAAAAAAATAGAAAATAAACAAAAATTGTAAAATTAACAACCTAAAATTTCTAATCCTGCTCAATTTCTAATATACCGAAAAGAAAAATAAATAGTGTGTAGGTCCACCTTTATGTCGCCTTAGTGCTCTAACTCTATTTGGAAGACCTCTTATTAAATTATTGTTAAATTGCTGCGGTATACGTTCCCAAATCGCGCTTAATGTATTGGCCAACTGATCTAAGGTTTGGGGCGGTTAAGGGTTTAAGAAGCCTGTTAAGGAGGAGGTTAAGGAGCCTGTTTTGTTGCCTAGATATTTTGCCCAAACATGTTCAATGCAATTCATATCAGGTGAACACGGTGGCCACTCCATTCTTGTAATGCCATGAGCTTCTATACACTCGTTGACAATTCTCGCACGGTGAGGGCGAGCATTATCATCAATCAGAACAAATGGTTCGCATATTGCACCAAAAAATTGAACAACTATTGGTACTATGACTCTGTCTCGATGTCGTGTAGCAGTCATTGTCTCATTAATTAAGACGACTAAGTTCGTGCGACCGTCAAAACATATACTTCCCCACACGCAAACGGATCCATCTCCAAAAAGAGTGGTTGGGACTCTCAGATTTTCATTGTAACGCTGTCCTCTTTCCCTCCACACCAATATTCGGCCATCATTCGTATACAAATTTTCGAAATTCCACTGATAGCGTACATACATATATAAAAATATATATTTTTATTAAAATATTGATACAATCCTTCATTTACTATACTCCTATTACAGGTCAAATGTTTATATACAGCAAACGATGCACCATATACCTATATAAATAATTATTTTTCTCTTTCTGCTCTCTCTCTTACCTATAGCATTACATATGCAATGATTGTGCAGATTGACTCCTATATAAATTTTTAACGGCGAACGCGTGTATAGAAGTATAACTTCTACCTGCCACACTCGTTTTTTTAGAACACGCAAGAAATAGCTTCTCACAAAAAGTGTTTTGACCTGACAAATTCCGGTGACATTGCTGAAATAAATCATATACATTATGATTCTGATTTCGAAGACTCTCAAGACGAGACTGACATATTTTAGGGTGGACTACGAGCAGGAAGAAATATCTAAATGTATTGACAATCAAACGGATTAAGTCTCTACACCAATTTCTGCTCAGTCACAAGATACTTTACAATTGGTCTCTAACGAATCGGAGGATGGTTCAGAAGATGATATGTCGTTGGCACAGACACAGTTTGCAAACCAAAATAAGGTCAAAAGTTTGAAAGTTCCCACCTCACTAAAAGGTAAAAATCAATTCAAATGGTCTGGTGCAAAAGAAACATCAGTTCATCTTAAAAAAATCTCGTTCATCATTCACCTGGCAATAGAAACGAGTAAAGGCAAATACAATCAGGAATAAAAGCATGGCAATTATGTAAAATTTAAATCTTATCACCGAATACAACAAAGAAATAAAAATTAAAAGATTAAATAATGGGAAAAAACTTGATAGTAATAACACTAAAAATACAACAATCAATGCTAATACACCTGCTTCCTATACCAAAGACACCAACAATGTAGAAATGAAAGCTTTGTTTAGGTTAATTTATTATGCTGGCAAAATGAAGATGAACCAAAGAACTTTTTAGAAAAGACACTGGCATATCAATATTTTCGATTTTTAGTAAACTGCCTCTGATTCGATGATAAAGACACCAGAGTTCAAAGAAAAGAGACAGACAAAGTTGTGACATTCCGAGAAGAGTTTAAAAGATTCATAAATAAAATAAAAAACCCTCTATGTGCCTTCAGAGTACACTACAATTGATGAAGACTTGGTTGGTTTCCAAGGCCGATATCTATTTAAAAAGTACATGCCTTCGAAACCCAACAATTATGAAGCTAAACTTGTGATGTGCTGTGATCCTAAAACATATTTTGTACTTGACGAAATTCCTTTTAGCCAAGAAGATTATCATTGTTGTTACCATAAGACAAAACAAAAGAGAAATTCCTCAATTGTTTTTGGAGCTCAAGGATAGGCAAGTAAATTCTATAATGAACAACTTACACTCTTATCATACTATCATTGTTATACTGCTTTCATCAATGCATGAAAAAAGTGACGAATCAATTACCACTGACCTACAAGAGATCATTCGATTTTACAATTCCACTAAGGGAGCAGTGAACACCTTGGGCTAACTATATCACACATATTCTTCAAATAGAAAGAGGCATCGTTGGCCATTATGCCTTTGTATGCTAAATATTATGGGATATATCTCGATTATCCTTTTACGTGGTTCTAACGCGCCGGAAAACTAAATCGTTGCCAACAGAAGAGCTTACCTAAAAAAACCAGCACTTGATTTAATGAAACCTCGAATGGAAAGTCATTTGGAATGTTCGTCTTTGAAGCATGAACTTAGCGAAACTATTTACCATGTACTAAAAATACCTATATATATAAGGTTCTTGAAACTCCCTAAGTAGAGCATAGAGCTTCAGTGAAAACGCGCCATCGGGTCCTATTTTGCGCTAAGGCCTTCACCTCATTCCAAGACTTTTCTTGGCCTCTTATCTCGTCCATGATGGATCTTCTCCAAGTTTGTACTGGGCGACCTCTTTTTCTTTTCCCTTGGGGATTCCACTCTAGGGCAGTCTTTGCGATACTGAAACTATTTTTTCGGAGTGTGTGACCGATCCAACCCCACTTTCTGGACTTAATTTCATTTTGTACCCTCTTTTGTTCGGTCAGGTGTAGCAGATCGTCGTTTCTGATGGTGTTAGGCCAGAATATACGAACAATTCTTCGTAGACATTTGTTAACAAAGACCTGCAGTTTGTCTGTGAGGGTGTTTGTCACTTTCCAGGTTTCACATCCGTAGAGTAGAACAGACATGACATTTGATCGGAATATTCGGATCTTTGTCCTTGTAGTATACTCGCCAGATCTCCAAACAGGGTTGAGCGTGCTGAAAGCTTGTTGAGCTTTTCGTATCCTCATACGAATATCGTCTTCTGTACCTCCGTTTTCTGTTATGACACTTCCAAGATACGTAAAGTTTTCCACATTTTCAATTTGCATATTGTCGATAGTAAATAGCGTGTTGTTCCTTGCATTTATTCTCATGGACTTGGTTTTACTAATATTGATTTTCAAACCTATTTTATTGGCTTCAGTGGAAAGTGTTTCCAATTGGTAAGCCAGATCTTGGAACCTTTGACATAATAGACAGATATCGTCCGCGTATTCTAGATCGCTTAGGCGTGTGGTTAACGTCCATTGTATCCCTCTTGTGTCGGAGTCTAGTTTGGAGAGAACATAGTCTATAGCTATGTTAAAAAGAAACGGAGAAAGCACGCATCCCTGTCTAACTCCAGTAAGTACGTTGAATTCGTCACTGTTGATCCCATTGTGTGTCACGCTGCATTTCGCATCAGTATATAGTGACTTTATAATGGAAATTATTTTTTGCGGGATGTTTCTTAGCTCTAAAATTTTCCATAGAGCAGCGTGAGACAAGCTATCAAAGGCACGTTTAAAATCAACAAAAACCATGTATAGGGGTGTGTTCCATTCAACCGATTGTTCCATTATTACCCTCACAGTATTAATGTGGTCTATGCAGGAGGATTCTGGCCTAAAGCCTGCTTGATTAGCTCGAAACTCAACCTTGTTTGTTATTCTTTTCAGTATGATGGTCGCAAAAATTTTATTTATGACAGTAAGCAAGGTTATTCCTCTCCAATTTTTGCACAGTGTGAGGTTGCCTTTTTTTGGAAGCTTGATAATGTTACCTTTTTTCCAGCCCGCTGGAATGTGGTTTGTTTCCCACACCTCTCGGATTATGGGGAGCAAAAGTTTAGCAGTTAGATGCGGATCAGCTTTAAGCATTTCAGCAGCAATGTTATCGATTCCCGGTGACTTGTTGTTTCTCAGAGATTTGATAGCTGCTATTATCTCCGTTTTGGAAGGGGCCTCGCAAGAAATATGCAAGTCTATATTCTGCGGGTTTTCGACTATTTCGTCTGCGTTATCTCTGGGAATACCTAGCATCTCCTGAAAATGCTCTTTCCATCTCTCTACTTGGTCATCTGTTGTAGTAAGCAATTCGCCTGTTTTGGATTACCTATGGATGGACTAAAAATACCTAATCCAGTAGAAGTACCAACAAGATCAGTTGCTACCACAGGTAGATGCATATTTTGTCCCAGAAGCAAAGATCGAAAATCCAGAGTTAGCTGTACCGTATGCAAAAAATCATTTGTTTAACTTGTGGATAAAAATATAATAAAATAATTTTATATACAAAATAACCTCTATTTACTCTAAACTTTATTTCTGCTCCATTCTGTTATTTTATGTTCTGTCCGGGAATTTGTTGGTTGATTATTTAAAATTTGCGAATGCCATGGAGCATTATTTCAAACTTGGAAGCAGTTTTGCTTTCAACCATTTCACAAAAAACGTGATAATAAGCAGTATCCATCAATAAAACCATCTTTTCCACCTGATTGCAATATAATATGTCTCTTTCCCTTGATATTAGTGTTTTTTTTATAGATTTTATACTCTCGTCCTGCCAAATTCGTTTTATTCCACTTTTAGAAAAAATCTACGTTTCGTCTAAATAAACAAATGAAGCTTGTTCTTTTTTAAAATTGTTTTAGTTTTTTAAAAAGTGGATTTTTTGTGAACGACACTAGAGCTTTTTCGCACAAAGCTTTTCTATTGTATTCTATTCGAACCTATACCCAATCTGTTTGAAAACTCTCCAGAAACTGCAGACCAGTTCAGAAACAGTCCAGAAACTGCAGAGTTTCTGGAGAAAAATGGAAAAAGTATTTTTATCTTTTAATTTTTTTAACACCGTCTCTACAGAAACATGGTCTTTCTTTTCACATATTTTATATGTCTTAGTAATGTAACCCGTTGCATGCGACGGGATGTCCAATCAATTGTCATCTACAGTCACTCGTTAAATTGTTAATATATTTATTATAATATATTGATATGTACACAAAAATCTTAAGTTCCTATCACATTTCTAACACAAATTCTACGAACTTGCCGCGAGATCCTGTTAGTAATAAAATATTCAAGGAATTTATTAACATCAGGATGGAAACGCGTACTCTACCATAAAGATTAGAGATAAAACATTATGAGCATAGCTATATTACTAATCGTTGACTACACTCAGAAACCGTACACATTTAAAAGCTTTCTAACCAAAGTCTTACTGCTATCGAGAAGCAATTTTATTGTAATTGCGTTTCCTTTAATTTGTCTTATGTCTAATATGCAATACTTGGTTCTTGAGTGAAGAAAAATTGGATTTATATTTTTGCTTAGAATAAAAATTTTAAAGAAAATACTAATAAGTATTGCTACAACAGTCCATTGATGAAAAAGAAAAAGTACTAAAAATCTATCATATTCTAGATGTCATCGAAATATCCCCAAATGTCTCATAAGGTTTGGAACGTCAGAAAATGTATATAAACAGGAAGGTCACAGTTCAAGTAATAGTAATAATTGAGTTTTTGAATAATTCTGACATTAAGTGATGGATTCCACTGTTACTTAATGGAAATTTTATTTTATCTAACAATAAAACAGTGAAAACTTTTGTTTTCAACACTTCCACAAAATTTATTATCACTGCAGCTGTTTCGATAGACAGCCTTTTTCAAGTGATCTATTTTTAATATGCGTTTGTCTTAAGTTGTTGGTCATTTAGAATTATATATTTTTTATACGAAGACTGTTGCGTTTCGATTTAATTTGAGTCTCCTACCACCCCCTAACACGTATTTCTGGGTCTACCCGTTATCAGAGAGAGTTTATAAGAAGACTCAAACTAAATCAAAACACACCGACTACTCTGGCAATTATAGGAAAAATAATTACCAGAGTATGCTACTAGAGACCTCTAGTGAGGAAAGATGAAGTTAAAAGTGTCGATAGCAATTAAAGTAAACTGTAAACCCAAGCTTAATCAAGCTATTCAGAGCGATGCTGGGAATACTTATATTCTACTATGCATCAACTATGAGTACAAGAATGATGGTAATTTATATGGGTAAATTGTTGATGCATAGTAGAATATAAATATTCCCAGCATCGCTCTGAATGGCTTGATTAAGCTTGGGTTTACAGTTTACTTTAATTGCTATCGACACTTTTAACTTCATATATTTTTTAATTTGTTAATTTCTATAGATTCTAATAAAGGCAGCTTAAGGCCTTTATATTGACTGTGAAGAATTTGAAATTGGTCATTAAAAGAATGATTATGGTCTAGAAGGTGAAGTTCGTACGTAGAATCTCTTTTTCTATTATTGAAAGCCCTTTTATGTTCTGCTATACGTTTGATAAAAGTTCTACGTTTGACCGATGTAAGGTTTAGGGCAGTCGCCACATTTAAGTTTGTATACACCACTGTGTAAGTGCTTTGTATTTTAGCTCTTGTTGTTCTGAAGTTGTTGTTTATTTTGTAAGTTGGTGTTATTGGAGAAGAAGGTACTGCGTTTTTCCTCTGGTGGTGCAAGTACTAACTTCAGGGCTTTCAGGGTGATTCAGTAACTATTGTTGAATCGGAACAAACAGCCTCAGCATCTTCCACAGTTAAGACAGGCACAATTAAAACTATTAAAGTTTTAAAACCACCCACATTCGATGAGAATATAGGTGGAAAGATAGGCTGAGAAAGAAATGGCAGATTTCGTAGTAGTGTCGTATCCCCAGTATGCACCCAGTTATACTTCTCTCGTTCAAGCTTTATGGACAAGATATGGCCAGTAACACCTAAAGTCAGCTAAAAGTTCGATATCAAAATATCAAAAACATATGGAAAACCTGTAAGAATTTGAAGTCGATATTAAAAGATTATAACACTTGGCGTAAAAGATTTTCTGGAACAAATTAGTATACAGAAATTTATAGCTGAACTAGAAGATGTGAAATGCAACAAGCTGTCCGATCACAAAATGCTAAATGGAGTACTAATCTCAGTCCAGGGGTATGAATGGGCGAAAAGTATCTACCGTCACTACCGTAGATATCCAATAACCCATTTTATTTCAAATTTAAATAATTTTAAGCATAAATATTATGTTTTTTATGGGATTAAGAGACAATTATTGATTGTGATTGTGATGAAAATCACATTTTTTAAGTGGCTATTGGTCTAGAAGTTCTAGGTCAGGCATGTCAACATAACCAATAACAGAATCTTTGGTGATACACATTTCTAAATAATTAATACAAAAAAACCTTTTTTTCTCAAGAATTTTCGTAGTGGAACTCAAAACATCAAATATGTATTAATTAAAAATGTGATTTTCATCAAAAAAGTTAAGAGAACAGGTGGCAATTTTACCAGAGGAGTGTAAGGTAACTCGAAATAATGCGAAAACTACACAGTCCGAATACAAACGCGAAATGCGAAAAATTGGCGAAGGAGAATGTGTTTAATGAACAATTACAAGAATTCCAAAGTGCTTTAAACGAATTACAGGTTCAAAGCCAGTGTCAGCTACAAGTAAAAGAGAATGTACCCTAAGAAGTGAGTCTCCAGATGATCAGAGGTAAAGAGAAAGAACATAATGATCAGATTTCCCCGGAAAGCCTTAAAAAAGAGTCAAAAGAAATATAATGACTTAAAACTCATACGAGAATTGCTTAAAAATGCAGTAAGATCTATCTGACAGAAAGAAATCAAATATAGTGGAACTATAAAGGCGTACTGCCCTCAATGGTAATTTGTGTATCTTTCCAATATTCTATTACATCGTAAATGCGACAGTGCCGATGGAGTACGTACAGTTCAGTAATTGGTACTATGAAAATCACACATTCAAAGTGTGTTTCAAGAACTTCCTAGTAGCCTTTGTGTCTTGAATTTCTTGTGTCATCAAAATCTTGAGTAAAATACTTAAACCCATGCCCACTCGACAAACCTACATTACAGATATAATTTTTATTATGTTAGTGGTTTCCTTAATCTTAGTGATAGTGAATCTGGCCAAAAATCAGCAGTCTGTAATTATAAGAAGATAAATTGTGGGAAGTTGATTCATCCGTGGACCGAACTATTAAATCAAAAATAATTATAGCGGGCACAAAGGATGTTACATCAGAATTTAATTTGTATGTGTATCCACCTTGAAATATTTGGCGAAATATATGATTAGGATTATATAATACTTTGACAATATAGTTTTGTTGTAATCAAAATCAAGAAACAATTTTTTTTCTATAATCTATTTCTATTTATACTATCTCTAGAAGATACACTATTTGAATTATGAAACAAATAACTATTTTTTTTCCAAAATAACTGTCTAAACACTTTTGCATACGTTTACAGCATTTACTAAAGTATTTTTTCTTTTTTATTTGAAATTATATTAGTCTTCTTTTGTATAATCGTTGTCTACCAATTTATTCTCCACTTTTTGCGAAATGAAAAAAAATAAGTCACTTCATATGGATTGTTTGTCAGATCTACCAAGAATTCGATTTAAATAGTACCCAAACCGTAGAAAATTTGATGCGAAAGTAAGTGCTACTTCATCTTCGTTCTTTGGTTCTGCAAAGCCTAGTTCAGAAGAAAAAATAAAAGCTGGAAGAACAATTACAAACTGCCACCGCTGCCAAACGTTCAGCAACTGACGAAAAGACAAAATCTGTAAAAAAAAGTGAAAAAGATCGAAGAAGCCGCATCAAAGACATAAATAATTGACCAAGACGAAAACAGTTGAAAAGAAATCAGGACCTAAAACTACGCCATCGTCATCCACAGTTCCGATTTCCGCAGAAGCAAAAGTAAAAATAAACATTTGTTTTTAATATTTCGATGATAGTCCGAGGCTTTATATCGGTTCTTTGAGCCTTGTTTTCTTTTACAATGGATAGGATGTTAACCTCATTGGAGGCTGTAAATTATGCGAGAACAACGGCTTCGTATTTCTTACAATTCCACCGCACACCTCTTATAAGTTGCATTGGACCGCGCGGTTTTTGGTACACTAAAGACTTACTACTCTAAAGCAGCTTCCAATTTAATGCTCAAATTTCCCGGGAGAACTATTACGATTTACGACTTTGCAGAACTGCTTGGAGATGCGTTCCCGAGTCATGGCTCCTTCAAATATCATAAATGGGTTCAAAGTATCTGGAATATGGCCGATAAATCCAAACATATTTCTTCTTCTTCTTAACATGCCATACACCAAAGTGCGTAGGCGACTATCTCATTACTAGAATTCTGTTCTTGGCGGCGTGACACAGCTCGCCTGTATTGTGTATTCCTGTCCATTCTTTAATATTCCTTAACCAGGATAATTGTTTGCGGCCGGCTCCTCTCCTACCTCCGATCTTCCCTTGTAGGATTAACTGTGGTATTTCATATTTTGCTCCTCTCAATATGTGCCCAAGGTAACCAATCTTGCGTTTTTTAATTAATTCAAAGAGTTCTCTTTCCACGCCGGCTCTCTTAAGGACGTCATCGTTTCGAACTCTATCCACCCAAGGTATGCGCATCATTCTTCTCAATGACCACATTTCAAAGGCTTCAAGTTTGTTGATAGATGTTTTTTTCCACGTTTCCATGCCATAAAGCAAGATGGACCATATGTAGCACTTGACCATTCTGTAGCGTATTTCGAAATTTAGGTTTTGATTACATAGGAGCGGTCTGAATTTCACAAAAGCTTGTCTTGCCATTTGTATTCGGGTTTTTATCTCTTGTTGTGGATCCGATTGGTCGTTGATTGTGGTGCCAAGGTATTTAAAAGTTTTCACGCGTTTTATGCGATCGTCACCTATGCATATTATCGGGTTTTCTGGAGGGTTTCTGCTAATGACCATATATTTCGTTTTCAAAATGTTGATTTTGAGGCCATATTTTTTACCTATGCTATTCACCCTATCAAGTAATAACTGCTGATCTTCCAAATTATCAGTTATAATCACTGTGTCGTCCGCATAGCGTAGGTTGCTAATTGGTATGCCGTTCACCTTAATGCCTAATTCCGTGTCTTCTAATGCTTCCGCAAATATATTTTCAACATATAAATTAAAAAGCATCGGAGAGAGTATGCAGCCTTGGCGGACACCTTTCCGGATTTCAAATTCATCCGTATATTGGTCTTGATCAATCCTCACCTTTGCCATTTGGTTCCAGTATAGATTCTGAATAATTCTGATCTCCTTCTGGTCCATGTTGGCCCTATGTAGTAGTTCCATCATGATATCATGTTTAACATTGTCAAATGCCTTCTCGTAGTCGATGAAGGTGAGGTAGACATCTTTTCGTTGATCTAAACAGTTTTGTATTAAGGTGTTCAAACATAAAATTGCCTCTCTTGTTCCTAGTCCTCCCTTAAAACCGAATTGTGTTGACCCGCTAAGTTCTTCTAGTATCTTGTACATTCTTGAGTGTAATATCCTAAGGAAGAGTTTCAGCAAGTGACTCATTAAACTGATTAAGCGGTGTTCATTGCATTTTGTGGCATTAGCTGTTTTTGGGATCATCACAAAGGATGACTGCAGCCATTCTCGCGGAATGTAACCAGTATCATAAATTCTATTGAACAGCTTTACCAAGATTTCGATATTCTCCTCGTCTAGTAGTTTTATTGCTTCTATATTAATTTCATCTGGACCTGTTGCTTTATGCATCTTTGTGGTTCTAACTGCATATTCTATTTCACTTCGCATTATTGATGGCCCTGATAAGTTTTCGGAAGGAAGTTTGCGCGTTGGTTGTGTTGGTCTTTTCTCATTAAAAAGTCTTTCTGCGTATTCTTTCCACGCCATTGCTATCTCCTCTTCTGACTCTATGTATTCGTTTCTGTCGTTGCGTATTCTTGTTCTGTGGTGGCTTTTGTGTATATTCGATATTTCTTTGATCTTCTTATGTAGTCCAAAACTATCTCCTTTTTCCTGCAATTGTTCTATTTCGTTGCACCTTTCCACCATCCAACGTTCTTTTGCTTTCTTAGCAACATATCAAAGCTTTCTTAGCTTTCTTCAAACATATTTACTGACGACGAATTTATGACTACCTCTGTCACATACCGTCCAGACCCAACTTTGATTCAGGAATCAGTTCTGGATCCAATACAGCCAACGCCTAAATTTCTATAGAATCAACGTTGTCTGGGGCCCTAAAACCTTGCACTCCAACATCAGATATAATGTCTGTGAAACATTTTTCTCCACAAGACATCATGCCCTATCCCAAGGCAGCACCTCTTGCCCAATCTTCTCGAGGTAGAAAACGAAGGAGCTTTCACATCCTAACTGATACCCCTGAAAAAGCGGAAATTGAACAACTTGCTCTTAAGAAAGCCGCAATCAATAAGAAAAGAGCAGAAAAGTTTCCAATACTTAAAAACACTGAACTTTTCGATTCGACTGATGAAGAGGAGGATGATCTTCCCAGCCTTCCAGATAGCAGCCGTGGCTGTGATTTCCTTATAGATTGATGACACGGATCCTGAGCCAGACGACTACGTTTTAGTCAAGTTTTGTACTAAAAAAACAATGAAGTTTTATGTTGGAAAAGTTTTGTACCTGAAAGAAAATACATTGGAAGTTAAATTCTTAAGGGGAAGGGACTAGAAGGAAGCTGTTTCACTTTTCCAACAGTAGAGGACGTCAGCGAAGTGGATCGGACAGACGTACAAAAGCTGCCGCAGCCGACCGTCAGCAGAACGGCCAGGACTGCTGACTTGCTGACATTATAAAATTTAACCATAGATTTGATGCTAATGTTTTCTAAATAATTGTTCTTTTTTGGCTCAATTTATTTTTGTATTTTATGTTTTTATTTAATAAAGTAGGTAGTTTAATTTGTTTCATTGTTTAATTTAATTACCTTTCATAATTGGCAATAATTACTTATGCTATGCATCATAGGTGGGATGTAGAATCGTTGTCTACCAATTTATTCTCCACTTTTTGCGAAATGAAAAAAAATAAGTCACTTCATATGGATTGTATGTCAGATCTACCAAGAATTCGATTTAAATAGTGCCAGGGATCAAGTAGCCCCCTCACGGGGATCAAGTATCCCTCGTGGGCCGGGTTTCTTGAATCGCACTAGTGTTTTTAAGAACTGATCTACCTGATTTATTCTACAAGAAAGAGATTCTAGGTGTACACCCAGTGGAAGGAGATAACCACATTATGAACCTGTTTGTAACTATTATGACCTGAAATAATCTTTAAACACTAAAACAGGGATCAACCATCCCACCTCTCCCCTACCAAAGGAGGATAGCACAGAAGATACAGCTGAAACAAAATAGACGACATCGAAGATATAAACGTGAACTGAAGAGAGGAACGTGAGAAGAAAATTAAAAACAACATTGACAAGAAGCAGCAACACAAGCTCTAGGAAAACGCAAAGTCATACTGAACAAAAGAAACAACAACAATACACCATGGTTCAGAAAAGAAATAAAAGAGAAATGTAAAGGGAAACGAGAGGCCTACATCAGTAAAAAACATCAAATACTCTAGAATCCCGAGACACTTATAGAAGAATACGAAATAAAACAAAGTAGTTGGTAAGAAGAAAAAAAATTAACACTGGGAACAGTTTACAAAAAAGGATGAAAAGCGACTTTTACGGTACACAAAAACAAATATAGAGATCACATTAATTACTATTTAACTGGGAATAAGCCACAATTAAAGGTTAAAATACGTTTATTGACGTTTCAATTTCCACTTCGGAAATCGTTCTCAAAATACAAACATTAGTAAATTAAACAAATTTTGTTTTTGTTACTTAGTGAAAAATTCTTCTATTAATTTAATTTTATCTGACTCATCTATATTGACAATTCAGACATACATTATACATTTTAAAGTAGACGACTTTAAAATGATATTGCCAATATTGTTGAGTTGCGTTCCTGGGACGACTTTACTTATAAGATAGTTCATTCGATTACATGAAATCAACTTTAACTTGAGAATATCCGTCAGAAAAGATCATAACATGTAATTCGTCTTTAAAAAGACAAATACATGCCATGATGACAGTAAAATTCTCCCGTTAGTGATTCCATAGTAAATTATGAGGGAAAAACCAGGAAAAAAAAAACCTCATAATACTATCCCGACATGGTAAGTATTTGATCTTGCATTTATTTTACCTTCAATAAATACCAAATTCCGATTTTATATGTTTGTTATTTAAAAAATATAAATGATGTATTCTCTATATGTTACTGACTTACCAATACTGGTATTTTCTTTTTAATAACTTCCTCTTTCAATATGGGTAACCAGATCCTACTACATTCTGCCGAGGAATTCGCGACACAATTGGTCTCATTTAGCATAATTAGAGCCGCTTCTTTGATTTTTCTCTTTTTGCCATCCGTTTCTTTTAGGACTATATTTGAATCATTCCATTGAACCCTATGTTCATTATCCCATGCATGTTTACATATTTGAGATCTATCAAATTCTCTATTTTTAATATAGGATTGATGTTCACTTATTCTAACATTTAATGGCCTTGATGTTTCACCTAAATAAAACTGATCGCATTCACAAGGCATTTTATAAATGCAATTCTTTGTCCTTTCTTGTTCATTGTTAGGTTTGGTTTTGGACAAAATAGATCTCAACGTGTTTGTTGTTTTGAATGTTGTTGAAATGTTGAATTTATTTCCTATCCTTTTAAGCTTTTCCGATAATCCTTTTATATATGGTATTGTTATTTTCCTTGTATTATCCCTTGTATATGTTGTAGGATCTCGTTCTAAGTTGTTTTGTTCTATTCGATCTATTGTTGAAAATTCCTTATTTATAAACGATAAAGGATAATCATTTTTTAATAAAACAGATGTTAACAAATGTTTCTCCTCCAAGAACGAATTTTGGTTAGAACAAGTAATTTTGGCTCTATCGTATAAGGATTTAATGATTTCCTTTTTAATATTAATATTGTGATTTGATTTGAAATTTAAATATCTGTTGGTGTGTGTTGGTTTTCTATACACCTGAGTTTCGTATCCAGTATCGTTCTTAGAGATTAAAACATCCAAAAAAGGTAATGTGTTATTATATTCCTTTTCCATGGTAAATGTTATTGTCTCTTCTTTATCGTTTATATCATTTAGGAATGTGTCCAACAACTCTGATCCATGAGGCCATATTGAGAATACATCATCTACATATCTCCACCATACTGAGGGTTTTAAATTTTGTTTAGAAATAATATTTGTTTCAAAATCTTCCATAAATATATCGGCTAATAATGGAGATAAACTAGAGCCCATTGCTAGTCCAAAACTTTGTTTATAGAATTCATTATTTAGTTGAAAATATGTATTATCAGTACATAAATCATGGCATGTATTTGTCTTTTTAAAGACGAATTACATGTTATGATTTTTTCTGACGGATATTCTCAAGTTAAAGTTGATTTCATGTAATCGAATGAACTATCTTATAAGTAAAATCGTCCCAGGAACGCAACTCAACAATATTGGCAATATCATTTTAAAGTCGTCTACTTTAAAATGTATAATGTATGTCTGAATTGTCAATATAGATGAGTCAGATAAAATTAAATTAATAGAAGAATTTTTCACTAAGTAACAAAAACAAAATTTGTTTAATTTACTAATGTTTGTATTTTGAGAACGATTTCCGAAGTGGAAATTGAAACGTCAATAAACGTATTTTAACCTTTAATTGTGGCTTATTCCCAGTTAAATAGTAATTAATTTAAAATGCCACAAGAAAATAGCTTCAGAACAATATAGAGATCACATGGTGCGATAATTTAAACAATTTATTAGGCTAATATTGAAGAGTGTGTATATGTGAATATACAGAAGGATACTAAAAATATCTTATGTGGACCATGTCACCAACGTTGAGGTCCTACAGCGCATGACAAAAGAAAAAGAAGTGCTTAATTTAATTAAACAACGTAAGCTTGAGTACCTCGGCCACGTGATGCGAAACGAAGAAAAATATCGAATTCTTCAACTTGTTATGCAGGGTAAAGTATTTGGCAGAAGAGGACCGGGACGCCGTCGTATCTCGTGGTTGAAAAATCTCCGACAATGGTTTGGGATGACCTCAGCGGAGCTATTTCGCAGAGCAGTCAACAAAACCATGATAGCCTTGATGATCGCCAACATCCGGACCGGATAAGGCACTGAAGAAGAAGAAGAATATTGAAGAAGAAACAGGCTTTAAAGCCTACATACAAGAAGGAAGAAGACGATATTGTAGCTTAAGGTGAACGTGTGACGGCCTTGGGAGTCTTTATTGTAGATGTCTTTTCGTTTTTTCGTTATCTTAGGTCTGCCTTTATTTGATTTGTTCGTTTTGTGATGAATGCAAAATCAAAAAGTTACGACAAAAAAGTCAATTGAATTATTTGTCGCCTCTAGGGTTGTTTGGAGAATTTTTTAGTATTGTTGCTAGGATTTATTTGTAAGATATTGTTCTGAAGCTATTTTCTTTGGCATCTTAATGCAATTATTATTTTTATTAAGCCACAATTTAAGTTTAAAGTGAGTTTATTAAGAAAACTTATTTACAAAAATACGCTTTTTTGGAACGTCAAAAATAAACTTTAATAAATTTTAAACTTGTTGCTTATTCCTAATAAAAACAGTAATTGCGTTATTTTTAAGCTATTGTTTATTCTATTTATATACACAACTCTTTATATGTATAACTTATTTGCGATATAGCTATATACTAAATAAATTAATAATTACAAAAATAAAAAAATGAATATATAAAACGACCAGTTACCGGAATAACGCAGACTTTTATTTTCTATTTCATTCCTGTCATTATATTTTATCTGATCACCGATACTGTTGTTCCGCATGATTGATGCCGTCTACTAAACAATCCTTTTTCTTTTCAGTTGGAGAACATCAACGCCTGTCTGTCGTTTCTGCGTAGCCAGCATGTCGCCGGCATCGAGAATGTTTCGGCGCAAGAATTGCGCGACGGCAAGTTGAAGGCCATCCTGGCCCTGTTCTTCGCGCTTTCGAGACATAAACAAGCCGCCAAGAGTTGCAGCAGACACGGAGTCGCGCCGCAGCCGCAGCAGGATATGACTCCTAATAGGTAGGCAACATTAAATACAGCTGTGGTGTGTGAGTTGCATAAATGTAGGGAACGATCTGAGCTTTCTAGAAGACAGAGTCGGCTTCTAGATTGTTTCGAAACTTAAATTAATGTGACAAATATTTTCTCTCTTTTTATTTTACCAGTAGTCAGATCAACTAAACATGTTAAATATTTACAATATACTTAAACTAATTTAAGCCTGTATTAGCGTAGCTTTATTAGAGTTTCTTAAAAATAGATTAACTATATGTAATAAAATAAAAAAATCGGGTATTTTTGTTCGTCTTTTATAAAAGTTACTTAAAAATTTTAAACTAGGTAATAAATTTTTAACAGATCTTTACACAACATCGTTGTGACATCGTCGTAATGTTTGACAAAATAAAAGTCATCAAGTTAAAACACAAGTATTATCAGATATACTGTTTTTCATCGTTTTTACGAATTATTAGTGAAGACGACAAAAGACTATTAATGTTAATTACCAGTGGCGGGCTCAGAATAGGTCGATTAAAATTAAACGATCAAAATAAAGTAAATCTATTTTACAAAATGGAAATTATAGAAAGAAGTTTTTTTTAGTAAAATGGAATATGTTCTTAATAACGAAAATAAGGAAGTCTGGATTAAAAGTATTCATTTTATTTTAAATCTATTATATATTAAATAATGTTAAACAGTAACACAATTAATATTTAGTGTATGCTCCAATTGTCAATAAAACTTTGCAATCTTCTGTTCGTAAAAAGCACCAATCTCCTCATGTCATATTCAACAAGCTCCTCCCATGCCTGCTTAATTGCTTCCCATAGCTCAATTCTATTCCGTGGCCTAAAGTTTCTTTCATTTAATTTCTTTGTCAACGCTATCTACACATTTTCGATGGGGTTAAGGTCTGGACTCCGGGAAGGCCACGGAAGAACATTAACATGAATTTCTCCCAACAATTCTCGAACAATTCTACTCGTATGCACCGGATAATTGTCATGTTGGAAGATGAAGTTGTTACCAGGGAATTTTTGGATCACTGGTGGTAACATTATGTTCTCAAGAATATGTTTGTAATATGATTTTGTTAATTTTTCTTTTTTATGAGAATACACGCACGGGGCTCCAGCACTTATCCATCCCCATACGTTGACCGAGAATCCTCCACTATTTCTTTAATGGTGAAGTATACCGTTCATCAAACCTGTGATTTCTCGGTCTATAAACACTTATTCGACCATACATATGCAACGGCAAATGCAACGTTAGCTTAAAAGCTGTCTTCAAGGTTGATGAATTCATTACAAAATACAAGTGGTATCCTCATGTGATCTTCACTCAAAAATGTTTTTTTTGCTGCTGCACAATTTATCAATTCACTTGCTTTAATCCATCTACGTGCAGTATAAATGCTGCCCGGAAACGCTGTCTCTACGACAGCCTTTCGAGCTGTGGCAAGCCTTCTTGAACCAGCCAATCGTACTTCTTCTTCTTCTTCTTCAAGTGCCCTGTCCGTTGCGAACGTTGGCTATTAACATGGCAATTCTGATCTTATTTGCGGCGGTTCTGAATAGTTCGACCGATGTGAGCCCGAACCACTTCCTCAGATTTTGGAGCCACGAGTGTCTTCTCCTGCCTGGCCCGCGCTTACTGTCTATTTTTCCCTGGACAATCAATTGCAGTAGACGGTACTTATCGTGTCTCAATATGTGGCCTAGATATTCAAGCTTTCTGTTTTATGTTTAATTGTATTCACGATTTGTTTCTCCTTTCCGATTCTTTGGATTACCTCTGTGTTGGTGACATGTTCGGTCCAGGATATACGAAGAATGCATCGGTACACCCACATTTCGAATGCTTCTAGTTTTCTCGTGAGCGTCTCCGTCAGCGTCCAGGCCTCCACACCATACAGTAAGATCGAAAAAATGTAGCATTTAACTAGACGTAGTTTTAGGGGAAGAGACAAATCCCTGCTTATGAGGAACTATATAATCCCAATCGTACTATAGAATGAAAATGATCCCATCTTTGTTTGATTTGAGTTGTGCACATATAGCTCACATTAAAATCTGCAGTAACTTGCTTTAGTGACCAAGCTTCTTCGAGTAAGGCAATTGCTCTGTTGTTTTGAATGCATTCAAATGCATTCTACGCAATAGCTTTTTATTTTATTTTTAAATACGCGTGAAATTTTTTACAAGCACATTGACATATAGTAAATCCATACAACTGCAATTTTACAGTATTACACTGTAAAAATCAAGGTGTAACCTATTCAATGACCGCAGTTGTACGTTACATTCCAGGTTTCAATTTCCGAGATAAAAATACGTTATACAAATCTCAAATACAACAATTTTCAAGTAAAACTGTGATTTGTTCCCATTATGTATAAGTATATAATACAGAAATTTACTTAAGCAAATTCTTTGCTGGGATAAATGAAAAAGAGTAGCGTAGAAATCTAACCAGGGAGCTGTTCAATGACAAAGTACATATGCATCATCAGAAAAATACCTTGCCACTATACAAATTCCCAGGAATAGAAGTCAAGAGGAGAACCTCATATCACAAAAATCGCTCCGAGTAGCTTAGAGTATAGACTAGAAATGTGAAGAAAGGCAGGAGTTACCTTCCAACATTATACATTGTTGATTTAAAGTCACATTCTGTAACTCCTTCATTCTGTAACAATCCTCATTCTCAAGTTCAAATCGTTCTTATTCAAATCGTCCAATTATCTGGTTCTAGGTCTTTTTTTTTGTCGTTTGTCTGTTGGTTTCCATTACCATATTCCTAGTTGCTTTTATCTCTCTATTTCTATATCCTCTATTCTTCTGTGTAATATATTGTATATATTGGTATGTGTTTATTGTCTGTATTTAGACAGTCCTTCCTGAAAGTATTCTGTACATAGACTTATAATTTCTTTATAAGAAAATAGAGAGAACAGAAAAATACTTCAAATCAGTTTCATAGTACCTTAGACAACCGGTTTCGATCACTACACTTTTCTGCTCATCGTCTGGTTCCCGATGAGGTTATTTAACCACTAACAGAAACATTACAGTTGTTGTAACTTATAAATTATGCCAATATACGGTATATGGAATGTGGTCGGTGGTATTACTTGTACTGTTATGTAAGTGTACAGACAATGTACTCATAAAATTCGAATATACTCAATACTGACTTAATATTGGCATACATTATAAATTGAAGCAACTTTAGTTTATATTGTACTAAAATTGTAATGCTTAAAATCGGTCGCCCAAAGTACTTCTAAACTGATTGTAAGTCTTTTCTTCTCTTTATTTACCTTTTTAGAAATGGACTCAGATCTGCAAATAATTCATCATTATTATAATTTCTTTATTTTCTGTCAATGCAACTCTTTTGGTGTCTTTGCATTTCATGAGCCTTGGTCTGAATGATTGAAAGGTTTCTTATTTTCTTTTGTAAATTTTTCTATTTTCTTGTCTGTTATGTTCTCTATGATTGTAGGTAGATTTTCTTATGATTTCTAGTACTTATTTTTTCAAGGCCTTCCTTTTCTATACATGCCACATTCACTTGTATTCTCTTTTAATTGTAAATTTTTGGTTTGTTTCTGGTATTGTCGAAGCATAACTGGAATGTAAGAGGGTTTTCAGACGAGGATACTGTATGCGATATACTGTATGCGAGATACAGAATTTTCGATGGCTACTGTATCGGATTCACGGGCATGCTCGTCAGTATGAAAATAGTAGCAGTGCAGTGCGGTTATATTTTTGGATTATGGATGTAGAAGAGTGTGTTATGCTGTGGTACATATTAAATAAAAAGAAAAAGAAACTGAAAAGACGACGTAATTTGTGGGTTCATCCTATTGTAGAATTAAGAGAAACCAAGGGAACGTATAATTTGCTGTATCAAGATTTATTGCAAGATCCATCGAAGTTTTTTAATTATTTTCGAATGTCTGTAAAGTCGTTTGAAGAACTTCATAAAATTTTAGAAATTCAACCTTTTCTATACATGCCACATTCTTCTTCTACGGCACTACAGCCCAAAATGAGCCTTGGCCTCCTTTATTTTTTGCCTCCACCCTTGTCTGTCTGTGGCTGCTCTTCTCCATACACGGACTCCTAAAAGTGCTTGTGCGTCGCTGCTTACTGTGTCTTCCCAGCGCTTTCTTGGCTTTCCAACTGGTCTCTTTCCCTGCATTCTGGCGTTCAGTGCTCGTTTTGGTAGCCTATCCTCTCCCATTCGTATCACATGTCCGGCCCATTGCAATCTTTCTATTCTAATGAAGTCTGACAGGGGTGTTTCCTTATACAGTTGATAGAGCTCATTGTTATATCGAATTCTGAAGATTCCGTTTTCCCTCACAGGTCCTAGTATTCTCCTCAGTACTTTTCTTTCGAATGTGTCGAGTTTGTTTTTGGATGTTTCTTTCAGGACCCATGCTTCGCTGCCATAACATGCTATTGGCCGAATTAAAGTTTTATAGATTCTCATCTTTGTATTTCGGTGGACACTTTTAGACCGAAATATATGGGAGAGGGCAAAATAAGCTTTGTTTGCCTGCGTTATCCTTTTTCGTATTTCTCCATCCTCTGCTCCATCGGCATATATTTCTACTCCCAGGTATGTAAACTTTCCAACCGTTTCAATGTCATCTTCATGCATAATGTTTTGTGGGATTATATTTCTTCTCGTCTGTACCATTATTTTTGTTTTTTCTGTGTTAATTTCCAGACCTAGCCTTTTCGTTTGTGTTTTTAACTCTGCGTATGCTTCCTGTGCTCCTGTTGATGTTCTACTCATACATGCCACATTCACTTGTATTCTCTTTTAATTGTAAATTTTTGCATTTTTTGTTTTGTTCTTAAATACATCTACATTTCGTTTGTGACGTTGTTTGTTTGACACTTTTTGCTTTGTCGCTTAGTTTAAATTCGCTCACCGAATACGTTCTGACATTGGTTATGTCAATATGTTTGATTTGGTTTGTTTCTGGTATTGTCTAAGCATAACTGGAATGTAAGAGGGTTTTCAGACGAGGATACTGTATGCGATATACTGTATGCGAGATACAGAATTTTCGATGGCTACTGTATCGGATTCACGGGCATGCTCGTCAGTATGAAAATAGTAGCAGTGCAGTGCGGTTATATTTTTGGATTATGGATGTAGAAGAGTGTGTTATGCTGTGGTACATATTAAATAAAAAGAAAAAGAAACTGAAAAGACGACGTAATTTGTGGGTTCATCCTATTGTAGAATTAAGAGAAACCAAGGGAACGTATAATTTGCTGTATCAAGATTTATTGCAAGATCCATCGAAGTTTTTTTAATTATTTTCGAATGTCTGTGAAGTCGTTTGAAGAACTTCATAAAATTTTAGAAATTCAATTGAGTAAAAAAGACACAACTATGCGTAAAAGTATTTCGTCAAAAAACGGCTTACTATGACTTTAAGTTAAAGTTAAAGTCTATGACTTAAATTTAAAATAAATCTATGTACTTATCTCCAATTTGTAAATTGTTTACCTCGCCCTAAAAAAAATGACCGTATTCCTTTCACAATAATGTAGTTTTATATTCATTAAATAATCAAAATTTCAATTAGCAAACTTTTAAAACTAAACTATATACGTATGAAACAAAATACCTATGTATTTATAATAAAAACATATTTATTTCTTACCATATTCATTTTGCTGTACTGCAGTCATGGCCTCAAAATTGTCGCACATTTGCTTAGAAATTTCGACCCAGCACTGCTGCTTTTTATTTCTATTGCAGTAATGTGGCGATGCTGTATTCCATAGACAGGGATTTGATTGTACCAAACAAATAAATTTGTGACTATCAAATACAGTACGCTCCATTATTTAACTATATTCAGAAAAGACCGTCTTTCTTTCGTTGCTCATTCACAATTATTCAACAGAAAATCGCGCGTCTATGGAATGTGGTGCAAAAGTATTCGTGTCTGAAAGCGTTCATTTAACGTAATGTTTCTTCTCCTCGTCTGAAAGGGGGCTTACTTCTCTGAAAGCGACAGTTCTCAATATCACCTCAAATTCCATTTAACAACTTTGGAAAACCATTTCAGAATCATTTTCAATTAAAATTATATACGCCACTGGTGCCAAATTTATCAATGTTAATATCTCAAAAAATCTAAAGTGTGCAATGTCAGATAACTAACCAGCACCCTATGTATTATGGAGAAACCTTTCATTGAAACATGGACGACAATTCGCACCTGCAGCAGACACGAAATATTTTCATAACAAAGGGTTACGGCATGCAGTTATGGAAGTAGACGAATAAAGAACTCCATCATGAAGGTTTTATCTGAATTGGAATCGTCTATAGTTGAAAAAGAATAGTTTTGTTCTTTTATTAATAGTAGTTTTAAAGGGAGAATGAAAATATGTTTTATAAATGCTTTTATATAAAATTTTCAAGAAAACTTACAAAGCCGTACGTCCTTTTCACATGGAGACGATTTAATTTGATTAGAGAAAATTTGAAGAAAGTTGGTAAGAAGGAGAAGGCCTAGTAATACTTTTTTTCCACAAATAATAATACATTACAATCGTAACCCTGGTCAGTTCGATAGCGTGAACAAGAGACAGTGTCTAAACTCTACTACTAACAATAATAATTTCGTAATAGAAATGTTGCTTTTAAATTGTGAATCTATAACACTATAATTTCTGCTGACTCTACAGTATCGCGCAAGATGTTGTTCGACTTTTAAGTCTTCTTTTTGGAGTGCCTGTCCGTTCCGAACGTTGGCGATCATTGTGGTTATGACGACTTTGTTGATTGCTGTACGGAATAGCTGTATTAAGCTCTTTTTATACCATACTCTCAGGTTAGCAAGCCAGGATATTCTCCTTCGTCCTGGGGCTCTTTTTCCTTCAATTTTACCTTGCAAAATGTATTGGATTAGCTCATATCTGCATAGATTTCTTATTCTATGTCCCAAGTACTGCAGCTTACGGCCCTTCACGATGTTGACCAAATCCGTGGTTGTGTTCATCCTCCATAGTACTTAAGGATCCTTCTGTATAACCATAGCTCAAAAACCTGAAGTTTTGAGTTTCCGCCTTTAATGTCCACGTTTTTACTCCGTACAGAAGCACTGAGTACACGTAACATTTAAGGAGCCTTATTTTTGTTTCTAGCATGAGGTCATGGCTCTGGAACCCAGAGCTGATAGTCAAGAATGCACTTTCTGCCTTTCCGATGCGACATTTAATGTATTGGGTATTATCCCGTTCAATTCTCATTTGGTTCACATACTCCAGTATGTATTTTTTGCTCCAGTTATGTCTTCCTTGCTGCTGATCATTATCTTGGTTTTGCTGGTGTTTATATCCAGTCCATATGTTCAAATTGTTTCCATTAATTTGTTCATTAAGTTTTGCAGTCTTTCTATGGTATTGGAAAACACTATTGTATCATCTGCATACCGCAGATTACTGAACTTGACTCGATTGATTGAGATGCCTTTATCAATATCTTTTAGAGCCTCTTAAAAAATGTGCTCCGAGTACAGATTGAATATCAGTGGTGAAATTATGCACCCCCTTAAGATTTTGACCTGATCTGTATATTCTCCATTTATTCGGAGTACCGCTGATTGATTCCATTACAGGTTAGCTATTATTTTTAGGTCTCTTCCGTCAATTCCTGTTCTCTTCAACATTTCTATCATTTGTTCATGCCTGACTCTATCGAAAGCCTTCTTGTAGTCAATCAGGCATGCAAAAACATCACAGCTGACGTCTCTACATTTCTGAAACAATACCTGCACGCTAAATAAAGCTTGCCTCGTACCAACGGCGTTCACAAATCCAAACTGATTGGATCCAATTCTTTTATGGATGACTTTTAAACACAGCTTCAGCAGATGGCTCATTAGGCTTATGATCCTATAATCTTCACAAACTTTTGCTCCAAGTTTGTTGGGCAATGGTATGAACTCCGATTTAAGCCACTCTAGTGGTATTTTTACTGCCTTGTATATTTCATTAAATATTTCAGTTATCAAAAAAACATACAGAAGTTAAAACACTTCACCATTGTACATATTTAGGTATATAAAAACATATAGTTAAAACTTTTACAAGTGTCGTCAAAATTTATACAGTAGCATAACGTTTTCGATCTAGATTTTCGATCAGATCATCTTCAGTGCCTTATGTAGTTGAAGCTAACAATGAATTTGTGGCTATGACATCCATATATGGGTTTACATCTTTCCAAAATTAAATTATATGGTGACTCTAGGTCGATGACATTGGATAAAATTTAATACTTGAGGAGCTACATGTCTCCCTGCTCGGTTTTTAACACGTGGTTCTTGTCAGTTAAAACGACACAGACCAACTGTGGTCTGTGTCGTTTTAGTCAGCCAACTACTGGGATGTTCCAATTAATTTTTATTTCAGTTATTATTTTTAATTGTTCTGCATCTAATAGGTTCAGTAGTTCTACAAGAATTTCATTAAGTCCCGGTGCCTTTCCATTCTTCATTTTTCTGACGGCTGCTGGTGACTTTAAGTCACATATTGTTTATTTGAAATCGAATTGAATCATGTTTCGTTTATTGCGAGGTTATCTCCAAGCTTATATCTTAGTAATTAAATGTTAAAAAACTCGTATGTGATATTCCACACAATA
Organism: Diabrotica undecimpunctata; assembly: GCF_040954645.1. NCBI lineage: Eukaryota > Metazoa > Arthropoda > Insecta > Coleoptera > Chrysomelidae > Diabrotica > Diabrotica undecimpunctata. The sequence goes on along the minus strand of NC_092806.1, from coordinate 160,946,734 downwards.
TTTCTGATCAGGTGTCGTATTAACATATATTTAATTAGCGGAGAGTTTCATGTATGATTGGCATTCTCCCAATAAAACCTTGCATATACGGAGATCTCGACAGTGTTCGTTGAAAACGAAAAAGCCATTAAACTACTTAGAAGAACGAAACGCATTTTGGAGGATAAACCTTCGAAATTACACCGAAAGGGGAAAACTTTTAGAATTAAACGTACATCCGTACTGTATGCTGCAATGTACTTAATTTAATTCGGTCTAAAAAGCTTTTTAGCTAATAAAATTACAAAAAGAAACGAGGAATGCTTCATTAGATGGGAGAAGCTGAAGCGAATCTGTTTTTATGCGTGCTGTAAAAAAAATAATTACTTAAAATTTAAAAATTAAAATTTTTTTAATGTCTGGATTTAGTCCCGGCGTAATTCCGAATTGGTTTTTGAATATTTCGGTTCATCAAGTTATCTGAGGGTTAACTTTTGTATTGCAACTAATTTTTTTCTGTTATTGCCCCAAATACGCCTTATTTTGAATCTTTTAATATCCACCATATACATGAATTGAGTTTCTCTTTTTCGAAAAAAATTTTAACAATCGCCATATATAAGTAATGCTTCTTGAATTTCCATGAACACATGATCTCCAGTATCATTCCAAACCCGAGATTTATCCCAACATATTCCGTGTTGTTTTGATCGAAATGTTCATTACAATCACCTCCTATGAACTGTTTCAAATTTATCAATATTATTGATTTGTTCAATCAATGTGTTATTGAAGGAAAATTTATCAATATTATTTTTAGTACGTAGATAGCTCAGGTGGCGATTCTACTTATCTACCATACAATTTGACTTTACCTTTGAACTTATTTCACAAGATACCAATCATTTTTGGAGTCTAATGATTATAGGACTCTAGAAAAGAAAGGGTGTATATATTATATAGAGTACCAGTTTAAAAACTTTTTATTTTGCTTTTAAGGAGAGACTTATAGATATTTTTAGCCCTTAAGGTTGAAAGATATATTAATAAAAATTAATTGAGAAAACTTTGTGGAGCCATCTAGTTGTCGAAAAGTTCTCGTATATATAAATCTCCCGTCGTACGGTTATGAAAACGTGTACGTAAGGTAGACGTTTCCGTGTACAATAACAAGCGAGATCACTAAACTACGTTAAACCCTTTAAAATGTCATCAAACACAAAATTCCCATCAAAAATAATCCCAGATAGCAGAAGTAAGCTGATTGGAATTCACCTCAGCTTCATACAGCTTATTCAGAGCTACAGGGAGCAACAGTTGACTAAAGTTTGCCGTTATGTTCAAAATTGCCAAAAATATTAAACATTTTAGATGTTTTAAACAAAAATATGTTGTGTAACTAGTATTACTACTGAAATTTCAACAGTTTGAACTGTATTAGTTCCCTTTATCGGCATTATTTAACATATACTCTGAAAACATCTTTGGAGAAGCCTTGGAGAAATCAGAAGATGGAATTGCTGTAAATGGCCAACTTATAAAACAATATTAGATATGCAGCTACGATCACAGTCCATAGTTTGACGAGCAAGGACGCGTGTTGTCTTGCTGAAAAAGGACGTCTCGATGGCCGTCGAGATAAAGCAGTAAAGTGGTTTGTAAGATGTCATCAACATAAGGCGTAGCTGTCATATTGACTCGAATGAACACAAGTGGTGATCGGCTACCATAGGCAATATCCCCCCAAACCATTACTCCAACTGTCCTGTGTACATGCCTCTCAACAGCAAACCCAATATCTCGTCTCTCTTAGTCAAAGGAAGCATTTGTCGCTGGAGGAATAAAATCAGTCCAAAGGCTCGAATGCGACGGTATGGTGTACGCATACTAACAGGTCTACTTACTACTCCAAACCATTGATCAGCAATTTGACGCGTAGTAGCAAAACGGTCTCGCAGAGCCATTAATTTAAAGCGCGTATCTTGACGCTCTGTGGTACGCCTCGGTTGACCAGTTGGTCTTCTTCGTGTTCCTCTACCTTCGTTTGTCCACATACGACAAACACGCATAACCTCATTGCCGTACAATTAACACGACGGCCAATGTTGCGATACGACAAGCTCATATCTCTATACGCAATAATTCTACCCCTGTCAAAATCGCTAACATGGTGGTCATTTTGGTGTCTTCAAATTCAAGGCATTTTCTTACACTTAATACCATTAGACTGAGGAATAATAACAATAAGTCAACAGGTCCGGACAATGTACCCTGCAAAATCCTATGCAAGATCCTATGTAAATCAGACAAACAGTTCCTTGATAATCTAGTTGTACTTTTAAACAACATAATATATAATAGCGGTAAAATCTCGGAGAACTGGCTACAGTCAACATTTATTACAATCCCGAAGAAACCAAATGCCCAGATCTGTGATGACTACCGGCTTTTAAGCTGGATCAATCATGTCACTAAAGCGTTCACTAAAATCATTCATAGAAGAATATATGATAAATGTGAGTCAAATATCAATAGATCGCAGTTTGGTTTTCCGAAAGCACTTGGAACTAGAGAAGCAATTTTCGCTCTCCAGGTGCTTATACAGCGGTGTAGAGATGTTGATAAGGACGTGTATTTGTGCTTTGTGGATTTTAGAAAAGCATTTGACAATGTCAATTATGAACAATTGATGGATATTCTGCGAAACACAGGTATTGACGACAAGGACATTCGAATTGTGGCAAACCTATACTGGGGTCAAACAGCAAGAGCAAAAATAGGCAACGAACTCTCTGGAAGGGTGCAGATCAAAAGAGGTGTCCGTCAGGGGTGTATCTTATCCCCACTCCTATTCAATATTTATTCCGATGAAATATTTACAAATGTATGGAAAATGCAAATGAGGGCATAAAAATAAAAGGCGAGTTAACGAACAATATAAGATATTCCGACGATACGGTGATCCTTACCAGTACCATAGACCAATTACAACAGGTAATGGAAAGAGTTTATTTAGTTAGTGAGGAATACGGCCTGAGCCTCAACTTCAAGAAGACAAAGTGGATGCTGATAAGCAAAAAACAACAACCTGCTCGACAATTACGGATAAGTAACATACTAATTGACCATGTAGAATCTTATGTGTACCTTGGCACCAACGTAAATGCAAAATGGGAACACACCACAGAAATTAAGTCGAGAATAGAACAAGCTAGAGCAGCATTTAACAATACGAAAAAGCTCCTCATAAGCAAGGATTTATCTCTTCCCCTAAAATTACGTCTAGTTAAATGCTACATTTTTCCGATCTTACTATATGGTATGGAGGCCTGGACGCTGACAGAGACGCTCACGAGAAAACTAGAAGCATTCGAAATGTGTGTACCGATGCATTCTTCGTATATCCTGCACCAAACATGTCACCACCATAGAGGTACTCCAAAGAATCGGAAAGGAAAAAGAAATCGTGAGTACAATCAAACAAAGAAAGCTTGAATATCTAGGACACATATTGAGACACGATAAGTATCGTCTACTGCAATTGATTGTCCAGGGGAAAGTAGACAGTAAGCGAGGGCCAGGTAGGAGAAGACACTCGTGGCTCCAAAATCTGCGGAACTATTCAGAAGCGCCGCAAACAAGATCAGAATTACCATGTTAATAGTCAACGTTCGCAACGGACAAGGCACTTGAAGAAGAAGAATAATAACTAAAAATTTCTATACGACCCGGTTTTCACATATCCTTTTCTTCACAAAAAAAATTTAAAGCTAAAACTTTATTTTTACAAAAAGTAGAATAAAACATTGGTATTGTTATCATAAAATGTTTTAAATATAGTCATTCTGTTGCCAAAAAATTAAGTTCAAGAATTTATTCCTTCTGGGTGTAACACTTCTAATGTCACTGAGTATATTTATAATTTCTTTTCTTATAATGTCCACCCTCTATAATCTCGCCAGGTCTGTTTTCGTCTCTTAGTTAAAAAATTCAATAAAACTCGCAGTAATCTCCGTCAATTTCAATTATCTTTTTTGAGGTCGGCAATGTCTGGTTTTTTTTTATAAAGAAATAGAAACGACGATGGCTTTGAGCTTGATGAAGACCATGTTTCGTATTTCGCGATATTAAAAACGTAATAACCTACCGAATTGCAACGGGAATTAATCTGTCTAACGAGTTTTATTTAATAAATTATGTGACAGAGGGTAATATTCTTCTTAGTTTTTATGATTTTGACTATTTGCACGACCAAGAAATTATTTTGTAGTGTTATGAGACGGCAAAACAGCTTGATGGTTATCATACTAAAACTTTTAATAAAGACTGTTTGGCGATTTAACAGTTTAATTGGACAAATTGTTTACTTTATTCAGTTAATTTTACTTGCGAATATGAGCTTATTATACAGTATGCAAATCTTTCAACTGGACATAGGTAATATACATTGAGGTAACTGTGGCAACTGCGCTTTGTCGAGCACACAGCATTCTGAACGGAACAGCCATTTTGTTGATACCAGACATCTTCTAAACCTACATCTGGGAGAATTTTAATAGCTGGAATACTGTTATCTTATAAAACAGCAAAATATTTAGCCGAATTTAGAACTCCCTCAATGAAAAATGGACCAGTTACATGGTCACAAAAAATGCGTTGGGTCCGATGTACAATACTTCGATGTTCATTTTCCTGAGAGCAGTACCGCGTTCTGGAAGGATATATTTACACTTTACCACCTAAAATAAGAAGGATTATAACGGTCCTCGAATACGCCTTTAAAATGCTAAAGTGGGAAAATAGAGGAATAAAAATAGACGGGAAAATGCTCAATCATCTGCGTTTTGCCGACGATATAGTATACTTATTACCGAAGATCGGCGTGAAGCACAACAAATGCTACAAAAATTAGAAAACGTATCTTCAACAATAGGTCTAAAAATGAACATCAGTAAGACCAAATTTATGACAAATTCGATTCCCAGCGAACACCTAACCATCCAAAATCAAGTGGTAGAATTGACAGAAAAGTACATATATCTCAGTCATGAAATCAGAATAAGCAAGGATGATCAGACCTGTGAATTTCAACGACGAATAACACTTGCTTACGCGGCGTATGGTTCACTAAGAGACATCTTTAAGAGCAACATCCCGATAGCTATGAAACGAAAGACATTTGACCAATGCGTTCTTCCTATTATGACATACGGAGCAGAAACTCTTGCTCTCACAAAAACAACAGCACTAAAAATACTAGTGGCACACAGGCGCATGGAAAGATCGATTCTCGGCGTGACAATAAAAGAGAAAATAAGGAACCAGGACCTAAGGAAAAAAACAAGTATCACAGATGCCGTCGAACGTATAGCCAAGCTGAAATGGAATTGGGCAGGTCACATAGCGAGACTAAAAGGCTCACGATGGACCAGAAAACTAATTGACTGGCGCCCAAGAGAAGACAAACGCAGCAGAGGACGACCACGAACATGGATGGACGACATTAAACGAATGTCCAAGAAATGGCAACAAGACGAACAAAACCCTGAAGAGTGGCGAAAAATGGGAGAGACGTATGTCCAGCAGTGGATAGAAGAGGTTGCATGATGATGATAATTGATTTACTTATTAATATAATTTTGTATGCGTATTTTTTTTTAAAAACTGTTACTTACAATTATCTACTACATCCTTACTGACTTTATTACGTATATACTAAACCTACCTCTTTTACATCATCTACTCCACACCATTCTCTCTTTTTATACCATTTCATAAACCCACCCCCATGTTGCAGATATTCTAAATTTCGGGAAACTGGCAGACCACGTAAAGCACTTGCTAAATCGTTAAAATAATTTATTTGTCTCTAGAGACAAGAAATTATGATTACGCAGCTTTGCTGAGGGCCCGAAGAGAACGAACTTTTTGGATCACTCAACCTGACTACCAGGGTTGGATTTGGTAAATAGTCAACATAAATAAAAGATGTAATGTTTAATAAGTTGACTTGTATTGATTGAACTGGTATAAATATTGGTAATTTTTAAGAAGTTTTTTATCGTCCTTGGTGCCATCACTATCTAATCTTCTGTGAAAATAGTGTAGACAAGGTTTTATTGTTGTTTAGTGAGATCTCCATTCACTAAAATTTTTTATGCTTATTCCAGGTATATTTTCAAAAGCCTTGGCTATATACAATAACCCTGTTTCAGACCTTTAGTTACTTTAATGCTTCCTGGTGATTTTTCCCTATATTGACTTAGACTTCTATATTAATATCCGTATGACAATTTGATATCCTCATTCCCGTAAATATTATGAAAAATTACACAATTCAGTTTAGTTTTTAAGTGGAGACTTTCAGTAAATATTTTTAGCCCTAAAATTTTTTTAAATATAAAGGAGGTTAGGTGTCACATCACTTTAACCCTTAAATTGTCCGGCGTCGTCTGACAGACGATTCAATATTTTTAATTCTTTCTTATTGGCAATCGGCACCGCCCACACTCAAGTCGTTCTATCTAATCCTTTAACTATAGACTAGGCGGGATCTGTTGAAATTCAGACCATAATGTACATTTTCCATAGGGAGCTATTTTTTGCTGGAATCCCTTCAGGATGTGCCAATATCGATAATCGCGATATGCGCCAGTCGCAAACCCTGTGCTAAATTTTTTATTTAACAAAATCTGAAAACAATTGAAATTTTCTCATTTTTTTGCTCCTATTTTCGTTTATAATTCGGAAAATACTGATCCTAGAGAAAAAATTATACGAAGTTAAAAGTTTCGTTATTCAATTTTACACAATATTTCGTTAGCTAGAAATTGAAAATTTAATGTTTATTGTTGAAAAAATAGCAATAATTGGAAAAAAAGGTACAAAAAAATGAAGTTAATCCTTTAAATGTTTTCGACTTTCTAAACTTGACCTACAAGCTCCATATTCCGCCTAGAAAAACCTTTTAATATGTTTAAAACTTGTGCTAAATTTTATTTAGATTGGTCGAATAGGTTTTGCATAATAATTTTGCAATCCAGCCTACTGGAAAAAAATCGCAAATTTTCAAATTTATAGTAGGCCCTAAATAAGGCTCTCAGATAGTTGCAAATTTATTTACATATTTACATACATTGTAAAATTTAAATCGGTTCACAAGGAGAGCCTAGAAAATTTTTTAAAGTTTTAAACATTTTTTAGGCTTATAAACAAATTGAATAACTTTACGAGCTTTAAACATATCAATTTCAAAATGTATACACTTAAAGAACATTAAAAGACGCTTCTTAAAAAAAAACGATACATTCGGCTTACTGGTTGCCGAGATATTGAAGGGCAAGATCAGACCTGAAGATTATTGTCCTTCCAAAAAAAGAAAAAGACTTAAAAAAAAATTATTGAAGATTGAGTCAAAATAAAGTTTATTTATGAAAAAAAAATTTTTTTTTCGTTCGCCTTTGTTTGAACAATTTAAATTATTTATTAACAATTTATAAATACATATTTGTTTACTAAAAGTAACAATTTACTTCAATTTATAAATTACAAGCTCAAAAAAAATGCACGAAGAAAAAATGCAATTATTGTTTAACATACCATTGTTTATTGCAAATTTCCCAATTTTGCAATTAAAAATGGTATTTGAAAATATGATATTTGAAATCCATGTCATCGATTCAAAAAAAAAGAGCAAAATTGCTTAACAAGAAGCCGAGATAATGCAATTTTTAGCAAGCGCTATCATTTTGAACTCGCCGATTCACATTTCGAGTGAATGTCCCCCACCACCACCTCTCATGCAATCCGAGCGACATTTTAAGCGAAAACGGTTTTTTATTTGTCTTTTTTATGGATGTTGTCATAAAGCGCATTACGTAAAACTTTTCATATAAAAAGTACTTGACAAGACGAGGGTATTTGTTTAAAAACGAGCCCTCTATCACTTATGGTTACACGGCAAATGTATGCCAACTTTGACCTTCAATATTTTGGAAACCAGTAAGCCGAATGTATCTTTTTTTTTTTTTAAAGAAGTATCTTTTAATATTCTTTAAGTGTACAAATTTTGAAATTGATATGTTTAAAGCTCGTAAAATTATTCAATTTGTTTATAAGCCTAATATATATAAAAAATGTTTAAAACTTAAAAAAAATTTCTAGGCTCTCCTAGTGAACCGATTTGAATTTTACAAAAAGCTTTTGAAAGTTTAAGCCTTCTTTTATGTGAAAACAAATTTGCAACTATCTGAGGGCTTTATTTAGGGTCTACTATAAATTTGAAAATTTGCAATTTTTTTCCAGTAGGCTGGGTTGCAAAATTATTATGCAAAACCTATCCCACCGATCTAAACAAAATTTAGCAGACCTTTTAAACATATTAAAAGGTTTTTCTGGGCGGAATATGGAGCTTGTAGGTCAAGTTTAGAAAGTCGAAAACATTTAAAGGATTAACTTCATTTTTTTGTACTTTTTTTTTCAATTATTTCTATTTTTTCAACAATAAACATTAAATTTTCAATTTCTAGCTAACGAAATATTGTGTAAAATTGAATAACAAAACTTTTAACTTGTTATAATTTTTTCTTTAGGATCAATATTTTCCGAATTATAAACGAAAATAGGAGCAAAAAAATGAGAAATTTTCAATTGTTTTCAGATTTTGTTTAATAAAAAATTTAGCACAGGGTTTGCGACTGGCGCATATCGTGATTATCGATATTGGGCACATCCTGAAGAGATTCCAGCAAAAAAATAGCTTCCTGTGGAAAATGTCCAATCCAAAACAGATCCCGCCTAGACTACTATTCGAGCCTGACAAGTGAGTGTATTTGAGACAAGTTTCTCTCAGTTCCTAAAAATTTGATGCAACAGTTAGGTTGAGAGTAGTTGCTCAGATGAACGATTATAACAAAACTCTTTTAAAGTGGTACAATGAGGAATGTGATAGTGACAGTGATGTAGACGATACTTCGGAAGACCATAACATTGAATCTGAACACGATACATGTCCAGAATTTTCGGGATCTGACGAGCCTGCAGATTGTGATGAATTAGCAGTTAGTGATGGTAACAAAAAGTATGTTTATGGTAAAAATTAACAAAAGTGGTGAGCAGAATATTGAGCAGAATAGAAACATAAAATTACGAGCAATGCGTGAGAAATATTTTGATAGTTCTATCCATCATCTTAGACAAATGGATGTTATTGAGTTTCAATTCCAGTCACGAAAATATAGACCGTTTGTTTGCAAGAGATGGAACTGGAAGAGAAATCTTCAAAGCAGTCATGAGCAAAAAATGATATGCTGTTCTTTTACTTGCTATCCGATTCGACAATCCTGAAGACAGGGAGGAACGCAAAAAAGATGATCCAACTGGAGCTATTTCATTTATATTCAATACTTTCATAAAAAATTGTCAAAGTGTATATGGACTTGGTCAAACAGCCACAATTGATGAAATGCTTGTAAGTTTTCGAGGTAGATGCCGGTTTAAAATGTACATGCCTAGCAAACCGGCTAAATACGGACTCGAAATACAGTGTTTTACGGATGCACGTAATGGAAACGACTCAGATGGATTTGGTATCAGTGATGAGTACAAAAAACTTCTGAAACCAAAACAAGCTGTGTTGCGCTTAGTTGTACCGCTTGTTGGTAGTAACCGAAATATCACAGCTGATAATTGGTATTCTTCTATTCAATTAGTGGATATTTTGCGGAAGAAAAATTTGACATGTGGGCACACTGAAAAAAAAATAAAGCTGACCTCCACTATCTCCATCTCCACCTCCATCTTTTCTGCCCAACAGAAACAAACCTGAAGGGTCAACAATTTATGGATTTAGGGAAGAATGTACCTTAATTTCTCATGTAGGAAAAGTGGGAAAGGCTACAGTACTTATATCTTCAATGCATAATAGACGTTATAGTGATGCCTCTACTAATAAACCAGAAATTATTTCTTATTATGATGAGAATAAGAGAGGTGTAGAGTAGATTCCTTAGATGAGCTCTTTTTCCGTGTATTAGACATTTCTGTAGCAAATTCATACATTCTACATCAGTGCTATAAAAACAATCCAGTAATCAAAGAAAAAATTGGTTTTGCTTTGGAGTTGGCTATGCAGTTAGTTTAAGATCACATGAAAAGACGAATGATAATGACGAACATTACAATTACGTATTACAATTAGCCAGATACTTGGAGTTCAAGAAGAAGAAGAGACGGATGTTCTTATTTTGGAAAAACGCAAGATTTGCAGTTTATGTCCAAGTAGAAAGCGCAGGATGACAAAATACCTGTGTTTGCGTTGCAAAAAGCCTGTTTGTTTGGGATGTACAAAACCACTATGTAAAAATTGCATATAAAATTGGTAAAGTTTAAGTGATGCTGGAGACAAACTTTTTTGATCGATTTTTATTTTACCTAGTTTTTTGTTTAGTGTGCAGTTTGAACATTTATCCTAGCAATACACTTTTTTTCATGTGGTTTTTTATATTTTTTTATTTACTTTACAAACCTATGTACTTTTTCACAAATATTTGTAAGGATTTCAGTTTTATTTTAATATTTTTTTCTTAACCGTCGTCACCTTATAATTTGGTCGCTCACTCGATACTCGTCTTGGTAACTCCTACGGCCTTGTTTAAACTCTGTTCCCCGATATTTTATGATTATAAACGAAGGAGCAGACTCACCCAGAGTGGAATTTAGTTTAGCTTTTATGTTGATTAGGCTGAGACCTTTCAAATAAAAGTTTTGTATCACGTAACGGTGAAACATTTTCTCCATTTTTACAAAGTAATTGAAAACGTTCACTATTGATTCCTTCTTCTTCTTAACATGCCATACACCAAAGTGCGTAGGCGACTATCTCATTACTAGAATTCTGTTCTTGGCGGCGTGACACAGCTCGCCTGTATTGTGTATTCCTGTCCATTCTTTAATATTCCTTAACCAGGATAATTGTTTGCGGCCGGCTCCTCTCCTACCTTCGATCTTCCCTTGTAGGATTAACTGTGGTATTTCATATTTTGCTCCTCTCAATATGTGCCCAAGGTAACCAATCTTGCGTTTTTTAATTAATTCAAAGAGTTCTCTTTCCACGCCGGCTCTCTTAAGGACGTCATCGTTTCGAACTCTATCCACCCAAGGTATGCGCATCATTCTTCTCAATGACCACATCTCAAATGCTTCAAATTTGTGGATAGATGTTTTTTTCAAAGTCCACGTTTCCATGCCATAAAGCAAGATGGACCATATGTAGCACTTGACCATTCTGTAGCGTATTTCGAAATTTAGGTTTTGATTACATAGGAGCGGTCTGAATTTCACAAAAGCTTGTCTTGCCATTTGTATTCGGGTTTTTATTTCTTGTTGTGGATCCGATTGGTCATTGATTGTGGTGCCAAGGTATTTAAAAGTTTTCACGCGTTTTATGCGATCGTCACCTAAGCATATTATCGGGTTTTCTGGAGGGTTTCTGCTAATGACCATATATTTCGTTTTCAAAATGTTGATTTTGAGGCCATATTTTTTACCTATGCTATTCACCCTATCAAGTAATAACTGCTGATTTTCCAAATTATCAGTTATAATCACTGTGTCGTCCGCATAGTGTAGGTTGCTAATTGGTATGCCGTTCACCTTAATGCCTAATTCCTGCCAGACAAATATTAAACAAGGTGATATCTTCAAAGTTAAACATATACTTTATAGATTGTGTATTTTCCAATACAGTGTTATTTTGCAAATAACCATCGCCTCCTCTAGGTCAGGCCTGATACTTCTAGGATCACCCAGATATTTATTTATTAATCCATTCAAGAAATTTTTAATATATCATAAATATCTAAAACATTGATAGATAATTTGTTAAAACGCAGTTTTTTATAATATTTTTACACGAATTACACGAATTTCATGTATTGGGCTGATCCGACTCTACGCATTGTTTGTTTTTTGTGTGGATCCCTTAGAGCCCTTGCATACGCGCCTTCACAAATTAACTCTTCGGATTTGCACTCTGTCCAAAAACAAAAGTTTATAATTGGCTGACTTAATTTATCGTGCTTTGGGTATAATATACAGGAGGTTCGTACGGTTTTAATATAGATTCTAATACCTATAAGAATATCTTATTGAGCGTGTGGAAGAAATAGGTCTCTTTACCAATGCAACTATTTGTAATTCAGCTTTTTTCACTTGATGAATGAATAACCCAACAAAAAATAACACAACAAAACGAAAAAAAATGATGCTGTAGAATTACTGGGGGTGTCCTATGTTCAGCAGTGGACTCTACAGACTGTGCGATAATAGTTAGTAATTAATACATCCTCATACATTCAGTACACTTTTTTATAGTATGTTTTACAAACAACACAACGATTATTTCATAAATTCACAAATATAGCAAATAAAAGTTGTTAAATTTTTACTTTAAATGCTGAATTCAAGTTTATATTTGAATTTACTCAATTAGAGCCCATTATCGTTTTTCGTGTGCACAAATTGCGAAATTAACATCATGAGGTGCAGAATTATCTGCAAACTGATAATTTGCCAATAATTTCCCTCCGGAATTCGGCAATGGCAATTGATCCCCTGCACTCACTCAATTGCACATTTTCCATTTTCACTCAAATACTCACGTCCAAATTGGTCCGTAAATCAGAAGGATCATAAGCGCGCCATAAGGATTATTTAGGATCATTTATTAGAAAATAAATATATTCGTACAGAAAAAAAATATAATGACGAATTCTACACAAAATATATATCGACTTTTTTGATGCCAAAAACATTGATTTGAAATTTGAGAGCACAATCTTGGGACCAATTTGTTTTTTATTCTTTAGTTCTCAAAACTGAAGAAAAAATAGTGCCACCACCCGAAACGATGGTAATTATATCTTTTTTGGGAAGAAATTTCAAAAATGAATGAGCGAAGTAAAAGTGATTTTGGAGTGTAAAAATGTCACGATTTAAAATCGCTGTAGAATCTGTTTAAAAGCACCTACAAACTTTTTAAAAAACAAAAATGAAAACCTTTTTGAACTATTAAAATAATGCTTTTGTTATTCTCTTCAGTCGCAATGTACAGGGTGAGTTTTAAGTATGGTATGTCTAAATTATGACGGAAATAGCTTGCACAATTTGTGGCTGTAATACTTCCTGGATCTTGCATGATCCTTTGGTTGGTTTTGCTTAAATTTCCTTCCCAGGCGAGCTGCTATTATTCTGATAAAATGCTTGTATGTTTGCGAAGGAGACTGATCAGTCGGTAATTTTCCAGAACTTCTGGATTACCTTTTTTGTATATTACTATGGTCAATGCCCTTCCCCATTAGTCCTGTCAGATGTCAGGTGTTTCTTCAGAGTGGATATTTATTATAGGTTTTCTATTTTCTGCATAGGTATCTTGATTTGTTTTACAGAGTTGCCTATACAGTCCACGACTGCTCAAAGAAGAAATATTAAAAATTCCTCGATGGCTTTTTTACAGTATCATTATTATTATAATTATTATATAATAAATAAGGACAAAGGAGCGAGCTCCTATTATGCCCAAAAAGCAAAAAAAATATATCCTTATAAAACTAATACCAATTATAAAGTTAAGTAAAGTTAAACAATTAGGTACATCATACAAAAATTGTGAAACAATAAATAACTAATGCGATCCGAAAATAACACAATCCTATAAATAAAATAAATTGCTATCAAGTTTGTTTTTAAAGATGTTAACACTAGTTGCCGATATGGTGTCTTGATCCAAATTGTTCCAGATATTAAATATTCTATTTGGCAAGAAGTTTACCCTGGACCTTGTAGTAGTCTGTCCCCTCTTTAATTTGAAACAATGGTTTCTTAATTTTTCGTCTTGATTAAAAGTGAATATGGTGTTTAGGTTCCCAAAGTTATGTTTTAAAATACGGAAGGATATAATTAGGTCAGCTCGAAGACGTCGCTGCTCGAATGTCGTAAGATGAGCCATGGATAGTCTATCTTCATAGTTAGGTCTTACACGGCTTGCCAGTTTTGTTTGTTTACGCTGAACATTTTTAAGTAGGATTTTATCGCGACTGAGATCTGGATTTCACACTGGCCCGGCAAACTCAGGAGTAGATCTAACGCATATTGAGTAAAGTTTACTAACAGAGGTTAGATATACAGATTGAACGAATTTAAAACGGAACATACGAAATCAATGTATTTCGGCTCAACTCCGCTCTAGGTGGTTGGCCAACAAAAGGTTGTCAAATAATTATATTATAAAAATCCAATACTTCAGCGGGCTGCTGGATTCGGAACTCATTCAAGAACAAGTCAAAACTCCACCCAAATAGGTTGCCTAGAATCACTGAAAAAATTAGACTAAACAAGCAGTTATTATGCTGTCAAACCACTTATCGCTTTCTTATAGTCCAAGAGATAGAGCCGAAATTTTGAACTGATCAGTAATATGACATTTCTCTTTTGGAATATATTCATTGTAACTGGGTTAAGACTTTGCCTTACAGGCGGACGCCCCTCGTGGTACAGGGGGTGGCTATACAGGGATAAAGTTGTCATTTTTTTCGGAAAAATTAACGATCGATAATATGGCTGAAAATTTGCCCAGAGTAAGATCTTGGTATAACTAGACGAAATCCCAAAGGGCGGAAGCGAGAGTAGATACATAAGGTGTGGCGGACAGGGGTGAAATTGCAATTTTTTGGGGAAAAATTAACGATAAGTAATATGTCCGCCATTTTCATGGCTCATTATTTAGCCCCTAAAAACTTTAAATCCAAAAGGGCGGACAGCTCCGTTGGTACAGAGAGCCACAAAACGGGGTCAAATGTACCACTTGCCTGCGCATTTTAGGTCTCGGTAACAATTTTCAAACTGATTTTATTATGATATTTTTATACCGATTGATTTGAAAATTTGTATGCTCACTTCTGCTGCTATTCTGAGAAGCGTCAAGTAGAGTTTTCCTCAAAATTTTCCAAAAAAATTTCCGTAAATGAAAATTTTCGTAATTTTTTGAGGTAAAATCTAATTTGTAGAATCCTTTCGATTTTCTGTAAGTTATACCATGATTTTTTCCAAAAATTTTCAAACGATTTTTCCGATAAGAAAAAAAAAATTAGAAAAACTTTTCTAAAACATTTGATAAAACTCTACGTCATCGTCTGAATCTTTTATAGAATATTTTGTAGTATTAAAATGATATTATGATAATGTTTTTTTTTCCAAACTAAAGTCATATTTACTTTACAAATCACATTTTTTTCTTAAATATAAATATTTTACGAATTAATTTTTAATTGAATAAATGTTTGATATTTGATATTTTATTAAATTAAAGTAATTTTATAATGTTAATTATTAAATATTTTTGGTACAACAAATAGTAATTTTACTTATTTTTTATTACAATAAAAAGGTTTTTAAATTTATATTGCATAAACAATGATTGTTCAGATATAAGAAAAATTTGATTTATTATTACATTAATAATCAAATACAAAATATATTATTTCTATTTATCAATAGATAAAATTCAATTTGTAGAATTCCTTTAACATTTTACAAATAATTATTAATAAAAATCAATTTAATTGTGGAATTATCAATTTTTTAAGTTTTGAAATTTACTTTGTAGATATTTTCAATATTTTTTTTTAACTTTCAAATTGATTGAATTTTTTTTCATTAGTTAATTATAATTTTACAAATTCTGTTTGGACATTAATTTTGCATCATTATTATTTTAAAATATTAAAATAATAATGATGCGCGTTCATTTAGATCAGTAATTCTAGACGCATGCGCTAAATGTAATAAGTATCAAGATGCTTTTATTCAACTTGGTGAAACTGACTTCAATTGTAATGAAGTTTTTGAAACCTTAGAAACTTTCGTATGTCACTTATATGGAACAGGACTGACGAGAACAATTCCAAAAAGAAAAGTAAACGATGTCAGATTTTCACTATTTAACCGGCAGTATAAGTTGCATGATGTGAACGAACCTTAAAAAAAAACTAAAAAATTTCGATGCTTCAAGATTACCACCATGTCAAGATGAATTACACCAACATCTACTGCGAGCTCATTATATTTCAAATATTTGGACAAATGCTTATAAAAAAGTACCAACAGAATTGATTGTTGAAGAACATGGGGAGTTTGAAGATGAAACATATAAATTCAAATGGTTTAGTGGACCTCAGATGCCAGAATCAGTTCGAGAAGTAGTGATTGAAAATGAAGCAGATAATGAATGTGATATTATTGAAAGTGAAAGTGACGAAGATGATGAATGTAATGACATCAATGAGAGTGAGAAAAATGACGAAATTTTTAAAGTTTTTCTAATTTTTTTTTCTTATCGGAAAAATCGTTTGAAAATTTTTGGAAAAAAATCATGGTATAACTGACAGAAAATCGAAAGAATTCTACAAATTAGATTTTACCTCAAAAAATTACGAAAATTTTCATTTACGGAAATTTTTTTGGAAAATTTTGAGGTAAAATCTACTTGACGCTTTTCAGTATAGTAACAGAAGTGAGCATACAAATTTTCAAATCAATCGGTATTAAAATATCATAATAAAATCAGTTTGAAAATTGTTGCCGAGACCTAAAATGCGCAGGCAAGTGGTACATTTGACCCCGTTTTATGGCTCTCTGTACCAACCCAGCTGTCCGCTCTTTTGGATTTATAGTTTTTAGGGGCTAAATAATGAGCCATGAAAATGGCGGACATATTACTTATCGTTAATTTTTCCCCAAAAAATTGCAACTTCACCCCTGTCGGCCACCCCTTATGTATCCACTCTCGCGTCAGCCCTTTGGGATTTCGTCTAGTTATACCAAGATCTTACTCTGGGCAAATTTTCAGCCATATTATCGATCGTTAATTTTTCCGAAAAAAATTACAACTTCATCCCTGTATAGCCACCCCCTGTACCACGAGGGGCGTCCGCCTGTAAGGCAAAGTCTTAACCCAGTTACAATGAATATATTCCAATAGATAAATGTCATATTACTGATCAGTTCAAAATTTCGGCTCTATCTCTCCGACTATTAGGCAAGCTCCTCTTTCCTTTAAAGGAGACTGATAGTTGAACGATATTTTTTTATACAATGTCTATCACTGGGTATGGATTTATTTTTGTCCAAGTTTTATATTGGTCCACTATTTCAAATGCAGTTCAAACAGATATATATTAAATTGTATGTTCCGTTTTAAATTGGTTCAATCTGTATACGTTTAAAAGATTTACGGATCAAAAACAGTTTCTAGTTTGCACGTTCACACACCGACACTATATGATCAGACCAATTTAAGTCACTATTAATTATCACTCCGATATCTTTATGGGAGGTTACCGAGTTTAAGAGATGTTCATTAATAAAATACGGCGGTGATGGGTTATTTTTGCCGATATGTAAAACAACGCATTTTTCAATGTGAAGCCGAAGTAACCATTCTGTGGACCATTTTAATATTTCATCAATATCGTGTTGAAGAACATGTTGGTAATAGTTGGATTCACATATAATTTCGTATCATCAGCGTAAATGGAAACCTTACTGGGTACAATGAGCAGAAGATCACTGGTGTAGACACAAAAAAGTACCGGTCCAAGTACTAATCCTTGTGGGACTAAACTCTTGACTGGCTTATCTAGTGAGTGGTCTTCCCCAACACGAACCCTAAAGTATTTGTCGAATAGAAAATCTTGAATCCAAATGTTTAACTTTCCGCGGATACCATAGTAATCCAATTTAGCTAGTAATCGACGTTTTGGGACACGATCGAAAGTTTTGAAGAAGTTTGAGTAAACTACATTGACAGGATGCCGATTATTTAAAGATAATGACCAATCATTTAAATAATGAAGTAAGTTTGTGATCATTGAACGACCTTTGATAAAGCCATTCTGTTGGTGCGGGATGACATTTTCTTGAAGAATAAACTCAGACATAGCTTCCGAAATAATCGATTCCATGACCCTGCCAACAATAGGAACCGGGCTGATTGGACGATAATTATTGCAATCAAGTTCATTTCCTTTCTTGAATATAGGAGTAACCGAAGCCAATTTCCAGGACGAGAGGATAGAACCTTGATTATAAGAAGCATTCATTATGAGAGATATAGGAATGGCTACAGATTCTTCACATTGTTTGAGGAAAAAGGAGACGAGTCCGTCTAATGCAGGTTATGAATTATTGCGTAGTCTCTACAGGGTGAGTCATGAGGAACTTTACATACTTCTACCATATGTAGAGTCCCTCAGGGAGCATATCATGTGGCCACTAAAAAATGTCAACTCCCCTTCTTTATTAATTAACAGGGTGATTTGTGTAATTGACCATTTATTTCATTTTACTGTAGTGTTTATACGGCTTATTTGATTTTTTTAATTTTTGCATGATACAGTACACTACTA
The DNA here is from genome assembly GCF_040954645.1 of Diabrotica undecimpunctata. Classification (NCBI taxonomy): domain Eukaryota; kingdom Metazoa; phylum Arthropoda; class Insecta; order Coleoptera; family Chrysomelidae; genus Diabrotica; species Diabrotica undecimpunctata. Next base: position 160,928,294 of record NC_092806.1, on the reverse strand, counting down.
TCAAGCATTCGACTGGTATTAGCTAAACTAAAAAATTCCAGAACTGGCTTTGGAAAAATTAATTTAGGGATTCGTATTAAATATTACACCCTGTATAAATTTTTTTTAAAATGCAATAAGTGATTTTCAAACTACATAAATAGCCAATGAAAACGACATATGCGACAATGTTGTCGCACTTTTATTAAATTTTTAGTGAACGATCAAATCTTACCAAAAATAGAACAACCATAATGAAGTATCAAATTATAAGGTATTAATTTAAACAAATGTTATAAATTTCAAACACTTTAATTAAAATGAGTTCCTACAACATAATCTAATACGTAGAAAATTAACATCTTTACTGTCACTTTGTATTATCTCTACGATAGAATCAATTGTTTTTCAATTTTAAATTTTTACTCATAGATCGTATTGGGGCATTATTTTCGATAAATAAATTAAATTGATTAAAAAGTCAAACCCCTTGTATGTGTTAGTTTTTGTTGATTGTAAATGATTAAAATTTTATGTCAAATAATAATACATTGCATCAACTGTACTAAATAAAAATAAATCTAAAAGAGTTTAAAATGAAGGTTGGCGTTGACCGTTTGACGTTTCTTGATATTTTATACCCATTGTCATTATTGTCGTTATCAATTGTTATTTATGTGTACAAGAATACATATTTCTTCTGTCATATCTACGTTAAGTACATTGTGTTACTTTTGGTAAAGCTTTTGTTACTTTCGTTCAAAATGCCACATCAGTTTTCGACCACAGAATATGCAGACATAATATTTGTTTATGGATTCTTTAATGGGAATGGTAGGGCTGCTAGTAGAGAATATCGCAGGAGATTTCCTAATCGTCAAACTCCCAGTCATCCAACATTTGGGTCAGTTTTTAATTATTTGCGAGAAAATAGCACTTTCCCTAGTGGAACAACAGAGCGACATGTAGATGAAGCGCAGGAAGATGACATTATGGACGCCGTTACTATGAACCCTACAATAAGCACTAGACAAGTAAGTCGAGAACTCAATGTTACTCAATAAAAAGTAAGTAGAGTCTTGCAAAAAAATAATCTATACCCATATCACATTCAAATGGTTCAGCGACTACATGCTGGATCTGAGATCGATAGGTTGGAATTTTGTAGATGGATTAACAATAATCGACCAACGCTATACAGGTCACTATTTACAGATGAAGCCCAATTTACCAGAGACGGGATAAATAATTCACGAAATTCACATGTGTGGGCAGAAGAAAATCCCCATGCTATTCGAGAACGTCGTTCTCAGTTAAGGTTTTCGGTTAACGTGTGGATTGGTGTCATAAATAACCAATTAGTAGGTCCTCACTGTTTTGATGGTCCTTTAACAGGGCAGGTCTATTTGAACTTTCTACAAAATATTTTGCCAAATTTGCTTGCCAACGCGAACGTTGCTATCCGAGGGATGTATTTTCAGCATGATGGGGCACCCCCACACTTTTTACTGGCAGTGAGACAACATCTCAATAATGTTTATGGCAACAGGTGGATAGGACGTGCAGGTCCTATTTCGTGATCTTCAAGATCCCCTGATTTCAATCCCGTTGATTACCATATTTGGGGACGATTAAAGCAACTAGTTTACGCAGTGAATATTAATAACCGACAACAATTAATTGATAGAATTATACATTGTTGTAATACTATTAGAAAAGATCCCCAGAGTATCCGTAATTCAATACGTCATTTAACAATTCGGCAACAAAAATGTGTACAGGCTGCAGGGTTCCATTTCGAATTATTTTTATTTTGTTACCATTCTTGTATCTTTTCCAGTTCTAATTTATGGGTTTATCATAACTATGTACATATTTTTAGTTTTTTTTAATTGTTCTTCGTTATTATTAGTAGTTACTGTTTTTTGTTTTGCAGTGACTCAGTTTATCATTTCAATTAAAATGTTTGAAATTTATAACATTTGTTTAAATTAATTACCTTATAATTTGATACTTCATTATGGTTGTTCTATTTTTGGTAAGATTTGATCGTTCACTAAAAATTTAATAAAAGTGCGACAACATTGTCGTATATGTCGTTTTCATTGGCTATTTATGTAGTTTGAAAATCACTTATTGCATTTTAAAAAAAATATATACAGGGTGTAATATTTAATACGAATCCCTAAATTAATTTTTCCAAAGCCAGTCCTGGAATTTTTTAGTTTAGCTAATACCAGTCGAATGCTTGATAGTGGTGTACTGTATCATGCAAAAATTTAAAAAAATCAAATGAGCCGTATAAATACTACAGTAAAATGAAATAAATGGTCAATTACACAAATCACCCTGTTAATTAATAAAGAAGGGGAGTTGACATTTTTTAGTGGCCACATGATATGCTCCCTGAGGGACTCTACATATGGTAGAAGTATGTAAAGTTCTTCATGACTCACCCTGTATAAATTATGTTTAATTGCACCCGGTGTGAAAGATATATTCTCAAGAGTTTTGGACAAACGTGGGCACAATATTTGAGGAATGGTATCGTTAAATTTATCTGTAAAAACCTGAGAAAAGAATAACGATAAACATTCCGAAGATTCTTTATTCGAAGAATATAAAGAATTCAGCTATTTGAAGTAATGGTATGGAGACTTTGATATGGAGACTTTGATTGGACAAGATAAAGATGTGCGAATGTGCCGATAAACTTTTTTACTATTGCAATGATAGATTCTTCAAATTCTGTTCTTAAAAAGGATCGGTTCTGACTCGGTTAAAAAAATTACGGTGGGCGAGAAAATCATCGAGGGAATCAGTAAGTTTATATCTTCTCCAAATCTTTTGCTTATGTCGAATTAAATGGGTAGCTGAGGGGTTAATCCAAGGTTTTATTCGATTTCCGTGTAATAAGCGAGTGGTCAGAAAGACCCACAGGAAAGAACACTTCAAGTGTGGAAATTAATTGATCGTCATTTGTGAAAAATAAGTCTAAAATTAAAGGATTATTTTTGGTTCTAAACCTTGTAGGTTCAGCTATCGGTTGTAATAAATTGGAGTCCATGATAAAGTTTTTAAACAAATTTTGGGAATTGATAGTATCAGTTTTGGAAGTAATGGGCCAGTTAATCTCTGGAAAATGGAAATCTCCAACAACAATGAGATTTTCAAGGGATGATAATTCTTCAAGTTTGTCAATAAGCATATTATCCTGAGTTAGTACTGTATCCGGAGGGCGGTATGTGCAAACTATATTAAATATGAAAGAGTTATTAGTAATAAGTAAGTGGATAATTGAGTATGTAGCCAAAAATTTAGCAAAAACTTCAATCAATACAAAGAATTTATACTTACAGTATTTTTCAAAAGACAAGTAATGGTCTATTCTCTGCATTAGGTCTTTGACTTTACTTTTATATAATTTCTGCCGACTATATGTTACTATATATATATTGAAGATCACATTCTTCATTTTTTTTCCATATTTAAATTCTCCCAAATCGTTTTCTTTAAATTTTTTATCTATTTTCTCATTGCTTATCCCTACTACATTTTAATATTTCCATTCTAAACGCTTTGTAACGCTTTAAGCCTCCCCCTTTAGAGCCCGCTAATGATTAGCAACTTGAAATCTTTATAAATCTAATTTACTACCCCACTGTCAATAAATTGCTGAATAAATCATATCCAGTTAGGAGTGCACAAGGGTAAAAATGAATTTATCCTCGATTTATACTCCTAAAAACGAATATAATTCTGATCGGAAGTGGAATGATATTGCTACCAGTTATGGCTCGTATTTCCGCCGTATCCGGTAACAATTATGGGGGAAATCTGAAAAGAAAAAGAAAACCTTATACCTCAGTATCCATTTTTCTTAATAAAATCGGGTAATTTTTGTCTTATTTTCAATTTTAGTTCAGTTCAAGTTCTGAAATCGTTTTCTTTTGACTTCCTTATATTTTTCTTAGTTAATAAAGAAAAAAACGAAACAAATAAAGGATTTAGAAAAAGTTACTAACTATACACGACTTTATTTATCGTATACATTTAAGAGAGACTGAATATTTGGTATTGGAAGTTAAATTAGTATAAGAAATAGAACAAGATTCAATGTACATATTTCTATTCGCAGATGGTAATACCAAATTAAGATGAAACTAGTGCATTCATGATTACAGGATCCAACTTGTAAATGCAATACATCTTGCAGACCGCTATCGTTGTATTCCCGTTCTCCTCCGTCCATCCTCCCGGTCCAAGGCATGCTCCTCCTACAAACCTGTTGATTCCATTCCATTCATACATTCCATGAGCGTCGAGGTCTACCTCTTTTTCTTCTTCCAGGGGACTTCCATCTGTAAAGTTTTTGGGGCCAACGTTCGTCAGGCATTATTAACAGGTGTCCAAACCATTTTAAACCTCTTCTTTCTATTCTGTCAATGACCGTTTCTGTAGCATTCATGTTATTTCTTATAGATTCTTTGGTCTTCCTTTCGAGCATTAATGTTCTAGCACTTCTCAAATAATTCATTTCAACTACCAACAATCTCTTCAGGTCGGCATTAATTGTCCATAATTCAGAGCCATGACAAAGAACTGATTCAACCATGATTTGCCCTATTCTTTTTTTTGCTCCTTTTGGAAATGTTGCTATCCAACCATAAGGAGTTCAGACATCCTACAATTTTACGTCCCTGATTAATTCAGTGTTTAATTTCGGTTTCTTCCAAGCCATTCTTATCAATGAGTGCACCTAAATATTTAAATTTTTCCACTTGTTTGATTTCCACGTCTTCGTAGATCAACACTTCAAACCTTGCATCTGAATTGATAACTAAATATTCTGTTTTCTTCATGCTGACTTTTTACGCCCATTTTACATATTCTCTGTATAGACGCTTTATCATAAATTCTAGATCATAAGAATCTTGGGCTAGGACAACGTGGTCATCCACAAAGTTCAGGGAGAACAGTACGTCATTTCCTATGGGGATTCCCATTCCCTGGAAGTGGTTTTTCCAATTTTGGAGGGCTGCCTCAATATATAAATTAAACAGTAAGGTGACATACTGCATCCTTACTACATCCTTGTCTTAGTCCTTTAGTTACTTTTATTGGCTCTGATAGTCTATTTCCGATTTTTAGGTAAGTAGTGTTATCAGTGTATAATTCTGTGATTATTCCTAAAAGGTATGGACTAATGCCGAGTTGTTGTAAAGCTTGCCACAATTTAAGTCTTGGAACTGTATCATGCGCCTTTTCTATGTCGATGAAGGCTAGATGTACTTCGGTATCAACCGCTATTCTTTTTTTATTAATTGTCGGAGTATAAACAAGTCATCAGTGCAAGATCTACCAGGCGTAAATCCACTTTGGTCTTCGCTAGTTATATGTCCTACATCATCTTGTATTTTTCCATTTATTATCTTTCCAAACAATGTCCCGAAAGTAGGTAGGACACTTAATCCTCTGTAGCAGTTAGGACCTTTTCGATTACTCTTTTTAAAGATGGACACTTGGTAAGCGGTTTTCCATTCAGATGGTACTTTAATTTGTTGGCAACATTAATTCATTAGAAAAGTTATTCGTTCTATAAGGAGTGAACCTCCTGCTTTAAATATCTAATCTAGATTGAAAAAGATGTTTAATACTTGGTTGGAATAAAACGTGCAATTTATATCTCTCCGTTTTGTACTGTGTAGTATTGTTTCTCTCACTTTCGGTGTTCTGTTTGTAGTATTGTTTAAAGGGACACAAAAGATTAGCTAAAAGAAAGTAGTGATCTATCCCACAGTTAGATCCTCTTTTTACTCTGCAGTCTTGGCACTTAAATTTTGATTTCTTTCTCAACATTATATAGTCTATGATCGACTTCTGTTGGAGTGAAGGTCGTTCTCAAGTGTATTTATGAATATCTTTATGTTGGAATTGGATATTCAATATTTTTAAACCAAAAAGTTGACAGAACTCAATTAAGTTGTTCCCTGAACCATTTTTAACTATTTCTCCGTGCCGTCCCACCACGTTATCGTCTATTTGAGAATCTACACTGACATTTAGGTCTCCTAACAGTATTTTTTCTTGATGATTTTTTATTTTATTACAAATGTTGGATAACTCTTTATAAAAGGAATCTCTAACTTGTTGATTGAATCGTTTGTTGGCGCGTAGACTCCAACAACTATTGTTTCGATGCCGTACAATGTGACAGTTCAGTCTTTCTGATATGTACGCATAATCTTTCATATATTTTTTTATAAGAATTGAGACCCGTGATTTAGCGTGTACGTGTTTCTCTACTTCTGACCAAATATGAATGTAGTCTTTAATCCCTTCATTTTCTTGGCCTTTCTTTTTGGTTTCAGAGAGCACTATGATGTCCATTTTTGACTTCTTCATTTTAGTTATAAATTCCATTGTCTTGTGAGTCATGCCTTGAGTGTTCGAAGTACCAATGTTTAAAGTCCTTTTCTTTGCCAGGTGTCGTCGTCGTAAGTTTCCATCCATATTCCGAGGCTCAGCGTTAGAATTTTTAGTCAAAAGAGTTTTTTCCAGATGATGAAGGACTGGCCCATCGCTCCAACCCCACACAACAGTCGACATGTTCCAGTTTTATGACGCCAGAAACTCACCTTTCACCCTCTCTCCGCTATAACGCACATCCATTGTACTCCATATACCCGGTGGTTACGCGATACGCGACATATATGTCCTCGAGGATGTGAGAGTAGGATTTACTGGCAGACTCGAGTTCTGTTTCCAGAATCCCTACCCCTTTCATTGGGAAACGGCTGGATATTTCTCAGAGTTTTATTGCAATATAAGAGTCGACATCTCATTTATTACCTCCGAGGTCCATAACCAGCATTTGACCACCATAAGAAAAATACAAAATACAAAAAATACATACATATTAAAAAGACTGAAAAGCTAAGCAATCTTATTATTGTGACAAATCTTATCCAATGTGACGAATCTCATCTAATGTTTCTCTTCTTCATTTCAGTGTTTAGACCGACGACTTTTTCAAAATCGATAAATGCGTTTCTGGGTTAACTTGTCTTCGTTTTTCGATCATCTGTTTTGTAATAAAAACATTGTCGGTGCCCGAACATATATCAATAAGAGTGCTTCATTACCAAGTAAAGTAAAGTAAAGACTCGTCCAACTGAATTGAGAAATAGTTCGTTTGCAGATAAGTACACAAGAAATCTTTAACATTACAACTCATTTTATCAATACGTCTTTGAACTGTTTTGTTGCTCAAAGGAATACTTTGAGTATATCATGTACAGGCTGGTATAGAACGATTTTTAAAGGCTCTTCAGCAACTGGCAAAATCATTGTTTTCTGATATTATGAGGTTTTCTTATTTTGCTATGAGTATTGATTTCTTTATATTTAATGAACGTGTACGTGACTTTCAACTTTTTTTACCGAAATTTCTTTCTTTACAATCAGTGTCTTTACAATCACTGTCTTTATTAAAAATCCAGAAGAAAATCTAGGAAAACTTAATAAATCCCTAATTTACATGTATATTTCCCGTGCAAGATTTCACTTCACAATAAAATAATAAATACGTAACTATACATAATTCAACCATTAAAAATGTGTAAAAACTGTATAAAAAACATTTTTCCTCTTAACAAAGTTTGATCAGGTATTACATCCAGGTGGAAAATACATTATCCTTACTTTTTGCAACTTGAGTTATATCAAAATCCAGCCGTTTATCAATAACTTATTACCCGCCAGAACTTTCACCAGTTCCTTCAAACTTCTCGCCGAATTTATAACCAGATAAGCAGTGGTAGGAAGTAAATCTCTGCCCGGAAAGTTTACAACATTAATTTGGAAGAGAAAAAATGCGATATTACGAAACAAAAAAGGGAAACAATAACGATGCTAGGGCCCTTTGTCGCCCGATGTCGTTAAGTAACATCTGGCGTGAAATACGGAACTTGATATTTTCGCGATGAAAGGATTTGGTTTGGTCGATACTGTTTGGATGGAAAATATTATTGCACAATTTTTGAAAATGTTTTAAATGACTTTAAATGTTTGTTGGGGTATTTATGGGTATCAAGTCCGTATAAGAAGTAGGAAAGGAAAAAAGGAGACCTAGTCGGAGATGCTTATTGATCATCAATAATGCTCGAAAAATAATTTTAATTTTAAAAATACAGTCTGTAAAATATCTGGACTGGCTCTATGTTCGCAACAGTTTTTTCTTTTAAAAGTATTTTCTTCGTTCACATTACATCTTTCGGCCTATGTTAGGCCTTATCAGTTAGTTGCAGAATACAAAAATAAACTCGTAGACCAAGTTGGAATTCTTAGTCAATATCTATCTTCCAGAAAGAATTTGTTTATAATTTGTTTGATAGTGTTCTGTATATTATGTAGTTTATTTCTAGAAGATAGAAATATTTTCAAATATTTTAATTCAGTTGCACAGAGAGCTATTGTCTGTCATTAAAAGCAGATGGCGCCACGTAGAGTACTAACTTCGTAAAGTTTGAAATCTGTTGATGAGTCCTGTCGTTCTCTCTCAGAGTTTGTCTGACGAAGCCCAATAGACTTTTAGGGAGAAAAGATGAGCATCAATGTCTCTTGGTACAAATAGTTTATTTTTCAAAAAGTTATAAGTGTATGTTAACGATCATTTAAAGGAGATAAAGCAGAACAAAAACAACTAAAACTCGATGAAAGAACACTCTTGTTGAAAAGTATAACATCGCCAAAACTTTTAAACTCTCATATCATAAACCTCAGAAACACATTTCTAGCCGTAATTAATTTATATTTTAATTTGTAATTTACGAGGATTATTTTATTACAAAGGGCGAAATTAAAGCCGATTACAATAGTAATCGGCTTAACGTTTAAAATTAATTACAATAAGGGATTCTTTGTCCAGCTTCCTGCAGGAAAAAGTACAATGCGGATCATTAGCGTTAGTACGAACGGGTAGAAAGACGTATTGCCGTTGATATACGAGGAAACGGGGAAAGTCATTGATCTTGCTTATAGATGGCACTGCTGCAAATAAAATTAATTTTTTCTCCTGTTGACAGACTTGTTATAGAATAAGTTTGGAATTTTTGACACCTCACTTTGTTAAATTTATTATCACGTAAAATTGTCTGGTTCTTTGGATCATTATTACTATCACAGAAGTAAAATAAAAATTAAAAAGAAGAAAACTAAGGGAAATGATAGGTCCTAGTTCTAAACCGAATATATGGGATATACAATACAAAGAAAAATCATATAGTTTGACAAAAAGGCGCTACTTTGTCTTTTTTTGTGAGAAACAAAGAAGTCTCAAAACCAAAATACATATATAAACAAATACCAATAAACGTTAACCAATATATATTATTGACTTATTATACGGGGTTAATCGAAAGGTGGTTTTTTTGTCCTAACTTTGAAACATCCTGTGGAATAATTCCGTTAGGGGATTTTCGTAAAACCTTGTTTTTCGGTTGCAACCATGTCAAGTATTATGTTTTTAGTTTCATGTGAAAATATGGATTGCCTGATTTTTAGGAGCGAAATCACTTTACCAACTACAATTTACGACTTATCCTATTATTACCATTACCTTTTGTATTAATTTGTAATACGACGATGGGGGCTTTGGTGACTGATATCGAAGGAATGTCATATCGACATTCCAGAAGCACTGTATTTAAATAATGATTAAAAGCAACGACATGATCTTGGTTTTAATGAACAATGATAACAATAACAAAACATAAAAAACAACTTAAATGTAACTTAACCTAAGTACGCAAATAACAAAGAAAAACTAATAAAAAATAACTTAATACTTTGTATTGCCTCTCCTAGCCTCTATAACTGCCTGTACACGTCGGCTCATGCTGTCTATGACGTTGCGAATATCATCTTGTTGGATGTTTTGCCATTCCTCTTCTAGAGCCAAGCGAAGTTCGGTAATTGAGGCTGGTACGACTTCGCGACCTCTAATATTTCTACCAAGCATGTCCCAAACGTGCTCTATTGAGTTCAGATCTGGCGAACACGCTGACCAGTTCATTTTATTAATACCGACTTCCTCTTAATATTGCGTGACACACATTGCAGAATGGGGTCGTGCATTATCTTGCATTAATAGAAAATCATCACCGATACATTAAGAAAAGGGTGCTACGTGATTCGCTAAAATTTCCTCAATATACCGGTGTGCAGTCAACGAAGCCTCAATAAATACCAATTCAGTGTGCGCCTCTCGGGATATTCCTGCCCATACCATCACCGAACCCCCTCCATGGCTAACGCGGGGACTCCGCAAATCTCTTTCCAGTTCGACGCCATACTCGTTCTCTCTCATATGATGAGTGAAGACAGTATCTCGACTCTTCCGTAAAAAGAACAGTACTCCATTGTCCTAAAGTCCAATGTAAATATTCCCTGAAAAATTGTAGTCTAGCCACTCTGGGCCTAGTAATTTTGAGCCCAGTTGCTGGTCTGCAACTATGCAAACCAAATCATGTATTCTTCGACGAACTGTAAATACACTTACATTATTGCCTCGAACCTCTTGGAGCTGATTTCTTGTTTGCACCGCTGTTAAATGACGATTCCGCAAAGCGTTGACTCGTATAAAACGATCATCTAAAGCAGTAGTTTTGCGCTTGCTGCCACTTCCCGCTTTACGCTTGCTTGTTCCAGTTCATATAAAACGTTCCACTACCCTTTGGATGGTAGGGCGATGAGTGTCCATAGCCACATATTTGTAATTTCGCCCATCTTCAACCAGAGCAACGGCTTTCGCACAATCTTCGACACTAAGAACCATAATCAATCATAATGTAAGTGTCAATATAACATAATGATAACAGTCACCAAAGCCACCTCGTCGTATTACAAAATACCTCTAAAATAATCATAATTAAAAAAGTCCTAAATTGTGGGTGGCAAATTCATTTGGCTCTAAAAAATTAACCAAGGCATATTTTAACATGAAAAAAAAAACACAATGCTAGGAGACATGGTGCAACCGAAAAATAAGGTTTTACGAAAATTCTCAAACGGAATTATTCCACAGGTGTTTCAAAGTTTGGATAATAAAACTACGTTTTAATTAATCCAGTACAATAAGTCAAGTATACATACATAAACAGTATCACACCTACCTAGTGTGCTCATTCAGCAAACCTGTTAGTAATCATTTATTTGTGGTTCAAGAGAAAAGAAGATTGTTAGAGTAATTAAACAATACAAAACTGTTATGTATAAACCATATTTATTATTATTCAAAGTATAGATTTAATTGGACATATTAAGTTAGATTTTACAGAACAGAAATGTCCATTACAAATGAATACCTTCTTACTTACTATAGAAAGTTTAATATAAATTTCTTTCGATGACCTGGTAAACATATTTAAAAATGATCTTATTATTGAATGTTATTTAAAAAAATGAAATTTGTAAATTGACCTGGGCCAATATTTACCTCTCATGATTTGTAGTTTTTAGGTTCTTAGAATCTACTTACAAAATTTATTGTTATATACAAAAAAAATTAATGATCGAAACATAAAAAAATTTACGGAATGTACCCGTTCAAAAATCACTACACTGCATTACACTGAGTACATTTATTAGAAAAACAAAAAGATATGTTTCCTTTTTCGTATTGACCACCAAACGAAAATATTTAGCTTAATAATTATCTGCTATTGCACTTATTGCGACTTGTGGACTCGTTAAGCTATACCCACTGCATTTAAAGATGGCCCATTCTGCACCAAAATAATCTTTACTTGTAATTTACCACATACAATTTCATTGACTACAACCATATACATACTGTCACCAACACTACTGTCCGAAGATACTTTTTGATCTCTAATAAATGCTCAAACAATAAACAAAATTTTTTTTAGTGGCTCAAAAGCCGGTAATGGTGGCGGTACACCATTGAATTTGACCTGATTCTTCAAAAGCTCTTTCAAGAATCATCTCAATTTTTCATATGTTTGCCAGTAAAACAAATTTCCCAGTTATCGTCACGAATTCGATTTAGCAAGCCATCAGTCTAATTTAGGGGAATCTGGCAGAGGCATGTGCCAAATGGTTATAATCATTTTTAATCTGCTTAGCGAAAATTTTCAATGCAAACAAATGATTCGATTCTCACGCCAATCTTATAGAAAATTCTGATATTAGTTTAGGCAAACAAACAATCGAATGCGTAATCTATACCAAGATAACTAAAGTGCTCCTATTAGTATATTTTGAGAGTTTATAAAAAACATTCCTTCGAATATATAATTGCAACAAGCAAATTTAAACTTTATACAGGGTCGAATAAAAGTTACTGCTTTGTGAATCAATCAATCTAAAAAATAAAGGATTTTAAAGCTTTGCAGCATGACAGAAATATCTAAGAGTAGATTTCCAGTTAATTCAGTTTTCTACGTCCTGACTTGGATAAATTTTGTATTACAGCAGTTCATTAAACTTTTTTATCAACTTACTCAAAAGAACGTAAAATCAGCAGTATTAAAAAATACTAACAAACCAAAATTTATGTAAATGCAAGCCGTTTCAGAGATAGTTGAGACGTTCCATACTTAAAACTCACTGTGTATACAATACAGCTGTATGTACAGGAAATCATCCCCTTGAAGAGTTATTTTAAAATGTATATAACATTTCTTTATTTGTCATGCAATATTAAAATATCAGAAAAGATTTGTTTCCAGCTTGTAATATAGGGTAGGACGATTTGCATTACAAAAAATGTTTAATAATAAGTGAGTATTCAACACCAAATCGTTCTAAATATTTGCATTTTTGCAATTCAATTATATATGAGAAAAAACAATAACCTGTTGTTTCATTGTACTTGAATTAAAATCTCAATTTATGTCTGTTTTTTTTTTTCGATATTAGGTGAATAATTTTCTTAACAAGGGATGTGAATCAAGTGACAGAAACCCAATATCTTAAGGACAAAAAACAAAATAATTTGACAGTCTAATTTTATTTTTGTCTTTAATCCCAAGTCATATTTAAAAACATTTGAAAAATAATTATGTATAGATAATATTCTCGTAGAATTCAAATTAAATAATAAAATAAAACACCTTTGAATGTTACCACCAACGTATGCAAACCTCAATATCGTAAGAACAAAAGACGCAACGTATTAACTTCAAACCCATAAAAGATCATCCAAAATTTACTACTGCAGTCAACACCTGGAACATTCTTCGAAGTCTCCACGGAATTCCCCCAGTTTTCATATATTTTCTTTGCATTCGGAAACATCAGCGTAGGATCATATATGCCATAAAGGCCATAAAAATGTAAAATTCATATCGGAGCCAAAGCTATAAAATCTAGAATTACAAGGGAAAAACGATGAGGAATTCGGGTGGATGCGTATGCAGCAGACATGACAGTGGTGGGGATTTATTAGAAGGTTATCAAACGATTATTATAATTATATTGCACCGTATTAATATTACACGATACAGTAAATCTATTTTAAGTCGAAAACCTCCAAAACTGTCTATTAGTCGAAATGATCGAGTTCTTGCAAACCATTTTGGGGCATATTTTCCATCCAAATTTGAAAAATTAAATTGGATCTGTGTATCTCGAACATATTCTATTTTACAACCTTTACAACTCTATTATTTGAAAGTTATTACCTCTATAGTTCAAAGAAAAATAAGTTACCGACTTGTAAGATTTTTTCTACATAGTGAGTGCTTCATTGTTCCTTAGAAAACAAGTTAGGAGCATACTGTAAATAGGATTACCACTTAAGGAATTTATGACTTACGTTAACACTTGCTTGCTTGGTGTCCGGTGTTTATTGTTGATTTCATTTCAACTTTACCGAAGCAAGTCATTTTTTTGCTGATTGAAAAATTGCCAGAAGCAGTTTGATTCTATCGCAACACACATCAATTTGTATAACAGTTTACAAATAAAATTGTTAAAACATTAGTGCTGTGAAACATAAACTTTGGGCTCGCTTAACAGTTAGAAGTGCTCGAAACTGTGAAGAGCTGTCAAACGAAGCAAGATGTTGCTAAACTATTTGACCTACCAATGAGTACTTTGTAAGTAATAATAAAAAATGAATTAGACGTCATGAAAAAAAATTCAAAACGGTCACAACTTGCAGAATTTCAGGCATTGGAGGAGTACTTACTTAAGTAAGCAGTGTCGGAGCCAAAATATCAGTGTTAGTGAACCAATCACAACAGTCACAAGAAACAACCAAAATAATCTCTAAATCATTGGGAGTGGCTAATTTCAGGACAATCGCCTAAGATAATACATAAAAATAAGAATCTAGAAAACAGCAATTAGACCGATAATGACGTAAAAACGGAGATGAGTTGCAACACATCCAAAGAAATGACAGAGAATAAAATACTCCGAAGAATATCCGGAAATGCCTACTAAATAATTAAAGAGAGAGAGAAGTGACAACAATATGAAGGGCACTTAATGTAGAAGACATAAAAATATATGGGTAACAAAACGAAAACAGAAATGGAACGATCACATTACCAGAATGGCAGAAGATACAAAGGAAAAAACCAATAGTACGAATAGCATGAGACAAAGAAAAAGCAAGAAAGAAAAAGATGGTGTGATAAATTTAAACAATGCAGGAGGCTAACATCGAAGAAGAAACAGGCCTTAGGATCCTATATATAAGACAGAAGAAGAAGCTGTGTTAGTTTATGTGAAGCGTGAAATAAGGTCAAAGTTATGGGACATTTTGGACGATTTAATAACAGAGAAATCGGTAGTAGCAGCAGCAATTTTATAAAATCCAGCCTAAGAGAGTTTCAGACTACCCCTTTGAATGACATTCGGATGTTACAATTCATTGGAGAGATATGTATTAATTTTTAAACCAGGATCCACTCCACCGCGCTCTAATGCTCGAAACCGTCCCTTTTCCCCCTATGGCAATCTGATGCGCGATAGAGGCTCTCTTATCAGCCAAGTGCTTGTCGTGTGTGAGTCCTGGGTACAGTAACTCCAACACGATATTCTAACCCGATCAGTGTAGGCTAGCGTGAAACTGTTGCTCAGCCCTTGAGATTCCGCTTCGGACTACGCCCAGTTCGGCGACTCGGTGCTCGAGGATGTGAGCCCTTCGTGCTTGGGTGTTGGGGTTTTGTTAATTTTTTTGGTTAGCTTTCGCCCTTTGTTAGTGTCTTACAGTTTTTTTGGTGGCCGAAGTTGTTTTTTAAGTTTCTTATAATTTTTTTTTAAATCTGCCTGAAAAATAAAATCTGATTAGTGGTCATTACACAGTACCATGAGTATCTTCATTGATAGAGCTACGAACTTATCTGGTATTTATATATTTAGCAGGATTTGTTACTTTGGAGGTTTGTGCTTCCATCAATGGATCGCATCGTACCTAATTATCTCTCAAAATATCGGGGTTGCGTGGTTTTCAAGCTCAACGAATTCAACTCTAGCTTTTTCGACCATCATGTCAATCACCCTTGTTGAAGTTCTCTTAACAAGAAACGTTCAGCGACGTATCTAGTATCATTGTATCCTATAGTAGAGTATAGGCAATATGATGCTATTTATCAATCTTATCCCATTAAGGGCCGAGACAATAAACAAAGAGAAATTTGACAATTGATTTATTAGATTGGATTAAAAACACATAAATTAAGACTAATTTACAACCAAAAAGAATTTTTTTTTCTCATGAAAAGAAAAACAGGTGGGTGCGTATAAGCACCTTTGGCCGAATACGCATACAATTTTTAAAAAAGGAACATATTGTATCTTAACTGTAAAGTAAATTTTAAGATGAAAATTTTCGAAACATTCGGGGTGTAGCTGCACTGTACACTTTTTACATAAATAAATAGTATTACTTTTGCACATCCGACATTTTCTTCTTGCACTATTATCGTCTCTTTTTATAATGTGGCCAATATTGTCGAATCTAGTTTCATCTGGTAAAGCAAATTTAGATGGACGTCCATATACTGAGTTTGACAATGATGTAGCGGTTTCTTCACTATTCTCTGCATGTCCAATATATTTTAATAAGTTAAGAACCAATCTCGAACGAAACTCCAGTTGGGAAATTTTAGAATCATTCGCAATTTTAAAAATTTTCCAACTATTGACCACCATACTGTCAATCATGTTAGTAATCAACGGCCACCACCACTTTTTTCCTCTTATTTTAATACGGTAATTCGCAATGCCATTATCATGCAGATCCACTCCACCCATGTATTGGTTATATTGGTGAATTATATTAGGCTGAGGGATAAGAATTTCTTTGTGTTCTTTACGGTTATAACGTTTAGTTTGCATAAGGGGTAAAATGTCACATGTATTTGTCATTACAGTCACTACTGAATTATCGTTCCATCTTGTCACCAAAACTTCTAAATTGGAATCGAATGCACATGTATATGAACCTCTTTCCTTTTTTTTTCATAATTTTGTTTTCTTCTAGAGGACACTTAGCAGTGCGATTTTCCCTTACTGTTCCTGTTGCAAAGAATTCTTTTTCTTTCAATAGTCCAAAAAGAGCTTCGACCAATACATATCAACTTGAGGCAGAGTGTGATAACCAGATAATATACATATGCCAATAAATTTTTTTAAATCTGTATCATTCATTTCAAAATCGTGACGGTTATTCTGCGATGCATAAATATTTGTAAAATATCGAATGCTCCCACTTACTTCTTTATCAAAAAAGAGTGAAAAAACTTCAATAGGTGACATGTCTCCATGGTTGGCTTTTATATTTTCTAAATATCGATCAGACTGATGTTGAATTACTGCCGACTACGAAGGAGTATCTGTTTTTACCCAACTTGGGACAAATTTGGATTTATTATTTTTGCCTGGTTCTTTCTTTGGACGTTTTGATCTGTGGTTCAGAGGAATATCATCATCAGAATCCTCAGAATTCCCATTCACTTGTATTTCATATGTACCTGCAATATCTGTTTTTATTCCTTCTTCACCAATAATATTATCATCAATGTCTTCTACATTGGAAATTTCATCTGTTTCCGGCGGCACATAAACCACATCAAGTGAGTCAGCATTTTCACAGTCTGAGTCTTCTTCTAACAAAGCCATTAACTCTTTAGTAGTTAGTGCCCTCTTCATTTCATATTTCGAGAATTTACTAAAATAAACAAAAAAATGCACTACTACTACTATATACACGCATTCATATAATAATAATTTAGCTTACCTCATTTCAACTTATATGGAATATAAAACAAATAAACACAAGGAAACTTTCAAACTGATTTAAGTGTATTGACTATTGAAGAGATCGTAATTTCAGATTGTTTAGTCTACGAAAAAAATATAATATGGTTTCGGCCAAAGGTGCGTATACGAATCCATCGTATAAACATGCAATTATAGACCTTATTTTTAAAGTATGAATGAATAAGTTTTTAGAATAATAAAAATTTCAACATATTTTTATAATTATAGAATACAAAATATGAATTAAGTTTATAATTAGTATCGGAAAAATTTTTTGTATGAAGATGTGCATAAATCATTAAATTATGCAAAATTATAATAATCTTAAAATATTTAAAAAGTAATATTTTTGTCAAAAGAAAAATGATACTATATACCCCAATCTATTGAGATGTTACTTCAATAAAAAGAAACCATTAAAAAAATTATTTTCGGGCCAAAAAAAAATTAACAATAAAGGTTGCGTTTACGCACCTTTGGCCGTAAATGGGCTTATATTTGTTTTAGTACGTAGTATGCTTTTTCTACCTGTAAGTCCCCTTATTGCTGCTTTAGCTATTGTTGCTTTTTTAACGTTATATCTACGTGCTTTTTGAACCTAAATCCCTAGTTCATTGTGACTCCCAGGTATTTAGCATCTCTTTTTCATTGGTATTGTTTTGTACCGTCAACTGTTGCTCTGGTTTTTCCCTTCTCTTTTTGAAGAGCACCGCTTGCTTTTTGTCGGAGTTGACGGCAATTTTCCACTGGATACTTCATTCTTCAATACCGAATGCTATTTGCAAGTTGTTGACCGCTTTGCCCATATTTCTATGTTTGGCCGCAATCGCTGTGTCGTCTACATAAAGGCCGAGTAGTCTTTCAGGTGTTCTTAGAACATCGGCGGTGTGTATTGTATACCGTAGCGATGACAGGACCGCTCCCTGTCACAGTTCAGCTTCTGGAGTTTCGAGTTCGGAAAGCGAACCTGTCCTATTCGAACTCTGAAACTTCGGTTGCCTAAGTACGAAGAGATCAGTCTCGTCATGGCTCCACTGTATCCTTAGGCCCTCATTTTATATGTCAGTTCTTTATGCCATACTCTATCGAAGTCTTTGCCTTCATCCAGGAAGGCCTTTCCTATGTATTGCTTGTCGATGAAACCAGCTGTTGTACTCTTTTGCAGTACATAACAGACTACACAGTATGTGTAGTCTGAGAAATCAGTATAAATATAATGCGTAACGCCACTGCTTCCTATTGTATCTCACATATTTTTATTGTTAAAGTTTTCGGTTGAGTAGCGGTACATATTTTGCGAAGAAAACTCTTTAAGATGTTTATTTTCGGGAGCATTTTACCCTTAAGCTTGAAAGAAAACATATTTTAAAGTATCCGTTATGTATAATGTTTATATAATGCATATCGATATAAAGTTTTTTTGAATTTTACTTTGTAGTATAATTATTGATAATACATTATAGCAACCACAAGTTAGTAGTCGTTTTGTACATGTAGTATGCTTCCCTGGGGCATTCTCATCTTGATTGATTCAGCTCCGGGAAAATATTGTATTGTTTTTTATGTAGTATCTCAGTTATTTACAGTCTCTACAAGAACGAATGACTGGTTTGACGAAGAATGTCAGATCATCACAGACAAAAAAAACAGAGCATATTTACTGATGCAACAGGGGCACAGAACCCGACAAGCAGAGGAAGAATATAAACGACTACGCAAAGAAGAAAAGAAAACTCACCGAAGAAAAAAGAGAGAATACATGAACAAAGAACTTCAAGAACTACAAGAACTAAGTAAATCAACAGAGACAAGAAAATTTTATCAGAGACTAAACAAAAGCAGAAAAGACTTCAAACCGAGAACAACGATGTGTAGAGATAAGGAAGGTAATATATTGACAGAACAGCAAGAGATACTAAGTAGATGGACAGAACATTTTACGGAAAAGTTTGAAGGAGATCGGAGAGAGACGACAACACTGACATACCATTAGACCAAGCAGACAACAGAGAAAAGACTCCACCAACAATAGCCGAGATTAGAGCAGCAGTAGAAAAATTAAAGAACAATAAAGCACCGGGATCGGATCAAATAGCATCGGAGTTACTAAAGGAAGGAGGAGATGCACTACAAAAAACAATACATGAATTGATAACAAAGATATGGTCGAATAAACAGCTACCAACGGAGTGGAATAACGGTATTATTGTACCACTACATAAAAAAGGAAATCAGTTAGAATGTGAAAACTACCGTGGAATCACGCTGCTGAATGCAGCATACAAAATAATGTCCAATGTCATTTATGAAAGACTTAGACCACACGCTGAAAAAATAGTTGGCAAATACCAAAGTGGCTTCTGTAGACAGAAGTCAACAATAGACCAGATATTTGGTCTGCGACAGATCCTCGAAAAAACAAGTGAATATAACATCGACACCCATCATCTCTTCATAGACTTTGAAAGCGCATATGACAATATAAACCGAGAATTCTTAATAAAAGCAATGAAAGAATTTAATATACCAACACAACTAATAGAACTGATAAAAGAATCTCTAAAAGTAGAAAGTAGAATCCGGATACAAAATGAATTAACGGAAACAATAGATGTGAAAAAGGGACTACGCCAGGGAGACGCTCTATCATGCATCTTGTTCAACATCGTGCTCGAGAAAATACTGAGGGACACAACAGTCAATACACGAGGAACAATCATTAATAAAAGCGTGCAAATACTAGCATTTGCAGATGATGTTGACATAATCGCAAGATCAAGAAGAGAAATGATAGAGGCATACAACCAAATAGAACTAGCTGCACAAAATAGTGGTCTTAAAATCAATCAGACCAAAACAAAATATATGCAGGTAAGAAAAAACGCAGAAATAAGGCAGCCACAAAATATAACAATAGGAGAATACAACATAGAGGAGGTAAAAAACTTTCTATACTTGGGATCCCTAGTCACGTCTGATAATAACGTTACGGAGGAAGTGAAGAGGCGAATATTTATTGCAAATAAATGTTACCATGGCTTAATTAGACACCTAAGATCAGATAACGTCGCAAGAAAGACAAAATGCCAAATATATAAAACCCTAATAAGACCGGTACTCACATATGGCTCAGAAACCTGGACACTTACTAAAAGAGAGGAAACGTTATTAGCCACCTTCGAAAGAAAAATCTTGCGACACATATATAAGGGCACAAAAGAAAACGGAATATGGCGAAGACGATACAACTCTGAACTATACAAAATATACCAGGATCCGGATATTATAACATTCATCAAAATAGGACGGCTGCGTTGGATAGAACATGTAGAAAGAATGGAAGAAGGCGAAATACCAAACAAAATATTCAAACAGATGCCAGTAGGAAAAAGAACAAGAGGAAGACCGAAACTGAGATACTTAGAACAAATAGAAAATGATATAACAACCTTAAAAATAAAAAACTGGAGAAAAAAAGCACGAAACAGATCGGAATGGAGAAGAATCCTAGAACAGGCCAAGACCCAAAAAGGGTTGTCGAGCCAGTGATGATGATGATGATCTCAGTTATTTACCTCTTCTTGTGGCTTTCGCTTTTTTGTTAGTAGTTTCATAATTCTTTGGTGGCCAAAATCTTTTTTTAAGTTTCTTGTAATTTCTTTAGAGATATCCGAAAAGGAATATTAGTCATTATTAAAATTGTAAGTGCTATGTGCTGGGTTATCTTCTGTTGATAGAGCTACGATTTTCTAGACTTTATGAGTTTGCCAGGATTTGCTATCTTGCTCTTTTGTGCTTCCATCGATGGAACGCATCATATCTTATTATCTCTCGCAGTATCGAGCTTGGGTGGTTCTCTAGCTCAGAAAATTTTGTTCTGGCTTTTTTTTCATCGTGTCTGTCATCCTTAATTGTTTTAGTTCTCTGAACAGGAAACGTTCAAAAACGTATCGGGGTAAATTTTCCGCTGAGACTTATTATGTACTGCTTGTATCTTCTTTTTGTTTGATTTACTTATGTATCCTTATGCGAGAAATGCATATGTTATTATTGGAACTATGATGCTGTTAATCAGTCTTATTTTCGTTTTTGTCTTAATTTGCTTTTTCTACTTATGAGTCCTCTTATTGCCTCACTGGCTGTGGTTGTTTTTTGGATGGTTTGGTCCATATATTGCGTGAAGGTTAATCTTTTTTTCTTTTCCATTCCACATAATTGTTTTGTACTGTAAGCTGTTCGTCTGGGGTTTCTCTATGACTGCTTGATTCCATGAGTGTGTTTCATTTTTACCCGGGCAGGTAGCTGATCTTACTTCTAAAAGCTGATTGATTCCAACAGTAGCCCGTGGTAGTACTCAATTAAATATGTATATAGTTAAGACGTTTAAACCACACTTTTACGAAGTTTTAGGCCACTTCCAAAAAGACAGTTGGGCAAACTTTTTCGCCCTAGCACCTTTATATATATATAAGGTTCTTGAACTCCTAAGTGGAGCATAGAGCTTCAGTGAAAACGCGCCATCGGGTTCTATTTTGCGCTAAGGCCTTCACCTCATTCCAAGACTTTCCTTGGCCTCTTATCTCGTCCATGATGGATCTTCTCCAAGTTTGTACTGGGCGACCTCTTTTTCTTTTCCCTTGGGGATTCCACTCTAGGGCAGTCTTTGCGATACTGCAACTATTTTTGCGGAGTGTGTGACCGATCCAACCCCACTTTCTGGACTTAATTTCATTTTGTGCCCTCTTTTGTTCGGTCAGGTGTAGCAGATCGTCGTGTCTGATGGTGTTAGGCCAGAATATACGAACGATTCTTCGTAGACATTTGTTAACAAAGACCTGCAGTTTGTCTGTGAGGGTGTTTGTCACTTTTCAGGTTTCACATCCGTAGAGTAGAACAGACATGACATTTGATCGGAATATACGGATCTTTGTCCTTGTAGTATACTCGCCAGATCTCCAAACAGGGTTGAGCGTGCTGAAAGCTTGTTGAGCTTTTCGTATCCTCATACAAATATCGTCTTCTGTACCTCCGTTTTCTGTTATGATACTTCCAAGATACGTAAAGTTTTCCACATTTTCAATCTGCATATTGTCGATAGTAAATAGCGTGTTGTTCCTTGCATTTATTCTCATGGACTTGGTTTTACTAATATTGATTTTCAAACCTATTTTATTGGCTTCAGTGAAAAGTGTTTCCAATTGGTAAGCCAGATCTTGGAACCTTTGACCTAATAGACAGATATTGTCCGCGTATTCTAGATCGCTTAGGCGTGTGGTTAACGTCCATTGTATCACTCTTGTGTCGGAGTCTAGTTTGGAGAGAACATAGTCTATAGCTATGTTAAAAAGAAACGGAGAAAGCACGCATCCCTGTCTAACTCCAGTAAGTACGTTGAATTCGTCACTGTTGATCCCATTGTGTGTCACGCTGCATTTCGCATCAGTATATAGTGACTTTATAATAGAAATTATTTTTTGCGGGATGTTTCTTAGCTCTAAAATTTTCCATAGAGCAGCGTGAGACAAGCTATCAAAGGCACGTTCAAAATCAACAAAAACCATGTATAGGGGTGTGTTCCATTCAACCGATTGTTCCATTATTGCCCTCACAGTATTAATGTGGTCTATGCAGGAGGATTCTGGCCTAAAGCCTGCTTGATTAGCTCGAAACTCAACCTTGTTTGTTATTCTTTTCAGTATGATGGTCGCAAAAATTTTATTTATGACAGTAAGCAAGGTTATTCCTCTCCAATTTTTGCACAGTGTGAGGTTGCCTTTTTTTGGAAGCTTGATAATGTTACCTTTTTTCCAGCCCGCTGGAATGTGGTTTGTTTCCCACACCTCTCGGATTATGGGGAGCAAAAGTTCAGCAGTTAGATGCGGATCAGCTTTAAGCATTTCAGCAGCAATGTTATCGATTCCCGGTGACTTGTTGTTTCTCAGAGATTTGATAGCTGCTATTATCTCCGTTTTGGAAGGGGCCTCGCAAGAAATATGCAAGTCTATATTCTGCGGGTTTTCGACTATTTCGTCTGCGTTATCTCTGGGAATACCTAGCATCTCCTGAAAATGCTCTTTCCATCTCTCTACTTGGTCATCTGTTGTAGTAAGCAATTCGCCTGTTTTGTATCTTACAATGTTCGAACAGTTGGACCCTTTTTGTGTTAGTCGTCTAGTAATTTGGTAAAGCTCCCTACTAGCACCTTTACATTGTTATTAATTTTATGTAACAGGTTAATGGTTAAATGAATCTTTGTGAATCTTTGATAATCAAAGTAGTATTTGTTAAATTATGGTCTTAAAGTTTGATTATTTGTAGATCTTTAAGTATATCGATCTATTCTACTGATATTTAATTTTTTTTTAAACATGTCATATTATTATCGCCTTATATTGAAGCCAATTACTCTAACTTACAATTATTTTTAGCTCTTTTGCACTCTACATTGAATCATTAATCCTTGTAGATATATCTCAAGTGGCAATTTTCAAGAAGTCTTTTTATGTTAGTCCATTTGACGGTCGCTTCACTGAAAACTGTAATAATAAATCTCTAAAGTACGCAGTGATACCAACAAGGCCCGTAATTACTTCAGCAACACAGAACGGGTTTATTCAACCATTGGCAAAAATACCCGCAACACTCATAATAAGCCTTCGTTGTTTTAACTACAGATATAGGTACAACGCCGTGTCTCTCTCTGTCTCTCTGCCCGTGCCTCCGGCTGTCTGTCGTTCCTTTTTATTTCGAAAAGTGGTTTCTGTGTGACTAATAACAGTCTTTATGCAAGTGCTGCCACTCTTTCTTTGTTTTGTAAGCGCTGGATTTATAGAACGATGCGTTTCTGTTTGTATGCGAAAACTAACTTTTAATTTGTGTCAACGTTCTTCTCAAAAAAAATTCAATAACAAAGAGATACCACAGTTAATAAATAAAGTACTTAAACAAAGTGTTTCCTAAATTTTAACAAAGGGAATTATTAGATAAAAAAGAAACGTAAAGATGATCAAATGTGTTGCATTCGATTTGGAAATGCACAGTTTTTCTGACAGAGATTGTAAGGGTCTTTATACTGGACTCTTTTAAGCAAAAAAGTTAAAAAAATATATCCATTCTTGTGTCAATTTTATTTACAATATAACATAAAATATATCTACATTATTCAAATCAAACAATATTAAATCTAAACGATCTTAACAATACAAATTTTTATAAATATCAAGCTTAGAAACTAAATTTTAAACCAGAATAATGACGAAAAGGCGCAAAACACTCAAAGGCATAATGCTGGGTCACTTTTTGCGCCAAAGATTATTCTGGCTATGACGAATTTATTGGTTGTTATACAGAATAGCTGTGTTGAGGTCTTTCTATACGATACTCTCAGGTTAGCATACCAGGATATTCTTCTTCGTCCTGGTGCCGTTATCTGCTTATCTGCCTTGATTTCTCATTATATGTCCCAAGTATTGCAGCTTACGGCCCTTCACGATGTTGACCAAATCGGCGGTTGTGTTCATCCTCCGTAGGACTTCTTCATTGATGACTTTGTCTGTCGTGGTATCTTCAGGATCCTTCTGTATAACCATAGCTCAAAAGTGTGAAGTTTTGATAGAGTTTCCGCCTTCAATGTCTACGTGTCTACTCCGGACAGAAGCACTGAGTATACGTAACATTTAAGGAGCCTTATTTTTGTTTCTAGGGTGAGGTCATGGCTCTGAATACAGAGCTCATAGTCAAGAATACACTTTTTGCCTTTGCGATGCGGCATTTAATCTCTTGGATATTAAATCTTTGTAAATGGGTATATTTAAAACCTTCCAACCCTATTTCCAACCTTTTGTAGAATCAAAACTCCAGGAAATGTTCCAGCCACCTTAAGGAACACCTTTCAACTAAAAATTCTAAAGAAGGAGATTTGTAACCATTATGGAAAACTTAACTTTCTAAACTGTAAGCTTTTTAAATATACCCATTTACAAATATTTAACCTCTTTTTTGTGATACGTGGTATACAGCCAGCTGCAGGAATTATTTTTCTTGTGGATTTTCTTGGATATTGTCCCAGGACTCATTAATTATAGTTCCCAAGTAGTTGTACTATGAGGCACGTTCAATTCTCATTTGGTTCACATACAGATTTGCTCCAGTTACGTTTTCCTTGCTGATGATCAGCTTGGTTTTGCTGCTGTTTATGTCCAGTCTATATGTTCTACTTGTTTTCGTTATTTTGTTTTATTAAGTTTTGCAGCCCTTCTATGGTATTGGAAAACACTTGTATTACCTACATACTGCAGGTTATTAAGCTTGACTCCATTTATTAAGATGCCTTCATCAATATCTTTTAGAGCCTCTTCAAAAATGTGCTCCGATTACAGATTGAATATCAGTGGTGAAATTATGCACTCCTGTCTCACTTCCCTTAAGATTTTGACCTGAACTGTATATTCTTCATCTATTCGGAGAACCGCTGATTGATTCCAATACAGGATAGCAATTATTTTTAGGTCTCTTCCGTCAATTTCTGTCCTCTTCAGCACTTCCATCATTTGTTAATGTCTGATTCTATCAAAAGCCTTCTTGTAGTCAGTCAGGAATGCAAAAACATCACAGCTGATATCTCTACATTTTTGAAACAATACCTGCATTCTAAATAAAGCTTTCCTCGTACCAACGGCGTTCACAAATCCAAACTGATTGGACGCAATTTGTTCCTTGAATTTCCGGTAATTTTTTTTGTGGATGACTTAAAAGCAGCTTCAGCAGATGTCTCATTAGGCTTATAGTCTATAGTCTTAACAAACTTTTGCTTCTGGTTTTTTGGCCATTGCTACGAACTCCGATTTGAGCCACTCTACTGTTATTTTCCTGGCTTGTATATTTTATTAAATATTTCAGTTATTATTTTTATTTGTTCTGCATCTAATAGCTTCAGCTATTAAGTTGGAAATGTTTCTCCAAGTATTCTTTTCATACTTTCTTTTTACTTTCTTTGGTTATGGCAAGATTGCCTTCATCATCTGTTATTTTTTTGCTGTTGCGTTTTCGGAACTTTCCAGCTATTTCCTTCACCTTCGATGGACATTGAAGTTATCATATCGACTCTGATACTCCTCTATTTCTTGACATTGTTCTGTTTTTGTTTCTTACTTCTCTTATCTTTCTTTTATATTTTTGGAGATTTTTTTTGTTTTTTTTTTCTCTGATCCATAAGTTCAAGTATTTCATCGGTCATCCACGATTTTCGTTTCTCTGTATCTTTCTTCAGGTATTGTTCTTTTATTTCTCTAACTGTTTCTTGTATAATGGTCAGACTTTCCTCTATAGTTCCTGCATTTCAATTTTAGCACATTTGTATTGAGGTTTTCACTCACCTTCAGTCGAACATTGGGATCTTTCTGTTTTCTAACATCATACTTCTTCATCGACTTACTTGTAACCTTCTTCATTCTGACTTTACAATTACCTACAACTGATACATGATCAGAATTGATGTCTGCCCCCGGGTATGTTTTGACAGATATACAGCTGTTCCTATAGCTCTTATTTACTAGCATGTCATCAATCTGATTTCTTACAAAACTTCCACCTCCAATGTATCTTCCCGATCGTTCCGGTTTCCTAGTCCAAATGGTAAACCTGCAGATGATGTTTTGTTGGCCCCAACTTTGGCGTTGTAGTCACCCATGACAATTGTTGGGTCTTGCTTTTTCATCCTTTTCACGACTTGATTATTGCTACGGTATAGTTTTTCTACCTCTTCTTCTGTTCTTTCTGTTGTGGGTGCGTACACTTGAATTATGTTGATGTCTTTCTTGCTTTCGGTTGTATGAGCATCACTCTTGCTGAGATTGGGATGAAGTTGTCAACAGATTTTGCCACTTCTTTTGTCAATATAATACCGACACCTAATTCATGTGTGCCATTTCTTGTATTGCATTACGTATTTTACCTTACTGTGCCATGGTTTTCATGTTCCATGTGTCTATTCTGATGTCTTCTTTGCATTTTAATCATTTTGTTATACTTGTAACTGTTACTTCCGGAGATCCGATTGAGGTGCTTACACCGGAATTAAATTTCGCTGCAAGCATACCCATTTGATTCTACTAGGACTTATATAATCCGGATATTTAATGAGGTGTCTTGTCTTTTCCCACATCACGAAACTTTTTTGCGTTAAAAAAAGTTCTAGCTTCTGAATAGATTCCTTATCTTCGCTCGAATAAATCGAATTTATAAACCAGGTTTAAAGCGTCTGGATAATCATCTCCAAGTAAATTCTGTTAGAGCAGGTTCTTCTCATTTTCCGATGAATCTCCAATATTTTCGATGTCTTCTCTTGGTTCGACCGTCTCATCCTGCAAAAGGGACGACCCTGCTAAAATACTTTCATAGTCCAAGGCTGATCCATCGGAGTCAACATTGCTTGACATATGAACCAGTGGTAAATTGTCATCTGCATCGGAATCGTCCTCAGCATCCAAATTATAAACTATATCATCATGGACCATACTTAGTATAGAAGTAGCGTCAATATATTTTGAGTATTTGAAGCATTGAAGCAAAATTTTAAGACCTAAAGATGACATGATTTATTCTTTTTCTGTAGCAACCCTCTCCAGTACTTCTTTATGGAATCTCCTTTTCTGATTTCAATTATAATGTCTATCGGTTCAGTCGCTTAAGCTTGAACTTTTACTTCGTTTTTGCCTCCGATTCTACAATTGAAGTCACCCTGTATAAACAAATGCACTGTCTATTAATATTAATTGAATAAATTATTAGTTTTATCGAATGCATAGTTTGGATTGTTTGGATTACACGCCCTGTACACCAAATAAATTAATCACTCTATATAGTTTAACGATTCACATTGGTTGGTATTTCACGCCTGAATAGCCCCCTTTGTTTTTCCACTGAAATATTATCCAAACAGTCTGGCCAACTTATCAAGAGGGCTGGTCGTAAATTGTACACATAGAAAAAACAAAAAATACACGCCCGAACATATAAAACAAAAGGCCACTTGTTTGCTTTTTTGTTTTATTCGTTTTTTATGAGTGAGACCATAGGGCGATAGATAGCTGTGCGTTGAATGGGAATATTGTTGAAAGTTAGTGTCAGTTTTTTTTTGTTTTATGGGGATTTTATTGAAGCAGAAATTGGAATTTTAACAAGCTCTCTTTTAAATGATTCGAAATGGAAAAAAACGTTTACAGGGTCATTAATTTTCCGGTTGTAAAAGGGTGATTGTTGGTTAGTCTGGTAAGTACTATAAATAATATGCATCAGATAAAGAGATTCGTGTTGAACCATTTATAAAGAAAAATAGAAAAAAAAACTATGGAAATAATGGTTAATTTACTGTTTTCCACAAAAATTTTTATAATTTCTTGTTTTATAGATAAATAAATAATTGAAAACAGGTTTTCAATTTTATTCAACTTCCACTGCGAATTGATAGTTTATGAAACTCTGAAGTTGCTGGTGGTCAACTTAAGTAACAAAATGTAAATATTTCGGAACAGGATTTACACTATATTTACACTATAAAGTCTGGCTTAGCATATCTACCTAGAAAGCCCAAGGGATCATTTGTTGCGTTCTGCACATACGATGACCTTAATATAACAATTTTGGTCATCCTGAAGGGGGAGAGAAGATATTCTGTTCAATCTAGAACTCGCTGGTTTCCCCCTTTCGGATTGGGTATGTATATTCAAATAAAGAAAAGAAATGAAAACCAGTGGACTGTATAAAATTCTATTTTTAAAAAGAAGTGAAATTAAACATAAATACACATAATCCAATATACAACTATAAATAAGGAAGAATATATTACTTAAAAGAAGAAGAATATATGTAGTACAGACTTAAATATTAATCAATACGTAACGACACACAAAAAGAGAACCATAAACAAACCATAGATAGAAATAATATTATACAAAAAAGAAATAAAAATATGAATATATATGTCATATAAAAAAATTGATATTAAACGTGAAAGAGTGAAAAATATACGCACATATTATAATATACTTAATTCGTAATAAAATGAATAAACCTTGTTAATACAGTTACACAAAATGCAATCAAAAATATCATGTATGAATTATATCAAACTCAACTCAAATTATATATTCAAATACAAATATTTAAACTCAATTCAAATTATAATCGGAAATGACATATTACAAAAAATAAGAATAGAGTAAATACTACACAAAACAAAAGCAAAATGTCCAATTGACAACGTTTAATGTTCTGAATAAAGTTCAAAAGTTCAAAATCGCGACACAATATGTAATAATTGGGCACCAAATAAACGTACTTAGCCCATGCAGCAACAAAATTATGGTATTGTTCCTTACCCAATGAGAAGATGGCACTCCGGCCACCGCAAAAAAATATGTCTTCATCGACGAATAACAGGAACCACACAATTCCTAATGTAACTTTTCTGCATCAAAACGACTTCCTCGGTCAAAGGACCGATGCTAAGTGTCTTAAGGTACTCTTAACCCAAACGCACACACATGTGTGTGGTTTGAGAGATAAAACTCGACTCTGATTTTGTAGATGCATCGCTTATCTCAAATACACATCTGTGTCATTTTGCAGATTACCCGTCTCGTAGCATGTAGTTTTTAACCCAGATGCACCCTTATACATGAAATCTTGATATACGGGGAGAATCAAAACTACCATAAAGTCTTAATATTTAATAAATGTTTATTAACAGTTGCGAAACTGCAACATCATTAAAATCTAATTTTATTTTTTAGTTTCATTGTCTAAACATTTGGAATACAATACAGTTTGCAGATTTTGACATTTGCCAAACATTGCCTTATTACAGCCTTGTTACAGCAGTGGCACTGATTGAAAGTATGATTTCCTTAACAAAATATTTTCAACTGACATTTTTTTTGTTTTTGGATAGTAACAGTGCTGGTTGTTGGTAGAACCGCTGTTGCTGAGTGTTACCAGATTTCGAGAGGCAACGTATGGAGCCCGTAATTCTTCACACAGTTGAAGAATAAACTTACGACGGTTGAGTCTATTGCCAGTTACTTATTTATAAATAACCCATGCATTTATTGCTGCTAAGTGAAGAATGTTATAAAACACGTGCCTAGACCATAGTATAAAAACGCGTTATTTGGTCCACTACATCAATCCTATATTTGTTTTGATTATAAAAACTTACTGTTTCAGGAAGTTATTTTTCCATCGACAGCAACATCCGCTGATTGATGTAACGAGCTCAACAAAAGTAAATTTTTGTGACTCTTTCCTTAATATGCAATAAGTGTTATTTTTTTGTCGCTTTGGAATATATGGGTAACATCATCATCATCATCATCATCATCACCCAGCCCTTTGTGTCCACTGCTGGACATAGTCCTCCCTCATTTTTGTCCATTGTGATCTCTATGAACCAATTTCTTGATATTTTCTTAAGATCGTCAGTCCAACGAGTAGGGGGTCTTCTTTTACTTATTTTGTCTAACCTCGGCCTACACTCAAGCAATCTCTTCGTCCAACTTTCATCACTGGTTCGGGCGACGTGTCCAGCCCAGTTCCATTTCAGTGTGGCAATTCGGCAAATTACATCGTTAACTCCTGGGTAACATACAATTCTCTTTTTTCACGCTTTATGCTTAGAGGATCTTCCTTTCGGTTGAGATTCAGAGAAGTACCCACAAGACTTGTTGATTTCTTTTGCAATGTCTTGACCAATTTCATCGATGTAAAGTAATTATCTATCGTAACATTTTTGCCCTTTCCCTGTTGATTTTCCATTGTTCGTAAAACAACATGTTGATTAACACAAATCTTTATTGCGTAGATGATCATTACCTGTATAAGAGTAACCATTTACGATATATTTTGATTTAACGCAAGCCAGAATCCAAAATTTTTTGTCAAACTTATCCAGTTTATTTGATATGTTCTGTGTAAACGAGCACCTGACTTTAGAAGATAGTAGTTGTCCGTCCACAGCCTCATTTCCAGTTTATAGAATGCATCACTATTTTCTACAAATTCATTCAAAACCGCAAATGCTAGAGCAAATTTGTAGGTTTTCAATCGTTCAGATCTCGTTTGCTATACGTCAAATTTGATATATTTTATAATATCCTTGAATCTGTCTCGTGGCATAGTTTGCCTAAAAAACTGAGGATCCCATAATGTTGACCACAAGCTGTTGGTTGAGAAATTTTAGCGCCGTGGCTTCTCTTGCGTACATAATAGCAAGGGCAGCCTCCAGTTCTTCCAAAGGTACAATCCATGTGTCATTGTTCAAACATCGATGTGCTTCTGTAATAGTTCATTTTTGTATATGAAGCAACATGCTCTCGTTGATTATAAGATGCCAAGAACTTACCAGATAATTATTCATTACGTTCCTTTTTGCATATGAAGTAGAACCTGATTATACCTAATCTTTTGTATAATCTTACCAGGGAGTGATCCAGAATCAATAGCTTTCCATGTTGTTCCGTCTGCCGATTATTCGCTGTCTCCGACTGAAAAAGCTTCTGTTTGTTGACCTCTTTTTCTCTTTCGACTTGGCTTAGATGCGCTTTTAATTCACGATAATATTAGCTGAATCGTGTTGTTGAGAAGTAGAAGCAGTGTTTAACATAAATTGATGATTCTTGTACAATAAAACTTTCTAACTAATCTGAAGCATCAGTCACTTGACTCACTATTTTGTAGTTGGACGTATTCTTTATCGACTGACTCATTATTTTCTTCAAATTTAGATTCGTCTGAAACATCCGTTATTTTTCGTATTTCTTCTGAAGAAGTCTTCAGTTCTAATAGTCCACGTCTAGACATCTTTACAGTGGTCTTGAATTTTTGCAAATGAACTAATGTGTCAATATTCCACAAACTAGAATCAGCAGAATCTAATAAAGCGCACTATAAACAAAAAACTTTCAAGGAAAAAACACAATGTAAGAAAAGATCTTCTAGGACAAACGTACACAAATATAATTTTACCCATCTAACAGGAAGTTGATAGAGAGAATCGTCGAATTTCCTCCCATATATTTCGGTCTAAAAATATCCACCGAAATACGAAGATAAGAATCTATAAAACCATAATTCGACCAATAGCATGCTATAGCAGTGAAGCATGGGTCCTGAAAGAAACATCCAAAAGCAAACTCAACACATTCGAAAGGAAAGTACTGGGGAGAATACTAGGACCTGTGAGGGAATCTCCAGAAGTCAATGCAACAACGAGCTTTACTAACTTTATAAGGAAGCACCACTGTCAGACTTCAATAGAATACAAAGATTGCAATGGGCCGAACATTTGATAAGAATGGGAGAGGATAGTCTACCAAAACGAGCACTGAATGCTAGAATGCAGAGAAAGAGACCGGTTGGAAAATCAAGAAAGCGCTGGGAAGACACAGTAAACAGCGACGCACAAGCCCTTTTAGGAGTCCGTGAATGGAGAAGATCAGGCACAGACAAGCAAGGGTGGAGGCAAAAAATAAAGGAGACTAAGGCTCAATTTGGGCTGTAGTCCCGTAGAAGAAGAAGAAGAAGTATGTGAGTTGTACTTTGTTTCCGTATAAAAAATCGTTAACTATTTATTTCATCTTTTTATTTTTTAGTTTATCTTTAAACTGTATTTTATTCCCAATGAGGAATCTGATAAAATTTAAGACGGTACTACGAAGAAAGCTCTAGAACAATTTATATTTTCATTTTTTATATTCGTTTTTTCTGTAAATGTAGATAAACGCTTTCATAAGTGCATTTTACCATTAATCACAATTATAATTTAAGTATATATATAAGGATAAGTGATAAATAAAATACTATTAACAGTCGGGCAATCAATTCCAATGAAAAATACACTGCTCACAACATGGAAGAAATTTCTCTATCACTTACAAAGCAAACCAAACCAAAAAAAAACTAGCAATTATATAGAAATGGACTTAAAAGGCAATCACAGCACCAAAGAATTAAAAAGCAACAGAAGCAGAACAAATAAACATAGAACTTGTACAATTGCAAAAACCATATAGATATCAGTCTATTAGTTATAATACCCAAGTGACATAAGTTACCTAACATAGGTGTCTATTCCACTAATTGTCTTATATAGCCTTATTTTTGTTTTGTTCATACATATTTTAATTTTATCAACGTCCTTTCACATTTTCTGTTCCGTTTTATTGTTGCATTTTTCCGTAATTTCGTTGACCAGTGTATATTAGTTTTAAAAATCCATCAATTACTCCCATTACTAATAGTGATTAAAGCGGTAGAAAACGGTCGAAACAATAAATACAGAATTTATTACCACGGCAATTTTCAACCAAAGTGTACATACGCCAGTAAAACACGTAATGATCAATCTAAATTTATATCGACGCGTTGCGCTGGGGCTTCTTTGTGCTTCTGAACGAGCAAGATAAAGAGGTTTTAGTTATAGTTTATTAGATTTATATACTAGGTTTAAAAAGTAGTTTAGACATTAATCTTCAAACTTTTTGCAAAAGTTTACTTCTCACAAATGGGTAGAGTCTTTTAAAAAGTGTGTGGAACATAAAAGATCATTTGAATGCAAAAAGACAAATAGTTTGCTTGCACTTTAAAAGTCTGAATAATTTAATTCTTTTTCTACAAAGAGCTGAAACTTTAATTAGAGAATGAAAGACAAATATTTTTTTATTAACTTTTTATAGATTACGGTTTGTTACAGAGCCGCAAGCCAAATGTTTTTAAAAAAAAAACTTAACAGCACACAATTTACAGCTTTGCGATTAGCACTTGGTGCCTTCAGAACTAGTCCTATTAGTAGCTTACAAGTTTTAATTAGAGAACCACCTCTGTATATAAAACGCCAATAACTATCCTTAAACTATATAGGGAAAATATCATCACAGAAACAAAGTCCAGTATTCTCCCAAATTTGCAGTACAAGTATTGGTTCTATGAAACAAACTAAAAATAGTACTACTCTTGTAGAAGGAATAAAATCTTCTTATTTTAATATGGATCAGCTAAATCGATCTCTACAAGTAAGTGTAAATTTCCCTCCACAGACAATGCAACCACTTATCATTGATCAAACCTTCACAAAATACGCCAAATCAATTACCAATCCGATTATCATCAAACACTTTTGTACTCTGAAGTGATGCCTCTAAAACTTATGACGGACACGCTTCTGCATACACTGTAAATATGCTATTTAATCCATATCCATAATTGCTGCATTCTCACAATTGAGACCCGTGGTCCTTAGGTAAAAACACTTCTCCTGGCTTCTTCTTTATGTGACGTCTTCTATCGAAGGTTGGCGACCATCAAACGATAGGTTTCTCGGTTTTGTGTCGCATGTATTATGTTCGCAGCTTCTGGTATTTGAAACCATTCTCTCAAGTTTCTCAGCCAGGATTTCTTCTTTCTGCCCAAACCTCTTCTACCTTCAATCTTGCCTTCCACGATAAGCTGTAGCAGACTGTACTTATTAAGAGCTTTCTCATTTTGATGAATTTGGATCTTGCTATTTCAATTCGGATCTTAATCTCTACGTCTGGGTCCCACTTATCATTTACTGTATATCCCAGATATTTTAATCGGTGTACTTTCAATACGTTCGGCTTCAATATTCAGGTCGATATGTTGAATGTTCTTTTTACTGATCACCATAAATTTAGTTTTCTTTCTATTGATCTTCAGTCCAAATTGGTTGCCAGTTGTATTTACTTTATTTAGCATCATCTGTAAATCTTCGATGTTATCGGCCAGTATAACAGTATCATCTGAATATCGAAATTTACTTATTGGTACGCCATTAATCTTGATGCCTTCGTTGTATTCTTCCAGGGCCTCTAGAAATATTTGTTCCGTGTACAGGTTGAAAAGCAGTGGCGAAAGAATACAGCCCTGTCTAACCCCTCTCGAAATGGTTACGTTTTTACTCACCATATGTCCATTCTTCATGTGGGCTGTTTGATTCCAATATAGATTTTTTATAATCTGGATGTCCTTAGTGTCAAATCCTGTACGATGTAATAGTTCTATGAGTTTGTCATGTTAGATATTATAAGATTGCTTTCTCATAGTCGATAAAACAGGCGTAAACATCTTTCTGTTGATCCAGACATTTTTGAATCGAGACTCGTATTGCAAAGAGCGGCTCTCGAGTTCCAAAACCGCATCTAAAACCGAACTGTGTTTTACTTATGCTGTGTTCTAATTTTGCTCGTATTCTGGAATGGATAATACGCAAGAATACTTTAAGGGTGTGACTCATTAAACTTATAAGGCGATATTCACTACACGTCTTAGAATTCGATTTCTTGGGAAGTGGCACAAATGTAGATACTCTTCTCCTGGCCCTGAAGGCATATATAGAAGATGCCTTAAAAAACTCCTAGAGAATAAAATCCCGCTGCTTATCAACATAATCAATGCATGTCTTATGTTGATCTACTTTTCTACCTCTTGGAAGGCGGAAAACATAGTCATGATTCCCAAACCGGGGAAACTCAGCCCTGGATCCTACAGACCTATCTCTCTACTAAACACCCTGGGTAAAGACTACGAAAGGATCCTCAAGAAGAAACTCATAGAATTCTTAGACGCTCATTTTAATATCTTAACTATTATTTCATATTCAGAGCTGAACGCTAAACACAAAATGCATTGATTGAAGCAGCAACCTTCATATCACAATCAATTAACGAATCAAATAGGTACGACATAGGCATCTTCGTCCAGAAACGAGGAAGCAACAAAAACAATTTTTTTTAAATTTAATGTTGCGTTATTAACGGTCCAATTTTTGTATTTCCTAAAGAATTATAAATTTGTATTGTTACAACTAAGAAACTTCACATAATGTTTCCATAATCCAAGAACTTTTGATTCATAAGTTTATCCTCAAAAAGTACCTAAATGTTTATCATACCCTAAAGAGTCATAAAGATATTCCCATCTAATATTTATTTTTATAGCAAAAATCAACATTTTAATCCACAGCGGCTGCCTCCACACTTCACGCCGATCTGCCCTCGAATTTTCACTGCTGGCTCTATCTCATCGTTAGCTCCATTTTGATGCAAATCTGAATTTAGGGGCGACACTCGCCAAACGCTCGCAAACGGCAGATGCATTCTCCCATCCGAGCCTGGGGTGGCGATGAAATCGACGGCGACGTTGTCGGATTTCCCGAATAAAATCTTGTATTCGTAAATTACGTACAATAATTGTGTTTGAGATAGAAGAAAAAATTAAACCCAAATTGCATTCCGCTCATTCGTACTGTGTGGAAAAATCGGTGGTTCTTATATTTTGAATAATTGAATTCATCATTTCGAAAAAGACAAAGTCCATTAATTAAAACTTCCATTCCGTTTCATTAGAAAGGGACATAAGACTTTAATTTTTATTGACTTGTTGTGTATAAATATGTGCCCTTTTCACAGAAAAATGGCACCCAAAACTGATATTTTAAAAAAAAACGGTTTAATTGAAATAATGGTAAAAGATATCGCCGGTTCTGTTATTAACGAACAATGGATAGAACACAATTAAAATCTGTAACCCAACCCTAACCAGCAAGTGTTTAGAAGATGACAGATGAGTTAAAGATGACAGCTTCTCTGTCTTATTCTTCGTTAATAGTTATCAAAGAATTTCTTTCAGTTCATTTCCGTCTCTTCGTGTATCAAGATTTTATTTTAGTATTGGTTGCAGCGGTTTTGGTTTCCTCTTTAGCAACCTTATTAGTTTGAAGATCTTTGTCCGACCTATTTTATTTGTCACACTTATATTTGTCTTGGGCTTTATCTCTTTATCCTCTAAATTTCTTTCATGGAATCTTTCCATCTTTCCGTGTAATTTTAATTGAAATATCTCCAGTATTAAAGTAATATATAATGCAATTTAGTTTGTTTCATGTACCAACTATGCTTTTGTATTATTTTTACTGTTAATGCAATAGCTTTATCATTTTATTATATCCACTCTTTATTTTTTTTTCATTCATTTGTAAAATATCTCATTCGAAATGGAATTTCGTTTCATGCTTTATAATAAAAGCTGTCTGTCACTTGAAAAAAAACTGGAAAACTAGAGTTTCCAAATAAATACATCTTTAGAAGATATTATCGTTAATTCGTATTATTTCTACCATGGATTGGAAACCAAAAGTTCTGGTATATACCTGTGGTAGGAAACAAATTGTTCGTTAGGTCTCTCATAACCTCCTATGAATCTTGTTCTTTTGGATTGAAGAATATTTCCCAAAAAATTAATTGAGAACTTGACCAATTCCACTTCTGAAGGTATGGAAACCATACTATGGCAATTACTTTGGCAGCAAATTTGATATAAAAAATTTTATTCTATTGACGAATTTTGGTTCATTTTTTCCTATATTCTTTGTTATCTTTGACTTTTCGATGTTTATTATTTTACAAGAGCTGTCACTAGGAACAAGTATATAAAACCAGAATTTTCCAATGAAATAATTTATTAATAATTTTGTATAAAATTTCCAATTCTTATTTATTTCTACCAAATACAGCACTTGTGGTATGCAATAAAGTATTTGTTAGGTTTTATATAAGCTCCTATGAATCTTGATAAACTGGACATGCCATTTTTACAGTTTTAAAGAATATTTCCCAAAAAAGCATTAAGAACTTGATCAATTACACTTCCAAAGACATGCACAACATTCTAAAATCCTTTGGAAGGAAAGGAGATAGCATACATCTTATTTAAAATGTAATGTCAATCAAATGCAATAAAATCTATATGAATAGATTCGTCTCGAAATTACAATCATTTCATTATCATTGCGCCAACTTTTAATTTTGATTAATAATAACGTAAATTGTAATTAAAGTTTATGGAACTAGCATTTTTGGTGGTACAATGGTATCATTATACCTGCAAAAAGATTTATGAACTGATGATTAACAAAATCTCTTTTCTCACTCTAACTCAGGTCAATTTACGCCGTTAATAATAAAAATTCAGAGTTGGCGCAATGATATGAAATCTATTGGTGTAAACTTTATTGCGTTTGATTGACATTACATTTTCCATAAAATGTGTGCGATCTCCTTTAATTTGAAAATCTTTTTTTTTGTAGAGGAATTGCCCCATTTTAGTTTTAATTGACAATTATTGATATATTTTGCACATTATTATTTTCTATCTTTCTCTTCTCGATATATCTCATTCCAGCTTTTCTTTGCTCTTCTTGTACCATATATTTGCTCTACCTATATCTTGATCTTTTATGTTATGTTATACAAGTCTTTATTATTGTTTAAATTATCTATAATGAATCTTTTCTGTAAATATTTGTACACTATTTAGTGTACTGTTAAAACATTGTCTTGTTCTTTTAGAGTTAAATGCATTTAAAAAGCATTTTGGTATTGTACAAAAACTAAATCTACTTTTCTATATAAACAAATCGAGTTTTCTTGAATTTAGAGAAATTATAAGAGTACCGGCAACGTCGCAGCCGGTAAAGCGTAAAACGCGTGTGGACCGCGTGGCTATGTTTTCATTTTCAGTTTCAGTATTCAGTGCAGTTCGCCGGTGCAGATGCGAGGAACGCATCTTCCGTAGGCTCAGTTACTGCTTTTGGCCCAACTTTGTTCCTTTTTCGTACGCGAAAATGTCGAAGGCCGGCGGACTTCCCCCGCGGTGCAATGAATTACGGCGTGCGGAAAAAAGAGGAAAGTGTTGGTTTTGAGTGATATTTGAAAAACGGTGACTAATCGTTGAAAAACATGTAAAGTGATGATTTTAAAAAGTATGAAATTATGTAAATGAGTGTAAGTTGTTCGGTTATTTATTGTGCTATAAAAAATTGGCCGAAATGTACATGAATATGTTTATTAAGGGACAAA
Organism: Diabrotica undecimpunctata; assembly: GCF_040954645.1. Taxonomy (NCBI): domain Eukaryota; kingdom Metazoa; phylum Arthropoda; class Insecta; order Coleoptera; family Chrysomelidae; genus Diabrotica; species Diabrotica undecimpunctata. The sequence continues at coordinate 160,889,088 of NC_092806.1, read as the reverse complement.
TGACTGACAGTAGTGATATAGTGCAATAACTATTCGACATAATGGGCAACAATAATAGCGGTATTCGAAAATCAACAAGTTTGCCAACTTCTCCTGAAGTTAGAAGAGCTAAGTTAGTATATGTTGTAACTTTCTAGATAGTTTTGTTTGTAGTTTGGTCTAGATTCGATCAATCCTTTACAACATTACAAAGTTGTTAGTCAACAGTGTTTCCTCTTAATTACATTGAAATATTGGTGACTATACATAATAGGGGTAGACTGCGAAATGTTAACAATACATTTATTACTTTTCGTGTTTTTCAATGTGAAAAAAAATATAGAATTGGTTGAAAATATTGTCGATTTAAGTGTAATACAAATCAACTCCTATCCACAGTCCAGCAAAAGCTTTTTGTAAAATGTGAGGTGAGTTGTTGATCTTTTGACACTTTTCTTTTATGTGATTTGTCACTTCTTGCATACCATGTAATAATAGCATGATTTTCATGTTATCTTACTATCAACTCTTAGGACTCATACCATTATATTGTGGCGAATCTTCTAAAACTCGTCTTCTTCGCTCATTTCCCAAATAGGTATTTATAATATTTGAAGAAAACTAAAAATATCTCGAACTGAAAGACTATTATAAAGTAAATATTTTGAAAAAAATAAAATATAGAATTGTACATTTTAAAAATATCAGGAAATCGTAATTTTCTTTTGTAATTCAACCCGTATACGAATATCTGTCAATGATTTCTGTTAAACTTCATTTGAAAACTACAACATATTGTTTACTGTATTATGTCAAATGAATACTTATTTAAAAAAAAATAGAAATCTCAAGATTTCCTACTTGGAGAAACTAAAGAGCCTCAGAGCCTCTGCATATGTCGCTCTGATGATACCTAATAAGGTTGAAATACGTATAAGCGGCTGGCGGATGCGCTACATTAAAATTAAATCTAATACCGTCTTTCTGTTGAATACTTATTTATTTAAAAACGAAAAAAGACAGTTAAGATTTGATTTCACGTACAGTGCGTCTGTATATCCGCTTATACGTATTTCACCCTAAAAGGGATCATCAGAGACGGCTATTCACAGACGCTCTGAACGTGAAAATAAATCTTTCCTGTCTTGGGAAACAACGTCTGTTTTGCTTTGCAATTCTTAGAAGGCACAGATTAAAGCATAAATCTGAATTTGGTTTTGAAAAATTAGTTTACTGACTTATTTATTTATTCTTTCTTTATTTACAGTGTGTTTATTTCATAGCGATTTCAAAATAAAAAAGGTCATAACTCGTTTATATGAAATACACTGTTTAGTAGGATCAAACCCCATATTGTAGGAACTGTGAATATAAATATGAGAAAATATACAGGGTGACTATTTGAAAAAAATTGTATGTTTGCTTCACCACGTATTTATTAATCACCCTGTAGAATTAGGCATATTACTCAAGTCTGGAAAATATCGTTGTCTACATTTTTTCTAAATATCTTTTTTGAATATCCTGTACGAAAATGGAATTATCGACCAATGTCGTACTAAAATCTCACCCTGTACTTATATATTGTTTTATAATACCAATCGTAAACACCCAAAACTATTCTTATTATCATGCAAAGTTTCAAGTTTATATAAATTAGCAAACATATCAAGATATTCACCTTTATTATAAGCTTCAACTAAAATACAGTTGGAAGTTTCCGAAGCTACTCAACTGAAACGATTCGCGATCAACCGAACGTTGGATTTATATTTTTGTTCATGGTTAAACCCCCTCAAGTACCTGCAATTCTGCTGAGGCGCTAGATTTCTCCAGGGAGTAATTTATTCTACTACGGAGTTCCCAAGGCGTACAAATTCGGGATAATCTCGTAGAAAGTTTCTAGAAGACATCATTACAGTATAACAATTAAGAAATGGGCGATGTATGTTTGTGTGTAGTTTCCGGAACGTTCTAAAGAATTAGTTTGGAGTAATTGACGGCAAATTTATTGCACAGTATTCGGAAGTTTGTTTAAAACGTTGTTGGAAAGCAAGTATATAAAAAATTATTATTAGTACACAATTTTAATCATCTTTATTAACGCTTTAACCACCAGTAAAATAAAAAACGTCCAAGATTTTTTCTTCTCCAGGACTCCAGTAAGGTTTCAACCTCTTTTGAAGTTACCCAGTGCTCCAGGATCTACGTTAAAAATTTCTGCCTCCAATTACTTCAAGTTGACCTGAAGTATTGCAGTTAATTCTGGCAGCTTTGAAGTACTATGAACATCACATGATAGTCCTGAGATAATCCAGGTTTCCGTACGATTTTCCAAATATCTAGAAATATTCCAAGATAGTGTTAAAATATTACAAACCTTCTTGAAGTTTTCCCTTGAACCTTAAACATTTCAAAAAAATCCTGATTAGTTTTAGACTGTTCTCAGAAGACTGTGATATATTTGAGGTAATCTTGAAACGTTCCAAGCTTCTCGAAAGGTCTGTGAAATATCAAAGACAATTATAACAAATTTCAGGCTGCTCTCTTAGAGCTTCTAAGGCGTTCCAGGTTCTCCAGAATCCTTCCATACCTGCCTTAATTCGCGAGAGAGCTTTGAGAAGTTTCAGAATAATCCTAAAACTTCTTCAGGTGACTCTGAAGTATTTTCGGTTACCTAAAAGTGTTGCAAACTTGGCTGAAGTCCTGTAGAGATCTCTGAAATGTTCTAGAACACTCCTGAACGATTTTAGCTTGTACTAAATCTTTACATAAGCCTTTGAATTATATATTACAAGTCATATTGAATCATTCTGAAAACTGCCCAGAACTATTCTTAGGGCTAATAAAGCATTCCAGGTCCTCAAGAATCGTTTTACACCTGCCTAAAATACAGGAGAGTTCTTTGAAAAATTTCAGAATAATCCTAAAAATTTTTAAATTGCACTAAACTTCTTCAAATGACTATTCAAATATTCCAGAATACACCTGACAGATTCCAGATTACACTAAACTTTTACATAAGCCTGAATCATTCAGGTCATATTAAAACGTTCTAGATTTTCCTGAAATCGAGGCACTTGAAACCTTCCAGAGTAAGTTTGGATATAATAACGTGTATTGCTGAAGATCTTAAATCGTTTGAAGTCGAGAGACCTCTAAAATGTTTCAGAACAATTCTCAAAAATTGTGATTTGTCTAGAAGTTCCTAATAAGCTTCTGAAACATAGTAAGTAGCCCTAAAATGTTCCAAACTTGTCCAAAGGACACTGTAAGTAGCCCTAAAACGTCATAAACTTGTTTATAATTCTGTAGAGACTTTTGAAATGATCCAGAACAATTCTTAAAAGGTCTAAATTAATTTAAAATTATTCAAAAGTGTATGTGTAATTATTCCAGGTATTCCTGAAGTTCTAAAGAAGCGTGTCAAATCTCCGTTCAGGGTTATCGGCTTTTTTAAGTTCCAGAACAATCCTGAAAAATTTTAAGTTGTCGTAAACTTCTTTAAAGTTTCTAAAACATTCTAATTACTGCGGAAACGTTCTAAGCTAATCTGTAGTCTGTTATGGGCACCTAAAACGTTCCAAGAAAGTCTCTGTGTTACGCTTACAGCTTTCCAGAGAGTACTGAAACGTTATATATCTTATTTAGCTCCAGAGCTATACAGAGACTTCTGAGCGGTTTCAAAATAATTCTAGACTATGATAAACTTCTTCAAAGTACCTTATTTATTCCAGACACTTCTTATACGTTTCAAATTATTCTTGAAGTCTTGTAGAAAGTCCAGAAGTTCTTGAAGTTGGTCCTGAAATATTTCAACTGTCTTTGAACTCATCCAGAGGTTCTTAAAGTATTTCTGAATAATTATAAAATTTTCTAGGCTGGCTAGAAATCTCCCAGAGGTTGTTGAAATGACCCCTGAAGTCCTTTATGATTTTTTTTTCTACAACTTATACTTACATTTTAGTATACTAAAATAAAATGAAAATGTGTTTCCATTATTTTATGCGCATCCCTGTATTACTCTCAATGGAGCACATAAACATATTTACCTGCAAAGTTACACATAATGTGTGTTGACAGCATGAATCATTATCTCGGACAGGTACGCCATAAATCTCCATATCGGAATCTATCACCATATTTGTAGTTGACAACAGATAATATAGCGATTTAATGCCCGGCATTCATCGTTGTAAACTGACCTGGATAAATACATGTTTTTTTAATTACAAATGCATTTAAAATGTATCTGTGCGATCTGTAGTATAAATAATTCATCTGCATGTTATAATAGCTTCACCGATGTGAAAAATTTTTTTACAATAACTTTAAAATTCTTCAACATACTACAATAATAATAAATATCATTTGATTAAGGTACAAAAAGTTTTTGCTGCTTAGACATTTTAATTTTATTTCACCATCTCTTATCTTCATTTTCTTTCTTAGTATAATTTGATTGATATTGATCTTGATTACTTAAGCATGGTCGTAGAGTTAGTATTTTAGAAGACAGACATTTCTAATGATTTTTCGGAGACTTTTGGAGAACTTCATAGAGGTATAGAACCTTTCAGAACTACCTGAAATGCTTTAGAACTACCTGAATTGTTTTAGGACTATCCTGAAATTTTTCATGCGCTTCTAAAGAACTGCAGTGATGCCTGGAATGTTTCAGGAGTATATAGGAATGATTAAGGGGCTTCTGAAGAGGTTTCAAATAAATCTATAATTTTTCAATTATGTTCTGAAATATATAATGGGGTTCTACAGTACTTCATGCAAGATTAGAAAGTTTTAGTACTACAGGGCTCCTGGATAAGTCTGCTACTAGAACTTGGATGACTTTAGGAGGAACGATTTAGAAGCCCTAAAGGTATTTTTAGAACAGCCCTGGAGATGCTTTTATAGAACTTCAGGGTTGTCTAAAACCATTTAAAGACTGTTTGAGATTGGTATGTTTTAGAAGGTTCTATAATAGCAAAGTTCAGGGTAATTTCTAATTTTTTAAGATCGTTCTGTGATATTTTAGATATGTCTGTAGGAGTTCAAATCAGTTAGAACAGTTCAAGATACTCAAAAATTATTTTTAAACTATTTCGCGGAATTTTATATCTCTGGACGGTCTACAATGATTCAGACGCTTCTGTAAAGATTAAGAATGATCTAGAATGGTCCATAATTGTTCTGGGTCACTTCAGAATGTCTCTATAAGTCTTAAAACAAATTCGAAAGTTTTAAGGATACCTGGAATACTTCAAAGTCACGTCTTCTAAGAATTTTTTGAAATTTCTGGATGCCTTTGGCGGGTATGGAAGAATTCTAGATTACTTGGAAAGCTTTGAAAGGCCTAAGATATTTCAGAGCAACCTGAAACTTAATAGATTTAGAAAGGCTCCAGATTAAAGCAGAAATCTGAATTTGTTTCGAAACTATCTTACCGATTTTTCTATCAGATGTCGCTATTGCGTCCATAACGAAGCCATGTTATTGTTGCTTCTAATAAGACAGAGAATTTTATTTTTCACGTTAAGAACGGCTATGAATAACTATTCTGATGAGACTTATTAAGTCGAAATACGTATCAATAGATACATAGACGCTTTGAACGTGAAATCAAATCTTTTCTGTCTTTTTCATTTTATTCGGATCTACTCTGTATGAGTACGAGAAACAAATTCGTTAGGATTTCTGCCTAGATGAATAGACATGTCGTGGAATGCAAATTTTAGATTCCCCATGTCTTCTTTAACATCTTTATCATCGTCTGGTCATGTCTTGCAATTTTTAGAAGGCTCCAGATTAAAGCAGAAATCTGAATTTGTTTCGAAACTATCTTACCGATTTTTCTATCAGATGTCGCTATTGCGTCCATAACGAAGCCATGTTATTGTTGCTTCTAATAAGACAGAGAATTTTATTTTTCACGTTAAGAACGGCTATGAATAACCATTCTGGTGAGACTTATTAAGTCGAAATACGTATCAATAGATACATAGACGCTTTGAACGTGAAATCAAATCTTTTCTGTCTTTTTCATTTTAATAGATTTATTTTGAAACTTTTCAAGGACCTATGGAGGATGTGTGGGATAATTCGGCTCTACATGAAATACTACAGGGTTCCCTTAAGTAAAAAAGTTTCATGCTAGCTATGGTACTTTCCGGAAACTTTTGGTTAAAATTGAATAATCCTAATTTTTCTCCTATATATGCTTTACAATATTTTAATAATACATTTCCCTTAACTACTCAGAGGTAACTCTTTATTACAACGTTCCGGAAGGTGTCTTAACTATAAAGACACTATTTTTATTGTCTTCCACAGCTTTTCTACCTTCTTTATTAATTAAGTTTTTCATATTTCTTTTTAGTTATATCGTTTGAAAAATTTACTCATTGAATGTGTAAAATTGAAGATTTTTATTGTTATCCAGTTTTTCTCAGAAACTTTTATATTATAGTTAGAACCGTGGATCTTTGCGTTTCCTGCATCAGTTGAAGCCAATCTAAAATTTTTCTGGGCTTATGCAGAGACTTTGAGGAGAAAAAATATGCATATAATATTGCAGCACTACCTGATTCTTTTTGGGGTTATCTAGGAGCATCTAAAGGATTTCAGGAATGCTTGGAACATTTCAAAACTGTCAGACATGCTTCTGAAGAAGTGCAGGTCAGCCTTAAATTTTCAGGATTGTCCTGAAACCTTTAAAGGACTTGCTAAGGATTTTATGGAAGTATTGAATATTTTGGGACTATCTTGCTCTTCCTGGGACTTCTGAAGCACATCAGGGAAGCCTGGAAAATTTCATAATACTCATTTTCTACCGATGTAAAATTAGAGCCACTGGATCTTTATTCTGATGAATTGGCATTAGATTTTCTAGTACTATTATTATCAGAAAATTTAACAGATGGTAATAAAAACAGCAGAAGGAAAAAAGAAAAAGGGGTAGACTAAGAAGGAGATGGTGAGAAGCTCCCGTACACGTCAGCGACAGAAAAATAAAGAATTAGAAAGGATGAACGATCGACGAACAACAATAAAATAACAAAATTTTACTATAGACTATATAAACGTCTTAACAACAGCTTGACTAGCAATTGTATCGTTTCATAGTTCATTCATTCGTTCAAAACATTCGCTTTAACAGTTAGAGATTCTTTAGAAAAGTTGTGGGTTTTCTCGTAATTGATCGATATATAAATTTTCGATATATCGAATAATTTTTAGAAGGTGCATTTTAGCCTATCAATTTATATTAAATGGCAGTAAAGGCACAATAACTCCCGTCTTACATCTTTCTTACTTTTTATGTTCTCAAATCTCTTTTCAAATTTTGATCAGTGTCATTATGACACCGCTGAACCACTTTCGCATCTTTCCAATCCAGTTGTGTTATTTCAAATATTTTCAATTTCGTATATTTATAGCAGATTTCAATTTAATTGTTGAGCAAGGTATTTTCTCTAATCCAACTGGCCATCTTTCAGCGGCTGAAGAATAACATTACAACACGATGGAGTGTCTCTAAAAATAACGCCTCGTAGTAGAAACTGAAAAGAAAATGAGCATAATGGATTGCCTAGATGATGGGTGGGTTTTTATTTTTGAAAGCCAATAATTCACTTAAATGATGTGTGGCATGTCGACATATTTCGATGCATAACAGAAAACTGCAACCGAAGAACCTGTGCATTGCGTAATATAGATGATATAAAAAGTTGTCCAACAATATTATGTTGAATATGATAAGATAATCGTTTGTTTTCGCCGTAATTGTGCATTAAACATGTAAATTATGTGAATTAAAAAATAGATATATCAAAGTCGGAGATTATGGAATACCATTTTTATTTATCGATTTTTTTCGAAAAGTATTGGAATAAATATAAATAAAAAAATGGTAAAGCGTGGCCAAAAGGTTTATTATACAGAACTATTGTAATAAACTTTAAAAAATACATACATAAAAATTTATTTTATGTCATACTAGTTTATTATGTTTTTATTGCTTAGTTACCAACTACGTAATAGAGTACTAATTAAAAAACAAGAGGAACAAGCAAGGAACACGGATGCAGTTTTTGTAATAAGACAAATAAAAGAAAAGTCGCTGGAATACAACAAACCAGCATATATGTGTCTGATAGATTTAAAGAAAGCGTTTGATAGAGTGAGAATTCGGGACGCGATACATTTATTATATGAAAAGGGAATATCACTGGATTTAGTAAAAACCATTGAGAATATATGTATAAAGATAACATACCTATGGTAAGATGTAAAGGAACACTATAGCAACCTATCAAATATGAAACTGGCATTAGACAAGGATTTATCTTACTTTCATGTCTAACGGGTGCTTCTTCATTCTTCTTTGCTTCCACTTGAAAATCCTCTTCGGAAAAAATATGTCTGTTTATTGGGAAGATACTCGTTTGTCGAAATCCATTAATTGCCCTTTCGCCACTTTTGGTCTTTAAGTAAGCTTAATCAAGCAGGTCACTGATGTCAAAAGAGATATTGGGCTATTATTTTGCCTTAAAAATTGACGAATTTCTTCAATGTAGAACATTTTCAAAGCCCCCATTACGGATTTGTCGAGCGGATCTTGTGTAGTATGAGGCGGTAAGTACAATTACGTGGTTTTTCCCTAGCAGCGATAATACCTCTAGGTTTCTCGTGTACGAGTGATGCCCGTCCAAAATTAAAAGTAGGGTAGGGTTTTCGGCACTTGGTTTTACATAATCGATGAAGTGGTTAAACCACGGCCTAAAAATGTCGGTTTAAATCCACTCTGATGGATGGAAGTCAAAAATACATCCAGGTGGAGCTCCCTTCTTTAAAAATTTGCTGGCATTATTGCGAGGGAATATAAGCAAAGGGGGCACATAATCTCCACTGGAGATCATACACAAAACGCAAGAAATTAGAGACTCTCGCTCTGCAGATGTCAGTGATCCTATTTGCCACTTTCCTCTTTGGGAAAAAACCTCATGACACTTTTGAGTGAAGTATGCTAAAAACACTTTCGTCGAAGTTAAATATTTGATTTGAAAAGTTGTTTTCGTCTATTTCTTTTTCTAATAGATAAAAAACTCGCCAACGTTTTTCTTATTAAAGCCCAGTGCCCGTGAAAACGAAGTTCCCGTAGTTTTTCGTAGGCTTAACACGTCCTTATGCCTCAATCTAAAATGTTTTAGCCAGTCCTTTCCAGCGGTTTTTTTTTGAGTAAAAGAATGGAGTTTGGAATGTTATTTCTCCTGGTTAACTGGAATGCAAGACCTCCCAACTGGTTAATCTATAATAGATTTTCTTCATTTCCAGACCATGTTTCACTAGCTTTTCTTCCATGTGATCTAGAAAAATAGGTTTTCTCCCTAGTTTTGTTTGTCATACCTCACCAGCAGCACCATCTTTCTTACAAAGCCTAAAATGGTTGGCACGGAGCACGTTGAATGTTCTTTTGTTTCTAAGCTGCTATCACTGCTTTTTCATCTCTTCTACGTTCTACTTCTTACGTTGTAGCGATGTAGTTGGGGCATTCTGTTTCATTTTATTAATCATTTGATGCATTTCTGTAATAGATAAAACCAATTTTAGGAATAAAATTTTTAGTCAAGTAATATAAAATTCACGGTATCCATACCTTAAAGCTTACGTACGTCATTCATCTACTTAATTAAACAATAATATTCAACTCTAAATAGACGCTCTTTTAAACTCTTTTCTGCACAAAGCAAACTTTTTGCAACATGTGATTTTTTTCCGGATTGAATGCATATTGAATCGTCTCTCTGGTTGTGTATTCTTAAACCATCCAAAACCATTATTTTATTTTTTTGTTCACATGTTTATTTATTTATTGTTTTAACATTTATTATGTAACAAAGGCAAGGTAGTAAGACTATTGTTGTTGTTATAATTTTTTGGGAAAAGCTCTTGTACACGCAAATTAAGAAAGAAATTCAAGACAAACCACTACTTTATAATATTGCCTCCCAAAATTAATTTTCTCATCGCACTGCTGAGAATTGTTCATCTTACCATCGAACAATTTATTTTCTTTCTTCTAAACGGCTCCTTTAAATGCCTCTTGGGCTCTTAAAAAAGAAAAATTGAACCTAAACAACCGGTTGTATAAACAAATTAAAAGAATTTGTCATTCCGGCGGTTAAAGAATGTTTATCTAATATCAACAAACATAAAAGATCCATGAACTCCCGTCTCCGTATCCGCTTCAACATCAGAGTACATCCAGAAATTCGGCTTATTTTTATCTCGAAGAAGTCCTAAACTATTCAAAAGATCGATGAATGTACGGACAATCTCGTAAATAAATCGTTTGTGTCTATTTTTGATTTTATTTACCTATATACTTGGATTTCGAAGGAGTACGTAGCGGGTAGCTGACACGGAACATTTAATTTAGTGGCTATAAATAAAAATAACAAGAACTAAGAAGTTATTCTTTCATGTTCGGAGATTTTCTAGGCTGTATGGTTGATGGCTTGCATTAAATAATCTTGTTTTGACTTTATGTTGTAGACATGTGCGGCAATTTGAGTCAGTCTGAACTGTATCCGATGGTAACCCTTCATTATTTATATGCTGCTATAAAAATATATTTCATAATACGAAACGAAGACGAACTAAAATATAAATTGTTGATCGACCTTACAAATAACGTAAAATCATCTTACCATAATACAATATTTTAGTTAATGAAATCATAATTGCTATTCTAATCTTTATTCTCCATTGATTTGGTTTTGGTATGTCATTCTATTCATAAATTTCAGTAAAAAGCTTTTCCAGGTCATCAAAGTACTCTTTTTCCATTATTTTAAGGATTTAGATAGGCAATTGAGGTCTTTTTTCATTATACAGGGTGAGTCCAGGTGTACAGGTATATATACCCTGTATATATATTTTTTAAAATGCAATAAGTGATTTTCAAACTACATAAATAGCCAATGAAAACGACATATGCGACAATGTTGTCGCACTTTTATTAAATTTTTAGTGAACGATCAAATCTTACCAAAAATAGAACAACCATAATGAAGTATCAAATTATAAGGTAATTAATTTAAACAAATGTTATAAATTTTAAACATTTTAATTGAAATGATAAACTGAGTCACTGCACAACAAAAAACAGTAACTACTAACAATAACGAAGAACAATTTAAAAAAAACTAAAAATATGTACATAGTTATGATAAACCCATAAATTAGAACTGGAAAAGATACAATAATGGTAACAAAATAAAAATAATTCAAAATAGATTTTCGAAATGGAACCCCGCAGCCTGTACACATTTTTGTTGCCGAATTGTTAATTGACGTATTGAATTACGGATACTCTGGGAATCGTTTCTAATAGTATTACAACAATGTATAATTGTATCAATTAATTGTTGTCGGTTATTAATATTCACTGCGTAAACTAGTTGCTTCAATCGTTTCCAAATATGGTAATCAACGGGATTGAAATCAGGGGATCTTGAAGGCCACGAAATAGGACCTGCACGTCCTATCCACCTGTTGCGATAAACATTATTGAGATGTTGTCTCACTGCCAGTAAAAAGTGTGGGGGTGCCCCATCATGCTGAAAATACACCCCTCGGATAGCAACGTTCGCGTTGGCAAGCAAATTCGGCAAAATATTTTGTAGAAAGTTCAAATAGACCTGCCCTGTTAAAGGACCATCAAAAAAGTGAGGCCCTACTAATTGGTTATTTATGACACCAATCCACACGTTAACCGAAAACCTTAACTGAGAACGACGTTCTCGAGTAGCATGGGGATTTTCTTCTGCCCACACATGTGAATTTCGTGAATTATTTATCCCGTCTCTGGTAAATTGGGCTTCATCTGTAAATAGTGTCCTGTATAGCGTTGGTCGATTATTGTTAATCCATCTACAAAATTCCAACCTATCGATCTCATCTCCAGCATGTAGTCACTGAACCATTTGAATGTGATATGGGTATAGATTATTTTTTTGTAAGACTCTACTTACTTTTGATTGAGTAACATTGAGTTCTCGACTTACTTGTCTAGTGCTTATTGTAGGGTTCATAGTAACGGCGTCCATAATGTCATCTTCCTGCGCTTCATCTACATGTCGCTCTGTTGTTCAACTAGGAAAAGTGCCATTTTCTCGCAAATAATTAAAAACTGACCCAAATGTTGGATGACTGGGAGTTCGACGATTAGGAAATCTCCTGCGATATTCTCTACTAGCAGCCCTACCATTCCCATTACAGAATCCATAAACAAATATTATGTCTGCATATTCTGTGGTCGAAAACTGATGTGGCATTTTGTTCGAAAGTAATAAAAGCTCTACCAAAACTAACACAATTTACTTAACGTAGACATGACAGAAGAAATATGTATTCTTGTACACATAAATAACAATTGATAATGACAATAATGGCAATAGGTATAAAACATCAAACGGTCAACGCCAACCTTCATTTTAAACTTTTTTAGATTTATTTTTATTTAGTACAGTTGATGCAATGTATTATTATTTGACATAAAATTTTAATCATTTACAATCAACAAAAACTAATACATACAAGAGGTTTGACTTTTTAATCAATTTAATTTATTATTTATCGAAAATAATGCCCCAATACGATCTATGAGTAAAAATTTAAAATTGAAAAACAATTGATTCTATCGTATAGATAATACAAAGTGACAGTAAAGATGTTAATTTTCTACGTATTAGATTATGTTGTAGGAACTCATTTTAATTAAAATGTTTGAAATTTATAACATTTGTTTAAATTAATACCTTATAATTTGATACTTCATTATGGTTGTTCTATTTTTGGTAAGATTTGATCGTTCACTAAAAATTTAATAAAAGTGCGACAACATTGTCGCATATGTCGTTTTCATTGGCTATTTATGTAGTTTGAAAATCACTTATTGCATTTTAAAAAAAATTTATACAGGGTGTAATATTTAATACGAATCCCTAAATTAATTTTTCCAAAGCCAGTCCTGGAATTTTTTAGTTTAGCTAATACCAGTCGAATGCTTGATAGTAGTGTACTGTATCATGCAAAAATTAAAAAAATCAAATGAGCCGTATAAACACTACAGTAAAATGAAATAAATGGTCAATTACACAAATCACCCTGTTAATTAATAAAGAAGAGGAGTTGACATTTTTTAGTGGCCACATGATATGCTCCCTGAGGGACTCTACATATGGTAGAAGTATGTAAAGTTCCTCATGACTCACCCTGTATGTGGTCGTCAATGCATATAATATTTCTTTCTTTGTAAATTCTTTTTCTTCGAAAGGTACGTACTGTACGTGTCATTTTTCATCTTCGAACGTGTAGTTTTTTCTTTGTAATCTTGCCATTTCTTTAATCAGTTCATCTATATTTAGATATACCGTTTTTAATGTCGTTTATTTTGAAAATTTTCAATCTATTTACATTTTTCTTTAAAATAAGTTTTTTTCTTCCTAATATTTATACAATTTTTTGTTTCAGATCTTCGGGAATAGTCCATAAGGGGGGAAGTAGCATCCCCTTGCCGGGCTCCTCTCTACCAGCTCGGAGATGTCCTCCGGACAAAGTTCGCCCGGTGGCAAGCAGCAGTCGGAGCACCAGCCCTGCTTTGTCCATGATACCCAGAGCACCTCCGTCTCAAATAGCCAGTCCATACCAAAGCAATAACCAATCGCAGAAAAACTCGATGCTAGACAAACTGAAGCTGTTCAAGAATAACGAGAAACCTGTACCGGTCAGTAACGGAAAGCGAACTAGTAGCTCTAGTGGAGTTTCCTCAGCTAGAAGTGAAAGAAGTGATTCAAGTATAAGTCTGGAGCCTAATGTTGATTTGAAACCAATTCGAAATACGTCCCGGCTAAAGCAGACGCGGCCTGGTAAGCCAGCTCAAGTCAAGAACAGTCCGAATTCTACCAAAAAAGAAGTAGCTACCAACAAATCTAACAAAACGGCCGCTGATGTAGAAAAACATGCTTATAAAATAGCAAATCTTCCGGCTACTAAGTTAGCAGAACCAAAAATCAGAGTTACCGCTAGTAAAGAACCTCCACCGAAAGTAAACCATGTGCCCATACATAACGGAACCGCTCAAGCAGTTCCTGGTACAGGCATACCCAAACCAACTGCTGCTGTGAAAGGTACTACTAAGATAAGTAGAGACGTCAGCGTTAGTTCATTTAAAATTCCCAACAGCACATCCATATCCAGAGAGAGCTCTCAGGTATCGTTAAAGCAACAAAAAGCTGCGGTAGCCTTAATTTCTCCGATTAAAAATGAAAAGGATACAACACAATTGTCAGAAAGCAGTCACAGTGCTAGTACCGGTCATCACAGTAACTCCAGTGAAAGTTCTGTCATCTACAAACCTTCCAGTGAAAGCGGTTCAGAGTGCCACAATGTTATTCCGAATAGAAAAGAACCTGTTAACTATATCACAGCTGTAACTGACCAATCACCTCCCCCTCCTGCGCCTCAAACACCAAAAGAACCTCCCAATGACGAAAACAAGGACCAAAATAGCGACAAAGAAATTAACAACATATCGTACAATAACCTAGTGAACAGAGAAAAGCTAGATATATCGAAAGAAACAGAAAAAGATATCCTGAATCATATCAAAGACGTATACCTAGAAGAAAAAGATGATAATTTATCAATAGAACCAATGAGGCCTTTACTTCGAGGATACTGCAGTACATTAACTTTGCCACCACGGCAGCGACAGTACCAGAGGGTGCAGCCCGACGGTGGTTCCGATTATTGTGAAATTTCTTTGGCCAATGGGTACCTTTCGGATGGGGAGGTGTTGAGAAATACCGTTGTTATGGATATAGGCGATGGGTATTTATCTGAAGGAGGGTCCATTTTGTATACCAGAAGGTTACAGACTATGCCAGCACATCTACCGAATGGGTGAGTACAAAAAATCACTATATATTATACTATATATTTAGGAAATGTGATGTGTTACTTCAAAAGTTTTTTATGAGTTAAAACTTAAATTTTTGAGCGTAGTATTCAGTAATGATTTGGTATGAATTCATCTTAGTAACTAGACTTGTTTTCTGATCACTCACTAATGAGTTTTTTAATATATTGTTAATACACCTTTGTTGTGATAAAATATGAATACAGACAGAAAATCAAAGGAATATTAAATGTCTGAATCTTAATTATACCTATTTACAATATCTTTACTTTACATATTAATATTTAATATATTATCCACTTCCACCGAAGTTCTGAAAATTGACATGCTAAATAATGCCGTTTCATGCTCTCCCTCTCTCTGTATACTCTTCTAAAATGTATTGTCTTCAGTCATTAGAGCATAATCATCTCCCGATATGAATATAGAAGGCTTCCCTCCACATAAAGTGTATTAAATTTGGAGCAACGCATGGAGAGCGAAAGTGGCCTCCGCCATTTACAGGATATCTTTTAAGGATAATGGATAATCGGCGAGGGACAGGATTAAAATTAATGCCGGAAGGGATTACTCATCCTTTTTGAAGGACGAAAAGGGGTCCGGTTTCGCTGCAAGCGTCAGGGTTTAGCTTTTTTTGCATTTAGTCACGAACGACTAACCACGATTATTGAAACTGGAAATTTAAACTTAAAGGTTTAGACGATGCTTTGTAAATCTGTGGATTCGTGGGTATTTAATAATGATATTATCTTTCTATATATAGGGTCTTTAATTTTATTAAGCCGTACATATCTGTACATTTAAATAAAATAAACCGTGTATGAGATATCATCGAAATGTTTTATCCGTTTGAAAGGCGTCTGGCGCATAAATCAGGTTTAACTTAATCGATGGCATGGGTTATGTTGGCTTTGAGAGAGTCTAACGAAGAAAACCCCTCAAGAAAAAATCTAACGGGATCAAATCGCAGGATCTTGGTAGTCAGTTCCCATCACCTCAAAAGAAGTTAGTAATTGTCGATTTATAGTGCTCTTCGTTGACGGTGATATCCTTAAACGTCGGTAAAACGAACTTATTTTCATTTCTTTTCATCCTTAGTATTCCCTCCAATTCGCCAGTATCACACCTTCCATATCCATTTTCACCACAACGTACCATTCATTTCTTGGTCGTCCCTTTTTCTTTTCTTTCACCTTCCGCCTCAAAGATCATTTTTTTGGCTCATTTTCATTCTAGCATTACGATCGTTCACCTATCCAACTACAGTATGGTTTCGCTAATCCAGACACCTTCTTGTTTAGTGATCGCTGTAATCCGGCCTGGCAATGGGGTTCGATCGCGGATGTAGGTGTGAGGGCTGACAGAAGAGCCAACCTGTCGTTAGTCTTTTGGTTATCGCCTTTCGTGTTGGTACAGTGTCAATTTAGCGCGTTCGCTAACATCATGGCACTGCCACGTAAACATTCAACATCAACAATAAAAGTAAATTGCGGGTTATAGAAATGTTAGATAAAGGTGACAGCTACCCTATCATTGCTGGAAGTTTGGTATAGGCAGGTTAACTGTGTTCGACCTAAAGAGAAACAAAGACAAAATCTTAAAATTAGTAAGCCTAATAGAACGTTTTCCCGGTGTACGAAAAGCACTTAAGATATCGAAAAATTTCCGTTTTAGAAGATGCTTTGTTTACGTGGTTTTTGAAATAAAGACGGTTATATGTTCCTGTAAGTGGTGATATGATTTGTGAGAAATCTCGTGTTTTTCATCGCCAGATTACAAACTCCAATATCGAGTTTAATGCAAGCTGGGGACGGTTAGACAAATATAAAAAACGCCACGAAATAAGACGTTCAAAAATGGCCGGTGAAAAACTATCCAATGAGGAATCCGCTGTCGGACCATTCCAACTAGAGTACAGAAAGTTATTAACAGAAAAAAAAATTAACAGCGGAACAAGTGTACAATGCTGACGAATCTGGTTTCTACTGGCGATTATTGCGCGATCATACTTGATTAGCCTCTGCCAATGAGAAGTCGACTTCCGGAAAGAAAATGATGAAGATAAGAGTGACATTCATGCCCTATACAAATGCGGCTGGAACCCATAAACTTCAATTGCTTGTTGTCGGAAAATCAAAAAACCCACGGGCATTTAAATGAAAACGTCTTCCTGTTTATTATCGTGTACAAAAAAATGCTTGGGTTACGAAACATTTGTTTGCCGTGGTATGTCGTGTCGTGGTAGTGGTTTAAAACGGAATTTGTTCCCGCATTCTGTCGCCATCTTTTGCCTCTTAATGTGCCTCCTCAGGCACTTTTATTGTTAGATAATTGTCCTGGGCATCTATCAGTAGATGAACTTATCTTTAAATACGGTAATATTTTTGCAATGTTCCTGCCAGCTAACACCACGGCCTGTATACAACCGTAAACATATATTACAAGGTAAATTACCGCAAATTACTTTTGGTTAACTGTCTCTCATTACGTTCTAACAACCTCATCGACATATTAAAATCGATATCTTTAAAGGACACTGTTTTTCTTTTGGCTAATTGCCGAGCCGATATTAATGCATCTCTAATTAACAAATCATGAAAGAATTTGCACCCTGAATTTCTTACTGATAATGATAACCAGAAGATGATGTTCTCATAGCCAAGATTTTTAATAGGTTGAGGGGACCCAATCATCCTCAAATAAGTGAAGCAAAAGCTCAAGAATGGACTGCTGGTGGTGCCGAAAGTGAGATACAAAGATATGAAGTGTTAACTGATGAGGAGATTGTACCAGCGGCTATGTGTAAGGACGATGAGCAAGATGAGAACAATAGCTCTACTGCAGTTCTTTGTGTATATAAATTCATTATTTCTTGATTCGTTTCCTCCACCATAAATACCTCTTCTGTCACTTTGATGCTTTGTCTTGTTTAGTCATAGTTTAAATCTAGCTTGTACATCGATATATAGGTTTTACAACTTTTCTATTAATACGCTTCTTGCTGTCAGTATTCGTGTTAGGCTTCTTTTCTATCTCGGTACTTTCTTTAGCCATATTTCTTATAAGTCCTTTTATATACTCTGGAGCCGATGCTTTATTTATAGAGTACTTTTAAGTAAATCCTAGTGCCTATTATGTTTTTAGTATTGAAACCTCACTTGTGAATAATTGTTCTGAGATAATTAAAGACTATATATTCTTCGTACTTAAAGTAATAATTAATGCTGTTTTTCTCGGTAGCATAACAATAGAACATTTTAAAAGCAAAATACTCATTTCTCTGTTTTTTATAACTCTATATTGGTTTCCAATAAAGAAAATAAAGAAAATGTAGCGTTCCACGTCCATCACTCTTCGGCTTTCACAAAAAACCGTCTAATAAAACTGCAAAACCTACTGTAATAATAAAAGTCAAGAACAAAAAGGTCTGCTCAATAACGCGAAAGAAAATAAGCGACCTTAAAAAAGGGAAACGAGAGGTCCATATTTTAGAGTCGTAAAATTCAGCTACGGTTACAATGTCGGGTTTAAGCTTTGCTTTAACATAAAATTACGTAAAAAAGAAAACATGAGGTAGATTCTCCGGAAATATTTGGGAAGGTTTTTCTTATTTCATGTGTGCAGACACAGATAGATACTATGTTGAAAAATCGGCCATATTACAGTACTGTTGAGAGACTAAATGTATTAACAAAAATTAAACTGAATATATAAACACTTACCGTTGATTGTTACGTCAAAAAAAAATGGAAATATGGAACGCACACGAAGCAAAATTCACACAAAATAAAATAAAGCTTTGTTAATATAAAAAAAAAATGTATTCTTAACAATTATCTGATCAGATCAAAAACTGCTTAATGACAGTACCTATTATTGTATATATGCACCTTAAAAAAATAATAAAGTTTCAAACGTCCACAATAAACTAAAACTCCAGCAATTTCATATGAATATGTAGTTCCTTTCAAATATCTTCTCTTTCAAATCTCTTCCATACCACTTTAGTCTTTTTTGTTCTATATATGTTAGTATGTCTGTTTCTATTTGCTTTATTTCGTCATTACTTCTCCTATCCATTCTTGTTACTCTGAGGATCTTCGCAGGCATTCCATCTCTGTTGCTACTATCTTACTGCTGTTTTTCTTGTTTATGATCCAATTTTCAGCCCCAGATGTCATAATACTTCGCATTAATGTTTTATAAATCTGTGTTTTTGTCTTCATATTTAGGTGTCTATCCCACCATACTGAGTTAAGTTGTCGGATTGCTGTTCTTGTTTGTCCTAATCTTTGTGTAATTTCTTCCTCTGTTGTTGCCTTTTTGTGCCGTGATTATAAACCCCGAGTATTTGAATTTTTTCTTTTGATTATTACGTTGTCATCAATCTGTAGATCTTCTACGTTTTCTTCACTTGTAGATAGGTACTCTGTTTTCGCGAGGTTAATATCTAGGCCAGCCTTGGTATATTCTTCTTGTAGTTTCTTCATCATGTAGCTGAGGTCGTCTTGGTCTTGTGCAATCACTACTTGGTCGTCTGCAAAGCGTATATAGGTATTCGTTCCGTACCGGTACTCCCATGCCTTCGCATTTTCTTTTCCATGTAGTCAAGACTTTCGCTTATATCTCCAGTTCCTTTCAATATATATTAATAAAAATGAATCGCTGAAATATTTGTATGGGCATCACTTCAGAAAAACTGCACCAAATTAAATAATTTTGTTATGTTTGTTATTATCAGGGGAAGGTTTGTGTAAAAGATATATATACATCGGCTTAGAACGTCTTTTGACGTTGTCCGATACCTAAACACCATCTCTTCCTATCTTCGCAGTCGTTTGTTGTTAAATTTCTTTCGCTCATGGACTTGTTTACGCCGTGTTGCCATTCTAATCTGGGTCTTCCTCTTTTCCGTCGACCTATCGGTTGCCATTCTATTACTTTTTTGGGGAGTCTTGATGCTGGCATCCGTTGAACATGCCCATACCACCTTAATTGTTTCTTCTCTATATCTTGAGTTATATTTCTTTCTATTCCCATACGTTGTTTTATTACATCATTTCTGATTCGGTCTCGTCTGGAAATACCTAAAGATCTTCTCATTGCATCCATCTCTACTGCTTCTATTCGCTTTTTGTTCTTTTCACTAATTCTCCATGTTTCAGCGCCATAAAGAAGAGTAGTTTTAATCATGGTCTCATATATATTAAATTTCCTTCCTTTCGTTATCTCTTTACTCCACAGTATATTACTGAGACATCCTAAGACTTTCTTTGCTTGAGTGATTCGTTTTTCTATTTCCCGTGTATCAGTTCCTGTATTGTCAAAGGCAACACCCAAGTAGTCATAGCTCTGACAGCAGGAAATATGTTGTCCGTTTTCGAGGTCTATGTTATCTGACTCGTTTCCAATACAAAGATATTTGGTTTTTGTTGTATTGAAAATTGTATTGAAAAATTATCTTGTGTAAAAGATAATTTTCAAAAAAATACCTTAAAAACCGTTTTTCTGTCATTTTAAATTGCAATATAACTAATAGATGGCGCTATACTATGCCTAACAAAGGAAGCTATGATTTAAAAAATAAAAGAGAGTTCTGTTATAGAGATTTCTGTTACTTAACAGACTTGAAAGAGAAGTTAGGCAGCTTGCAACAATTAGTATCATTGTCGAAAGTTGCTGAAGATCTTCACATCTTTGTGACTATTCTACGTCTGCAAGACATTTTTGTACAATTTTATGTAAACTCTAACGATGTTTAGATCATAATATTTGGGAATTTTCTGGTTTGTCGCGGAATTTCGTACATTTATTGAATAACTCTATAATAAATTTAAAATTTGTCGTTAAAAAGTTTTTGGCTTCTTACTCGCAGAATTCATGCTATCTTTAAGTTAGAGTTTAAGAAATTTTCCAGAAATGTTTTGTGATTTTATCCAAAATTTTCGAACAAAAAACCATTATCAGAGAATTTGATAAAAGTTTGTAGCATTTGACATCGAGGGACGAGCAGGATCAACATCGGGACACGACTGGAATAAATTTCTCCGAGTAAATCTCTTTTTCTCCCGGTTAAGCCGATATTACCTCCCTCACTTAATCCGACGCGCTTTTTCCAAAGTAATAAAGTACGTGACCACGACGGTGATGAATGGGAATTCGGCTGATGGTGCTGGCCTATTGTGTTAAATGGCTTTTCCGTACAATAACATTGTTGCTAGTGTTGCTGGTAGCATCACAAATCACCTTGCAGGCCATTTAAACTCATTTCCACCAAGGACGTCGCTCAGGGGGTTCAAAAACTGATTAATAAATTTTACTCCATTCCGTTCATTCTTACACAAGAATACAAACGCATATATAATATAACCTAAATTATTTATAACTTTCTGCATTCTTTATCACTCTTTAAAACATTGTCTAAAACATTTTTAAGCCATTTTAGTTAAATTTGTAAGCAGGAGCATTTTTTGTCACTTATCTCATACAACTCATAGACAAGGTCATTCGAAATACCTCATTTGTCTGTGTTATCAAATCATACACAGGATCAAATCTTATATCCAACCATGGAATTGTGAAATATATGTATTTACAAGAACCAACTTGTAAGGTGTCAAAATTCCGGTACGTTACATCTTGTCCATCTTTCCGTGCTACTACTTTCTCATACTTAAGTGTCGTGTGGTCTGTTTATTCCTTAAGCCGGAATAGTCGAGCCATTCCGATGGTGAGGATTGAGGGTTAAGTCTGTCGGGGATCGTAAACCACAAATAATTAATAATTATTTTAATAACAAAGCATTTTGAAACATATAAGTAAACATCTATTAAATCTATTAAATCGACACCTCACATGAATGTATTGTATTTTTTAATAACGTTAGGTTGGGTGATTTCAACTTTTGTTTTAGCTGCAGCTGAATACCTTCGTACTTTTTGAATGGGTACTATTCCAAATTTATTTGACAGCAAATTCACAATATTATCATTCCACTGTAGGGCTATTATTTTTTATTTTCAGTTAGGAGGCTCTCGTATGCTCCTCTCTCTCTTTCTTTCATTTCATTTTTTGCTGTGAGTGGGCAGTTTTCCATTCTATCCCGTCTAACAATACCTGTTGCTCCAAAATTCACCTCTTAACTTTTCCATTAAATTTACGCTGTTGAAATAGTTGTCAAAAAATAAAGAAAATTGTAGATCTTTAAAATTTTCTGACAAAAAAATTGAAAATGTAAGTACAATACAGATAACCGATCATAAAGCAACCGTTATATGCATGCCGCTCGATCTAAAGCAAAATTTAAATAATGTAACTAAAGAATATCAAGTTATAAACTACAAAAAATTAAATAATGATCTAAAAAACTATCACTGGAAAGAATATAATGATTTGAAAAATGTGAACGCCAAATGTAACTTATTGTGTAAAATTCTTAGTGAACTTATAAAGAAGAACAGCTATATTAGAAAATGCAAAAAACGCGAATTAAAGCGTCAATCTTGGATAACAGCTGGATTGGTGAAATCTATAAATACTAAAAACTTACTCTATCACAAATACGTCAAAGATCCAGATAATATAGATAAAAAAACTAACTATCTTAGTTACAGAAATCAGCTCAATAAATTATTAAAAAGCGCCAAAAGAGATTATTTCAGAAATCAGATTTTGAAAAACAAAAATGTATCTAAAAATTTATGGAATATAATAAAACATTTGAAAACTACAAAAGAAGAAAGAAATATTCCAGAAATAATTACAGAAAATGAAACTAGTATTAAAGACAATACAACTATCTCAAATACTTTTGTTCGTTACTTTACAGAAATTGGAGAAACATATGCTAAAAAAATAATACCACCTCAATCATATACTCCTACATATAAATATTCAAGCCATTCAATATATTTGACACCGGTCTCTGAAAGTGAAATAGAAAGCATTGTAAACAACTTAAAGAATAAGAAGTCTCCGGGAATTGACAAAATCACCTCTCAAACAATAATAAATATAAATGGACAAATCAAAAAACCATTAGTTGAATTAATAAATCTAATATTTGAAACAGGGGAGTGTCCGGATAAGTTTAAACAAACTATTATAACTCCTATCTTTAAAAAGGGTGATAAGCGTAGTTTATCTAACTATAGACCTATTTCACTAATCACAACATTAGCAAAAATATTTGAAAAGTCACTTAAAACCCGACTAACTACTTTTTTCAACAAACATAACATTATATCATCTTCACAATTTGGGTTTCGTGAAGGTATTTCTACAAGTGATGCAATTACAGAACTTGTTAATCACATATATGATAGAGTTGACAAAAATAAACCTACTGCCTGTGTATTTCTAGACTTAGCGAAAGCATTTGATACGGTCAGCCATCCGCAATTGCTAGAAGCATTGGAAGCGTGCGGAGTACGCGGAATTTCACATAAGTTAATTCAAAGTTATTTATACAAAAGACAACAAATTGTGAAGGTAAATAACACTTACAGTGATCAGCTTATTCTACAATGTGGTGTACCCCAAGGAACAGTTTTAGGTCCACTATTATTTAACGTACATGTAAATGACTTATATAACGTAAACACCGAAGGAAAAATAATCAGTTTCGCCGATGACACTGCTATTATGTATGGTGCAGACACTTGGAAAGATTTAAAAAATAAAATTGAAGTTGATATGTTTAAGATAGTTCAATGGTTCAACTATAAAGGATTGACAATTAACTTTGAAACAACATTTGTTATTCCATTTTGTAGTAACAAAGTATCACTACCTTCATTTAATCATATAAACATTAACTGCATGGAACGTAACATAACGATAAAAACAACCTCTAATATAAAATATCTGGGCATAACTATAGACTCACATCTAAGATGGGATAAGCATATGAATGAACTAGCAAAATGCTTGAGAGCTTTAGTTCCAAAATTCAAATATATAAAATCAATAATTGACGTAAAATATTTAAAAATATTATATCACTCTCTTGTTGAGTCTAGAATTAGATACGGAATACTTGGCTGGGTGGTGTTTTAAAAACATACTTAAAAAAAGTTGATATTTTACAAAAGAGAATACTAAAAATAATATTATATAAACAACGTACTTACTCAAGTCATCTTCTATTTATTGAAGCCAAAGTAATGGACACAAGACAACTATATATGTATTCCATGTTAGTTTACATATATAATAGAAAACATATACTTCATAAACTATGCCACCCGTATGAAACCCGCAATAAAACAAATAAACATGTAAAAACTGGAATTAGCAAAAAAAGATTAGGTCAAAGATATCTCCTTTATCAAGCTCCAAGAATATTTAATGCCTTACCTGATAAATATAAAATATACCTAATTACTCTCAACTCACTAATAATGATAAAATCAATATTTAAAAAATATATTCTTAATTTGGATCGCAGCTATATACAAAATTTAATGGATTAAGCAAATAATAATTCAGTCATAGTAATAGTAACTAAACTGTTTAGTAATAGTTTTTGATTATTGAAAGTTATAAAATCAAAATAAGTATAATTTTCATCATCAAAACATAAAAATGCGTTATACAAACTGAAATACAGAATTATTGTATAATTAGATTTATTTAATTATTTATATGTAATTATTGGATTGTTAATGTATCAAATACACAATGCACACACGACGCCCGTGCTCGACCATTTTTGGTTTTAACGGGTAGTACCAGATGTTTATTTTTTGATGTGTAAATAACATACTTAAATTATTGTTCTTTTTAACAATGTATATGAAAAATTAATAAACATTATTATTATTATTAATAGACTCTCTTACGCCATATTTGTTATTATCATCAGTTTCTGCCCGTTCTTTCTTTTTTACCTTGATAAATATCCAAATTCACGCAATATCCGCTAGTTGTAGGGAATCATAGATTTGTCAATGGAGAAATTGGGTGCTATAGGAGCATATCTGACAAAATTGTCATTAACCATAACCGTCAAAGGTGTTAGTTTCCCCATTTTGTCGTTTTTAGGTAGATTGTTATTGTCCTCTACTCTACATGAATGTACCTGAAAATTTGTTCAAAACGATTTTGACGCATACAGTTTGCAACGAGATTATTATACGTATCTTCCATCGTTTCCCAAAACATTCTTCTTCGTGAGACAGGTACATATCCACTCAAGTAAAGAATGCCTAGAAATGTGTATATTTCATTTGTCCCAAGTTTCAGGATAGCATTATTTTGCATGTGCATACATCACTGTATGTTTAACGATATGTTCGACAATGGATGGCGATAAGAAGAGTTAAAAAAACTCACTCAACTGGATCACTTTCTGACGATAATGATACGAAAGGTAAATAAGTTGTAGCAAAATCTGATTTTTCAGTTTTATCTTTTACTTCGAAGTCACTCATGGTTTTGCTCCAATTTCTCTTTCTTTAATTTTTTTGACCCCCTTTTTCTTTTTTTTTTTTCCTTTATCATCAGTTTTCGCTTCTTCTATAATCTCTTCCCCTTCAGATTCATTTTAAATAGGCTCTGCAATATCTACTTCAGCTATTGCGTGCAACTGACGTCGACTTAGCCTATCTGGATCATAACAATCTTCATCCTCAGAGTCCTCATCAGTATCGACACTATCATTATCGGGTGGTGAGATGTATATATTGGATGGTAAAATATCATATTTATCCAATCGCTCAATTTTATCCAATAATTCTGCTGTAGTAAAAGGTTTCTTCCTAAAAAATAATTTTCGTAAATGATGTGGCATGTGTGCATATTCAGCTTTAAAAAATGAACAAAAGTTACTCTCACAAATGTTTAGTCTATACTAATCAATAAAGACATTTCAACTCGCCGTGAAGGACCTTTAAGTGCCATGGGTCGTTATCGACCCTCTGGGCATAAATGGGTTAATAAACTGTCAAATTAAATAAAAATATTCAACCAGATATTTCATTTAAATGCTGGTTTAGCGATTATCAAGGGAAAAAGGTCCTTATATCGTATATATGTAGACTTAAGTTTGGCCATTATCTTATATACTAAAACGCTAAGCCCTTTTCTTGTCCACCACTTTACTCAAAAACCATATTAGATAATTAAAATATTTTTTCGGAATATTATTAGTATTACGTATGAGATTGTCAAGATATACTTTTGGTACAAAAATTCACTTCCGGTTATGAGATGACCGCAAGTTAAAATTTACTTTAAGTTTTAGACCCCACAATGTATACATGGATCGAAAGGTCTCGTCGAGACGAATCTAAATATGTACTTCCGGTTGCGATCCGACACCGGAAGTGACCCGAAACGGGCATAAAACGTCAAGATAGAGCAAATCTGACACCGGATTCGTGATCAGCATGCAAAATTAACTGCTAAATGATATCCATGTCGACATTTGATGAACTAAAAATTGCATTCCGGTTTTGAGGTCGACTTCCGGTTTCGTTTTTATTAGTCAAATCAATAGAGAATTCAACGTAGAGTTCAAAAATGTAAGTTCACGAAATTATCATTTATAGTTTTTGAGTTATTGATAAAAATATTTTTACTTCCGGTCATTGTATATATTGTATATTTTTCTCGCAAAATAAAAATTTTGCGAGAAAATTTTTAAATCAAATGTTTCTCAAACAATGTCACATCTTTAATGTAAAACTAAAATTGTGAAATTATGTATAAGATACGTTTGGTTATTCTATTTTTTGAGCCTTTTTTCCCATGGTTTGATCTTGTTTTGTTATTTGCTCTGAAAGACCCATTTTTGAGTTTATATATTAACATTTTCTGTCCATTATTTGCAGTGACTAGTTTTTACACTTAAATTTTTTCCGCGAAGTTTTTTCCTCGTTTCCTATCTTTTTCTTAGTCTACCACTCTTCTTATATTATGTATCTCTGTTTCTATCAATATTGTAGGTATAATCGAGGTAATCTGTATTATTGAATGCTTTAAATGTGACGACATTTGATCCCAATTTATCTTATCTCTATTAAAACCGACCGGATGGCTGTGCGAAGTCTTTTAGTTGGGAAGAAGTTCGTTAGTAGAGTATTGTTTGCTGAAGCTTAATTATTTTGAATATTGATGTGACCTCCGTAGAACAATGTGCTTGAAAATATTGCGTACGATAACAACACTGAAGAACAACCAGCCGCTGCACTATATCTTAAAGCAGAACTATCAAGCCCTACAAATATGAGGTTCTACTATATTTCCCATTTCATGTTCAACTCTTTTTGTGTTCTAACAATCTTAATATTCTTACTTTGGCTACTTCCGTGTGTTAAATAATATCATTGTCTCACAATTGGTTGTTCTTCTATATTCTCCTTTAATGCCTTCAATTTTTTTTAAATGAACAAACACTTAAACTTAAAATTACCCCCTTTTCGAGACGCCATTGTAACGATTTGGCTCTCGCTCACACCCTCCGAATTAATGAACTTTACGTGTATCTATCGAATGCACCAGAGCAGATCACGTCACGATTTTCCTTTTTTCTTCATTCTATTCTTTTATGATCGAGCATCAGGAAGAGGAAGTTATAATTGTTCGTTATATGATCACGAAACATAAGTTACGTCGTTAGACCGTGGAAAAATTAATAATTTATTAGACCGGTGATTACAAATCTAAGGAAATGTATCTAAAAGGTAATTTTCACGATTTTTTCTATATTTAGAAATTGTGTTATTATGTTCTTTCTGATATTCTTTCTATCTCTTTCCTCGTTCTAAGGATTAGGTATTTGTTGATAGTTACAGCTTGTTGCTTCTTTCAGGAGGCGTCCTACACTTCTTCTTTTCGGTTTGCAATTTAGTGATTTTTTAGACAATTTTTATCCATTTGAAAGCACACTGAACTGTTGGCTTAAGCGAATTGTGGATTTGTATCTGTCCCAGAACTAGGCTCCATTGTTTCCTATTCTTCGCCTTGGTGTTCCAGTTTCGTACTTTTAAGTTTTAGATGAGGGATGCTTCCTCTCACTCAATCTCTCTATGTGGCCTAGCTATCGCACTCTACTTACTTTGACGGCGGTAGTTCTCACAATTATAGTGTCTGCGTCATATTCCATTCTCCTTCACCCCTTTGTATGTATATTTAGGAATTTTAACATACATGTTTCTCTAAAAACTAAAATAAAAGTTATTGACCCTACACAGAACAACTACTTATCTTAACAAATGTTAAGATTGCGCAGAGTGAGTCGACGGCTTGTCGTGATGGGAGATCCAGGAGTTTGCGGCTTGATTTCAGGGAAATAAATTTTGAAAGTCCAAGTTTTGTCTTAAACTATGACCGTTGACAAGAAGTCGACACATTCTTTTCAGCATTCCTGAGTGTCAAAAAAAATGCCTACGATGCTCCTTGCAAAATTTGTCTTCTTTAATAATTTTCACATCTTTAGGAATGGTCCTACCTTTTTACCATCACCTCTTTTCTTCTTAATATGTTATTACTACTCCAAATCTCTGTCACGGGATATGAAATCATATCCGTAAACCATGTACACAGTTTTATAGCTTTTTGATGCAGACTTGTCGAGTTTTAACAAAAACTTTTGATTCACCCTTTGCTCAATTTGTATTTAAACATTTTTTGGGCACGAGCAATTTTTCACCTCCGTTATTTGACGATTACCACGAGACTATTTGTTGCAGCTGCTTGAAGTTTTTACGCGAAATCAAGGGATTTCGTGCCTACTCAGAAAACTATTGCTAATAAATTGTCTGATGCGAAGGCACGCCTATGTCTCTCTATTTTTTTTTTGAATGGCAAATAAAGTATATAAATAATAATTGCAAAATGTACTATATTTTCTTGTGGATTTTATAAAAACAACATTGTAACGTTTTTACGTAAGCCTCGTACATATTACTCCACGGTTTTTTCATTGGATTAATTAAGACTCATACTGCAATAGGACATGCATCGTATACCACGCCAAATAAAAAGTTTGCAAGCTTCCAACTCTCAAGAGGTTGCTGCAGCGTAGAGATGGGTGCAGTAGAATGGCGCTGAATCAGGGAATAACAGAACTTAATTAGTGATTACCAGAACCGAAATATATTTGTTGATTATTCTTTTTCTATTTATGTTGATTTGGCATAATTATTTTATTACAGTTGAGTCCATGGTTCTTTACCTTTAGGCCGTCATTTAAAGCATACGAAATGAGTCGGATATTTACTTCACGCAACAGCAAGTGACAGAAAGTGACTACTGCTCCGATCACGGATTATATTATAAAATTTGAGGTTGTCAAATAAATAGAATGTAAAATATTAGTTTTGCTTTAAAATTGTGGTGCAGAATTACAGTTACATTGGAAGTAGCTTAATAAATTCTTTTAATGTCATTAGTGATTAATAAATTTCTCTTATTTCATTTTCATCACTTTCAGAATCTGAACTGTTATCTCCAATGTTAATTATTGCAGGTTCGATATTAATATTACACATATTTTCTTCTCTAATAAACCACTGTTCAATTAACTTATTAGTATGTTCTACACACTTTTCCAAGGCGACATTGTTACACTTTTGAATTGCTTCCTTCCACATACTCAAAACATGTTCATCTCTATATCCATCTCTGCCAGTACATATGTATTATAGTAAGTCTTGCATTCTGCCCATAATCATCATCATCATCATCCAGCCTCAAGAGTCCACTGCTGAACATAGGCCTCTTCCTCATGTTTCCAACCCCGTCTATCTTGCGCCGCTCTCATCCAGTTTTTATCGAGTCTTCTTAAATCGTCAGTCCATCTTGTAGGTGGTCGACCGACGCTTCTCTTGTCTTCCCTTGGCCTCCATTCCAATAACCTCTTTGTCCATCGCCCATCTGTCATTCTGGCTATGTGTCCTGCCCATCTCCATTTTAGTCTGGCTATCTTCTCGATGATGTCAGTCACTCCGGTTCTTCTCCTGATGTCTTCGTTGGTTATTCTGTCTCGCAGAGTTATTCCTAACATGGACCGCTCCATTCTTCTCTGCGTGACTCTCAGTTTGGTAGCTGCTGCTTTTGTTAAGGTAAGTGTTTCTGCTCCGTACGTCAAGACTGGAAGGACGCACTGATCAAATACCTTTCTCTTTAGGCATGTGGGCAGCTCACTTTTAAAAGTTTCTCTCAGTTTTCCAAATGCTGCCCACCCAAGGCCGATTTTTCTCTTCAGTTCATGAGTCTGGTTATCCCTGCCAATCATAATTTCATGTCCCAGGTATTTATATCTATCTACGAGTTCTATTTCTTTTCCACCAATACTGATGTTCTGGTTGGGTACCAAATTGGTCATGATTTTTGTTTTCGAGATATTTATATTTAAACCTACACTTTCTGTAAGTAGCCACAACGAGTTCCTGTACCATCTCTCTTGCCCTACCTAGATCTTCAGCTATTATAAGTATATCATCGGCGAAACGTAAGTTGTTTTGATATTCTCCATCTATTTTTATTCCCTTTGTCATCCAATCCAAATTCTTAAAAGCATGTTCTAGCACCGTATTAAAAAGTTTAGGTGACATTGGGTCTCCTTGTCTAACCCCCCGTTCTATTTTTATGCGATTACTGTTAGTATGTATTATGCGATTAGGTTTCTGCCCATACTAATTGGTAGCATTAAACTGAATGATACAGTGGTAATCTAAGTATATATTTTGTTGTCGATTCATCTTAGCCAATTGTAACAATTCTGGTTTTAACTGATGTTCATCAAAATTAATATTGTATTTTTCTTCAACTAATCTATAAACTCTGATTTTAACTATTTAGCGGAAGGTTGTTTATTCATCAATTCACTATGGTAGGGTGCGTTGTCCATAGCAATCAAAGATGGGTGTTCTAAATTAGGAAGTTATTGTGTACTTATACATTTAGTTCTCCATGGTAATCTTCAGTAAAGGCCAAAATAACAAATTGGCGTCTAAAATAAAACTTTTTGCTGAACGGGCATGAACCACAATAAATCTTTTACCATCATAACCACCTGGTTTACGTACACTTCTGCTGTTGTCATCCTGCCACGACATCATTTTACTTCCCCAATAAAAATCCACGTTTCGTCTAAAAATACAACTTCCCGTGGATATGTACTATTTCTTTTTTCCTTGACATAACTGTAAAATGTTGATGTTTTTTCTTCGTTCTAATTTACGTTAATTGTAAAGAGTTACTGTTACTGTTAATAATTTTATAGAAGAAGTCACATTACGACGTATAAGATTTATTTTGTCCTCCTTTATTAAATCCTCTCCTTCTGTGATATTATACTCTCAGATAAAATGCTCTAGAGTTCCTTGGGGCTAGCAGTATGTCTATGTATAATGTATAGAAAATTTTTCCTCCATTTGAGAAAATTTGCAATATGCCACGTGTACACTCTTGGTTACTTTCTTACTACTGTTGTAACCTGTAAGTATTCCTGTTAAAGTTTGCGGTTCTTTTTTTTTTTAGCTAATACAATCTATTAATCCTCGATAGTTACAGTTTCTATAAATATATTTTGTCATTATACTTGTAAATCTTTGAATTACTAATTACTAAAAAAAAGTTATTACCAATTTCGCAAAAGTACTGCGGTTCTTTAAAAGGTGTTTTTGTTGCTTATTTGATTAGTTCGTCGGCAATTTTGTGTCCTTACACTCCCACATTCACCATTATATCGTGAGATGCACTTCCTAGTAATTTCCATCTACGATTCTGCAGCTAGTTTCCTGGAATGATCTATGGAACCGAATCCCTAAATTAACTCGGAAGTTCCCAACTCTACAATGCACTCCGCAGTTTCAAGTACGTCCCTTTCTAGATTCTAATAATATGGCGCTGCGGGTGAATAAATATTATATTCGCCAAGGCGCCGTAATTGAAACAATCTAAAATTAGATTTAGAGTGGGTATACAAGGGTGGTTTATCTAATGGGCCGTTGTGGTTGAGACAAAGGATTGCAACATCGGTAAACTAATTACATCTTATAGAAGCGCCTTGGCTGGTTGTTAAGATAGCGGGGTTTATCGTAATATCGAAAGTTTCTAAACTTTAAGAGGGATTTGGACTTTACGTTAATACTAAGCTTGTTATTTGGAGCAGTGATAACTATCTCAAATATACTGTAAGGTGATGATTTAGCTAGATATATATATATATATATATATATATATATATATATATATATATATATATATATATATATATATATATATATATATATATAAGGTTACGCTTGAAATTTCCGCGGGAGTTATGTGGTTTTCCGGGTTTGACTCCGCGTTTCATAATTTTGGTTTTGAGCAAAAACCATTATTTTTGGCGACGTTTCGGTAAGGTCGCACTTACTAAGTCAGGTAGTAACGCTTCTTGCTGATGCTTGAAGTCTTTTTTTTAAGACTTGAAGATTTTTAATAAGAAATTCAAAACATTTTAGTATAAACACAACCATTGGACTATATCACGCTTTAATCAGACCAAATTTGGAATATGCATCAGTGGTATGGGAGCCAAAGTTAATATTAATCATATATAAAAGGTACAAAAAATATTTCTAAGGTATTTATACCTTAAGAAATAAAATGTGTACATTATGCCATCAAAACTGTTGCTTCAAACATTTGGCCTGCAGTCATTAGAGCAAAGAAGAAATATGGATTGTGTTTTGGGTATTTATATTATTAACAATGTTAAATATCAAACATGTGGTTTGATCAACTTTATTAGATCTCATGTGCCAAAGATCAATCTAAGAATGAACAATAGTGACCTATTTTCTTGTAGTCCATATAATGCTTGTTCTACTATAGTTTATTTTTATGAACGAAAGAGTAATTAGCATAATTTTAACTGGTAGCTCCGACCACTCCATGGGCGTGCTCAAGATTAATTGAAAAATTACTTTGAATAATTGTAAAAAATAAATGAATTATTTCAGTGTTATAAAGTGTTATGTGTATGTAAACAAAAGTGACATCTTTTATCACACACTATATTAGAACTGACTGGCCTACATTAAAAAGGGTTTTAAAAAATTCACATTTTTTTTTAATTTTTAAAAATTACAAAAGAGAAAAAGAGTTTTTAAAACCGTCTAAGGTATGTTAAATAGATGAATAAAACTATTAATATAAAACTTACAGCTACTTGTTACAAATCCAAATCAGATTCAGAAGATGAACTTTCAGAACCAATATTTATAATAACTGGCTCGATCATTTTATCAGTAATATTGTCCAGCTTCCACATTTTTTCCTCTTCTTTAATAGTGTGATTTACTGCCTTTTCCCAGTTTTCAGGTTTTACATTATTTACGGCCTCCAAAAACAACTGTTTAACATCATGAATTTTAAAAGTGGTATTTTTTCTTGAAACTTCACTCTTTATCTGTGCCCATACCAGTTCAATCGGGTTTAATTCACAATAATATGGTGGGGATCTAAGTACTGTCATTCCACGATTTTTGGCAATTTCATCAATTTCGTATTTTTTAAATTTTATCTTTATGAAGGGCACACAACGAATAAAGTTCCTTTCTTATAGATCCGGGATGGTACGTAATATTTTTTGAACTCAGCCAATTCTGCAAGTCTTTTTTTAACCACTTAGTTGTGGGTAGTCCTTCTATAAGTCTGGAGTGATAACTTGCATTATCCATTACTATTACACAGTTCTTAGGAAGAAGATCTATCATTTGTTCGAACCATTCTTGAAAGACATCAGCGTTCATGTCTTCATGGTAGTCACCGGTACGAGTTGATTTAAAAGTTAATAAACCACCTTCAACAAAACCGTCTGAACTGCCAATGTGTACTATTATCAGCCTGCGTCCCTTTCCCGATGGTGGGTTTAAACCAGTAGATGATAAGTTATTTACAAAAGCGTGCCTTTGACTTGTAACAGTTTCATCCTGCCAAAATTTATTTGGTGTATGACCCTCGTTGATCCATGTTTCATCAAGATAAAATATTTTTCTTTTTTGGTTTCTCATTTCCTTTATGGTTCTTAGAAAAGTCTTCTCCATATGACAATATCGCTTCTTTCTAATAAAATAGACTTTCTGGGATTCTTTTTCCAGCGGAAGCCTATTTCTTTTAAAAGTTTCCATAACGTACTTCGACTCATTTCTGGGCAATCCTTATCATCTCGAACTGAGATAAGAACTTTATCCAATGTTGGAAATTCTTGTCTAAAGAAGAATTCATGCACTTTCCGTCGAAGTCCTTCTTTAAAATGATATTCTATTTGAAATTTTGGTTTCCCTGGAGCATTACGTGGCATTTGAAAACTACCACATTTCTCTTCTTTAATAACTCTGTAAATCGTAGATTTCCCAACACCAAGTGTACTGCTAACTAACTCAACGGTCTCATCAACACTTTCACATAAACGTTTGTCTGTAAATGATTTAAAACAATTAAATATTAATGTTTTTTCATTAACTGTTAGAGGACCAATTTTTCGGCGTTTACACGGCACTTCCAAATTTTCCATAACACTAGTATACACAATAAACTGCACCTTGCAACTGAAGTACCTACTTTTAGTGAACTGTTAAGAATTTTGAATACGCCACTTGGACCTTCCTACAAAATGGAAAAACCCACTATCATATTTTCTGTGGAATAAGTTTAGAAGGTAATTATCTAGTCAATTACTGTCGTAGATTCCTGGAATTAAAGAATTAAATGTTTGATTGTTGAAACCCTTACTTCGTGGAATGCACTCATTTCAGATAAAATAAAACGTTTTATTTTATCTACAGAATTAAACTTTATTTTGCAAATAGGTAGGTACTTATTAAACTTTTATTGGTTATATATAACCAATAAAATAAACATCTTACATTTCTTGCAAATTCATTAGTACCTGTTAACCTCCATCACTTCGACACTGGCAACCTTATTTAGGGATTAGTAACTCTCACAACTATTGTATTCTATTCTGCTCCAACCTTTATACCTGGTGGTCATACTCAATTTAAAATTGTTTTCCTATATACTTCTGTAAACTTGTTGATAAATATCTGTTTTTCATTGAGTCACCCGTATCAACAGTTTAGGGATTTGCATACATAATTTATTGTTTTATTACTCTCTCATACATAAAAATACACAATAATGATATGCAATGTCAGTATATAATATGTTAAAAATTTCTGATATAGACCTCTTTAACTGTAGTGTTAGGGATATTAAGAAATGTTATGGATAGATAATAATAGACGGACTCAAAAAATTTTAAAATGTTATTAACCATTTTTTTAATGTGTTTATTTTTTTTGTATTTATGTATATATTGGTATACTAAGTAATGAGCACTCTTACATATAACTACTACGTAGGTGGTGTTTGTAAGTTTTAATAATAAATAAATAACCAATTTGTTTTGCCAGTACAAATTAAAAATCTGCAAATAAACTCAAGAGTTACACAACAAGTTATGGAACATGCAATGCTGGGCGTGACCCTTCGAGACCACATAACAAACCAAAAGTCAGCCAGAGATCAGACGTTCAAGAGAACACAAAATGGACGGAATAAGAATAAACAAGAAGTGGAGGCTCAGAAACTAAAAAAGAAGCCCAATGTAGCGAACGTGTAGTTAGAAGAGCGTGAGGGAGGTATATGTCCAGCAGTGGATAAGGTTGGCTAAATGATGATGATGAAATTCTTTTTTTTAAGGTTGTGAAAATTTTATCGAGATCGGATGATTATTAAGAAGGATATTATTGAAATAGGTTTTCATAATATTTTAGCTCCTTAAGTAACTGATGGTCTGATCCACAAACTGTTTCCTGGTTATAAGTTAGTCAACATTCATGTTGATTTATTCTGATATTTAGTCGATGTTTAAACCAAATAAAAGGTTTTGGAAACCCATATATTGTTTCTTTTAAGTCCTGAAATTGAAATTTCAACTTATTGCATACAAAAACCTTGAAACTAAAAGTGGTGTCTCCAATTATTGCATTTATATTTTTATACAGTTACTTAATACAAGAATAAAAAAGTGCCACGTGTGCAGAACAACCATTTCGGATCATGAGGTTTCGTTTCCTCTCCCTGATTTTATTGTCTCTCGAAAACAGCCCTAGAGAATTCTTTCACTTACTTTTAAATTAAATTGGACACCGGACCCAGATCGATTGTTCGAGTTCCTAGTGATTCTCCTCCGGTTTTACAAACGAGAGGAGGCACGAGGAGTCAATTTGATTTAGTGCAGTTCTATCTGGAAAATGAGGAGTGACATACGTTTCTAAGTAATTGAAAACTGCGTGAAAACATATGTGAAGAGAAAGGGAGAGGGCGTCTACGATCTCTATCAGATTACACCACTCTTTGTCCGTAAAATTCACGCCACAGCCCCTTTGTATTTCTAAAACAACAAGAAGATGGGACTACAATCAACTGAAACATGCGACTTTTGTGTTTTCTTATAAAATGCTTTAAAAATGAACTAATGTAAACCTGTTACATTTTTGATTGCATAAAAGATGAAAAAACTTTGTTTTTGGTTTGTTAAGAACAAAATTCTTTGCAAATTACAAATTTTTTGAAAATTAAACCAGCTATTTAGTTTTTTTTAACTGGAACATAAAATCATTTAACCTTTATAAACCCATGACCAAAAACTTTACCTAGTGGGGTGCAAATGTACCCCAACAGTTTTAGCTTATTTTTTATTATAATTAGGAAATATCAAAAAAGAATACATGCTGACTTTAACCAATAGGATCTATTTTTATATGCTGTAAACATTGATAAACGGTTAGACATATTTGAACAAATAATATGAAATGGTTCTAAAACAAAAAAAAAATAATTACGACCAATGCTAGGATGCTGTGAGTTTTAAATAATAATTTAATTATCACACAACTATTATAAATGAAAAAAATTAAAAAAGGGAGGAACTTGGACAGTCCATAATAGAGTAGCTATCGAACTAAGTAGATCGCTGTAGAAGAGTTTGCTGTAGAACTCTAAGGACCTCGTCGTCTATTTTATATATAAATAAATAAAAATAGCACCTAATACAAAGAAAATAATTAGAAATAAATTATCAAAACAGTAAAAAGAAACTATATATGACAGATCAATATTAGTATTAGATTTAGGATAAGATTATATACGAAACAATGACTAATGATTAAATGAGTAAAAATTCTAAGATTGGCGTATGGATTCAATGTCCACAGTCATATAAATACAAAACAAACAACAAACTTTCAGATCAACAGAAGGCCAACACCTTCAAAATACATTTACAAAACACCCCAATCACCCCCGATGACCCTAAATTTGACCACGACTACCGTGCAACGAATGAGAGGGATATAACAAGACGACTCGCCACCCCCTTCGATCTGAAGGAGCCACATGATCATCCTATCATGGCTCCTGTGGATCAACAAACTCTCGAAAATTTTTGCCAAATCGGCAAATCAAATTCACCGGGACCTGACAAAATTACCAGGAACTGCGTGAAACAACTCCCACCAAGCGTCACACTCTACCTGACGAACATATCAATGCCACTCTTAGACTACTTTCCATCTCCATGAAAGGTAGCCAATACAATTCTTCTTCTTCTTCTTTTGGCATCACAACCCTGGATGGGTCTTTGCCTGTCTGGCTATGTCCTTCCATTCAGATCTCTCTTGTGCCCTTCTTCTCCATTGTCTTATGTTCATTGTTTTCAGGTCGTCTTCCACGTCATCCAACCATCTCGTTCTGGGCCTCCCTTTTTTTCGCCTTCCTATGGGCTTCCATTGTAACATTTTCTTTGTTGTTTTTGCATCGTTGTGTCTCTGCACATGTCCCAGACATGACAGTCTTAGACTTTTCACAAATCTTACAATGTCATAACCTTCCTTTAACTCATTAACCTCGTCGTTTCTCCTGATTCTCCATGTGCCATCTTCCTCTTGTACCGGGCCATATACTTTCCTCAGTATTTTTCTCTCGAATGTCCTGAGTTGGGCTTCATCTTTTTTCGTCATTACCCAAGTTTCACAACCATAGGTTACTACTGGTCTAATCAGTGTTCTGCAGATAGTCATTTTGGTTCTTTTCATTGTCAGTTATTCTTTTGACTGTCATATACTTCGTTTTTGCTTCGTTTATTTTGAGACCTCTTTTTCTTGCTTCAGGATCAACTTGTTTGAACACTTCCATTAGTCGTGGCTTATTCCTACTAATGATGGCTACATCGTCTGCATATGCTGTAATTTGTACTGATTTGGTGTTTATATGGCCGGTTATATTGGTTTTTCTGATGACTGCCTCAAGAACTAGGTTGAATAGTATGGTTGATAGGGCATCTCCGTCTTACTCCCATGTTGATGTTAAACAGGGGAGTCAGTTCTCTATCTACTCTGACTGCGGCTTTTGAACCCTGCAACGTCATTTTTATGAGGCTGATGTATTTCTTAGGTATACCTAGATTACAAAGGTCTTCCAGCATTCTGTCTCTTTTCACACTATCAAAAGCTTGTTTAAAGTCTATATACATATTATATAGGTCTATGTCGTATTCATAAGCTTTTTCTTGTATCGTTCTTAGTATGAATATGTTATCTGTAGTGGCTCTATTTGGTCTGAATCCATTTTGATAATCACCAATTATATTTTCGGAGTATTCTAATAATCTATTGTAGATTATACCAGAAAGAATTTTGTATATTACATTTAGCAATGTAATTGGCCTATAATTCTGGCATTCCCTCTTATCTCCTTTTTTATATATTGGCTGTATGAGGCTAACTGTCCATTCCTCTGGCATTTGCTCCTTCGTCCAGATTAATGTTATTAGGTAATGGATTCTTTCCCAGAGTTCGGATCCTCCATGCTTTAATAATTCTGCAGAAATTCCGTCCGTTCCTGGTGCTTTATTGTTTTTTAGTTTATTTATTATCTGAACTACTTCTTCAGCCAATACAATTATGCTCCTAAAAAAAGGGCAAACCCCGGACCGATCTACACTCTTATAGGCCGATTGCCCTACTAAACGTTTTAGCTAAGGTCTTCGAGAGGATCCTTAAGGAGAGACTCGTTGACTTTACCACAGAACATCATTCCAACATTTCAATTCGGCTTTAGAGAAGGTCACTCCACCACAACGGTATTGACAGAGATCGTCACCCACCTCACACAAAGTCTAAACGACGGCAAACTCTCCCTAGGCATTTTTCTCGGCGTCCAAAAAGCCTTTGACCAAGTTTGGCATGCTGGACAAGTCAGGAAACTGTTAAGCATCGGCCTGCGCCTCCCTTTCGTTAGACTTATTAACCACTCATACGTCTTTCAACGTCAAATCACGGTAAAAGTGCAGGAGTAGCAGGAGTTCCACAAGGTTCAGTGTTGGTACCCATATTATATATTATATACAATAGCGACTTTCCAAACCCACGTTACACTAACACGCTCACTTTGCTCTACGCAGACGATACTGCTCTCGTAACAACAGCACGAGACGTAAATTCAGTACTTAGGTTTGCTCAAAATCACATTGACCTCAAACAAACGACGCGACCACCCCTCCGTCCTTATTCATCAACTGTCGCACATCCAGCCATCAATGAGAGACTCTCCTCTCTGAGCAGGATTTATACAATCAAAACCAGCCGTGGCCAAAACTTCAGACCCCAAAATATCTTGAAAACTATCTACTTATCAAAGGAACGCGTCACAAATGCCATGAGTTATGGTCATGGCGTCTTTAGTTCGACGATATGTCACTAGAAGATAGCAGTTAAAAGCTTCTCACATCGTCAAAAAAGAGTAGTCTGGAGCATTGGTTCGCGATGTACTGGTTCTTGTTTACATGAATTAATACACCTCGCTCCAATGCATTTTAACACCCGAATCTCATTTCAAAGGGTATACAAGTCTCTCAGGCTAGGTTAAATCAAATTGTTTGCTTGCACAAATGTCATAGAGCGCATAGCATGGCTGAAGTGGAACTAGGCGGGCCCATAGACTTAAAATATAAATAATAGATTGTGCTTTTCATCGGGCAAAATAAGGGGACCATTTTTCTTAAACTTTTTTCCTCTGTATCTGTTTTTTGTACAGATGTGGAAGAATTTGAGTGATTATACATAGTTAGATTGCGCTTGTGAGCCATATTCCATATCGTTTTTTTAATAAATTGTTTATATTCATTAATATTATACAAATGAAAAGAGAGGGTAAAATAAAATAACGAGCTCGAGAGAGATAGAGAAAATTAATTGAGAGATCTTGTTCAGTCATTTTATATAAGTCTATGAGCGAACCAGGTGGCTAGAATGAATGACGGGAAGTGGACCAGAAAATTACAGTGTGCACGAGCAAACAGGAAAAGTAAAGGTAGACCACCTATACTATACGATGGTGAGAGGACGTCAAAAGAATCTCTTGGAATTAGCTGCAAGAAGCTCAAGACCGATAGAACTGGAAGAAATTAGGAGAGGCCTATGTTCAACTTCGGACGCAGAAAGCTGGATGATAAGATGATGATGATACTTTTGTACTTTTTAGAACATTTTGTTAAGAACAGTTTTGCCTTTGATATACTTATAGTTAAGAGTCTATCAATCACATTTTCCAAAACTGTGTAAAAGTTTCTTTGTGTCAAAAAATTCAAGTATATTTCATTCCCTCTTAAAAAATGTCCAGAATAGTTTATCACAAAATGTCAGTCATTTTACTTTCATTGTCGATAAACACGTAGCAATGTTATGTACACCGAAAGATAAGATACAAACACCAGATAAGTCAAACACACCGAATAAACAAGCCGGGTTACTTCTTATCGCAGTCACCAGACCAACTCAACAGTTTACCACCACGCCCCCCACTTTCTCCACTCCTGACTACAACCATAACCACACAAACTGACGAGAAAGACGGTGACGCACCAGCAAACAAACAAAATACAAACAGTAAGTGGCAGGGAGAATTGCGATCAAAGTCGACCGTGGAATAAATACATCTATCTCAGCCAACTCTGACCGCACCAGCTGGGTAGCTATTAGGCCGATTCAGTTGTTTATTTTGTAAAATAAAAAGTCAGGAAAATATACTACAGATTTAATTTAAAATTTCCATATTGAGTTAATAAATTACGACCTTTCTATTCTGTATATATATATATATATATATATATATATATATATATATATATATATATATATATATATATATATATATATATATATATTAAGCTTTATTGTATTTATTTTTGGACATAGATCTCTTTTGTCTCAAGTGGGAAATCTGCTACCCTAATTCTGTTCTAAGTCGCATTAAAAATTTGTGAATTTCTGTAGTCTTTACAGTTTTTGAGGCAAACCAATCATCAGTAAACTTCCCTTACTGGTTAATGATGGTGAATAGATTAAACTTCCCTTACTGGTTAATGATGGTGA
Source organism: Diabrotica undecimpunctata (assembly GCF_040954645.1). Classification (NCBI taxonomy): domain Eukaryota; kingdom Metazoa; phylum Arthropoda; class Insecta; order Coleoptera; family Chrysomelidae; genus Diabrotica; species Diabrotica undecimpunctata. The sequence continues at coordinate 160,847,691 of NC_092806.1, read as the reverse complement.
ATAGATTTTGTATAGGTTACGTAGTCTTCTTCTAGTAATTAAGAGGTCTTCTCTAGCTTTTATTTGGATGACTTACTTTTTCCCCCTTGATGATATGATGGCTTTTTTTTCTACCTGAATTTCTCTTTTTGTGATATTTTTGTTGGTGTTATACAATGATTGTATATATTTCTTCCATCGTTGAATCGTCTCCGTATTCCATTATTGAGGATACTTTTCTTCTGAAGCACTGAAGCAGTCACTTTTTGTATTTCCTTTTATTTTTATATTCTCTTTTGTTGTATTCCTACAATTTTATATAAAAAAAAACGAATTTAACTCTCGGGGTGATATATGTGATAATATCTTTACCAATATTAATAAGTACCACAAAATCTGTGAATCTTACCCACACATCTGACCATAGAGTTATTTTCTTTCAGACAACTTATCCATCAGCAAATTGTGCAATCAAAATTTGTTATAATGTATAGACCAATAACAGACGATAACCTCTTCAATTTGAACCAGCTTTTGCTGAATCGCAACCTTAATTTTTGTATATAGTGATAATTTGGATATTAATTTAAAATTCAAAATGTTGATTGATGTGTTATTAAATTTTATAAATATCTCTTTGCCAGAAAAATCGAAATTGTTGAATAAAAATAGTACATATAAAGAAGTAAACTGGTTCAATGTAACTTTGAGAGAAATGCGTAGGGGACTCCAATTTATTATAGCATTAAATAAAAACGATTCCATTGCTATATCTAAAAGTACCATTATTGAATTTAGAAAATAGTACAGGATGGCCATCAGGCTTGCAAAAATTAATGCAGACGATATATTTATAAAAAATTCTGATGACAATTCCAAATTTAGGGCAAATAGTTTTAATAATCACTTCTGATCTACTGCTGAGAGAGTAATACATGAACTTGAGATTTCTCAGCTAATTCTTGATGCCTATTTGAAGTGTATATCACAGAAAAATATCCCGTGTTTTTAGTTGTCAGCCAGTGAACTGTGGTGATATTGACTTAGCTATTTTAGAAATTAAAAATAGTAATAGCAAACATCCTGATGGATGTAACACAAAAATTATTAAAACTATTGAAAATATAATTGTCCAACTCCTAACAACTTTTATAAAGTAATCAATATCTTGTAATACTTAGCCTAAAGTTTTCAAAACTGTAAAAGTAATACGCCTGTTTAAGAATACTATATTGATGTTTGCAACAATTATCGACCCATATCTTTGTTATTGATATATTTTCAATCGACCCGTATATTTTGTTTCTAATGAACTATTTGCATAAACCAATATGGGTTCCAGAAAATTAAACAAAAACTTACTGCTATTGATCATTTCAATAGCAATATTTTATCTGTCAAATCGTGATCAGTATGTTCACTTAAACCAGTGTGATTCATTTCTCTACCACAGTGGCAGCCGTAGCTGAGCGGCTATGTTACTGGCTTAACAAGCTGGAGGGCCCGGCTACGAAAGTAGTCGTTAAGTCATGTTAGGGGCGCTTGCGCGACCTGAAAACCCTAACACTAGACCTTAGCCAGAAGGTTACACGAACTTTACTTTTTTTCTCTATCACAATGTACAACCGAGGCTAAGTTGCTGACGGTACACTTAGATGCAGAAATAACCTGGGAACAACATCTAATTAATTTATAGAAAAAGCTTTCACCACAACTTTTCCTTTTAAGAATCTTGTACGAGTGACTTTCAGGCAAACTATTTTATTTTCACTGCTTATCATAGTAACTTTCGTTCTCATATAACTTATGCTGTTCACTCCTGGGGTCACTCTTGTCATATTGATAAAGTGTTTGGACGACAAATAAAGTATGTTCGTATTAAGGCGCGTACACATATGCGAGCAGAACTGTTCGCGAATCGTTTGTGAACGCTATATTCGTTAATTTGTACGACGGGACGAACCGCTTGCGAGCTGTTCGTTCGTTGCTTGTCAGGAACCATGGCCTGTCGGTTTTTGGGACGAACACAAAGAATGTTCGCAGTTAAATTTGGACGGTGGTCGAGACTATAAATTGTTTTTGCTGAGTGTGCGATGAGATCATTCGGTTAAACAAAATTGCTGAACGAGCGCGACTTATTCAAAAGTAACGAGAGAAATTAATAACATAATGTAAACAAAATACCGAAATATTTAAAATAACGAAGTATATTAATTCTCGGTTTGTTATTAGATACTTAGGGTATTGGATAGTCTGAACATAAACATATTTTCAACGAACTGTTCGCGAACAGCTCACAAGCTGTTCGCGAACAGTTCGGCTCGCATATGTGTACCCACCTTTATCTGTGGGATCGTTTATAGAGCAGACTGTAGAAACTCCTTTAGAGGTTTTAAAATTTTAACTTTACCTTTTTGTATGCAGTGTCTGTTGTACATTAAACAAAATATTTGCCAATACAATGCGCATGTAGATTTCACAATTATCCTACTAGAAAAAACAGTAATCTTGTGCAAGAATTTATCTTCAGGGATCCAGAAATGGATCAATGTAGTAGCTGTAGTTAAGTTTTTTAACATAATGCCAGCGACAATAGAAGCTCTTAACTTTAGGCAACTAAAGGTTAATTAACTAAAGATACTCAGGCAACTACATCCGATCGTGACAATAAACTCTGTGATTAATAATTTTCGTACAGAGTGTACAGATTGTAATTTCTTTGACAGCTTTTCCGTAATAATTTCGTCCAACTCCTGTCCTACAACAGAGTGGTGGCGAACGAAGTATAACAGCCGGCGTGGCATAGCAGGACACGGGGAAGTGCGGGCGCGTTGTCGATAGATGAGTCATCGGCGGTTGTGGGCCACTGCAGGACCGCCGGAGGAAGAGAAAAGTGCTCTGCCCTCGGTGGGTTGCACAAGTGGCACTGACCCCCTGGTACGAGGTGACGGGTTAGCGATTGTAAACAATCGAGTAGCTAACAAACCTTTGAGATGATTGATTATGAAATTGAAGTGAATAATAATAGTTAACGTATCTTTGTGATCGATGTCCAGTAGCGATATTTTGGTCCATTGTGTTGTGGAAAAATGTATCTGAGTAAAGCGTTGTTATGTAAATACAGGAAGACCTTACATTGGCGTCCTTAGTTGTATAATATTGTTCAGGAAGTTACAAGGTTCTTCTTCTTCTTCCTCTTTAGAAGCAATTCTGCTTGTTCATTGGCGGATTAATACCTCTATGGAAGGGTGTCACTCCATTTTTTGCGCGGTCGTCCGATACGGGTCTCCTCCATTCTGCTGATGTGGTTATTCCATTCTTTTTTTCCTATTTTGTGTCCATTCATGTATACAATGTACGTTACATTTTCTTCTAATGTTTTTACTTCTCTTTCGATCTCAGCGTATTTCCTGTAATTCTTCTCAGTACTCTCATCTCTGCCGTTTCCAGTAGCCTTTGCGTTGTGTATGTGTCGGTTCTTGTTTTTGAGGCATATGTCATTATTGGTCATATACTGGCTTTATAAATTCTTGACTTGATCTCAGTGTTAATGTGTCTGTTTCGCCATATAGTGTTATTAAGGCATCCTGCCAGTCTATTTGCTTTTTGTACTTGATCTCTCACTTCTTTGTCCAGGTCTCCATAGCTAGACAGTGTAATTCCCAGGTATTTTATTTCCATTACTTGTTCAATACTGATGCCATCAATGTTATTTTACATCTGGTTGGTTCTTTACTGACTACTGGTTTTAGTTTTCTGAGATGAGATTGTCATATTAAATTCTTTTGTTCTTATGTTAAATCTGTGTACCAGTCTTTGCAAACTATCTTCATCTTGGGCTATCAATATGACGTCGTCTGCGTAACAGAGTATTTTTATTTCTTTGTTTTCCATTCTGTATCCTCTTCCTTTGTTAATGCTTTTGATGATTTCATCCATGATCATGCTGAAGAGCATGGGGCTCAATGAGTCCCCTTATCTGCCTATTCCGCTGCCTATTTCTATAGGTTCTGTAAGTTGTCCACCTATTCTGACTTTCATTTTGTTGTTTTGGTAGATGTTTTCGATTTTCTGATTTTCTGATTCGTTTTAACGCAAACCTCAATTTTGAGACATCCTATACACATTAAACGCTGAAATTCTTAACAGCTTAACTTGTTTTCGTTTTAATAAAGAAAGTCATATTAACTTTCATAATTGTATTCAAGTCAAGTCTGGATTATGTACTTATGAAAGAAAAGCTTGTTGGTTGGCTTTCAAAAGGAGTTTAAGAAGTACTAGAGATTTAGAATTGTGTAATTAGTGTTCTAAAATGCAAGGATGTCACTCATATAGATTGATAAAAGCAATGACGTAACTTTATATAATTAACTAATGGTATTGCCAACTTTTCACATAAAGAGGTCAAAGATCATTTTTTAAATAAATACTATGTACAAACTAAACATTTCCTTAAGAACCATCCTGAAATTTACATTGTCAAAAGCGACAAAGGTAACGTAACTGTTGCAATGTATAAAGAAGATTACCTGCAAAAAATTGGAGAACTCTTAGATGATACTAAGTATTACACTACACTTAAAAGAAGTCCTGTTTATACGTTGCAACAACAATCAAGTTGTCTAGTATCTAAATTACACAGAAAGAAGTTTATTGATAATAAAAAAGCAAGAGCAATAGCAAAACTCCTCACTGACATCTTAACTAATACTTATAATTTAAACAACAATATTTACATTAACGATTCACTTGACTTCTTTCATCAATAATTCTCAATTACCACCAAACTATGTTTTAGTTAGTTTTGATGTAACATCTCTATTTACCAATTTACCTTTAGATTTAATCATAAGTAGTGTTGAAAAACATTGGAATGAGATTTCTCAACGTAGGTACTAATATTGACTTATTACATTTTAAAACACTTATCAACTTTGTTTTTGATTCTAATATTTTTATATTTAATGGTATCTTTTATACAAATTTTTAGTAGCCCTATGGGATCTAGTCTTTTACCTATTCTAAGTAGCTATGTCATGGATGATGTTATCAATGATTGTATCAACAATTATTGCACTTTTTTCATTTATTCTATTAAAAGGTATGTAGATGATTTAGTTTTGGCACTTCCTAAACACAAAATTCACGAAACAGTTACCATTTTCAACAATCATAATCAACATATACAGTTCACAGTTGAGGAAGAGGTGGAAGATTCTCTACCATTCCTTGAAATGCGAATTGTAAGAACTACAGATAATGTGTTGAAAACCAGATGGTTCAGAAAACCCATGTGTAGCAATAAATTTATAAGCTATTACTCACATCATCCAAACAAGATGTAAAAGGAACATTATAACAGGATTAAAAGAACGTGTTTTAAGGCTTTCTCATCCAGATTATTTACAGGAAGATCTTCAATTATTGAAAACTATTTTAATTGAGAACTTTTATTCTCCAGATATGCTACATAGGATGCTTTTTTATAATACTGTTAATATAAATAACATAACACCATTTTTTGCTAAATATCAGAACATTGTATCCAACAATCAGAACATCTATTATAATTCACTAGATTCTATTATCATTCACTTCTAAGACCAACTTAGAATGCATGAGGAGGAAACTAAAAGAAGAATGAAAAGTATCAAGTATTTGCAACCTGTAAAAAGCCAAAACGTCTACGATATTGTTTGAAAAAGAAAGTTATTCCGAGGACGTGACGATTACAAAACTTGGATTTGTTTGCTTTCAGAGATATGTAGAAAAATGTTAAGACATATGTGGAGAGATTCATAAATTCCATTTGAAAGTAGGATTGCATTAGGGGTCAGAAGTACCTGGGATCGATATTAGAGAGTAATGGGGAAATAGATTGAGATACGTGCAATAGAATTAGGGTGGAATCGAGTGGTGTTTTGTGTGACTGAAAGATTCCATCAAAACTGAATGTAAATTTCTAAAAATTTTTCAACAACAATAAACTGATTTTTTAATCCCAGACCATTGCACCAGGTAAATTCAGACCAAACTATTATAATACACTACTTTTCCTTTGTTTAATAAAATATTCCATGTATTCTACCCTGTCCTAATATTTAATTAAAATACCCCTTATACATTTCACCCTCTTTGCGTCTATCAATCAATTCAAAATTACGTCACCGCTACCAAGGGAAATTCTTCCAGAAATAATTTACTTACCTACTTCCCTTATTGAGGACGTCGCATAGTTACTTTCCCAAATCACTAGTCCCGAATTTAACAATCGAGAACATTAAGACGCACTTCCTGAGAAAATTCTCGGAGCTAACGTTTTATGTTACTTGACAAAAGGAATATTGTATTTCCTGATAATTACACACCTGCCGTTATTAGTATAAAGGTATATTCCTTTAAGCCGTACGCTAAAATAATGTTGTTCCGAAAGAAAGGTGCGCCCTAACAAAAGGCCAGTGCCCTTCGGTACTTACCGACAATTCGGAAGTAAACACACCTCTTTATGTTTGTAAAAAGGGGTTCTTTGTTTCATAACTACGGCGAAGTTGCTAAATGACACTCTTTGGCAGTATAAACGTTTTTTAAACCCAACTAAATTATTTTATACTGCTTTATTTGCATTTATAGTTATTATTGCAAGTAGTGCCTTGGTTAATATAGAATAATTTTTTTTATATTCAGTATAAGTACTTAAAAATAAAGACAAGAAATATACCAACAATGGCAAACACACCAGCAATAATGATAAAGAGTTTTTAGTGGCCAAATTCAGAATGATTTATATGAATGATAAACTTACGTTTAAAAAATGGTAAAAAAATGAATAGAACAGAGAAGCTTCGGCCCAGTTAGAAGTCTTCGATAAAACATTGATTACAAAATTGACATGATTCAGTTTACATGTCGAATAATTTACAAGATATTAAAGAACAATACTTAACTTAGCTAACCTACTCCGTTATATGGATGTGAAAGTTGGGTAACAATTCAAAAAGATAAGCTTTAGATACTTCACCATATTAAGTCACCTAGGACGTGACAAGGAAAGAGTACCCACATAGATAAGTTTCATCGCTAACAGTTCCAATACTTTTCTTTTTACGTACAAATTTTAATTATTTTCATTCAAAAACATAATTCTATTGCGTAAAAAATGCGTTGTTGAAGCTCTTTCATACTTCCTGGAGTATTACTTATCTGTATATACTGTGTTCTATCTACCATACATGTCTTGTGTCATGACGTGAACGTGGCATAACGTGTCAGATAATTGGTTACAAAACACATGGCCACAACTAAGGCAACCACACAAGAATGAAGATATCTTCAATGGCGATGAAACTGGTCCTCCTCCTAAGTGCCATCTCTGTTGAGGTTGGCGATCAATATGGCAAATTTCTCTCTGTCCTGGGCTTGATGAATTAATTCATTCTTTTTGTGTGGGTCCAATCTCTGATGTTTTGTAGCCAAGATTTTTTCTTTCGTCCTATGCCCCTTTTACCTTCAATCTTCATCATCATCATATAACGGGGGTCCTACGGCGATTGCCGCTTCCCGCATTTCAGCCTCCATCTTTTCCTATCTCTCCAATCTCCCTCTTCTAAGTCTCTAGATTGCATTGTTTTTGTAATTTCTCTTCTCCAGGAATTTGGTGGTCTTCCCCTTTTCCTTCTTTCTGGCGGAACATACATTAAGGCTTTCTTTGGCCACCGCCCCTCCTCCATTCTCATCACGTGACCATACCATTGTAATTGCCTTCCTTGTATTCTATCTGAAAGAGTATCTCTAATTCCTGTACGGTTTCGTATTTCCTCATTCCTGATTCTTTCCATTCTCGATACTCGACATGACCTTCTAAGATAATCCATTTCCACAACGTCTACTTTATCTCGTTCATTCTTTGTCATCGTCCAACATTCGGCACCATATGTGGTAATTGGTTCTACAATTGCTCTGTATACGCGAAGTTTGGTATGCATCTTTATTTTATTAGACCACAGTAATGAATTCAGTATTCGGATGCATTTTTTCCCTTGGGTTATTCGGTTTTGTACATCTATCTTAACTCTGCCATCTGCTGATATGATGCTTCCTAGATATTTATACTGGTTGCAGCCTTTTATGACTGCGTTTTCAAGCCTCAGATCTGTGGTATTTCCTCCAATTTTTAAATATTCTGTTTTGCTTATGTTTACAGTAAGCCCCCATTTGGCATATTCCTCAAATAATTTTCGATTCATATAATTTATATCTTCCTCATCGGTTGCAACCACCACCTGATCATCTGCAAACAACAATGTATACATAGTTTCTTGTCCCACTTCGATGCCCATAAATCTACATTTATTTCTCCAATTCCTCAATGCTTCTTGGACGTATATTTTAAAGAGTGTCGGTGACAAACAGCATCCTTGCTTTAGGCCTTTAGTGACTTTAAATTCATTTGAGGTTCTGGTTCCAATTTTTACACAACTAACTGCATTTTCGTACAATTTATATATCGCTCGGATATACGTCGAATCCAATCCGGACCTTTTGAGGACCTCAAACATTTTCTTTAACGGGACACTATCATATGCTTTCTCAAGGTCTATAAATACCAAATGGGTCTCTCTACTTCTTTCGACACGCTTTTCAATTATTTGTCGTAGGATAAATATATTATCAAGGCAGGATCTCCCGGTACGAAAGCCGCTTTGTTCTTCAATATCTTGTATCTGTCTTTCAACTCTCTTCTTTAATATTCTGCCGTACAACCGGCCCACAGAGCTCGTCACACTAATACCTCTATAATTGGAACAGTCTCTTTTATTCCCTCTCTTATATATGGAGCTTATATAAGATTTATTCCAATCTTTAGGAATTTCCTGGTCTCCACACATACCTTCAATCTTGCCTTCTAATATTTCTTGGAGCTGCTCTAATTCCATATGGCACATTATGTGTCCTAGATATGACGTCTTTCTAATTTTGATAGTATTGACCAGATGAGGGCCTGTGTTCATTGCTCTCAGTACTTCTTCATTCGTAGTTCTGCTGGTCCGGTTTATTCTTATCATTCGACGGTACATCCACATTTCAAATGAATTTAATTTGTTGACGTCATACTGTTTTAATGTCCAGGTCTCACAGCCATTGCCGCCAATGAAACTGGTGTCTTTTACAAATTAACGCCAGGCAAAACTTTAAATTTTAAAAATAAAAAATGTGTCGGTTGAAAGCTTTCAAAGAGTCACGGCTTTTGTTTGTGACAACATGGCAGGTACAAAGAAAAGAAAGCTTTTGGTTATTGGGAAAAGTTTACATCCTAGAAATTTCAAAAACATAAAAACACTGCCTGTAAACTACATAGCCAACAAAAAGGCGTGGATGACTTCTGCTATTTTTGAAGAAGAATTGAGAAAGTGGGACAAGGAACTCTCTTCAAAAAAAAAGAAAAATTCTTCTCTTAGTAAACAACTCTTCAGCCCATCCCAAGTTTAATTTCACCAATATCAACCTAATTTTCTTACCAGCCAACTGCACGAGTGTCTTGCAGCCTATGGACCAAGGAGTCATAAGAAGTTTAAAGTGCCATTATCGGAAACAGCTTTTGAAAAGGATGATTTCTTGTATGGACAATGGGGAATCCGTGAACATTGCCATCCTTGATACAGTTCAGTTTTTAGACAATGCGTGGAGTGCGGTTACGTCAGTGACAATTTGTAATGCGGATACAAAAATTTAATGTAAACCAGAGAGAGTTTGGAACTGATCTTGACTCCTACATTTCAGTAGACGATCAGGTAGAAACGCTTTAAGTTTTAAGTGATAAATAAATTGTGGAACAAGTGCAAAATGTGGAAATGGATGTTGATGAAGATAATGAAGAAGAAGAAGAAGACGGCGTTGATTGTTCTACAATCCAAGAAGTAATGAGAGACCATATCCAAATTTTACCAGTTCAGGGAGGCATCCACAACTACCAAAGAAGCAGCATATATTACTAAGGACACTACAGAAAAACTTTTTTCGGAAAGAGTTGTACAGAAATAAACAAAAAGGTGTACAAAATAACTGACTTTTTCAGCATTAGAGAACTTTTTCATAGAAAATGTAACTTTCATATACATGATATGTTGTATTTCTTAATTTTTATCCTGAATGTAGCTGTAATAATAAATAATGGTGTAATAAAATGTTGCCTCGTTAAAATTTCCTTTTTTCTACCTCTTTTAAATGTCACTCTGATATAGCGTCATTTTTTACTGGACCCTGCAATGACTCTATAACCAAGTTCCACTGTAGTTCTTTCAATTTAGCTTCAGATTCAAACTTTTCATATACTTTATTAATTTAATACACTTTCCTCACCACCCTCTATAGGTAATCCATCTATATTTAAATGTTGCTCTTGTTTACTTACCTGTTTGTAATATACTTGTGAATCTTACCACGTGAATCTCTTTGTCTCGCCACATTTTCTATGTATAGTGTTTAGTTTCAGTATAATTACTTACTTCTTTGTTTAAACGATAGTTGCTCTCTTGTACAACCTACTTCTTTGGTAGAAAATGTCACTGGCACCCTCCTGTTGCTCGTAACCGCGCCATCATCCCCACTATTCGATGGGGGTTGCCGATCAGATGTTATTCAACTGTTCTCTAGCGCTGTGTTCCGTCCGCGGCGTCGAATAGTAAAAAGTAAAGCACGTTGCGAGGAACGACAACGAACATGCGCCCCAAAAATCGATCGTAGCGAGACGCCAGACTTTCAGTGCCTAACAGAAATTTTATTGAAGAAAAAACTTACTACAAATTTAGAAGTGATTTTGTCAAGAAGGCTGTGATGAAAGTGTTGACTTCGGAGGACGAGAATATCTCGATGCTGGATGTTTTTGGTATGTCAATTTGTATTTCATTTTTTTTATTTTTATGTCATTGTGTCATTGTCATCGCTACGTACAAACCGAACAATTTAGACGATTAAGAAAAATATATGACTGTTGTTCATCTATATACTTGATAACATACTAAGAACGGCACTGGATAGTGGACCAGAACTTGCTACTAGTTATTTTCATAGGTTTTCATGTTTTAATCTTAAATCATTGTTAAAAAAATTGGAAAAACTGCATGATCTTACTCTTAGTACTAATAATATTCAATTGAAATTTTAAATTAATTATTATAATATATATAATAGGACTTATTTCTTGTTTATTCAATAAATATTTACCAACAAAATACAAGATTATAAAATAAAAGCTTTGTTCAACGTTTCGGCGTTTCAGATCTGAAGTTGTCTTCCAAATTCAATTTGTTTGCTTTTGTTCCTTGGATAAAAACTCGTTTGCCTCGAGGTACTTTCCCAAAAACCTTATCCGTTCTGTCACTGTGGTAGTACTGGTGCAACCATAATTTTCAACTTGTTTTCCAGTGGCCCTTTTACAATTTGATGCTAGTTTGATTGTTCCTTCTTCTACCCTTGTGTCTTTGCTTATTATAGTTTATTTTTATGAACGAGAGAGTAATTAGCATAATTTTAACTGGTAGCTCCGACCACTCCATGGGCGTGCTCAAGATTAATTGAAAAATTACTTTGAATAATTGTAAAAAATAAATGAATTATTTCAGTGTTATAAAGTGTTATGTGTATGTAAACAAAAGTGACCTCTTTTATCACACACTATATTAGAACTGACTGGCCTACATTAAAAAGGGTTTTAAAAAATTCACATTTTTTTTAATTTTTAAAAATTACAAAAGAGAAAAAGAGTTTTTAAAACCGTCTAAGGTATGTTAAATAGATGAATAAAAATATTAATATAAAACTTACAGCTACTTGTTACAAATCCAAATCAGATTCAGAAGATGAACTTTCAGATTTATGATTTATAATAACTGGCTCGATCATTTTATCAGTAATATTGTCCAGCTTCCACATTTTTTCCTCTTCTTTAATAGTGTGATTTACTGCCTTTTCCCAGTTTTCAGGTTTTACATTATTTACGGCCTCCAAAAACAACTGTTTAACATCATGAATTTTAAAAGTGGTATTTTTTCTTGAAACTTCACTCTTTATCTGTGCCCATACCAGTTCAATCGGGTTTAATTCACAATGATATGGTGGGGATCTAAGTACTGTCATTCCACGATTTTTGGCAATTTCATCAATTTCGTATTTTTTAAATTTTTCTTTATGAAGGGCACACAACGAATAAAGTTCCTTTCTTATAGATCCGGGATGGTACGTAATATTTTTTGAACTCAGCCAATTCTGCAAGTCTTTTTTTAACCACTTGGTTGTGGGCAGTCCTTCTATAAGTCTGTAGTGATAACTTGCATTATCCATTACTATTACACAGTTCTTAGGAAGAAGATCTATCATTTGTTCGAACCATTCTTGAAAGACATCAGCGTTCATGTCTTCATGGCAGTCACCGGTACGAGTTGATTCAAAAGTTAATAAACCACCTTCAACAAAACCGTCTGAACTGCCAATGTGTACTATTATTAGCCTGCGTCCCTTTCCTGATGGTGGGTTTAAACCAGTAGATAAGTTATTTACAAAAGCGTGCCTTTGACTTGTAACAGTTTCATCCTGCCAAAATTTATTTGGTGTATGACCCTCGTTGATCCATGTTTCATCAAGATAAAATATTTTTCTTTTTTGGTTTCTCATTTCCTTTATGGTTCTTAGAAAATGTCTTCTCCATATGACAATATCGCTTCTTTCTAATAAAATAGACTTTCTGGGATTCTTTTTCCAGCGGAAGCCTATTTCTTTTAAAAGTTTCCATAACGTACTTCGACTCATTTCTGGGTAATCCTTATCATCTCGAACTGAGACAAGAACTTTATCCAATGTTGGAAATTCTTGTCTAAAGAAGAATTCATGCACTTTCCGTCGAAGTCCTTCTTTAAAATGATATTCTATTTGAAATTTTGGTTTCCCTGGAGCATTACGTGGCATTTGAAAACTACCACATTTCTCTTCTTTAATAACTCTGTAAATCGTAGATTTCCCAACACCAAGTGTACTGCTAACTAACTCAACGGTCTCATCAACACTTTCACATAAACGTTTGTCTGTAAATGATTTAAAACAATTAAATATTAATGTTTTTTCATTAACTGTTAGAGGACCAATTTTTCGGCGTTTACACGGCACTTCCAAATTTTCCATAACACTAGTATACACAATAAACTGCACCTTGCAACTGAAGTACCTACATTTAGTGAACTGTTAAGAATTTTGAATACGCCACTTGGACCTTCCTATATACAAAATGGAAAAACCCACTATCACATTTTCTGTGGAATAAGTTTAGAAGGTAATTATCTAGTCAATTACTGTCATAGATTCCTGGAATTAAAGAATTAAATGTTTGATTGTTGAAACCCTTACTTCGTGGAATGCACTCATTTCAGATAAAATAAAACGTTTTATTTTATCTAAAGAATTAAACTTTATTTTGCAAATAGGTAGGTACTTATTAAACTTTTATTGGTTATATATAACCAATAAAATAAACATCTTACATTTCTTGCAAATTCATTAGTACCTGTTAACCTCCATCACTCCGACACTGGCAACCTTATTAAGGGATTAGTAATCCTCACAACTATTGTATTCTATTCTGCTCCAACCTTTATACCTGGTGGTCATAGTCAATTTAAAATTGTTTTCCTATATACTTCTGTAAACTTGTTGACAAATATCTGTTTTTCATTGAGTCACCCGTATCAACAGTTTAGGGATTTGCATACATAATTTATTGTTTTATTACTGTCTCATACATAAAAATACACTATAACCAATATTACAGCTTTTTTTCGGTTACTGTTAGGCAATTTTTCCTTACATCTTGAATGGTAACTGGCACTGTTCATAACTACGTCCCCATTGATCATAAGGAAATGTATCATTTGTCAAAAATAATCTTTGAAGTCATCTTTCGTAGAGTTTAAAACAAATTCTAACAAAGCTTTACAAATCCTTTACTTTCTCCTCCAGCATTAGTGATAATCAAACGACTCTTGCCAATTGGAAAACTTAATTCAGTAACAAACCTGAGGAGCATTTGTAACGCAGATTTTCTATGGCACTTCTTCCATAAGTCTAATTCGTGGAAAATGTACCTGCTAATATTTTGCCCAAAGTGAGTATCTTGGCATCATTATTTTATCATTTGCGGTGAATTTTCCATTTTTTATTTTTTTGTTGCATCTCATTTTCTCGTATGTAATACAGTATTGTCTATCTTTTCCTGGTTCTCTTTCCCACCATCAAGCAGATTTCAAAGACAATCTTTCCATCTTGCCATGACTTCTTCGTTATAGAGAATCACTCATATAACCACATTCTATATACAAAGAATAATTTTTGATTGCTTTTTCTATCTCCTCATTTCGCGGCGTAGTTTCTTTGACAAATTTTGTAACTGTCTTACTTTGTTTTTTGTGTAGCTGATACTTTTGTTATGTGAGAAAAATGTTAATGATTTTGTGCATAGAATTAAATCCAAAGATTGGAATGTTTGACGATATCCGAGTAATTCAACCAACTTGACAGAATTGTTTATGAAATACATGTACGAAGAACACAGCAATTGTTTCCCTATAAAGACCGTGAAAAAAAAGAAATCTATTATTCATTGGTTTAACAGTAAAGTTAAATATTTAAGAAAACTCTTCGCTTGCAAAGCAACAAATAAGAAAACACACACTGCTTATGATTGGGTTAAATATTTTTTGTTTAGTTCATGGATTTAACAATAAAATTATAAAGGAAGCTTTAGATATAATAATTGAACCACTCACGATATTTAACAAATATAATACGGGTACTTGGTCTGATTTATTAAAAATATAAAACGTAATTCCAATTAATAAAAAAGGATATTTAAATACACCAGATAACTGTAGACCTATAACTATAGTACCAATAATAGGCAAAATTATTGAAATCTTAATTAAAGATCGTATAATCAATTATCTGGATAGTAAATCAATTATATCTAGGAGACAGTTTGATTTTAGGAAAAACTATTCAACAACTACTTTAGGGCTTTACTGCCAGCTTTACTGGCAGTAATTAAACTTATTGTATATATATATATATATATATATATATATATATATAACGAGTTTATTACAGCTGCCGCCGTTTCTCGCAACCTAGCTTCCAACGCTTGCGATCGTTCCAGTCATCTACTTGTAGACCCCTATCTTCCATTGCACCTTTTACTTCTTGTCTCCACGATCTTCTTGGTCTTCCCTTTTTCCTGCGGTTGGTGGGGATCCACTGTAACATTCTCTTTGGCCATCGTTGATCATTCATCCTTTCTACATGGCCATACCATTTCAGCCTTTTGCATTCTATAGTTTCCAGGACGTCAATGGCTATGCCCATACGCTCTCTGATTTCAGTATTCCTTACTCTATCTCTTCTAGTGAGTTGGCAACATCTTCTCCAATAATTCATTTCCATTGCTTTTATTTTGGAAGCGTCATTTTTATTTATTACCCAAAGCTCTGAACCAATGGTTTCTATGATACTTTTGTATATCCTAATTTTTGTGTTTCGGGTGATGTGGTTGTTCCAAAGTATACTATTCAGTTGACGTATTGCTGAATTTCCTTGACCAATTCTAGTAGCTATTTCTTTTGTATTCCGACCATTGTTTGTAATGTTTACACCAAGATATTTATAGCTATCAGTATTTTGAATTTGTTTGCTTCCTAGTTCTAAGTGCTTTCCTTCACCTTCCACTACTACGTACTCTGTTTTTGATGGATTAATTGATAAGCCCCACTTAGTATATTCTTCATCTATTTTTCGTAACATGTAGTGGATATCATCTTGATCTTCTGCGAGTATTACTTGGTCATCAGTAAAATGCAAGCTGTACAGTGTATGGTCTCCAATTTTAACACCCATAGGTTCACATTTTCTTTTCCAAATATCCAAAACCCCCTCCAAATAAATCTTAAAGAGTGTAGGTGCAATGCAGCAGCCTTGGCGAAGTCCTTTGGTCACTTTTATCCTTTTTGTCACTTTTTGTCCAATCTTTATTACACTCGTCATATCATCGTATAACTCCCTTACAGCATTAATGTAAATCGGTGGAATATTCCTGTCTTCTAGCACCTGCCATAGCTTGGCTAATTGGACACTGTCATACGCTTTTTGAAGATCAATAAATACCATGTGTGTTTCCATATTATGTTCCAAACGCGTTTCTATTGTTTGTTTTAGGCAGAATACATTGTCTATACAAGAACGACCAGTACGAAAGCCACTCTGATCTTCAGCGTCTTCCCAACAATCTTCAATTCGGCTTTTAATTATCTTCCCGTAGACTCTACAGATTGAGTTAGTTACACTAAGCCCTCGGTAGTTCTTACAATCTTTTCTGTCGCCTTTATTTTTGTATTGTAAACTTATTGTTCAGGGTCTTAATATAGGAGAACTGACAAACGGATGAATGTGTGACCTAACAAAGGCTTTTGATTGGGTGAATATTCAAATACTATTAATCAATTGGAGTACTATGAATAAGGGGTACTATTTATGACCTCTTAAAATCATATCTTACAGGAAGAACATAGATTGTTTCATTGGTCAAAAAAAAGTTTTATCAGGCGTACCACAAGAATCAGTTTTGGGACCTCTGCTATTCTTATTATTATTGAAACAAAACTTACTAACCATTTGATAATAGTCCTAATTACATCGACGATTTGGACATGTCATATATTTTTATTTACGAGACTTCAGATTGTATATTTTGTCTCGCCAAGCTGTTTGATTCATACCTTTTAGAGTTCACAATATTTACTGCAACATGGCTGTTGCAAACAATAAATATTTTGGTCAAATTTAGATATGGTTCAAGCATTTTGAGCACACAAATCTATTGCTAGGTAAGAATCTTGCAAATGTTAATGTTATCATTGATATCTTAATCAATATATAAACTGAAGCAAGCACTAGTGTCTTAAGTAATAACCATTTCACGTCTAATGTATAAGAGGATGTTCAAGAATTATTTCTACAAGACTATCGAAGACAAAAATTGACCAATTGAATAGATCTTGGAATAGATCTTAATGCAATTGATGTTTGTGTTGTAAGGATTTGTAAAAAATATAACATACTATTATTATTAGACTTCGGCAAATATGCAAATAAAAATGTAGAAAATATGCGCATAAATATGCACGTGTTTACCCGAAAATATGCAAATATTTTACAAAATATGCATACAAATAAATAAAAAAATCGTAAAATAGTAACAATTTTATTTAAAAAAAAAGTGTACATAACTAAATATTTCCTACTATTCATTAAGATTTACATTTATTTTAAGTAACTACATCATTTTTAAGTATGAATAAACTCATTTAGAATTATGGTAACAATAAATGACCAAGTGGTGTTCAAAATTTTCTAACAAAAACTTGTGGCTTCTGTCTGAGTACATATATTTATATATGGAAAAACTTCGTTCAACATCAACTGATGTAACGGGAGCATTTTTCAAACTAACCAAAACATTTGGTTCTAAATTAATTGTTTCCGAAATATTTCCAGCTAGAACACTGACTACTTCAGAAAGAATATGGTAACCTTTATTTTTTTCCATAGTAGCTTCAAATTTTTTTAAAATATCTTTTCCAATATTACCTCTAACGTTCCGACAACATGACGCAAATTCTTTTATTAATGCTGTACTTTCGAACAATGACAGTTTTGGTGATTCTAACTGAGTAAGTAATTGTTTTTTGAACAAAACTAAAATTTGATTTTATAAATGAAAGTTCTTGTTGAAGCAAGTTACTCTGAAAAGTTTGTTTAGAATCCAAAAGAGATTGGGAACTTTCATCTGTTAACGTATCAATTATGTTCTTTATTTTAACAAAATGATCTGCATAAAAATTTGCTGCTTCTAACCATGTTCCCCATCGCGTTAAAATAGGTTGTGGTGGAAGAGGAATGTTAGGTAGAGCATTTCTTTATAAAGTTGAATTCTTATAGGAGATTTAAGAAATACTTTTTTGAAGCTGGATATCATGGTATTTACAAGAGGAAACTTTTTTCGTATTTCCTCTGCAACTCTGTTTAATTCATGCGCTACACAAGTAACATGTATTAAATCTGGGAAAAATATTTTTAAATTTTGTCCTGCTTTCACCATATAAGGAGCAGCATCCGATAAAATAAGCAGTAATTTATTAGAAGGAATAGTTGTCGGAAGAAAAAAAGTTGCTAATGTTTCTTGTATAAAACGCGAAATTGTTAAAGCATTTGTTTTCTCAAGTTGCTGGCATGAAATAAAATGAGATTTTGGTAAGGTATCTTCTTTAAGAACACCAATCAATAAATGAGCAATATACTTTCCTGAGGAATCAGTGGTTTCGTCTACAGATATGTAAAAATAATTATCTGCAATTTCTTCCTTAATATTAATTAACACCGACGAGTATAGCCCGTTCACATTATTTCTTCTTAGAGACCGATCACTTGGAAC
Organism: Diabrotica undecimpunctata; assembly: GCF_040954645.1. NCBI lineage: Eukaryota > Metazoa > Arthropoda > Insecta > Coleoptera > Chrysomelidae > Diabrotica > Diabrotica undecimpunctata. The sequence continues at coordinate 160,829,192 of NC_092806.1, read as the reverse complement.
ATTAAGTTTGCAATATTTTTTTAGAAACGAACTAAAATTTACATTTGCTAATTTTGAAAGCGGTATGTTTGCAGACACTAATGCGCGACACAAGTCTTCATTAAAAGTTTCTTGCTCATCTAATTTTTTTGAAGTAGATTGGAAACATTTAGCCATTGAAGTTTGATGTTTTCCTCCTATTTTTCCTTTTTTTGCAATGTGTGAAGCAGTTCTCACATGTTGGTCTATCTGAAATTTCTTCTCACATGCTATCTATAAATAAAAATAAAAACCTTTATTTTAACCCAACCTTTAAAATATAAAAATATACAAGGTGTTTTTGGTTAATCAAATAACTGGTTTGGAAAAAAAACACTCGCTTAGTGTTTTAAATGCAGTATTAATCCACAAATTAGTTTTTGTTACTAACCATTAGTACATCATATAACTTATTTTAAAATTCAACAAAAGTTTTTTTTTTGTTAATTCAATTACAATAAAAATAATTGTGTTTTAGAATAGCTGACTTCATAAAAAAAGTAAAGGTGAAAAATTTTTCTAAATACACACCATTGTATTGTACCATGGACAATTTTTTCTCACTAAAGGAAGCTATTTTTCATTTAAAAACAACCTACGAGTACTAAATTTCAAGTAAATACGTTTATTGGTTTTAAAGTTATTGTTGTTATTAACTAAAAGAATTTAATTTTTTTTAATTTTAACACCCTGTATCTCGAAAAGTAAATAAGTTTGACCCCTCATTAACTATATCGTTTTGTTCAATTTTTCGATAAGTATCTACAGTCAAATGTTGTAAGTGTCATTTGGAAACACCCTGTATGTATGAAATATTAGATATTTAATAGAAAATATTAGATACTTACAATTTTGCCACAGACTGAACAGTAGATTTTTCCCATATCCATAGACAGCTCTTTATAAGGTTTAATCCAAGTTGAAGCACTGGTTGTTTTAGGCATTATAAAATCACAATCTTCCTTTTTGTTACGCACAACGAGTGTTTACGCTTTGAATATTAAAACAAAAATGATTTACAAATCTGAGCATCAAATTAGAAATGTTTAGGTACCTAATTCAATAAACTGGGAGATTTTGGAAAATCCCTAAATTAGGAACAAAACTATTAGCCGTTTACCTGCTGTTAAGATACAATTACTTAGTACAATTACAAATACTATTGTAGATAGATTTGGGGATTAGATCATAAAATGCAAATGAACGAACCCTTAGCGATTATCCAATAACTGAATGCCTCAGTGACCGAGACTTTCTAAGAATGTTGAGGGCTACTTAAATTGATCTTCATTGAAATTGTAAATGTTTTGTACCTGTAGAGATTACGTACTTAGATCATTTCTTGATTAAAATGACTACAAAATTTTATACAAGAATTGAAATAAATTGGTATGTTTAAAAATTTTTTATGCACTTTATGCAAACTTTTATACAAATATGCCAAAATATGAAATATTTGCATAAAATATGCACAATATGCAAAATATGCAATATGCATATTTGCCGAAGTCTAAATATTATCATCAGCCTCCCCCGTTTAAGTGGTCTTCCTCTGCTTACTTATCTACCATTGGTAGTTCTGTCCTTTCCAGTAATTTGCTAACCCATTTCCAGTTTACAAGGTCATTTAATGACATGTTTAATCTAGTTTTCGGCCATAGATCTTTGTTTTTCATCTTGTTATTCAATGTCACACCTATCATCGATTTTTCCATTCTTCTTTATGTTACACTTAATCCCAAAACTAAAAGGTATCTGCTTAACATAGATCATTACTGATAGCAGATAGTGATCGAAAACTTTTTCCTTCATAATAATTGAGGACCTTTATAAGCATTGGCAAAATAGAGAGAATGAATAATTCTTTCAACTAACAGGTAACTTTTACAAGAAGGGTCTGTCTTTTGATTATATGGTGACGCGCACTTTATAGGCACCATAATCGTCCGCGCATCTGCATTTTCAGCGAAACTACATTCATTCTCTATTGTTCATTGTTCAACAACATTGTTCAGTCTATTGTTCGATAGTGAAGCTGTTTAGGTAAACGCAATTTTATCAACTTTGAGGGGAAACTAAGTTAGCAATAAAGTATGTTGATACATATTTCAACAAGTTTTATTGCTTTAAATGCATAAAAATTGGACCATGAACTGAAATGTTTAAGAGTGTTATTACTACGCCCTTTTTTAATAAGCATTGATCAAAGAGGAATATTTTTCACGTAAATAGAAAAACTCGAAAGCTATTGATATGCGTTGGGTTGGTTGGTTATGGTTTATTCATCTTGTGTTTGCGTTGTATAACGTAGAAGGCACATATTTAGGTTAGAATCTGAATTTTTGTTTCGAACAAGTAAAAATCTTTAGATTTTTACCTTTTGCTTGTTTCTTAGATGTCGCCGTATGCGTATTTAGAAAGTTATTTCTTGATTACTTCAGCAATTTTATTTTATGATCCATAACCAAATTTCGTTATTGTTCTCTTGTAATTATACTGTGTTTATAAATCGTGTCCACTTCTTAGGAATAACTACTGTACCCACAACTAAATCACCCCCTCTAATAGCCAACAAAAATCGATAATCAATTACATCGTTTCTTCGGTTTCATTAGTCATTGTATACCATCCATTTTCATGAAATAATGTTAAACTTTCATGTAAAATTAGAAAGATCCGTGGTATAATTTACGACAGAATCTTTTGACGCCTTGTACAGTGTCATTAGGGTTTAAAGAAGTGTATCGTTCTTAGCGTTTTATGACCACCGAACGTTACTGTGTTAGAGAAATAAAGTTGAAAATGTTGGTTCTATTTTTGGAGCACATCCAAGTAAACAACATAAATCATGGCAATGCTGAACGCCGTATTGCAGATGAATGTTGTTCGATTTTTAGTGTTGCATTGTTCTTGTTAGAGCCAAAGATACATCTCAAAAAGATACATTTAAAAAAATAATCTATTTGAAAGTAATCTAAATGAAACGCTTACAACAAAAACTATCAGTTGACTAACAGGTATATATCTGTGTTTACAGATAAGTGTAAAATGTAAGCTTCTTCGTTATTCCATAATTTCCACGTTATTTCCAGTGTTTTATGTCTCTTCAGGCATAAAAGGTTTCTCTTGTGTCACACACCAGGTAATTAAAATAACTGATTTCTTTTAAAAAATATTCACCAAGGTCTATTTTTGTTCTTGTGTAGATTTTTATTATTTATATAAAACAAAATACATCAAATAAATATCTAACCTTACTTTCAATTCTTAAATCCTTAAATAAAAAAATTTTATTATTGGGGGCTTTGGTGACTGATATCGAAGGAATGTCATATCGACATCCCAGAAGCAGTGTATTTAAATAATGATTAAAATCAACGACATGATCTTGGTTTTAATGAACAATGATAACAATAATAAAACATAAAAAAAACAACTTAAATGTAACTTAACCTAAGTACGCAAATAACAAAGAAAAACTACTAAAAATAACTTAATACTTTGTATTGCCTAAAATAGCCTCTATAACTGCCTGTACAAGTTGGTTCATGCTGTCTCTGAGGTTGAGAATATCATATTGCTGGACGTTTTGCTATTCCTCTTCTAAAGCCAAGCGAAGTTCGAAGCATGTCCCAAACGTGCTCTATTGGGTTAAGATCTGGCGAACACGCTGGCCAGTTCATTTTATTAATACCAACTTCCTCTAAACATTGCCTGACACACATTGCAGTGTGGGGTCGCGAATTATCTTGCATCAATAGAAAAGCATTGCCGATATATTGAGAAGAGGGTACTACGTAATTCGCTAAAATTTCCTCAATATACCGGTGTGCAGTCAACGAACCCTCAATAAATACCAATTCAGTGTGCACCGCTCGGGATATTCCTGCCCATATCTTCACCGAACCCCTTACATGGCTAACGGGGGACTGAAAGCACACTCCGCAAATCTTTCTCCAGTTCGACGACATATTTGTTCGCTCCCATCTGATGAGTGAAGCAAGCTTTGCAAACCAAATTCATGTAATCTTCGACGAACTGTAAATACATTTACATTATTGCCTCGAACCTCTTGAAGCTGATTTCTTATTTGCACCGCCGCTGTTAAATGACGATCCCACAAAGCGGTGACTCGTATAAAACGATCATCTAAAGCGGTAGTTTTGCGCTTCCTGCTACTTCCCTCTTTACGCTTGTTTTTTCTAGTTCGTATAAAACTTTCCACTACCCTTTGGACGGTAGAGCGATGAGTGTGTAGTACTCTAGCCACATATTCATAATTTCGCCTATTTTCAACCTGAGCAACGGCGTTCGCACAATCTTCGACACTAAGAACCATGATCAATCATGGGTAAACAAAATGTAAGTATGACTTAATGATAACAGTCACCAAAGCTACCTCGTCTTATTACAAAATAACCCCAAAATAATCATTAAAAAAGTCCTAAATTGTGGGTGGCAAATTCATTTGACTCTAAAAAATGAACCAAGCCATATTTTGACATGAAACAAAAAACACAATGCTTAGGAGACATGGTTGCAACCGAAAAATAAGGTTTTACGAAAATTCGTAAACGGAATTATTCCACAGGATGTTTCAAAGTTAGGATAATAAAAAATCGGTTGCCTGTAAAGTCGGTTTTACGGGCGAAGATTTTACGTGACAACGTCTTCTTCTCGGTAGAATATTTATTGATATGAATATTATTAAATTGCACAATAGGAACAAGGAATTGAATGAAAATAAGAATTGCACAAATTTTAACTATAGAAATATATTTTGTTTACTAAAACATTGTACATGTAAACTTAAACTTAACTAATTTCCAACGCGCCTAATTCTCTAGTGCTGCGCGCGCAGCGGACCGATCATGTTTGAGTGGGAGAGAGACGCAAGGCATTCGCCGGTCCGGCGGGCCTCTCTCTCGTTCGGTGACTCATCGTAACAGACGTGAGCGGGTGTTACACTTTTTCATGAGTGACTCCGAGCCACAACCTAATTTAAGACGTTGTCACGTCAAAACCACGTTTTAATTAACCAATTAAATCAAATATAAAATTTTATCAAAAAGCTGACTATACCAAATTAAAATTTATAAATTTATACAGTGTGCTAAAAAAATCATCAAAATAGCTCTAAAAATAAAAAAAGTGAAATACTACGTGCGTTTTTTGCATCTGAGTGTATATAAAAGCTAAGAAAAAACAAGAAAACAATGTCGGAATTGTAAAAAATCCATTGTTTTACTAATGAAATATGGACTTAAAATAAAAAGATTTTTAATATTTTACTACCAACAAATGGTTGTAACCTTATAAGTAAGAAATAGCAGAAATAATTATTGTTATTGTAATAATTTCCAGAATCAAATTAACTGTAAAGCTCTAATTTATATTTTCAATAAACCACTGATAATACTAATGATCTCGTAACAATGAAAGATGTATAATTTATCGTCAATTAAATTGCTTTTTTTTTAATTTTTAACATATCTGTCAATTACTGAAGACATTTTCTACAATACACATAAAACAATGTCTTTAATGACCAAGATTTTAATTAGAAAATTTTATATCTTATCTAAAGCTACTATTATTCCAAACGACAATAAATATGTTGACATTTTTATAACAAAAACGTCTACATTATCATTTTTAGTGCCTAATCTCATCTGGTAGCTTCATTCCTCGATAATAAAATCATCTGGTAAGGAATGATTTGTTTACATCGTTATTTATTAAAATGAAGAAGTCTGTGGATGTGCCTAATTATATCCAGCAGTTTTTATCTTCATCTACACACCAATTGAATTGAAATATTATGTGTGTCGTGCAACATTTTTAAATTAAAATGGGAGCCATAATAGGAGGTGGTTTTAATGCACTTGTTGGTCAATATAAGAGAGGATATCAAGCAATATATGAAAGGAGAAGGCACTAATATTTTGTATCTGGATGAAAAATGGATTAAGGAAGGAGATTTTGTAAGAAAAGTTCGGTAAGATAAACAGTTCACAAATGCTTGTCAAACATTTACCGAGGGTTTGTGTATTAAATTTAAATTTCTAACTGGTAAAGATCGTCGTTCATTTAACACTCATATTGGAAGAGATAAACTACCATGAAGAAATTCCTTTTAAATAACACATTTTATACCGATCAATTCTATCGTAGTTATTGACAACTGTTGATATAGTTTAGATGATTTTTATTATTACCCATCTGCAATATAAATCTTTTTATTATGATTTTATTCTTATTCTAAAATCTAAAAACCTATTGGACATCTTGGTAATAAAACTTGTTTCCATATCAATTATAAAATTGTGAGATTTAGTAAAAAACGGTAATAAAAATTGACTATTATGTTCACGGAAAGGATTTTCTTACTACATATTCTTTCATTTCGTAAAATTTTTATTTTTGACAATTATATTGCCAAAAATAAAATTTTGTATAAAAATTCTTTTTTGTTTAGTAACAAAAAAGAAAAAGATTTATTCACCATTGATAGATGCCTGAAAAAATGTAACAAATACATGGAAAATTAAATCAAAATGTGATATTTTAGTGGTTTCATATATAAACTACATAGAAATAATATAATTATAAATTTTGCTTAGATTTTGAATTTCTGACCTTTTGTTTAAATTATGGGATCTAGTCTTTCACCCATTCTAAGTAGCTATGTCATGGATGATGTTATCAGTGATTGTATCAACAATTGCACTTTTTTCATTCCTTTTATTAAAAGATGTGTAGATGATTTAGTTTTGGCACTTCCTACTTATTCCACTGGAATAAGCTTGACCGTTCAACTGGGCCCGGACTACCTCCTTCTAATTCTTTTAACTCCTGTTTTGAAATTAATAATTTCAAAATAATACTCATTATTTTGTCTAATTACTTATTTAGTTGTCAAAACAGATACATTATTACCTAAAGAAGTGAAAGTGGTTTAATTTAGAAATTATATAGTAAATAATAAATATTTGAAAACTGATGCACATATTCCTCCCGCGATTTGGGCTTCAAGTACTAATTTTATAAATCGCACTATTAATAGACGTAAATCCTTTCATTTTAATTTCATGAATGTTTTTATTCGCCACATCTCAACATTTTCTATTTCAGAATATTTATCATCAAACTGTAATTCTACGTTAAAAGCCAATTTGTCAGTAAAAAAGTAACAAAAAAAAACAAAAGAAAATATAAGACATAAAAAAATGAATTCGGCAATACTGTGACCTCAAAATATCTTGTTATACATACCTCTATGTACCTTTGCTAAGTTGTGAATTAATTATTTAATAAATAATATTACTCTGGTATACTCCTATTATTCTAATTACACCATAACGGCACTGAATAGAAGACCACCCGCTCGCTTTATTGTATAGACCCAAGATTTTTCACTACAGGGGGTGGGTGTCCGGTTGTAAGTAGGTAAAAAGCCCAACTTTAGTACAAGATGACGTTTAGACTATTCTTCGTGAATAAATTTTGCTTTTGTAACGAAAGATATTTTTGAAATAGATATCGCACTGAATTTTACCGTTAGGATTTTCGAGGATAAGCCTTAAAACTTCTTTAGAGATCAGTCTTTTATAACACAGTTTTTCACATACGATTTCACGATTTTCAGTTGCTATTTGCATTACATTTCGTTTTAATTAAATTGATTACTACTAAAGATAAGATGGTAACTTTGGATCATTAAAAATGGGTATTGCATAGCAAAAGGAAGACAGATATAGATGTGTGCAATAAAGTTTGGATGGGATGTATGGAACTGAATGTATCCCAAATAATGTACTTGTCTCCTAGTGGCGGGATACTAGTAATGATATATTGGCTTAAAGGATAGGCCCTAACAGTAGAGATCCAGGCCTATACAGAAAAGTGCAAGCGGGTATGGGGTAATACTGCACTTTCTCCAAAAATGATACTGAAATTCCGGAAGCAAATTGATCCTCAATTCGTATTTCTGGATGAGGACTATTCCGGGGGGAAAGCCATTACAGGTTAGAAAAATTAGGATATGGTCTTGGAAAGGAGTACAACAAATGCAAGTTGAAGAAATGTAAATGAGTAAAGTGACAAAGAAAGGATAGAAGCTCATATTCATAATGAGATCCAGCTTAGGAATAGGCAAAGGGAGTGCTGAATGAATTTGAATACAGCCTATTAGACGAAGGAATAAAAAATAAGTAAATATGGAATAAGTAAAATTGTTTGTTTTTACAATCTCAGAGAGATGTAAGGTCCAGTGATCAAAGCATTAGCCACAAATATTAGCTACTACTGTAGGCACTGTCAGGAACGGTTTGGTAGGTCCAAGGGATCATACCGCTTTAATCTCTTTGCTTGTTGGTTGTGGAGAAGATTTTATGCCAGGGTGTTAGGATGCACGCGCAATCTGTTTTGATATTGTTCAGAAATTCTTTTGCGCTCTTCAGAGACTGTTAGTACCTGGAGATATCTATGTAAGGCGTCATTCTGGATATACCAAGGGGCATTAGCGATTGTTCTTAGAGTTTTAGATTGAAATCTTTGTATTTTCATAACATTAGATTTGCTAGCCGATCCCCTGAGCTGCGAACCATATGACCAAACGGGTTTTATTATAACTTTGTATATCCGCAGCGTGAGATATCAGTTATAACTGTGAGTTTTTTCCCAGCATCCAGTAAAGCTTTCTGTATAAAATTCCTAGTTGTAGTCTTTTCGTCCATATATGTTTGGCCCATGTTAATCTTTTGTCCAGATGAATGCCTAGATATTTTACATCATTATTTTGGAGTAAAGTTAAACTATCGAGGTTAACTTGTGGAAATATACCTCTTCTTAGAGTAAATGTAATGTGTGTGAACTTTGAGGGATTTACTTTAATTCTCCAGAGTTTCCATTCATTAGTTTTGTTTAGATGTAGTTGCAGTATCTCTGATGCTATTACTGAATTAGTAAGGTTGTTACTTGTTGGTAAGTCAGCCGTATATAACAGGTACAAGATCGGTACGAGCACACTACCCTGAGGTACACCAGATTTGATGGTGTAGAGTTTTGTGTGAGCTTCACTATACCTTACTAGATATCTTCTTTCTATAAGAAATGATTTAAACAGTTTGAAGTAATTGTAAGGTAGGTTTTTTTTAACTTGTACAGTTCTGTGTACCACACCTTGTCAAAAGCTTGAGGGGCATCTAAAAAGGCTACAATACAGTATTTCTTGTTTTCGAGACTAATTCTTATTGTTGTGTATAATCTGTGAACTTGTTCTATTGTAGCGTGTTGGTTACGAAATCCGAATTGATGGTCAGGTATAAGACCCTTTTGTCCAATATTGGTTTGATTTTTCCCAACAGAAGTTTTTCAAAAACCTTTGAAATGACTGGGTAAACTAATCGGTCGGTATGAGTTGACATCTTTTGGATATTTGCCAAATTTTTAAATGAGTATAATCTGTACTACTTTCTATTGCAAAGGGAAGTAGTAGAGACTTAACATAGCATTGCAGATCATTGTAATTATTCTGTAGCAATCATGGATTAGTTCTTGAAGGACCTTACCTGTAATGAGATCGTATCCTGGCGCCTTGTTGAGTTTTATCTCATTTTTTGTTATCTGTTTTACTTCTTTAATGTTAAATTGGGAGATTGGTAGTTGCATTTGATATGGAGCGTCAAGAAAAGAATCAAGTGGTTCTTCTTGTTTTACAGGCACTTCTCTCGTAAATGAACTAAACACTTTTAAAAGATGTTCTGCGAATGTCTCAAGTTTCTCTGTATTTGATCTTGCCCATTTACCTTTGGCATTTTTTAAAGGAGGTATGGCGTCTTGGGCCCTTTTAATTTTCTCGTTGCTTTCCATAAAGAATAGTTTGTATCTTTGAACGGCGTCAGATTTTCTAGATAAGTTTGGATTCCCTTATTTTTTCTTCTTTTAACAGATTTTTAAGTATTCTGGTAATTCTGTTTAGGTTTGCTTTGTCAATAGGTGCGTGTATATTTTGCCACTTTCTCCTTAGTTTTATTTTCTCTTCAATCAAGCTTTTTGCACTCAGGGAACAATTTATGCTTTCCTTCCATATTGGCTGTTCAGGAGTAGCACTCCATACCGCCTTTTGTATGGAAGTAGTAAGATATTGTACAGCATTTTCAATTTGTATTTCTGTTTTGAATATATTGGAATTAAGGTATAAAACATTTTCCACTCCAAACGAGATAATTTCAAGATATACGAGTTACAGTTGTCAACGGATTTTTCATGAATTAACGTAGAAACGTTTATTTTGAGGTGATATTTTTATATTTTATAGTACAACACTTGAATTTTGACCACCTTCACGAAACTCACTCTCTAATGAACTGCTACTTCTGCTTATCATTCTGGACCATTTTAAAAACTAATAATCATCAGAGCTGTTTTAATGTTGTCTACCATTTTAAAGAAAAGTGTTTTTATAGTGGTTTCATACAATTGCCTTAAGTTCTCTTGCCAAGTAGTTCAGTCACAACCCATTTTACACTTTTATCATTGGTATTACGCTGCATTTACGCTCTCTAGCCCCTGTTGCTTTTACATCCTGTTGACAATAAAGATTTACCTATTTTCTTATGTCTCATTCATCTACATTTTGTTTTGTTATGATTTCGATAAGTTTTCCGTATTGGACGATATCTCATAATATTTCAAATACAACATACATTCGTATTCGTCTTCGTATTTTCTGAAAATTCGAGCATTAATGATTTTTAATGATTGACATGATTCATGAGACCGTTAGTGTGATATTCGCTACAACATTTGTCATTTTGTTCTTAAACAGTATCAGAAATGTAGTACGAACTAAAACGTTGATTCTATATCCTTCTAATGCAAATTTAAAGGGAGTTTTAATATTCTCAGTAACTTTTTGTTACTCTCGTCCTCGTATAATTAACTTTTAAGACCCATAAACTCTTAAAAATCCCTCTTTCAACTTTTACATTTAAACTTTAATGGAATTTAATCAGAGTTTGATACAATCCAGACAAAATATACATAAATATGAATAAAAGAGTACGGCCATTTCTTTCTAAACTTTGGTATGTCAGAGATTGAAAAAGACTAGACTTTAATCTAGGAAAGTTTTCTTATAACACAGTGTGTCTCTTGTATTCGTTTCATTGAAAATTGCCTTGACGTGCAGGTCACATTTTCATTTACATAATAAGTTTCAAAACGTGGATCGCGATAGAAAAGATGCTAGAAGCTATTTTCTTGTGGCATTTTAATATTATTTACCATATTTATTGGAAATGATACATAATATTAATTTAACATACATTTATTTTAATGCAAGGTTAATTTGGAAGGTCAAATTTTGGTTAATTACTCGAGTTGTTCATAAAGTCGATCTAAACCCCTCTTGTATACACAATTAAAAAGTACAGTTGAAGAAAAAATATTTCTGTGTAATGTCCATGCAATACCTCTTCACGTATTAAGAAAGAAGTGTAATCGTTTAGATCAATCTAAATCTATTTCCAGGACCGCATGATTTTGTGTTTTTTAGTTCTTTGTTTGTATTTTTATACTATCATTAGATGGCTTAAATATTCCAATTTCAAAGAATAATACGAGCACACTTAAAACAGGAGATAAATCGTAACCCGTAACTTACCAAAAAATTGCTGCTAAAGTAAAGTAAAGTTCGTGTAACCTTCTGTCTAAGGTCTACCTTAGCTCTACCTAACTCAAATAGAATTTTTATTTTTATTTACTTTATTGCTTTTAATAACATAGTTACCTATTAAACACCAAACGTACAAATGTCGTAAATCCAAAACAAATTAAGAACTATACCAAACTATACAATAACAAGATATACAATACAGAATATACCTATAAATACAATACAGATATACAATACAGAATATACCTACATCTTTTAGTGATTAGAATTCCCTTGAGTTTAAGCACATTCTATCTAATTAGGAAGGTTTTTTTTTGAATTATGTTTATTTACAATCTACATCATTACAGAGTATCAAGTAAATGTGTTACAGGTTTTGGGCGTGAAGGAGAGACATCCAATGATTATTCTATTTTGGTTTAGTTTTGAAGTAGGTCTTGGGGCCAGGTTCTATCTAGTCTTCTTGTGGCTGGACCATTGTTGAAAAATTCTCTTACTAGCTCATTTTTATGGTGAATGGTACTTTCATTTTGTGACTCCGAGTCTCGATGGATTTCTTCTCTGATGAAAGGAATCTTTAAGTCGTAGTAAAGTGTTTGAATACTTACACACCATGGTGTATCCAATATCGATCTTAGCACTTTAGAGTGGAATCTTTGGATAATATTCAGCGACGTTGGCATTGCACAACCCCGTAGGTGTAGTCCGTAGAACCAGATAGGTTTGAGTATGGCTTTGTATAGAAGAATTTTGTTTTGGATGTTTTGAGTTTTGATTTACGTCCAAGGAGCCAATACATTTGCCGGGATTTTAAGTCGAGCTGTCTTCTTTTAATCTGGATATGTTTCTTCTAAGTGAGACGTTGGTCAAGATGAAGGCCATGGTATCTAGCGTCTGTTACTGTTGGTATTCTTACATTTTCCATTCTTACAGATGGGCATATGTTGTGAGGGTTGGTAAATGTTATTTGAGTTGATTTTGTTTTATTTACTTTTTTTCTCCATTTCGTATACCAATTACTGAGTATGTTCAGATGATATTGCAGGTTTTGTCAGGCTTGTATGGGATCTTCGTTTACAGCTAGTATTGCTACGTCGTGAGCAAAGGAAGCGATTGTAGTATTATTAGTCTCTAATATATCGGCTGTATAGAGTGAGAAAAGCAGCCGTCCTAGAACACTACCCTGCGGGACTCCGGAGTTGATAGGACAGAGGTTGGATTGTTGGTCTTTGAATTTTACAGAGAAATATCTATTTGATATGTAGGATTTAAGTAGGAGGAAATAGTTACTGGATACTGCTATTTTTACTTTATAAAGCAGACCTCTTTGAAAGACTTTGTCAAACGCTTGTGAGATGTCTAGAAATATAGCGTTGCAGTATTTCTTTTCTTCAAGACTTTTTGATATTTCATTTATCATTCGATGGACTTGTTGGGTAGTGATTTTCCCGAAAACCAAACTGATGTTTTGATAGTAATGTTAAAAATTCATGATCTGCGTATATCCGTTGTAGCAGCAATCTTTGTTAAATGAAGATGAAGATGTTACTTCACTGGGCTCTTTTCCTGGCTTAAGGATCGTAATGATTTCAGCAAATTTCCATATTTTTGGAAAGTATGATAAGCTTAGCATGTGGTTAAATACAACTGTTAGCAAAGTAATGATCTTGCGAGAAAGTAGTTTTAGTACTTGCTTAAGTACATTCGAGATAAAATTGAAAATTGCTTTAGCGGAATCAGGTGTTGAATTGTCAAGAAAAAGAAGAAAATTATTTCAACTGGATAAACAGTCATCACTTTCAGATTTCATTGATGTATAAATTGGACAATTAAATAAAAGACGTTCGATTGCAAATTTAACAGAAGATAGCTTTTTGTATAAGGGACAACGATAAAACTATTGTAAAACATTAAAAAGAAGGATCTCTGCATTAAAGTGCAATCGACTTCGTAAAGTTTTTATTTCATTTTTACTGGGAGTTTGTTTTTAGAGAAGAATAGCTTAGTGTATCCCAGTTTTCTTTAGCATTGATTAAGACAAATAAGTTTTTAATTTGTAAAGTCCAATTATATTTTTTTTCGGAGATTAGTAACCGCACATTGACGTAGAAAGCAAATCTTACAAAGTCGATTATTATTCATTTTTAGAATTATCAGTAACCAGTTTAAGCACATTTGGATTGTGATGTAGATTTTCTCCATAATGCCATAATACCGGAGTCCCCAAACTGGTTTAAATTAGCACGTTATTGAAACTCCCATTTCTCGAAATAGACTAGAAGATGTGAAAACAATACCGAGGTGAACTTATTAGTGACATCGATTGTATGATTTTTATACAAAAATTCTAAACCTACATAATTGTGTCTCTACTTGGAAAAACGCATAATTTTAGTTTTCTGTGTGTTTCCTTCTAGTTTATTTAAGTTAGCGTTAACTATGCAAAATATTGAGTCTGTCTGTCTGTCTTCTTTAACAATATTATCTGCATACTACAACAACAAAAACTAATACAATACTCAAGAGTAACAAAAATAGATTACTGGAAACGGTCAACGAGAATATATAGACGAAAACGAGTAAAAAATTAGAGGGTTCGAGAAGTTATGGGAATCGCATTCGAGAATATCTGATATAAGAAACTTACATGAACTGGAATGGTCAAGTAATATGATTGGAAGAAAATATAATGCAAAGACAAGTTTTGCAATAGCAACTCCGAGGAACATCAGGAAAAAGCTGGAAAGAAGAAATCAATTAAGAAATACGGGAAATAGGCGTAGATGATCTTCTTCTTCTTCTTCTTTATAAGCAATTCTGCTTGTTCATTTACGGATTAATACCTCTATGGAAGGTTGTCACTCCATCTTTTGCGTACGTTACATTTTCTTCTAATGTCTTCACTTCTCTTTCGATCTCTTAGCGTATTCTCTGTAATTCTTTTCAGTACTCTCATCTCTGCAGCCTTTGCGTTGTGGCTGCGTCGGGTCTTGTTTCTGATGCATATGTCATTGTTGGTCTTACACTGGCTTTATAAATTTTTGACTTCATCTGTGTCTTCATCTTCATCTGTTTCGCCATATAGTGTTATTAAGGCATCTTGCCAGTCTATTTGCTTTTTGTACTTGATCTCTCACTTCTTTGTCCAGGTCTCCATAGCTAGACAGTGTAATTCCCAGGTATTTTATTTCCATTACTTGTTCAATACTGATGCCATCAATTTCTATTTTACATCTGGTTGGTTCTTTGCTGACTACTATTGTTTTAGTTTTCTGAGATGAGATTGTCATATCTCTTTTGCTCTTATGTTAAATCTGTGAACCAGTCTTTGCAGACTCTTCATCTTGGGCTATCAATATTTCATTGTGTTTTATAATTTTATTAATTAATGTTTTTAATTGTTATGTCATTGCTGCTCCACAATATTTCAGTAATTCGGTTAGTATCCCGTCTTAACCTGCTGCTTTTCTGTTCTTCAGGTTTTCAAGTATTTTCCGAACTTCCTGTACATTTATATTAAGTTCTTCATTTGTGGTAATTTCTGATGTTTCCGGTTCTAGCGTCGTTTGTTCTTCCTCTGCATTGAGTTTTTTTAGTTAGTCAATCCACGTATCCTTTTGTATGTTTTGTTTCTATTAGTTCCTTTACCTTCGTTCTTTCACCTCTTATGAAGCGCCTAGATGATAATATATGGAATTATAGAGCAAAATAGAGATTGGAAATTGGCTGAAAAGACGACTAAGAACGTTTATAATTTATAATCAACCGATAATTATATATATGAATCTATTTTTTGATAAGTTTGTATCTTTAGCGTAAATTTTTTTCCATTTGTACAGAAAATTGTGCTATTTGTAAACAATTTTGATACTATTTTTGAACAGTTTGAAAGAAGCACATTCTGTATATGTTATAAAATAGAAGAAAGATTTCCATTTCCCGTTGGAGCATAATTTTAATCCCACCGAATCCTTAATCGCGTTTTACAGTCCAGGGTGTAATCATATTCAGGCAGCCGAATTATTTTAGAACTTCAAAACTTTGCCAGAATATCGCAAAATTGAAATTTTAATTCTGGGAATGAACTTTCCTTTTAAAGTGATAAGAGACTCTGCGATTTTCTGAAGTATTTTATTGACTTCAACAGATAACAATCGTTATATAACTTTGAAATGCAAAAGCGTTACAATAATTGAATAATGATTGGACAACGACAGTATGCACTTAAGTTAAATGTCACGATAAAACAACTCAGCTTTCAAGCGATCAAGCATAGAGTAATTATTTTTTCCTTTTAGTCCAGACTTTTTTAGGAGATGCACAAAAATAGCTGGTTATATTGAATCGCAATTTAGAATCTTGCAGAAATGTGTATTTTATAACGAGAATTGAAGCATGTTGCAACTGAAAAAGTTATCAAAAATTGTTGACAAATCGTTGAACGTTCCTTATTAAAAATGCTAAAAAATGAAAAAAAGTACAAAATGTTTTCAAAAAAACAACAACGAAAGACGAATTTGATAAAAAACTGGCATGATTTTTAACAAACATCAATAACAGAAGAAAAAAGCTGATTTTAGGATATTTTAATGAACGAACGGGAAAAGCCAACAATAGTAGAATCATTGGGAAATATGAAGAAGATACTACAACTCATGGTGATCAAAGATTAATAGATTTATGTGCAAGTATATACTTAAAAAATATGAACGGTCTTCCCACACAAATATATTCATACAAATACGTGGTAACAACTACATAGAAATCAGAAAAGCATTATTTACTATGTGATTCAAGTGCAAAAATCACAGCTAATAATTTAGGACCTAAGGGTACATAGAGAACCCGAATGTGAATCAGATAATTTTATGGTAAAAGCCAATATATAAATTCCATATCGAAAAAAAACCTAATGCACTTAATCCTGTGATTAACCAACAGTTTATATTTAACCTAATCTTCTACTTTACTTTCCTGAGTATTACCAATGGTTCACCTTAGAATCTCATAATTATTGTTGGACACTTCTCAACATTTGAGGCGTTTGAGCCTTCAGATTCAATATCTTGCAGTTCTAACACTTCCCTGTTTGTATGCTTATGGAGTCGGTTATGGAATGCTTAGAATATCATGGACGGACAGGGTAAGAAATGAGGAAGTACTCAGAAGAGCGGGCTTACAGGATAGGGAACTTTTTAGTTATGTAAAAAGTAAGAAGACTGCATACTTGGGATACATATTTCGAGGAGAAAGATATACTTTTCAGCAACTGATACTCGAAGGGAAGATAGAGGGTAGGAGAGGTCTGGGACGTTAAAAAAATGTCATGGCTGCGCAATATTCGACAATGGAGAGGAATCCACAGCTATGAAATGCTTCGCAATGCTGCTAAAAACAGAATTATTTAATCCTGACTATTTAACATCTCACCTGACAAGACGATGTACGGTGGACGCCACGCAGAAGTGCACGGCACCTTAGATTAGATTAGATTAAGAGAGGTGGCCTTTCGGCCTATTCCACTGCGACCTTTTCAGATCTATTGTGGTCCTCTAGTCCTAGATAACATTCTCTAGCCTGACCCTTTTTATAAAGTCTAGTAGCTTCGAGACTGTACCTTCCATGTAGCTATTTGCCGGTGGATTTTCTTCTCCTAATGCAAAGAACCGCACATTTGCCAGACTGTCACACTGACATAAAATGTGCTCTGCTGTTTCTTCTTCGAGGTGACAGAATCTGCACAGGTCATCATCTGATAATCCCATCAGCTTCAAGTGCCTATTCAGCTTACAGTGCCCTGTTGCCCTGCACGGCACCTTAAGAAGAAGGAGTCGGTTTTCGTGACCCTAGGCAATCTTGTTTATTTCTTTATTAATTGTTACTTTACGGAGTTGTACCATACCACGGAGCGTTGACTATGTTCCTTAGTATTCGGCTTTGGACAATTTGAAGGCAAGCATACTCGGTCTTACTAGTAGAGCTCCATATCTGTAGACCATAGGACCATACTGATCTGAGCATTTATTTGTAAACGAATACTTTGTTTTTGATTGTGAGTTTGTTTTGATTGTGATTGATAGTTATGAGCTTCTACCTAATAACCAACATAACTTCTTGTATTTCAATTTCAGTTCTTCAGTTTTCTTTCTGATATGTTCCTGCCACTTTAATTTTTCAGATGGCTTCAGATTTCCCGTCATTAATTTTTATGCGCCATTTTATGTGTTTGAAATATACTTAAACTTCTTCTTTATTTTACATTTCCCTAATTATCTATCGAGTATTCTCTCTGCCCGTTTTTAAATAATTTATATTAATATACCAACCGTTTATTTTTGTTTATTATTTGGCTTTTAACCTAAATATCAAAATAATTGGCGCTCAAATTCTATTTTTGAATTTCTTTCATGTTTACTAACTTTTCCATGCCCCTCGTATCTCAAAATTTCGATATACATACATCAATTAACTTTTTTTTATCAATATCCCTACTTCTTGGGAACTTCGAAAGTTTAAATATGTCATTCCGAAGAGAATAGGTTTTCTCGTCTATCACCAGGTCCATTCCACTAATGGCTTTGCCATTCCACCAAGCTCCATCCCAAAGAGCATCCAATACAACACGAAACTAACGGTTCAGTGCATTTTACCATGTACTAAGCTACTAAGAGACCTGTTATCATACTTACTATCAGCAATTTTCCATCCACTAACATTTCAAGGAAGACAGCCGTACAAGTTAAGTATTTTGTTCGGACAATTTTTTTTCTTTTATTTCTTATCAATGCATTCAGCTACTGTATACGGGACTTACTAAAATGTAGAGACAAGTCTATTTGTTTAAATAAAATGTTTGTGTGAATTTGGATTATACTTTGATCTACCTTGTGATCGTTCTTGCTACTGACTACTGACTGTTTGTCTTAGGGATTAGCCTAACTACCTTTGAGAATAGATACCTAGGGTAGGGATCTCCATGATTGTCTTTGTGATGGTAAAGAGGAGATACTTTAAATAAGGTTGACTTCTTCAAAATCCGGGATCGTGGATTTCACAAGGTATAACCCACATGGATGAAACCTTACAAGTTGTTTCTTCGAATGTTTCAAAGACTTAAAGTATTATAGTGTCCTCTGCAATGGCGACCAGTTTTAGATTTTCCATAAAAAGATGTCACAGGTATAATAATTATTATAGTACGTGTCAGAGAATATTCGCCTTCCTGTTTAACTCTAAAGTTCTGTCTTCCAAATATGACTATTAATTGGAACTAGTGGATGGAAAGATGTCTTTTGAGTTTAAGTAAAAAGCCTTTATATATATATATATATATATATATATATATATATATATATATATATATATATATATATATATATATATATAATGTCGGTTTACAACGTTCTTCGACGTCTTCCGATTTCCAATCTCCATCTCATTGTATCGTTCCATAGATCGTCCTCCAGTTCTCTTTCTCTGATTTCTTTATCAACTCCTTCTCTCCAACTTCTTCTAGGCCTTCCTGGTCTTCGCCTACCTCTTGGTTGCCATTCAAGAATTTGTCTTGGTATTCTATTCTCCGGCATTCTCCTTACGTGTCCGTACCATCTGAGTTGTGTCGTTTTGATGTCATCAACAATATTATGTGTAACCCCCATGATTTCTGTTGCTCTAAGCATTTTCTCTGTTCTGTCTTTTAGGGGCCACACTTCGCATCCATAGGTTGTGATACTTTTTATTATGGTGTTGTATATTCTTCTTTTATTTTCTTTAGAGATGTTTTTATCCCACAGTACGCTGTTCAGTAAGGCTATGCCTTTCCTTCCCTAAGTATTTCGTTCCTTAATGGCTGCATCCAATTTTCCGTCCTGAGTGATCTTTACTCCTAGGTATTTGTAGTCATCACATAGTTTGATCTCTTGATTTTCCTCTACGAGAAGGTTATGTTGATCTCCTCCGATACTCATGTACTCAGTTTTTTCCATGTTCACTTCCAAACCCCACTCTGTAAACTCTTCTAATAGTTTTCGCATCATGTAACTAAAGTCTTCAGAGTCCTGTGCGATGATGACCTGGTCATCCGCAAAGCACAGAGTGTACAAAGTTAAGTCTATTAGTGGTATGCCCATATTCGTACATTTTTTCTTCCACTTGTTGAGTGCTGCTTCAAGGTATATTTTGAATAATGTTGGGGATATACAGCATCCTTGTCTTAGTCCTTTAGTCACTTTGAATCCCGGTGTTATCAGATTTCCTGTTTTAATTCTTGTTGTTTGTTGGTAGTACAACGTTTTTACTGCTTCAATCAATTCTATATTTATATTTGTTTTCCCCAGTGCCTCCCATAATTTATCAAGCGGGATACTATCATATGCTTTCCTAAGGTCTACGAACGTCAGATGGACTTCTTGGAAACGAGCAACTTTCTTTTCAATTATCTGGGTAATAGAGAAGACATGGTCTATTGTAGATCGACCTGCACGAAAACCAGCCTGTTCTTCGGCTTCCATATCTTGGTATTCTTCTTCTATTCGATTTTTTATTATTTTCCCATATATTCTGCTAATACTACTAGTAACTGCAATTCCTCTATAGTTTTCAGGTTTCGATTTATCTCCCTTTTTATGGATGGTGCTCATATGCGACTCTTTCCATTCCTCAGGTATTTCATGTTTATTTATGCATTCCTGGAAAAGTTGTCGTAGTCGTTGCATTAGTATTTTGGGTCCATGTTTAATAAGTTCCGGAGCTACATTTCCTGGGCCAGGTGATTTGCCATTATTTAGATGTCTGCATACGGTTTCGACTTCTCTCTCATTTATTCTGATTGGTGATCCTATCAGCCTGACGCCTTGTAAACCATAGTTCTCTATCTGTTTGAAGGGCTCTCTTGTCTCTGTTAGTAAATCTTTAAAGTATTCTTCCCAAGTTTGCGGTGATATGGACTGGATAATATCTCTTTTTCTGTTGTTTCTTAAATTTTTTAACAGTTTCCAGCTTTCTGAACTTTGGCTTCCACCAATGTATGTATTTATCATGGTGCACTTTTTTTCCCAGGATTCATTTTTCTTTTGGCATATTTTTCTTCTGACCATCGCTTGCATTCTTTTGTATTCGATTCTGTCTTCCACATTTCTTGTGTTCAGATATTTTTGATACAATTTTCTTTTCTGTGTTATTTCCTGCGAAATATCTTGATCCCACCAATATGGTTTTTGTTGTCCGATGTTTTCATATCGCCCTAGTGCTTCTAGGGCAGCGGCGTGTATACATTCTTTGATGGTTTTGTATAACTGATTAACATTCCTGGTATTATCTTCCTTTAAAAAGCCGTTATGCCACACTTTATCGAATGCTTTTGCCATGTCTAGAAAAATAGCTGAGCATATTTCATTACGGAATCCAAATTCATGGGAAGGAATAATTTTTTCTGGTCGAGTATAAGTTGTATTCTTATTAGCAATATCTTCTCAATTAATTGATAGCAACGATATTCGTCTGTGCGGTTCTACTTTATTTACTGGTTTCCCTGATTTGGAAATTACTTCAGCTGTTTTCCACGTTATTGGTACATACTGTAACTTGAATACTGCATTTATAAAGCAGTCATCGACATACCGTTTGTAGAATGGTAATTTGTAGTTTAATTTAATTATAACTGATGTTTTCAACACTTTATTACCATTACTAAGTTTACATTACCAAGTTTTGTATATATATATATATATATATATATATATATATATATATATATATATATATATATATATATATATCGTAGACTTTTCTTGTACAAGCTTTTTCAGTTATAGCTCATAAATAACCTTCACGTTTTCGAATACTTCCATAAATCAAAAATTAGCACACGACTGTATAGCAATTATAAGCCCTGCGAAATAACGGCACACCGATTCGCTGAAGTGAAAGACAGAGATGCATGGATTGAAAAGAAAACGTGGAAAATAATAACCCGTCACGGTTCATTGCTTTAAATGATTAATGAACGCAGAAATTATGCTCCATATTCATTATCGGAGAGAAAAAAGCTTTTAGAACGGCTAGAATGGGAAAGGGAAAGTGCATACGTATTTAACAAAACTAATTGGCGAGGTCGTGGGTTCGTGAAATATGTTTTTGAAGTGAAAAATTGATTTCCGGTAATTGCCGTTAGTTGTGTGCTCGGATGCAGACGCAAGGAAGTCTTTATTACGATATATTTTGTAAGACATTTATATCCCTATAGTTGCACTAGAGATCTGGATTCTGTATCTCTGAATCCTAAATACTCTTACGGTTCCATATTCCTATATTATTCAAACATTAAAAAATAAATAAAGATCATGGTTCTCTTTTCCTCTGTCTTCATAGAGAAACACATTCGTAAATTATATTTCGTAAGTTTTGTCTTTATATTTTATATAGGAATTAGGTAACTGCGCTAGATGTTAAGCAGCGTGTGATACAGAGCATCATTCGTCATAGTAATATCCACGTTGTAGCCCACGTTGGGCGCCAATTGAAAATTTATGAGAGGAAATTGTTACTATGTTATAACATTACAATTCCTCAAAGATACAATGTATACTTTTTATCTAACATCTATGTACTACACGTGACAATAGTTTTCCTGAGGTTTATCAGCTCTTTATAGTAGTTTTATTCCTACTAAAATAACTATCTACATTCCTCAAATGTCTCGAACCTTCCTTTCTCGTAATAAAACACGACTTACCCTACTTAGATATCTCCAAACGACACATTTGCTGGAGATAAACCTCCCGTATTGATTTCCGGTTATCCTGTCAATAATCACCGCTGCTAAACTCTCCCAACTGAACTCCCGACTGGTCGCTAGAATTTTATAGTTCATTTTACTTATTTTAAGGATCGAATCGATAAAGGCCGAAACACATTTGTCGAATGCCATGCCTCACTTCCAACATAAAATATCTCCATTAATTTGTCGAACTATTCACGTTGGAGATAGGTCGTTTATTTTTGGAGGGATTTATGTTTCGATGGGATTGTGGGGAGTATGGGGAATCGGACATTTGTTTGAAAAGGGTAAAGATTCATTTATTTTTAATATTCATCATCGTTCTGTCTTTATCTCGATTTGGGAATAGGCGTTCCTAATCATATTTTTCTGGCTTATGTCATATCAAGATTAATTTTCCTCACAGACATCTCTCTCTTCTAATATATCGTCTTTAAACTTTCTTTTCTATTCTTAGACCAATAACAGCAATTGTGATAATATACAGTTTCTTTTATGAAAAAAGTGTATTAATTGGAGAAACAGTTATTAACGAGATGCTGTGGATGGGCCATTGCTCGCCTACTCATTATTTCACAAAACTGTAAACGGCGGTCATAATCATCCTCATGAAGTTTCTGTACTAAGTATATTTTATATAGATGGAATTTGTTCTTCTTCAAAATGGCTTGGACGCTAGGTCGCGGTCGGTTGATTCCAGATGCAGCTGCTAGTTGCTTCGTACTTAACATGGGATCTAGGAAACATGTAAACACTGCTTCATTAGCTTCATTAATCAGTGCCAGACTTTGTCAAATACCTATGCAAAGTCAAGGAAAATAGCAGAGCATACATGCTTTCTCGATGTAGTTAGTTATGATGTGAACTTGA
Organism: Diabrotica undecimpunctata; assembly: GCF_040954645.1. Classification (NCBI taxonomy): domain Eukaryota; kingdom Metazoa; phylum Arthropoda; class Insecta; order Coleoptera; family Chrysomelidae; genus Diabrotica; species Diabrotica undecimpunctata. Next base: position 160,805,847 of record NC_092806.1, on the reverse strand, counting down.
TTCATAGTTCAGTCTTTATTTTTGAAAATGCACTGTTATGAAGGAATTAGATTCTGTGCTCTGGGTTATTTTTTTAATCTTCTTAGGAGTACATTCTCGCAAAACTTCGAAATTATTGGCACGAGTGATATTGGTCAATGTAAGAGACCAAATTAGGAGGCTTCCTGGCTTTCCTGGCTTCTTAATATAGAGAAATAAGATGTTCTTATAGGATGGCAGTGGGCATATTGTGTTTTCAACTACCTCGTTGCATTCCAGAGGGAATATTCAGTTTCTTTGTCATTTGATAATTCTGTTTTTTAAGTATTTATTATATGGATTATTTTTTGTGTTTTTGCTTTTCTTGACGTAGCCTTTGAGTGGCTCAGTTTAGTATAGTTTTATCTTCAGCTGCTCTTTTAGTTTGCCACCTTTTCCGCAGTCATCTTTTCTCTGCAACCATGTCTCTCTCTAATTATATGAGATAATTTCTACCAGCCGTCATTCTCTTTATTGTGGGTGTATATTTCCACACTGTTTGTTCGATTTGCTGAATGAATATTTCTATTCCTTGTTAAGTTGGTATTTTCTTCTCAATGGTACGTTTAGTTGAATTTTGCTTGTTAGTTAATCTTGAAATACCTTTCCAATCGGTCCTCATATTGGATAAAGTAGGGTTTGTTTCCTTTTTAATAATTTTCTTTTCGCTAATTGTGATGACAATTGATGAGTGATCTGAATCTAAATCAAAGTTTTTCTCTATGTCTACGTAGTTAGTGGATAGGTTCCTTAATATGCATATATCTAACAAATTCGGTATTTTGTTTGGATCGGTAGGCCAATAAGGTGGTTTTCCAGTTGTCAAATAAGTGCACCCAAGCTGAGCAGTGATCTTATTCCATTTTTTTCCTTTTCTGGTGGTCACTCTTGATCCTTATAGTGCTCGTCAATTATTTTCCTTTTCTGGTGGTCACTCTTGATCCCAGATAGTGCCCGTGGTTTAGTTTAAAATTCAGGCAATTCTAAAACTGTCCATAGTTCCTAAATCAGGTTAGTTTCAAACTAAGGTTATTTTAAAACTATAGATAGTTTTTAAATAAGGTTAGTTTCAAGTTGAGGCGATTCTAAAACAATATTATTTTGATTTTGAACTAAAAACGAGCGTAATAATCTATCGACAATATATTTTAGACCAGTAATATATTATTGATGATACTTTATATGATATACTGTTAAAAATAGTCGAACTCTCATACATTTTTGTAGAACAAGAGTATAATTAAACGCCAAATTAATCAATAGCTTTAATATTAAAGGGACTACACATTTCCTAACGAGTTCCTTGCCCACAGCTGCTCATTACCATAAAAGTACACGTTTTAAGTTAACCCCAAGTTAAATCGCTAAACCTCGGGGATATTATTTAGTGACAAATACTCCTTTGGCATGCTATCGCAAACGCCAATGAATTTAAGTGATTTACGTCAATAGATATGAAGTAGCGTTTTAGTTTTTTGAGAAAATAATCATATAGTTTGACTTAATGTCAAAATTATATATGTCATGGAAATTTGTGAATTTTTAGACTGTATATAAATGAATATCTTAACATCGAATACATACCTAATTGGGAATCAGCAAGTCAACCAAACAACTACAACTTCCCACCCCATTCTGTTCCCCGAGAGATTCTTTTGAGCTGCCAAATCCATGAGTCATTCTTTCGCGCCCGTTTCCCACTCGAAGTGATTAGTTTTTTGGTTCTGAACAGGCAAACACCAAACTTGAAACGATCCTGATTCAATCTTTTATTTCCTCTTTCCTAATCTTTTGTAAACACCATCAATAATTCAGAAAATCTCAACGCACACACTTTTTATCTCCACTCGGCAAACACTTTGCCGGATAAGCGGATGAGTATCAGACAGGGCGATGATGTTATGCTTTAATATTAATTCGTCTGTTTTTCCTCTTTATTGCTACAGTTCAAATATTAATAAATTCTAAGGGCTTTTGTATCGCGTCACTGGAAATAACATTATCAAAACAAGGTGGATGGTATTCATCTTAACGACTCAACGAGTCGCTTTAGCGCTCTATTTCTGTTGTGTCGACTAAATTTTGATTGATCCAAGATGGCCACACATCCGTTAAGTTCGTAATTTTTAGTTTAAAAATACTTGATAAATGTTTAAAACAACTAAAATATCCCAGTGAAGTAATCATCATCATCAATTAGCCTATATTTGTTCATTGCTGAACCTGAGACAGTGAGTAAAATTTTCCACATTTCTATTTTGAGCTTCTTACATCCAATTTGTAGTGATGTGATTTATATCATCCGTCCATCTAGTCGGTGGTCGTCCTCTGCTTAGATATGCCTCTTTTCTTGGTCCAAGCCCATTTAGCAATGGCTATTTTTGACGTGACAACGTCTTAAATTAGGTTGTGGCTCGGAGTCACTCATGAAAAAGTGTAACGCCCGCTCACGTCTGTTACGATGAGTCACCGAACGAGAGAGAGGCCCGCCGGACCGGCGAATGCCTTGCGTCTCTCTCCCACTCAAACATGATCGGTCCGCTGGTACGATGCTATTTCTCCTATCATCGTCCTATCCTCAACAAAATCACTCAAATAGAAATTAGTTAAGTTTAAGTTTACATGTACAATGTTTTAGTAAACAAAATATATTTCTATAGTTAAAATTTGTGCAATTCTTATTTTCATTCAATTCCTTGTTCCTATTGTGCAATTTAATAATATTCATATCAATAAATATTCTACCGAGAAAAAGACGTTGTCACGTAAAATCTTCGCCCGTAAAACCGACTTTACAGGCAACCGATTTTTTTTTTAACTACATCCGTGACTCCTGTTCTTTCCAGCATTTTTGTAGCTTTATCAACGCTTGATATTATAAGAATGCCATCGGCAAATGTTACGTGGTTCTGACCCTCTCCATTTATATTAATACCCATATTATTGTCTCCATCCATTCGCTTGAACATATATTCCAGTACAGCTGTAACCAATTTCGGGGACATAGTATCACCCTGTCTAATTCCACGTTCTATTCGGAAGTTTTTTGCTAGCTTTGTTATTATCTTCATAGGTATTTTCTGTGAAATGTCTGAAAATATCACCTTTTTTGTGCATTGTGATTAGTATTGCTGGCCTACCGATGGGAACAAAATTCCAGACCTGATAGATTTCTTTATTTACAAAAATATCTCAGTTTACTATCTGGATATCAATGACGGCTGTAACATGAACTGTGATCACTCACATTAATCACAATCATTAATCTTGCTGTTCCATTGAGAAACACGAGACAACTTGATGACGAATTAAAAGTTTTTATAAAAAATATCCTTGTCCAGGTAGCTTGGGAAAATACTGCCACAATAACTTCTAGAACAAAAGGGAACAACTATCTAAAAGAAATCAGAGAACTCATAATAGAAAAAAGAAAGTTAAGAAGAAATGGCAGTAATACAGAGCTCCACACAAAACTAGTCTAAATAATGATACACAAAAACTAAAAAGGGAGATACAGAATCTAAAAAATTCAACAATTGATTTCGTTTTAAGTAATTTAACAGCTGACCAGAACACAGATTATTCGTTATGGAAGGCAACAAAAAGAATGAAGAGACCAATTATTCATTATCTTCCTATCAAGTTGGAAAACGGCAACTGGGCTAAAAGTAACGAACAGAAAGCAGAACGATTTGCAAATCATCTAGTCGGCTAGTCAAAAGAAAGTCGGCTCCACAATCTTCTTGGACGTAGAACAGGCGTTTGATAAAGTCTGGCATGAGGGTTTAAACTATAAACTGAGAACGTTCATGCCTAACCGGTATTCAGAAATCTTAGAATCACGCATTGCAAATAGATATTTCAGAGTAAAACAAGAAGACGTGTACACCGATTTAAGGGAGATCAAAGCTGGCGTGTCACAAGGGAGTATATTAGGTCCGGTCTTGTACTTATTGTATACGTGTGACATTCTAGAGCTAGAACAAAACACTATTGCCATCTTCGCGGATAATACACCCATACTAGCGATAGGAGACACTAGTGAAGAAGCGACTGATAAGTTGAAACTATCAGTAAATACAATACATACCTGGACCAGAAAATGGCGAATAAAATTAAATGAGATGAAATACATGAATACATACCTGGACCAGAAAATGGCGAATAAAATTAAATGAGATGATACCCAAGTTCCTTATGCAACATCAGCAAAATACTTGGGCATCACCCTAGACGCGAGGCTGTGCTGGAAAGTCCATGTCAAAAAGAAAAGAGGGGAGCTTGATATTAGATATAAGAAATTGTATTGGCTCATTGGAGAAAATTCAACATTATCCATTAACACATTTATTAACGTTTCTTCTCCTTCTTTGATTTGTTCTATGACTATCTTATCTTGTCAGGGTGATTTTTTGGTATCTTTGTTGTGATATCTTATCTTCTCAGGGTGATTTTTTGGTATCTTTGTTGTGATATCTGGGATGTTTTCTGAGCCTACATGTTGAACTTTTGGTATTTGACTTTGATTTTGATTTTGATTAGGATCTGGAAGTTCTTCTTGTTTATACAATTCGGAGTAAAAATCTTGAGCATATCTTCTTTAATGAACTAATACAAGTAGTAAAATCAATTAAACGAAAATAATAAGTGAACATACAAATCAAGGAGAAAAATCAGAAGATTTTATCATAGAAAGGGAAGTAAAACAAGGAGACACGGAGTCAGTGGCCTATTTTTTAACAAATTTTCGTCAACGTTATGGAATACAAAGACAGTTTTTAGATAAGTACAACTTGCGGTATAGAAGTTCTATTCAAATTTATTTAATTTAAAGTCTCAGCCTCCCTTTTAAACCTAGTTGGATAACAAAACGCGCTCTGTTCGATACAACTGATATAAACGTATGATTCAACACCCAATACAACAAAGAGAAGTTTTCGCATCAGATAAATATGGATCCAAAGCACGGCCTAACGATAATTCCAAAAATCTGAATGCTACTTTTTATCTACTCCCAGACATTCCCCGGTCCCCGGCGTATTCAAACTGATTCCAGCCATTTCCTACTTTCATCTTTGTCGTCTCAATTCTACAAACGATCCATTTCATTCGAACGAGTACACTGATTGTGATGTATAAGTTAAATTTTGAGCAGGTAAAAGAGATGTCGCGAACGCGAATGTTGTAAAATACATTTCCTCGTTCTAAAAGAACTCTTCATTTCAGTATTAAATTAATATTGTGAAGAGCGTTGCGAAACTTATATAAAGGGGTGTTAATTCAAATCAAATACAGTTGTGAACGGAGCGTGAGCAAATAATGTGAAGTGATGAATTTATGTCTACTAACTGACATTCCTTTTAATGCCTCAGTGTCTTTATTATTTCTATATTGTGGGTCTACACAGTGCATAGAAAAGGTAACGTGAATTTCTGACAGTTTTACAACAAAAAGCTAGAAGGTACTTTTTTTCCTCCTTATATCTATCCAATTATGAGCTAAAATCTCTAATATACTATTGTTTTAAGTGTTTATATTTAGATGTCATGAAATATAGTTATTTTGTTAGGTACAGTTGGTTCCTTAAAAAAGCTGATACGACTCTTAGTAAGATTTGATCATTTTGAGCAGTGTATTTGATTGGTCTGACATTTTATTATATTTATTATGGCAGACAAATAATAAAATAAACAAACAGAAAGTACAAGCGTATATAAATGATAGTTTTTACATAAAATAGGGTTGTTGTTATTATTTTTATTATTATTAAGCAATAAAACAAACGAATTAACTCAACAATATATTAAAGCAAGAATTGTAACCAAATTAAAAGATAACTGGGCACTATCAGAGGCAGCAAAACATTTTAACATAAGCAAAACCACAGTTTTTCTATTAATAAAAAATGGAGGGAACAAGAAACTCTCGAAAGACAGTGAGCGAGGAAGACCAAAACTATACTAAATTTAGGTATTTAAAAATAAAATTAATATTTTGTAATATGTATGTCCATCAGCATTGATAACAGCTTGTAGTCTTCACTCCATCTGCTTGAAAGAAACTATGAAATTGTCTTCTACAGAGAGCTCTTCCCAAACCTGTTGTATACAATGCCACAGCTCTTCAGCATTTTGAGGTATAAAATTCCGCCGATACAACCGTTTTATAATAACCCCGACACATTCTCAATTGGGTTTAAATCTGGACTGTAGCTGGGCCATGGTAAGGTTTCGATGTTGTTATTCTGGAACCACTGATTTATTATATTTGCAGTGTGAACAGGACGATTATTTTGTTGGAGGATAAAAATTTTTCTGGATACAACGGTTCTACACTGGGAAACATGATGTTTTCATCCATCCATCTCCATACATCCCCAATGTATGGGGATGAAATCCATCCCCATACATCCTCAGTGTATGTGGATGAAATCCATCCCCATACATTGGCGTTAAAATGACCAGCTGCTCGATATTTTTAACATATAGAGGATTAAATCTATTATTATCTGGTCTATACACCCCAATTTTGCCGTTTTTAGAGGATTGTAAAATTCTCTTATCTGTAAATATTACCCTGTCCCAAAAATCTGATTTTGTAGCTGATGGTTTAAAGCAAATATAAGTCTTGATTGCTTCTGTTGTGGTGTAAGAGCTTGTTTTTTGCTACAGTTTGGTACCTAAGACGCGATGCTTTAATTCTGCGCCAAGTTGTTGTCTTTCTTCCCGGCAACTATGACATAATTCTTGCAGTTTTCGCATCTTAAAAAGAATTCTCTTCTAATCTCTCCAATATCGTACGATCTTCATGAGCGTCAGATATTTTTGGTCTTCCAAAACCTTGCTTTTTTTCGAGAGTTTCTTGTTCTCTCCATCTTTTATTAATATTAAAAACTGTTGTTCTGCTTACTTTAAAATGGTTCACTGCGGCAGATAGTGACCAACCATCTTCTAATTTCGTTACAATTCTTGCTTTTAGTTCTTTGCTAGCATGTGGAGCCAATTTTTAAGGTTGACCAGAATGTTATCTGAGAAATTTTAAGATTTGGCAGTGACAGTGACAGTATGTAAATAATAAACAGCTGTTTGTAGCATAGAAGCAACCACGTTGACTAATCGATGATGAAAGATGTGGCTTTACAGAAGAGTACTAAAAGTATGTTGCTTGTCCAGTGTTACCAATGAAGGGGTTTTGGACTCTCAAAAGAAACCAAATTAAGTATCTTTCAAAGAAATGAAGATACGAAAATTACAACATCTAGCCCATGTGATGAGATGGGCAAAATACTACCTTCTGCAAGTTTCATTGACGGAAACATTACAGAAAAATGTACCGTTGAAGCACGACGAATGTCTTAGCTCTGTAATCTGAGAGAATGGTTTCAAGTTTTTCTCAAATCAACTTTTTAGAGCAGCTACATAAACATATTTAGATGGAGAAGAAGCTATTTAGATGGAGCATTAAAAAAATCGTAGTTTGAGGAGACTGTAACTAAAAATTTCGTCGGTTGGAAGGTTAGTTGCAATTAAGCGAGCCTTAGAGCAGGGTACAATCGATTTACTCTATGTAGGTACTCGAAATATAGCGAGTGATTTAGGACAATATCTACCGCGTCTTTAAAAGTTATAATGAAATTAATTCCAATCGTTTTACTTGTGCAGGAGATGAGAATATCCTAAAATGCAACTGTAATAAAAAAAGAAAAACCAATAGAGTCGTAAAAATGGCAGAATTTATGGAACCAGACTGATAAAATGTGGTGGACACGGCAGTTGATACCGGACATCAGAAAATGCATAGATAATTGAAATTGCATTTATAAGATCTGAAAAAGTCAAATTCTAAACTGCCATTATTCTAACGCTGAAGACTGTCCAAGGCACGCGATTTTTGAGTGCGACAGATGAGTCGACGATAGACGACATTTTATTATCTCAGTCAATAGCACACAACGAAATATCTCGAGTTTATTATTATAGACACGGCACTTGCGCCAAGAGATATCTCGGGTTAATTCATATATATATATATATATATATATATATATATATATATATATATATATATATATATATATATATAACAAGCGAGTCTTCTACAGCTGGCGCCACTTCTCGCATCCTAATTTCCAGCGTTTTCTGTCGAAGTAATCTTCAGTTGTTAGATCTCTGGCGGTCATTGCATCGTCGACATCGTCTCTCTAGGATCGTCTTGGTCTACCTCGTTTTCTTCTAGTTGGCGGAGTCCATTCTTCTATTTTTTTTTGGCCATCTATTTTCAGGCATTCTCTGAAGGTGTTCATACCATTTAAGTCTTTTGGCTTCGATTGTGTCTATTATGTCTAGATCGATTTCCATTTCTCTCCGAATATCTTCGTTTCTCACCCTATCAAGTCTAGTGAGCTGGCAACATCGTCTCCAGTAGTTCATTTCCATGGCCTTAATTTTTGATTTGTTTCTTTGGTTTATTTCCCAGAGTTCGGCGCCCTACAGCTCAATACTTTCTATTATTGTTTTATAAATTCTTCTTTTATTTTCTTTTGTTATTTTTTTATTCCATAATAGTCCGTGTAGCTGTCTGGTGGCTGATCTTGCTTGGCAAATCCTAGAGTGTATTTCTTCGCTACTTCCTGCTTTTGATGTTATTTGGACTCCCAAGTATTTAAAATTGTCTTTTGGTTTTATAGTTCCCATTTCGATTTGTAGGCTTTCTGGTTTTTCTCCTACAACTAAGTACTCAGTTGTTTGTATATTAATTGTGAGGCCCCATTTGGTATACTCATCTTCCAGTTTTCTAAGCATGTAGCCTACATCACTCTCGTCTTCAGCTAGAATGGCTTGGTCGTCAGCGAAGTGTATCGTGTACAATCTATCATCTCCGATTGGGATGCCCATATTGCAGCACTTTCTTCTCCACACTGAGAGTGCCTCATTTAGATATATTTTGAAGAGTGTAGGTGCTATGCAGCAGCCTTGCTCTAGGCCCTTACTAATAGGAATTTTTCTAGTTAATCTATTTCCAGTTTTAATGTTTGCCGTCATATTTTTGTAGAGCTGTTGTACTGCTTGTATATTTTTTTTGCTTATTCCTTGTTTTTCCATTGCTACCCAAAGCATTGAAAGTGGTACACTATCGTATGCCTTTGTCAGATCTATAAAGACTATATGAGTTGAAAGGTTGTGGGCTAATCTTTTCTCGATAACTTGTTTTAGAGAGAATATACTGTCCATACAGGATCTGCCTGCACGAAAGCCATTCTGTTCTTCAACATCTGTCATCTCTTTTTCAATTTTGTTTTTTATTATTTTTCCATGCGGACTTGAGAGTGAATTTATGACACTTAGCCCCCTGTAGTTTGAACAATTCTTTCTATCTCCTTTTTTGTAGATGTTGTTAATATGTGCTTTTGTCCACTCCGGTGGTAAGTCGTGTCCATTATAGAATAAGGTGAAGGCATACGCCAGTAATTCCCGTAATAATTGTGGGCTATGTTTTAATAATTCATTTGGTATACCTTGTGGTCCGCATGACTTCCGATTTTTTAGAGTTTGTATTGCATTCTCGACTTCCTGTACTGTTATTTCATCGTCTTCACTGAATTCCAGTTCATATGTTGTTGTACTGATGTTCGTGAATTGAGGTCTTGTTTCAGTCAAAAGTTGTGAGTAGTGTTCGATCCAAGATCTTTCTGCTATTAAATCTATTCTACTCGTTTCTTTTCTGTTTGTTCTCAGATTTTTTACCGTTTTCCATGCTTCTCTTGATCTTGTTGACCCTATATATTTGTCGAGTTCTTCGCATTTACTTTCCCAGCCATTAGGGTCCCAGGGTTAATTCGTTAGGGGATTAAAAAATATAGCTAGGCAGAATGTAACAAAAGAAACAATGACTTTTTGCAATTTTCTCACGTTTCTGTTACGTGATTTCGAAGTTTATGAAGGTTGTGAATTGTAGTATAAATGCAACTATATATACCTCTGTAATTCTAATTATTCCGTAAGTTAAATAATTCGTTTTATTTCTCACTTCGCTATTATAGAGAAGATATCAGCGTTTGACGTTATCAAAGGCCACCCTGTGCGCCTGGACTATGAATTTATTTAAAACTGCTATTATTAAACTCTTGTAAAAATTAAATAAACAAGCGTCAGCTGGCTAATATGTAAACAATTGATAAACCCTGACAATTCAATTGTTTCTAGACTATTGTTCGAAGCCTCAGTGCCTTATCTTTATGTGTTAAAACATAGTTCTGGTGTTTTTCTACAATTAGGAAACAAATTCGTAAGTTGTAGTTTAGATTGATCTCACGAAAACTTTTAACCGTTTTAGATTTTATTCGGTTTTGCTTGTAGAAACAAAAAATAACTGTTTAATAACTGAGTAATTCTTTCTTTGTTTTCCCCTGCAATTTGCTGAATTATTTTTAGCATCTTTTGACCGTAAAGTAGAAATTCTGTATACTCTGTTTAAAAATTATTGATCGAACCGTTTCTATGATGCAGCTGATAATCCACAACGTACCATAAAACAGTAACGAAGAGTTTCCAAATTATTCGAAATTTTCGTGTCTCAAATGTTGCATTTTGAGGCAATTTTAATGAACCAATAATGCAGATACCTAAATAATCTGTTCAGGTATAAATTAGAAAAGATTAAAACATTCAGTCGACATAAAATTTCTCGTTGTTATTTCAGTTAAGATTTACAGTTTTGTTTGTTTTGATCTTTAAATATAACCTGCAAAATTGTTAGTTTTGTAGTAATAGCGACAAAAAGCATTAATTAGTAGACTTGTGCAATAAAAATGGTACTTTAGTCCTGTCAAATTAAAGCTTCTTTCAACAAACCATTTGAAGACTATAGTGTTATATGGGCATGACGCTTTAGTACACTAACACGCACTAGTAAAAAGTTCATTCATTTTTTTTTAATAAGGTGCCAAACTTTGCCAAACAACAAGAGACAAATTGTGGAAAATTTTGAAGGAGAAAAAGGATTTATCTTAAAACTATTTCAAACTCTATGAAAGACTACCATGAAAAAATAGCTTCTGATGGATTAAATGATAAAATTTTCTACCGATCAATTTGGTCGTAATTATGAAAAGTGCCAACTGCGATTACCATCTTGCCAATGCGTTAACATTATTGGACTAATCTGGGCTCAAATTAAAAGATAATGTGACAAAAAACAGTGCCACACTTAAACTTGCTATTCGTGAACTACGAAATGACTCAATATAAAAATTTTTTCTCAATTTTCAAGACATGCCGTAGAAAACGAAAAATTTCGGTGTTAGTAATAATACTACAGTTTATTCAAAATAATTTCTTGTTCTAATGATTTTCCAACGCACGTGCCGACGCAAACGTTTTTACCTTAGTCAGCAATAGTTAATTCTAACCTACTTATTAAAGGATCATCCACTTACGTTATTTTTAAGACATTGTGCAATTTTTATTGGAATTTTTGTTGATATTTTGCATACCGATCTGAGAAATACAACACAGACTGTTATCATGAGATTACAAAGATTTTGTAATAAGGTAATTGTAGTTTTGTGCATGTATAACTTAAAATATTTTTTTGTGTAAGGTCAAGTCACTGCATTGTTATAAATTACACAGTGTACAGAAATTTAAATGTAAAATCATGTTTATGGTTTATAAACTGTTTTACATATTTGTTGCATTGGTAATTATTGTGAATACGAATGCCGTTTGTTATTCGTTCATATTTTTATTGGAAAAGCTAAACATTTATTAACACCAATCAATAAATATAAAATAAATACCAAATATAAGAAAAATGACATAAATTATCTTGTATTTGCAAAAATTCTTTTTATTTTATTTTAAATTATTATTTTATTGTGGGAGAATTATTTTTTTATTATTTCGAATTTACAATAGTATAGAGTTGTGAGTATTTACATTACAGATACTTAAGCAGTTAAAGAATAACAATATTATGTTATTTTTTAGTATAACAACCGTGTAGTCTTTAAAAAATCTATTAGACCCTTTAGTCGGCTTGAACAGTTCAAGTTCTTTTAAACTGTCGGTTATATTGTTGACAATGCGAGTGGCCTGGTGGTGTGGACATTCTGCGAGGATGTGCTTGACGGTAATAGGAACATCGTTTCAGTGAGAACATAACTGTTGGTCTGTAGAGGACATGAGATGACCGTGTGTCAAACGTGTGTGTCCTATCCTCAATCTTGGATAGTTTTTATCTTCTCTTTTCTGATCAGGAATTCTAGAGGTAAATAACTGTTAATATTAGGTTGTATTTCTCTGAGCTTTGTGTCTTTAGTGATCCAAAGTTCCTGCCACTTGCTTTGGAATCCTCCTCCTTTTGAATTTTGATTTTATGTCTTGCAGCTGTAAGTTGTAGATCGGTAAGTTAAATATATATTCTTCTTTTGCAGCACTATCAGCCATCTTATTTGAAAAGGTACCCATATTATTGGTATTGAAGTCCCTCGGGAAGTGTGGAGATGGATCGATTCTATAGTATTTTTTGCACTATGTGATGTCGATTGAAAATATTTTCTAACGAATGAATTGCGGATAAGGAATCGGTGTACAGAGCTACAATTTCTTCTTTACGTGCCATCCCCGCGACGAAGGTTGCCAATCATCACTGCTATTCTAACTTTTGACACTACAGCCCGAAAGAGCTTAGTTGAGCTGCATCCAAACGATGCTCTGAGGTTTCTCACCTAGGACATACTTCTTTTACCTATACTGCGCTTTCCTTGAATATTTCCCTGCAATATTAGTTTTAGGAATTCATATCTTGTCACCACGTGTTATATGACCCAGATATTGTAGTTTTCTTATTTTGATAGAATCCAGTATCTTCCTGCTGTTCTCTATTCTTCTTAGTACTTCTTCATTGGTTATTCTGTCTGTCCAGGAGATTCTCAGCATTCTTCGATATGTCCACATTTCAAATGCTTCCAATTTATTAAGACATTGTTTATTTAAAGTCCTTGTCTCCACACCGTACAAAAGAACAGAAAATACATAACACTTAAGTACTCGTTTTCTAAGATTTAGGCTGAGGTCTCTACAACATAATATTTGTTTCATATTATTGAATGCACTTCTAACCTTTTCTATTCTAACTCTAATTTCTTTGGTATAATCGTTTGTTTCATTAATGTTTGCCCCTAAATAGTCATAATTCTGTACTCGTTCTATCGTCATATTATTTACGTGTAGATTGATGTATCTAATATTTTTCTTCGATATAATAATGAATTTTGTTTTCTTTATGTTTAGTGACAGACCAAATTCTTCACTCGCTGTAACAACCTTATCTAAAATTCGTTGTAGATCTGTAATATTTTCTGCTAATAGTATTGTATCATCAGCATATCTAATTTCACGTATGGGTAGGCCATTTATTTTTATGCCTGCTACTTCATCTTCTAATGTTTTTTTTGAATATTTCCTGTGAGTATGCATTAAACAGTGATGGCGACAAGACACATCCCTGTCTAACACCTCTTTTGATTTTAATTTTATTAGTTTTTAAATTATTTATTTTTATGACAGCTTCTTGTTCATAATACAGATTATTTATTGTTCTTATATCCCGTGTGTCGATGTTCTTTGTTCTCCGTAGTTTTATTAACGGATTATGTTCCACTGTATCGCATGCCTTGTTATAATCTAGGAAGCAGACATAGATGTCTTGGTTTCTAACATCTAAACATCTCTGTATTACCACATTTACTGCATATAATGTTTCTCTGGTTCCTTGAGCATTTCTAAATCCGAACTGAGTGTGTCCAATGTCTTGTTCTAACTTTTTATATATTCTACGATGAATAATCTTTAGGAATACTTTTAGTATGTGGCACATTAGACTGATAGTAAGGTGATCGCAACATTGTCTGGCGTTTTTCTTTTTCAGTATAGTCACGAATGTTGATAGACGCCATTGTTTAGGTAATATAACTGTTCTGTATATGATATTAAATAATTCGACAATAACATGTATATTGCAGTCGCCGATAAGTTGCAATATTTCTGTCGGTATTTCGTCTGGTCCTACAGCTTTCCTAGTTTTTATTTCTTTAATTGTGTTTTTTACTTCACTTTCTGTTATTTATGGTCCAGTCTCTTCAACGAAATATTCGTTATCTATTTTGTCTTCTTTGTCGTTAAACAGCTGTTCTATATAGTTTGCTCATACCATCAATTTGTTTTTTGTATCCATTACTGTGTCTTCCTTTTCATCAACTAGTATATTTTGTTTGTATTCTGGTCTTCTAGTTAATTCTTTTATTTTCCTGTGTAAATTAAAGCTGTCATGTTTATTTTGTAGCATTTTCTATTTCATCACATTTTTTATAACCAATTTTCTTTTGCTATTCGAATTTGTCACCGTATATCGTTTTGTGTTTGCTGGTACAATGATTTAGTTTTGTATTTATATACTCTTCTTTTGTTCATCAACTTTAGTATTTCGTCCGTCCTTCAATATTTTTTCTTTTCTTTGGTTTTGTGCAGATACTTTTTTGAAGGTTCTATTAAGTTAGCCTTTATTTCTCCCAGTTTTTATTGATGTTTTCTTCATTGCATTCTCCTTCAATATGTACGGTGTTTAGACGTTCATTTATTTTTTCTTTGATATTTTCTCTGATTTCTGGATCTCTTAGTGCATTTATATCAGTTCTTTCTTCTTTTGCCGTCTTCTCTATTCTTTTCATTTTATTTTTCATATATGCTACTAAGAGGTTATGGTTAGATGCTATAGAGTGAGTCGACACTGAGGAGTAGGCAGATTGAGACCTCAATGCCGTTTGACGGTTCTTGTATTTATACAGAACATGATACGTCACGAGTGAGGGAAGTAGACAGATTGAGACTCCTTGACTCCTTGTATCCTTCTTGAAAATGGCTTCAAAATGGGTGCCGAAACGTCGAGCATTAAATTCTCACCGCGGTTCTTCCCGAGAACTTAGTAATTTTCATTTATCTGACCGCGGAAATTTATCCGAACAATTTATCGTCAAATCCGGTACCCTTGTACGAAAAGAAGATACTCCTTGTCTTCTCATATGATTTATGGGAATAAAGTGGGAAGTTTTCAAATTGTCACCCTGTGTTAGATTCTTTTAATGGAAGATTACCCTTAAGATTTTTTTATCCTGCACTAAAAATAGACTCATTTGACGTCATATTCGATCTCATATTCGGTGTAAACAGATATTTAAATGAAGTTTGAAAGACAAAACAAACAAGGCAGCCGGGATAATATGCTTCTAGATTTAATTATATCATTGGTAGACGTCATTCCGTTCATAGTTTCTGAGTAATTAACAAAACAAAGCAAGTTAATTTAAATTTTAAGCTAATCAAAAGTTTAATCTAATCTGTATGCAGTCAGATAATTGAATCTAGATCAGAAGGCGGGCGGATTTAGAGACCAATTTGAAACGTCGATGTTTTAGAGAATTTAATCATCCTTTTTTATCCAATCGCATTTCTAAAACCAAAGATACTGTTTCAACATAATTAAACTGTTATACGAAGTGTTTACAAATTGGTAATTGTCAAATTTCTCATTTTGTTGTGTTCAGAAAAAAGTGTATAGAGTGAACTAAAAATGTTTTCTGCAAAAATGTTCGGAGCTTCTGTAAATAGTCGCTCCGATGATTCCTTTTAGGACGAAATACGTATAAGTGAATATACAGAGGCACTGTACGTGAAATCAAATCTTAACTGTCTTTCCTTTTATTTCGATAGACTCTTTATGAGTACAAGAAATCAATTTGCCAATGATTTTTGCTTAGTTGAGAATATATGTTATGGAATGCAATTTTAGATTCCCCATTTTCTCTTTCTACATCTTTAGCAACGTCTGTTTTGCCTTGCAATTTTTAGAAGGCACAGATTAAAGCAAACATCTGGATTTTGGTTTCGTCGATAGAAATCTACGTATTTCTAGTTTCGTGATTTAAAAATGTTTTATTCATCATCTAAATATAAACGAATAACTTATCACAATGTTTATTTTCAGCACTCCCCGTCTTACCCCCGGCCTCACCGTGTTGACAGAACAGTCCAGTAGAAGGGGAGGCTCCAGCGAGTCTCCCCCACCCCCGCCGGCTCCCAGAGTTACCTCTAAGTCATCCCGAAATGGTATTCCCCTTCAGGACTCGAAACACGCCTACCAAGAAGGTAAACACGGACACTTAGAGTCGAAGCACGATTCGAAACACTCCCATCACCAGCAGTGGAAGCGGTATACGGATTCTCCAGGTTAGTATAGCAGAAAAAGTATTATATATAAGTAAGTAGGCAAGCTTATTTCTGTATCAATCAGAAAGAGAATTTAATATGGGAAGACGACAATCTTCCCATATTGGGGCATTGTTCTTGGGGAATTTGTGGTAAGAGAATTGTCTTTCAATAATGATGGTTAGAAGTTCCTAATTCTCCCATTTCTTTGAGTGTTTCAGCTGTTATTCCATCTTCTCCTTCTGCTTTTCTGAATTTTAGATTTTCAATTGCAGCCTCAATTTTTGATTTTAATATTTGAGGTTCTGTTTCATAACTTCTTTTCTCTGTATTATTGTCTGGATCGTTGTTAGAGAATATTATTTCGCAATCTTGTTTCCACACCTCTGCGTTACCTTATCTGAGTTTGTTATGGTATTTTCACTATTATCCTTGATGATCTGTGTCTACGGTTTGAATTCTCTCGCTAGATACTTTTGAGAAAAGTTCTGTAGATTCTTGGTAGTCAGCATGTTCCTCTAGTTGTACACAGTATTTAATATAATTATTTTTGTCCCTTCTGCGCAAGTCTTTTATAGTTGTATTTATGGTGCATATCTCTATTTCTTTTTGTTTTGAATTTGATGTGATGTTTCTAAGTTTTCGTCTTTCTTGTACAAGATTGATAGTCTTTTCAGTCATACAATGTTTTTTCTTAACTGTTTTGTATTTGGGATTAGTATTGTTGATGTTTTCAGTGATCCATTGCTTTGTGTATTACCACGTTTTGTCAGGGTCTCCAGTAGTCACTGCTAGGTCAGCTTCTGCTAATTCTTCTCTAAACCTAGCCAATGTTAAAGATGTCTTGGGCTACATATCAGCGTTCAGTTACCGCTGTCAGCACCGAGAGTGCAGCAAGTCCGTGACTGACGTAGAATGTGACATTTTATATAAAATGTCATGTAGAACGGGACATTTTAAGCAAAATACGACATAAAACACAGTGGCAGTTGATTTGTTTCCCTCTTCTTCCCATTCTTTACATTTTGTTGAGTACTTTCTAAATTTTGTGGTTGACTCCATATTAAAATGATGCGGCACACACGCGAAGTGCAAATCAAGTCATTTACATAGAGTACTGGATAAATAGTTACATACTACAACCTTGTTGTAATCCTTAGATTGTTTTAGATTGCTTTTGTGTTTTGATTACATTTTTTAATCGCGATATGGAGTAGTATAATGTTAGATCGTAGTCATAACATTAATCAAATTTAATTTTGTATAGGTGTTGGTTCACCCCCTCCTCCAGCGCCCGCTCCAGGCAGTCCCACTCAAGGCAGACGGGAGAGAAGAGCAAGTCCACATGGGAGCAGTAGCGGCAAAGACAAAAGCGGGAAGGGAGCTAGGGGAGTGCCGCAAAGTTTCGGGTACTTCAAGAGGAACGGTACTGGGATGAATGGTCAGGTGAATGGCAACAGCAACGGGCAAAGTGTTCAAGGTATCTATTTAATAATTTTTCATAATTTTCACTATATTTTTTTTTATATATGTACGCTACTGATCGTTCTCGATCACGTGATGGAAAACTTATGTCAGCGCAAACTACATATTCATACTCGCTTACTTCCTATTCACGTAAAACTTCTTAAAAGATATTTCGCAACTTTAAACGATCCGTTCGCATTTAAGCATTAAAAGTTTTCTTGTGTGTTCCAGTAATCCAAAATCAGTCTACGGGGAAAACGGCAGCTGTTTCCGCAGTTCCCAGGACTAAAGTTAAAGTTTCGGGAGGCACTCAAACTTGTTCGAGCGATCTTCAACAATCTCACAGTAAGTATGAACTGTATATGGTATATAATACAGTCGAACTTTTATTATATCAGTCCGTTTTTGCTACAACTATTTATTAAAGTCGAGTTTCGAATACGTGCAGCATTTTCTTGCGAAATGAAATCAATTAAACGATATTAAGTTGATGGTAGAAGGTATAAAAGACCAAACAGTGAGATAACCGATCAGTTTTGATTGAATTGAAAGCCATTGTGCAATTACATAAGGTAAAGTAAAGGTTACAGTCAGTGAACTAAATAAACGATGTGGGCATAACTTTAAAGAACTTAACAAAACATTCAACCAATCAACAAGAAGACGATAGGGAGAGATTGCTATGGATTACTAGCAGAGGATACTATGGTCGACAGAAGACAAGAAAGGGAAAGGTCAATTGAAAGATGGCAAAAAGAATTGAGCAACACGGAAGATGTGACACAGTGGACAAAGATGCTGATCCCGAACATAAGAGTTTGGCTGGACTGTGGTCACAGGTGACTCGATTATTTCTTAATGCAGGCAAGTGCTCACAGGACGCGGGTGTTTTATTTAGGGCCTATATCTCTAGGTTCAGAAAGGGTGACACGGATGAATGCCTATACTGCAAACACTGTAACACATACGATGTTAAAGTGCAACAGATGGATCTTCTACGCGCTACCTGGAACCGAGTTCCTCTCAAAAAGAGCCAGTTTTTGATACCAAAAAAGGGGGAAACAGGGAAAGGGACAGAGAGCCTCCTTTCTGGCAGTCTGTGGATAATAGAGGTAGTGTTCTGGAAGTTGATGCTCGGCCTTACAGCGCCCATTCCGCTATGGATCACTGGATGAGAGAGGAGGGTCTGGTTTAGCAAGTAGACGTTCGGCGTAGAATCAGTGACGAGACGGCAATTTAAAGTACCTCGGGAACTATCGCCGGGATTACCAAGAACGAATCCTGCACTAAGGTCAATCAGGCGACGTCCTGGACTGAGATGTCTTTTGAATATTCTAGACCATCCCTCTAAAGGTACACTAGGTCAGTAACAGAAGTGCGTAATTACAATTTGAATATTAAAAGAGGAATTAAGTGTCTTTTTTATTTCTTACATTTACTTGATAAAAAGGTTAGAGCATATCTGCCCACTTATAAAAAAGAAATCCTTAATTTGAAGCGAAGAGGTCTGTTTGTTTTTGATTCTTAATCTGAATGATTTTATAAAACGTAAAAAAATTATTCTTTCTCATCGCAAAGAGTTTCCTGTACTTTCATATATTTTTTGCTTGAGCTGCATATTAGAAAAATAGGGATTTTGCCCGCCCCTAGGATCCAATCAATTACCATCTACAGTCACTCCACTCAATGTTTTCTTACTTCTTCCTATTTTAAGCTTAGGACGTAAACGAAATGATATTTTAGTCTATTGTATAACTTTCACAATAAGTCACTTTTGGAGAATCGCTCAACTTTTGCTTGAATTCGTCTTATAATCGATCTACGTACAAAAACCAGCGTAGCTCGAGTTCGGAAAGTCATTTGTTGAGAAAGCTCGATATTTTTTACGTATCACTATATTCGCAGCCAGTATTTCAGGATCAACAAACTTTGATCCGCAGCCAATGATTGACTCAGTAGGTTGAAATATCAGTAAGGAGTTCAGATTTCTTTCCTAGATGGCGCTAGGAGTTTAAATCTAAACCATTATAAAGCTTTAAATTGGTTTGCTTGTAATGTTTGAAATAATAATCAATACAATAACGTACCTGAATTAATACACAAAATAGAAATCAGTTTTCAGGAAGTAGAGATACCACAAATTCACTCAAAAATAGAGTCACCAAGACCAGACGGACTAACCAACGAGCTTCTAAAACACGGAAAAGAAAGTATAAAGATGACAAAACAAAAACTAATATTGCACTGCAAGATACCAGGCGCATGGAGAAACAGCATAATGATACCAATGTTCAAGAAAGGAGACAAAGAAGACCACAACAATTATAGAGGTATAAATCTACAAAACACCGCAATAAAGCTTACCACAAAAGTCCTAACCAACAAAATCAATAAACTAACAACTTTATCAGATGAACAAGATTCTGCGTACAAGGAGTGGAACGAACACATTAGTAGAATAGCAGAAGATAGGATAGTACGAATAGCACGATATAAGTCACCAAATGGATGAAGAAGTATTGGCAGGCCAAGAAAAAGATGGTGCGATAATTTAAACAATTTGGGAGGCTAATATTGAAGAAGAAACAAACTTTAAAGCCTACATACGAGAAGGAAGAAGAAGAAGAGAATCAAGGAAGTAAAAGAAAGTAAAATCGTTCTTTTTCAGCGCCAAAACTGGAGAACCTTCGTAAAAATCAAGATTTTTCGTTTAATTTTACCTATATGCAGCTAATATATCACATGAGCTGAATGTTATAAATGCAGTAAAGCAAGACGAAGATTATGCCAATGAGAAAAGGCAGAAAGGAGTGAGATATAATATCATATGTTCTAAACATAATCAGTAAAGTGTAAAAATCATTCATTTTAGCGCCAAAACTGGTGAATCTACGCAAAAATCAAGAGTTTCGTTTAATTTCCCCCATTTATCACTTGAGCTGCATGTTAGATGTGTTATTTCTATTTGGTAAACGCGCAAAATTGCTTCATTACATCTTGCAATTACTGTTTTACATTTTTTTTAAATCTCAAGGGACAAAAGTGTTTAAAGCCCAAAACTAATACGATTCCCCAATGTTGTGTCTGCGAAGAAACTATACATTCATAGTTAGTTAAAAAAATATCTTTATCTTCCAGAAATAACTATTTGTAAGTCATTGTATAGAGGGCGGAATATTATGCGCTAGAAGACATTACTGCCTGTATTTCCTCTCTAAAAGTATTTATTCATGATCACTACGATACGTTTTTTATAGTTGGGTCGCATCCAGTAGTGATAGAAGTGGAAAACACACGTGGAGCTACATAGCGCCATCTATTGTCGCACTTAACAGATATGGTCACGGAATGAAAAGATATAATAAATATTATCAATATAATTAGTTTAATGCAATTCGAGATACATACCTATTCCCTAGCGATCTTGAGAAGTGTTTCCAATATTTAAATGTATTTACAGTATCTTAACCGACTTATAAACATCTTTTAAGTTTAGCAACAAAGTCAAAAGTTTGTTTTGTTTTTAGAAGCAAGTCCGCCCCAATTTAAAAGTTACTCCTTGACGGGTAACACTGCCAATCAGCTCAGTCAGTCAGTGCGCGAACGCCTGATGATGGGTTCACAAAGTCTTCCAAAAGGTGCCGTCACACATCAAGAATACGGATTAGTGATGAGACAAGCGAGGCCCAAAGTCAGCGACGGGTCTCTTTCAGATACTCAGGCCATCGAGAACACCAGTCCTTATGCTCCTTGGTTACGACACAGGTAAGAAGATATAAATTACTTTGGTTTATAGTTATTGGATTGATAAAACATTCTTTTTGAAAAGCTTTTTACTGTTAATGAGCTCGATAAGTCTTCTGGATATTTTTTCCAATGCACAAACTGTTGTGTATAGAAACTGTATTTTGTGTTGCATACCTTCTGAATACAGTGAGAGTTAGGTCAGTTTTACCATCTAGTGTTGGCAAGTGTTTGCCAATTGTAGTTTACTGTTCATTTGTAGCAGAAAGACAATTGTGTAAACAACGTATATTATAATTTATTATTACAGAATTGTTATTGGAATATTAAAAATTTTGACCTTTTTTGTTTTTTGAACGATTTTTTTTCATTTTTTTGTTTTGTTTTAGCAATACTTACTCAGTTGCTCCTAGATTATCCGAAACTGACAGTATGGAATCCCTGACGAGTTTACCAGGTCACAGAAGTAGCTTGACGCACGCGAGATTGTTGAGGGATTCCCCGTCAAGGTTAAGTCGAAGCAATAGTATAAGGTATTTTTACTAACCAGTTGTTCTCACAGATTTTTGTTTAATTTCACAGATACATGGTGTTTTCATTAATTTAATTTAGTAATAGAAGATGTAGATGTGTTTGTAAAGAAATTTTGACATTTTTGTCAAAAATTACAAAAAATAGCGCTATTGTTTATTAAAAGATTGGTTATGATTTGCAAATAAATCATCAGAGGTAAGAAATAGGCAAATAAATGTAAAACTGATCCTTATTATTGGAGATAGGTATGTAAAAAATACTATTTTACGTATTTTGGCAGGAGGAATATGACATATTCTGACTCCGGGATAAATAGAGTGAAAATCACAAAAGGCAGAAAGAATGCAATACCTAACCAACTCTATAAAAAAGACCGATAAGACTCCAACTCGCCCTATCCAGTGGACTTGAAAACCGTACTACTACTGTATAAAGTAGTAACACAATATGTGCCTTGTAGAGTTGAATATCTGCCTGTAATAGTGAGTTATTTTTGAGTAGGTTTAACTGGATGATTCTTATCACAATGCTGGTCTTTCTAGAGGTCTCTATCACATGCTTTCTTATGCTGGGACCTCTTTTAAGGTACTACAGGAAGGAATAAAAATAACCCCAAATAAATTGCTTTATTTTATATGTTTTCTCCAACGAATTAATACCATTTAAAACCATATTAGTACTGCATTGAGTTAGATTTGGGTTCATTTGCCTTGAAGTGTTAAATATCTGCCCGTGGTAGTCGAGTTACTATTGATTAGGTGTAACTGGATGATTCTCCTCGCAATGCTGACTTCCACCAAAGACTTTCTTGACCTGGGACCACTTGTCAAGGTGCTATAAGCACTATAAAAGGATCAATACTCGTACGTACTTCATAATGTTGTAATAAATATGTGTAACTAATTCTAAAGAAAAGCAGTTTTAGGGGGAACTTAAACCGATCTACATACACTGACCTTGTCCAGAATTATGTTCCTTAGAAATAAAAATTCTTGGATGTTCTTGCGCTGCCGGCTGAAGATAAATAACTGCGTACGTCTTACCTTTATTTACCTTGTTTTCCCACATGTGTTATTGCTCAGCTACTCCTACCAGTTTTGCATTCTGTGGGAGATTCTCCCGTGGTCTTTAATATTGGTTAAGTTCGTTAAGGCCCGTTTTCACACTACGTCTTATTGTACGTTTTGTGGGTCATATAAAACGTACGACAAAATGTACATTTTGTCCAGTGTATACACACTACGTTTTTCCTTCCGTTTTCTACCTCATTTCTAATTCAGAGTCTTGAGTTGTGTGAAGTTTGTTTAGTGTTTTTTTTTATTATGGAGGAAACACGGCTGCTTTCTTTTATTTTTTCAACTATAAAGATACTACGACTGAGGAAAAAGGGGATGAAGAGGGAAAAGACAAGATGGTCAAGAGAGTGGGCTTCTAAAAAGAAGCCAGTATTCCCACGTCTCGTTACTAAAAGAGGTGAACCAGATGACTGGCGCAATTATTTGCGAATGGACACCTCAGCCTATTGTCAATTGCTAGAGTTGGTAACACCATACATATTGAAATAAGACACCTCATGAGAAAAGCCATTACACCCCATGAAAGACTCACAGCAACTCTCAAATATCTTACAACAGGACGCAGCGTCAAGGACTTGGAGTTCACAATGATAATATCCAAACCAGCGTTAAGCCAAATAATTCCTGAAACCTGTAATGCAATCTACTTGGTTTTAAAACATAACTACTTAAAACTTTTATACAATTCAATAAATTCCCCGAGAAAATCGTGGGTGCATTGCCGCAAATCTGACATTATTAGGCTTTTTTTGGGAAAAATGAAACGAACTGCAGTGGAACTAGTCGTCGAATAAGTCAAGATCGGACGACTTGTCTGAACATGTATTTTCACGTAACGTTTTATCCTATCAGTTCTCGCAAAACTATGCTTCTCCCATCATTTCTACGATCTGACCTTGGATTTCATTTCGATTCGACAAGACGTACGTTTTGCTGTTTACATGCCACGTTTTATTGTATAGGATTTTGTCCTATCCAACAAAACGTACAATAAGACGTAGCGTGAAAACCGGCCTTTACATCGCCCGCCTAAATGCATAGTTTTTTGTAATCAGTTAAACTTTAATGGCGGTTTTTAATGTTTAAAAACTTGTGATGGTGGTAGGTATAATTTTTTGATTGTAACTCAGGTTTTGTTGGGTTATATGATATATCTATTGTTAATTTTTTTTTATTTTGCATTAATTGGATAAAACACCATGTATTTTCAATAGATTTGAACTTGGTGCTGTAAGTATGTTTAAAACAAACTGGAGTATTTTGAATAACCAATCATTTATTGTATTTCATAAAAAACAAAATACCAAAACAACAAAAGAATAGATAAATTTATAATAGAATACTACTATTCTACATAATAATAACGTTACTTAATATCATTTCATAATAATTGTTTCCTTTTGTCAATTTACATTGTCAAATGAATGACGTAAAAGTTAAATGTTTATTTACAAAATTTTATAGTCGTTTATAGAGTTGGAAATGGAAAGTTTTTAATGAAAATTAATGCGTACCCACTCCCATTCATGCTTATGCTCCTCTTTTCAATGAAATAAATTTCAGTATTTAAGCTATTACTACTGTAAGATAGGAATTTTTGCGTTGTTAATTTCGAACAATGAATCTGTCAAAAGTTGATCGAACGGACTATAACAGAACTTGTCTTCTGTATCACGTGAGTATGAATAAGCATAACTGGGTCTCTCTGTCCTGTTAAGCTTCTTCACTCAAATAACTCTTTGCCATGGCTTTTATGACTTACTAATTTCGTTTCATAGTCTCTTGTTTTTCATCCAGTTCTGTTTGTATATTTTTACAGTACCCCTCCTCCAATATATTAATTTTTATTTAAAATCGAAGCTTTCTTCACATATAGTTATTTCTATAAAGACGTTAACTATTTGGTATTTTATATTGTTGTTTTTGTTTCAAAATCCTCGAATGTAATTTTCTGTATCCTAGCCCCTAAATGTAGGCAACCTATTATACATTATACGGCTGTATCATAAAATTTAAATTTTTAGACTGTCCAAAAACCAAAAGAAATTTTTAAAAGCTTAATTTATGTTTAGCAAAATGTAGTTAAAATCACATCAAATTCTTCTTTTTAATCTAGACACTTACTTCTAGACAGTCACTGGATTCCTCGGTAGTTTTTAGCAATATGTTATTAAAACTAGGACCCCTATATGTCATAAAAAAGTATTTTTGGTAATGTGTTTTATTGAACTCCAGTTCAAATCTTTAACATACCTATGTTTCATATTTTTCAGTTCTAATAGAAACGATTTTACAATTACAGAAACTGAAAATTGAAGTGAAAATACAACAAAATTGGCGGCATAATCTCATTAAAAATATTAATTAAATTTTCGCTTCCTATATTTCAGCATATTTATCATGTGTAAAACTAGTTGTACAAGTAACAGTATATTTTAAAACAAAACATAGTAGTTGTTCTACATGAAGACCTCCAAATGTAGGCAACCGACTATACATCATGCATCTTGTGTACCTAATGTATGCAACCAGTTATACAGCATGCACCTAATTTAATAATACGAATGTTTAATAGGACTTACGGCATCAAGTTGAATATAATAATATGTATTGCACTTTTTTGACTGTCTTAACTAGATAATTATAACATCGAATGTTTCTTACATACAGCTACCTCAGAGAAAGGACTTTTCCAAGGTATTAAAGCGGATAAAGGCCTTTTTGCGAATAAACTTTTTTCTTCCACTGTTTGAGCTAAATGTTTTCATAAATATCCTTACATCAGTAACTATGACGGTGATAGTATTCACAGTTTGAAAGATTTAATACAATAATTATAAAAAAACTATCGTGTTTATAAATTTTTAGTGTGTATTGAATATTAATTAGAGGTACTTATTATTTTATGAGCAGATTTCTTAAGATCAAAATGGCTTTTAAAGTCGGAAATTTAATGCTTTTAAGCCATTGACTCTCTTTCTCAACGTTTCCATACATTTTGCCCTTTTATGTCGCTTTTCCTAAGCGTTTGGATCGTTTTGATCATTGTTGCTTCTGTTCGTAATTTTTTACTGCTTTTGACACTGTTTAATGGCTTTTATACGGTCTTTACACATTTTCTTCTATTACAACGATTTTTCTGTTGAGAAAGTATGACTTTGACTTCATTGATAAAAATACAGTATGCTGAAGTATTTGACAAGAGTTATAGCTTGCGCTGTCAATGGCACATGTTACAAACCAAAAAAAGTGCCGAAAAAGAGTGAATAGCGTAAAAAAACGTGACGAAAAATTATCAAAATTGATAAAAGAAATAACTAAAAGCGTCAAAGTGTTAATAAAGTGAAGAAAAGCTTCAAAATTGTGAATTTATGAGGCTTTTAACCCTTTTGAGACTGTTTATTATTCCCTTTTATGTTTTGATGCTTTTTTATCGCTATTTACTATTCTGTGTCGCTTTTTCGTTGCTCTTGGTGCTTTTGACCCTCTTTTTTAATGTCCTCATTCTTTTGGCCATTTTACAGCGCTTTTCTGGTGCTTTTGCTCTTTTTATCACATTTTTACTATATTATATCATTTTTTTGTTGCTTTTACGCTTTTTCATTACTTTTAAACACTGTGACCCTTATTGTGATTAGTGGTTAGCTTAGCCGGGCGTAGGTCCTATGCTGTGCCAAAATAAATTACCTTTACAGGGGTCTAAGCGAGATAAATCAATAAAATTCAAAAATAAATTCACATATTTGTTTATTAACACTGTTAAAAGAAATCAGATATGTATTTATTGTTATTTAACAGAAAAATTAAAGTTATTAATTCATGCAAGTTAATAAACAAAGGAACTATTTGTTCAGTAGTACTTTCCGCTGATATTCAACTTTGAGAGGGCTGCTTATCTGGGATTTTGGAGGGACTTCGGCTTCATGTAGCCTCTGTTTTATGGAGGTGTGCCCAGATGCAGCCCCTTATCGTAACATTGTCGGCACCGGTGCGGAACGGAGCAGCTGGATTTTTGTCTTGTTATAGTTGTCATGAGGTTCTTCCCAGCAATTAATAAAAAAAAATTAAGTGCTTATTACTCTGGGCGTACGAGCACATGAGATCCACGTTTGCCAAGGAGACCTAGTTCACGTTACAAGTAGACCGTCTTATCAAACTCAAACGGTTGCAACTAATACCACTGAACAGAATTTCCTTGCCCAAAGAAGACACAAAAAGGTAAAAATTGCAGTTGAAACTTGAATAGGAATTACTGATAGAAAGAAGCCTTAAAAAAATAAAGATAATAAAAAATATCAATTGTTTTTAGTGCTCACTCACTAAAGACATTAACCGAAAAGCCAAAGGTGAACTAAAATTAGAAAAATTCTCGCCCCAATAAATTGGGAAAATCTTCTTGTTGTTCTATATTTTCATTGATTTTAAACTTTTGAAATTTTATTTGGAACACAACTAATTTCACGAAGGCAATCATTTTTAAGCGGTATGGTAGAGAAACTCGAACTCGAAGAATAGGTCTGATACTCGCTAATGGCAATAAATAGTTCGAGGTTTTAGAAAATTACTATTTGAAGTACGTTTAAGAAATAGGACAGCAGCTAGAACAATTGAAATGATGAACTTAATATGTGAATAGCGAATGGGAGCTTAATTTGAAAGGAAAGACTACAGCATGAAATGTAAACTAAAATGAAAGGGCTTGGAACGAAAATTAACTCAAATGTCAAAGAAACAAAATGAAGAGAAAAGCTTTATATAAGAAGTGAAATACAAAGAAAAGCAATAGGAGAAATTATAAAAAGAAGATAGAACGTTGTAACGTCGCAACGCTCTTGTCACATTTTCGTCGGTTTGTACTCTATCGCAACGTTTTTTGTGTAGACGATGACTTTCATTGACGATTAGGGATCAATAATCAAGTGTGCTGAAGTACTTAACATTAACCATAAATTGCGCTGTCAATGTCACATGTCACAAACTAAAAAACGTGCCGAAAATGAGTAAAAAGTGTAAAAAACGTGACGAAAAGTTATCAAAATTGGTAAAACAAGGAAATTTAGAGCCTCAAATGTATTGAAGAATTGAAGAAAAGTTTAAAAAAAATCGGTTTCTTGTGCTTTTAAAGCTTTTGACTATTTTCTACCTTTTGCATGCTGTTCACACTCTTTAATCACTTTTTACTATTCGGTACCGCAGTTTCGTTCATTTTGATGGCATTACAGGAGGTTTTGTCAAGATTATAAGGATTTTTTTCTATTGACAACGTGTGACCTTCAGTTTAACCTGGACCATTGACGATTGGGAGTAAAATACCAAGTGTTCTGAGGCATTTAATAGAAACCATAACTTAAGCTGTTTATGTCACATGTCAAAAACAAAAAAAGGGCCGACAATTAGTGAACAACGTAAAAAACGTAACGAAAAGTTATCAAAATTGGTAAAAAAGCAACTAAAAGCATCAAAACGTTGAACAAATGAAGAAAATGCTAAACAGTGAAGTTCTTGAAGTTCTTAATTAATGTTTTTTCTTCTTTTCCATGCTTTTGGCGCTTCTTTATCACTTTTTAGTATTCTGTGCCACTTTCTCGTTGTTTTGGGTCCTTTTTCCAGCCTTTAAGACGCTCTTCTTTGTTCAATACTTTTTTGATTCAACTCTTTCGCTCCTATTCAGTTTACTTAACTTTTTCTAACTTAAATTTTTGTAACTTTCTCACATTCTTATTTACTTAACTTTACCTTATGACCCATTTAAAATGAATTTTTTGACGTATGAATTCCTTGACGTGCCAGCAATATTTAAAATGCAATAAAAATGGATTGTGAGTGTTGAAACTGGACTAAAAGCATCAGGATGGTCGAAAAAGTATCGAAAAGGCATGCATAATGTGATGTTTTTGACAATTTTAACAATATTCGCGATTTTTCATCGCCAAAAGATGTTCAAAGTAGCAACGGCATCGAATATGCTACTAAATTGCATAAACAAACTTAAAAAAGTGACTAAAAGCGTCCAAAAAACTTGATAAATTATACGCGTATGACACATTTAACGATTTTTTAATGTTTAGGTATAGCACATTGTCAAAACCCGCGCAACTGGTGTCATCAAAGCCACGTGTTGCAAACAGAAAACGTATCGAAAAACATGGTAACATTGGCAAAAAGTAACAAGAAAGCTCGAAAGCTCTTAGTAATAAGAAAAATCGTTAGCTTTGGAAAAGCTTAGTACCAAAGCACAGAATAAATAACAATGGGAATGCCCACTCTCAGATGCCGCCTTTGAAGTTTGTCAGCACGCGAACGCCATGTTTTAGACAGAAACATAGACTCGAATTGAGAAATTTGTGACAAGCTACGATAGAAGTGTAATTTGAATTTTTAGAGATTAATAATTTAGTACATTTGAAATAATTTAATCTATTCTTCAACTAAAAGTACGAATAAAATGGTGCATATTATGTCTATAGTTGCCGTAAATAAATTAAACCGGGTTAATTTGTCTGGTTCCGTTTAAAACATGGCTGATTCCGTCTGCGCGAACGAGATGCGCGTACTTATTTTTTCAAGCAGAGTGGGCATTCTGATTGTTTATTATTCTGTGACCAAAGTATCGAAAAAGCATCAAGAATAAGAAAGCTTTTAAAGCTTTCTTGTTCCAAATGTTGTTCCATTTGTTCCAAAACAACAAATGTTGTTTTTATCTCCCTTTCGACGTTTCTTCGTTCTTGTTCGGTGCTTTTTTACAATAATTTTTCGTTATATCTGCCAAAAAGCGCAATAGTTATCTTCAAAAAGCAGTGAGTAAGTTAAGTTTGCAGTGTTGCCAAACATATCAAACAAGAGATATATTTATACTTGTTTGAGATTTTTTCTGCGGTTGTTGTTCCAGTATATAGGCATGGAACACCAAGAAATAACTAATTTCTTGGTGGCCAAGCCTGTATAATTGAACAGCAATTGCAGAAATCCCTCAAATAAGTATTTACTGCTTGTAAAGAACACTTTTAACATCCTTAGTTGTTTGCCTTTGTTAGATTGTCGTAAAAATGAAGAAAGCCAATTATTATTGGATATATAATACCTATTTTTTTTTGTTTGGCCAAAAATACTTACCAGAAAACATTAGGACACTTAATTCAAACTAACTATCTAAATATCTAATTTAAACGAGAGTTAGTCTGCCCTATTGTTCGTAATATTTATTTAAAAGGTTATTTACGTTACTTATGACGTACAACGATATTTATTTTGCACTACTCTACAATTTTATTTAAACACTCCTTGTAGTACTTTTAATAATCACGCAATATTAATGCTACTGTGAATGCTCTAAGAGTATTATCGAACGATTGTAAACATTTAGCTCAAAGAGTTGTCGTATTGTATCGAAATTAAACACCTTCTTGAGCGCTTGGCATTTGTTTGTTTTGTCCGCTTTGATTGTTTCTCACAGCCTACACGACAAAGAATTAAATTATGTAATTTCCGATACGATATTTAAAGCGTTCACGCTCAATTCACACCACCACGAAAGCTGTTTGTTTACATTATTATTGTTTTTTTAGTCAGACGTGTTTTCGCTTTTTGGTTTTGATTGTACTATTGTTTGGTTTTTAGTTTTAATTTTAATTTGGTTTTTGATGGTTTTTTTAACAAAAATAAATTGAGTTTTTGGCCATGAGAAATTTGATATAATTGCCATCAATTATATCGTTAGCAGAG
The DNA here is from genome assembly GCF_040954645.1 of Diabrotica undecimpunctata. NCBI lineage: Eukaryota > Metazoa > Arthropoda > Insecta > Coleoptera > Chrysomelidae > Diabrotica > Diabrotica undecimpunctata. The sequence continues at coordinate 160,775,024 of NC_092806.1, read as the reverse complement.
TATTGACTCTTGGGAATAAAATTATGTTATAACTTAAAATGATAACCAGTAACGTATATTTAACCTTTATTAAAGCCGACTGGAAGTCTGATCGCTGATTGATTGGACAGTTAAAAATCACTCATTTGTATTTCTTCTATTGGTGATATTTTTCCCCGAATAACGATGGCAAAATTTAGTAAGTTGCAACTAACTATTTCTCGGTTTATTTGTAGTGATTCCACTGAGGAAGACTTCATTGCTAAACCACACATAAATTTTACCACACGTATCAACATCAGGAAAAACTGGTAGAAGAACTAAAACACGACAATGACAATCAATGACAATCTGGACAGATGGGAAAGTAGATCTAGATCAAAAGAAGAGAAGATACACAGTGTGTGGTGTCTCCATTCTTATTCAACATTGACACCCTTTCTGTCGTTCTATATATCCGTAGAACAGTTCTGTATTAACCATTGGAACGCGTTGTTTCGGAGAAGAGTATTTCTCCGAAGCATTGAAGAGCTTAGACTCACAGTCCAAGCTGTACCGCTAGAGTGCACTGTAAATCCACCACTTCTTCTTTTGGTGACTTTCTCCTTTTAATTGTATACATCACTTCTCTTTCTTTCCCCATTTTTCGTTGTAAAGTCTCGTTGGTTATCTTGTCCGTCCATGATATCCTCAGGATTCTTTTGTATAGAGACATCTCGAAGGCTTCAAGTTTTTTCTCGATCGCTTCAGTTAGTGTCCAGGATTCAACTCCGTAGTATAATATCGAGAAGTTTTAACATCGTAGGAGCTTTACTTTTATCTCCAGATTAAGGTTGTGGCTTGTAACAAGTTTGGTCATGTTGTTGAATGCACTCCTAGCCTTCTCTATTCTACATTTTACTTCTTGTAAGTGATCCCATTGTTCGTTTACTATTGTTCCAAGATAAGTAAACTGTTTTACTCGGTCCACTGGTATATTCTTGATAAGCAGTCTGGACGTCTCTAATTTTATTTTGGCTGATAACCATAAATTTAGTTTTTGATATGTTTACTTGTAGTCCAAATCTTTCACTTACTTCATTTACTTTGTTTATTAGTTGCTGTAAACTGTTTAAACTGTCTGCAAAAATAACGGTGTCATCTGCATAGTGGATGTTGTTTAGTCATTCTCCATTTAAAAGGATTCCATGTTCACAATTTTCCAAGGCTTCGCTAAATATTTCCTCTGAATATAGGTTGAATAATATAGGTTAAAGTATACATATACGTCTCTAATCGGACCTTTTGGGTTAGGAAAAAGAAACGAAAGAGGTGACAGACTAGAAATATTCGCAGAAGATAACAAGCTAGTGGTTCTAAACACATTTTATAAACTACCACCGAGGAGATTGTATACATGAAAGGCACCAGCAGATAAACCCCATAACATAATTAGAAACCAGATAGATTATATATTGGTAAATAGAAGATTCAGAAACAGTTTTAAATCTGTCAAAACATATCCAGGAGCGGACATTGAATCTGACCACATACCTTTTGTGGGAGTCATGGATGTGAAACTGAAGACAATAAAGAAAAAGTCTAGACCTAACTACGACATGACAGCCCTGCAACATCCGAAAGTTAAAAAGCAAGTGGGGGAATATATTAACAACCAAGTTAAACAACTAAAAGAAGAAAATATCATCCAACGAAAAATAAATCAATTCGAAGAAATAATTAAGAAAACTAAACAAGATCTGTTAAAACCAAACAAAGAAACAAAGAGGAAATCTTGGATGACTCCAGAAATCCTTCACTTAATGGAACGCAGAAGGTTAATTAAAGGAAATAAAGATGAATATAAAAAAATGCAGGCTTACATCAGAAGAAAAATAAGAGAAGCTAAAGAAAAAGAAGCTGTAGAGAAATGTAAAGAAATAGAAAGACTACAAGCCAAGCATGACAATTTTAATGTACACAAAAAGGTAAAAGAAATAACGGGTACTTTTAAAAAGCGAACACAAATGAAACTCATAGACACCAATGGAAAATTAATCATTGACACCCAAGAGATGAAAGACAAATGGAGAATATATTTGGAGACACTTTTTCAAGATCAAAGAACGGATTATAGGCATCCATTTTCAGAGAGGATGACGGGCCCGGACATACTTAAATCCAAAGTAGAAGAAGCAATAAAACGGATGAAAAGCAGGAAAGCTGTAGGGCCTGATAATATCGAAGCTGACTTTTTAAAATTCTTGGACGAAGAAGGAATAAATTGGATCACGGCTGTCTTCAATAAAATATACAATACAGGAATCATCCCTGATAAATGGCTAGAATCAGAATTCATAGCGATACCTAAAAAACAGGGGGCTAAAAAGTGCGAAGAATATCGAAGAATCAGCCTAATGAGCCACATGTTGAAACTGTTTCTTAGAGTCATCCATGGAAGAATTTATAAGAAGTGCGAGGAACAAATATCGGACAAACAGTTCGGCTTCATTAACGCAGTGGGTACCAGAGAGGCACTTTTCGGAGTACAGGTACTGATTCAAAGATGCAGGGACGTTAACTGCGACGTATATGCGTGCTTGATCGACTATGAAAAAGCATTTGACAGAGTTTAACATCAAAAGATGATAAACATTTTAAAAGAAGCAGACCTGGATGACAAAGACCTCAGAATAATTTCAGAACTATACTGGAATCACACCGCATACATGAAAATTAACGGAGAAGAAACAGATCACATAAAAATACTACGTGGAGTTAGACAGGGATGTATCCTATCGCCGTTGATATTTAATATGTACTCAGAGAAAATTTTTAACGAGACTCTTTACGGAATAGACGAAGGCATCCTTCTAAATGGTGAAAGAGTAAACAATGTTAGATATGCCGACGACACCATGGTGATAGCAGATAGTTTAGAGGGACTTCAGAGGCTAATGGACAGAATAAACGAGTACAGTCAACAGTACGGACTAAACATTAATACCTACAAAACGAAACAAGTGATTATCAGCAACTTATCTATACATTAATGGGACGCAGATAGAGCGAGTAAAACAGTATTGCTACCTGGGAACTATTATAAACGAACAGTGGAGCAATGTACAGGAAATAAAGTGCCGCATAGGAAAGGTAAGAACGGTCTTTAACAAAATGAGCGCCATCTTCAAAAGTCACAACATATCCCTAGATACAAAAATGAGACATTTGAGATGCTATGTTTTCTCTGTGTTGTTGTACGGGACGGAGGCATGGACGCTTACAGACACCACTATTAAAAAACTTGAAGCATTTGAGATGTGGCTTTATAAAAGAATGCTGAGAATATCATGGACAGCAAGGATCACGAACAAGGAAGTTCTAGAAAAAATGAAGAAGGAACCAGAGATAGTGTTTACGATCAAACGCATAAAGTTGCAATATCTGGGACACGTTATGAGAAATCAGCACCGTTACTCCCTGCTGCAGTCTATATTGCAAGGTAAAGTCAAAGGTAAGCGAGGACCCGGTAGAAGGAGAAAATCATGGCTGCGGAATTTAAGAACATGGTTTAAGAAAACCTCAACGGAGCTGTTTCGAGCCGCAGCGAGCAAGGTCATGATTGCCAATATGATTTCCAACATCCGAAACGGATAGGAACCAGAAGAAGAAGAAGAAGAAAGTATACATCCTTGTCTAACGCCTCGCAGAATTTGGATCGCTTCCGTCGGTTCATCTCCAAGATTTGTTGTTATTGTGGTTGCTTGGTTTCAGTATAAATTTTGTATTATACGCCGGTCTTTATCATCTATTTGGGTTTTTGTTAGCCCAAATCCAAACATCCATCATTTTCGGTGTTGAAATATTCTTAAAGATTCATCATCAAGAAGTTTAAGAAATTCATACTGGACTCCGTCTGGTCCTGGAACTCTCCGTTCTTTTAATGATATTATGGCTGCTCTTATTTCTGCCACTAGTATAGGTGGTCCTGTTTCCGTATGTATTGGGGACTGGTTCTCCCTCTCATCATAAAATAAATTTACAACTATGACACACTATAACGTGTGTCTAATAGGAAAACAAAAATCTGTCAAGGAGATTAACATGATCTTCATTTTGACTGTAGATTTATGCTGAAATCAGACCTTGTTGTAAATACTTTTATTCCAGTAATATAATGGAGGTTGTTATGTTGTCTACTACTGCACAAATTTCCATAAATTTCTCTTATAATAAAAAATTGTCTGCTAACGATATAAAGTTACCAATTTTTAAGTTTCTTGTATTATTTTTTGAACAATAACACTTTGCAAACTAATACGCTCTTCAAATCACTGATCAAAGCCTTAACGCAGCGTGCTCTTGCTAACCTTCACAGTATCCTTATGCTTGCGTTTATTTACAGATCGACAAAATCAGAAAAATTGTACCCTTCGATGTTGCACAGAAATACGGAGCCTGAGACCGAGCCTTACTACTGCTTACCGATCGGGAGTCTTAGCCATTGGTCACAACCTACGAGTCCAGCTCCTGGTAGTGCTAGAACTTTTCCGTTGTCTCCTACTCACTCTAGTACTCCCAGACACAGCATGCCAAAGAACGACGACGGTAATTATATATATTATTAATCATAATTTTTTTATTTATTTATTTAATTATTTCCTTGATATGTTTCACTACACTATAGGTCTGATGGACCATATAAAATTACAAGTTGTTCCAGACAACAGTACGATGTAAGCAAGCGTTTCAATATGCACAAAAAAATTAAAGTGGTAGCAGTCTGTAACAAAAATGTAAACATTTGTAACTGTTTGGTCGTTAAAGAGATAACGTTTCTATGTATTTTGAGGTTTTTAAGTTGAGTCCTCACATTTGCGATAATTTTTGAAGACCATTAGTTAATTATTAGACTGTTCACTACTCTACTGTTTTCTTTTCTTCTTAAAAACTCCTTATTTAGTATCATTTCTAAATGATAAACTATTCTAAACATTCAGAACTATAAAAGGCGCCTTCTTAATCACATAATATAAAATACTGTTATATTGTTTCAGTGCATGGATCTTCCATAAGTTTGGTGTCGACAGCTTCGAGCTTATATTCTTCAGCGGAAGAAAAGCAAGCGCATGAAATAAGAAAATTGAGAAGGGAATTGACGGAGGCTCAAGAAAAAGTGCACACGCTAACGTCACAACTCAGCACCAATGTGAGTACATTTTTGTTTATATTTTCACTAATTTTTCGACAACTGCTACTTGCTCGTTATTGATATTGCTGCTAAGTATGAATAAACAAGTTTAAATTTTATTTTGTAAGATTTGATATATTTATTATGAAATTTTAACTGATAGAACGGTTAAGATCAAGAGTTTTAATATTTTTACTTAGTTGGTCTAATTTTTCGTTTTGTTCATCGCATAGACATATAAGTCAACTGTATTCAGACGAATATGCTACCTATTACTTTCTATTTTTTGTCTTCGCATTCGTCTGGTCTGGTTTTAGTATCGCTCTTTCATTTTTCTGTTTGTTTTACTATCTTTTATTGACAGATATACTTAAATTTTTTTCCCCATTAAACATTCCCCATAAATTAATAAGGCTCGTAAAAACAACTATGAGTAAAGTTATCTGCAGAGTACAAATACAAGGCGATATGTCACAAGCGTTTGAAACATATGCAGGGTTAAGGCAGGGAGACGCGCTGGCGTGCCTTCTCTTTAATATAGCGTTAGAAAAGACCATAAGAGATGCCGAGTTACACAATAGGGGAACAATCTTTAATAAATCAACACAGATTATGGCTTACGCTGACGATCTGGATTTGATCGCACGTACTACACGAGGACTTAAAGAGATGACTTCCACCTTCTTGACAGCCGCACAAAATATGGGCCTTAAAATAAACGAGGAAAAAACCAAAATGTTAGCATCTATTCCAAATAACAGAGATAGAGCTAGAAACGCTGAAGAAAACTTCAGTATAGACCAATATAATTTTGAGGTAGTAAATAAGTTTACATATTTGGGTTCTCTCATAACAAACGATAATGACACATCTGAAGAAGTAAAACGGAGGGTACTGCTAGCAAACAAATGTTATTTTGGACTAAGCAAGCAGCTAAAAAACAGAAATTTAAGCCAGAAAACCAAACTAATAATATATAGAACACTCATCCTACCAGTGCTGACATATGGCTCAGAAACATGGACCATCTCCAAAACAGACGCAAATCTTCTGCTCGTCTTCGAAAGGAAGATACTAAGAAGAATAATGGGCGCATTCTGTGAGAATGGTATTTGGAGAAGGCGATATAATTTCGAATTGTACGAGAAGTATAAAAAATAGTAAATGGTAGAGATGTAATATCCTTCATAAAAATAGGTAGGCTTAGATGAGCTGGACATGTGTCAAGAGCAAATGAAAATTACGAACTCAGACGAACTCTATTATCGGTCCCAGTGGGAAATAGGAGTAGAGGCAGACCACGACTGAGATGGAGGGACGGTGTGGACGAGGACGCAAGGAAAATCGGCGCGGCAAATTGGCAACGGTTGGCGATGAACAGAAACGACTGGCGAAATAGACTGGGGAAGGTCAAGGCTCAACTAGAGCTGTAGCACCACTGATGATGATACTTAAATTTTTTAAATATTTAATTTAATGTCCATAGTTTGTTAGTTGGTTTTCATGTAGTTTTTAATTTAACCCTACTTAGAGTACACATATGACGGCTAGAGTACACATATGAGCAGTGAATCGATCGTGAATATCCACTATTCTATGACGCTACTCGTGATGGCACCATCTTGTGGCGCTAGTTCCGTGACGCTCGAATCAGCATTTCACTATAGAGAAAAGTAAAATACAACGCCAGTATAGAATCTTCGCTGCAATTAAAGGGAACTAACACAGAACTCTTAAACATTGTTCAATACCGGAAAACAAGTTATCTAGGGCATATTTCTAAAGCAGAAAATTATAATTTTCTATGGCTCATAATGGGAGAAAAGGTTGAAGTAAAAATAAAAAATCGGTTGCCTGTAAAGTCGGTTTTACGGGCGAAGATTTTACGTGACAACGTCTTTTTCTCGGTAGAATATTTGTTGATATGAATATTATTAAATTGCACAATAGTTGTTTGCAGTTGAAACGCGCTGTTTCTTCTCAATTGACTGAATTACGATTGATTGCAGAGTGATTTAAACTAATAACACTATCAACATTTGTCAATAGTATGACATAACCTATAAACTCAGTTTCTCAACTTTTGTGTCAATCTAACAATTAATCAATCAATCATAGTTTACGATAATGAAATATTAGTGTACAATTATTTACCTTTATTGTTGTAGTTGTTGTAAATGACGAATCTAAGCACTAAGCACTCCACATTTTCACTACAGACACAGCTGACGATACTTTCAACGATTTTCAACTTTAGCGATTCAACGCGCCTAATTCTCTAGTGCCGCGCGCAGCGGACCGATCATGTTTGAGTGGGAGAGAGACGCAAGGCATTCGCCGGTCCGGCGGGCCTCTCTCTCGTTCGGTGACTCACTGTAACAGACGTGAGCGGGCGTTACACTTTTTCTTAAATGACTCCGAGCCACAACCTAATTTAAGACGTTGTCACGTCAAAATGCTTGTGGTTAACAAACATAAGAGCCTAAATAGACATGAATACTTCATTATAAAGAAAAGCACAAAACACTAATCGGTAAAGCAAGAGCACCGTAAGAAAAGAAGATTCTCATTCTGGTTCGTTCTATCTCCGATTATCTGCAGAGTTTTGTGGTTCGTCCATTCGCCTTTTTTCTTTATATTACTTAATTTTAGTTTGTCTATGGTAACAGTAACAACGACATTCTTAATCTTGGCGCCGCATCGTTCATCTACTTCAATATTAAAGATAGGTGTATATTTAATGTTTCCACTTCCACTTGTTTAAATTTTTTTTAAATATTGTGTGACGCGAATTGGAAATCTAAATGACAAAATGTAATCGTTATGTCGTGGAATGCAATTTTAGATACTCCATGTCGGTCCAACTCACCGTCTGTTTGCGTTGAAAATCGTAGAAGTCACAGATTTAGGTATTAATCTGAATTTGGTTTCGAACACTTAGAAATCTACTGTTTTCCAAGTTTTTGGGTTTATTCTCAGATGAAGCCTGTAGCGTCTGTATGAAATTATGTTATCATTACTTACTATGGCGGAAAAAAATTTTTTTCACGTTCTGGGCTTCTACACCAGTCGTTCTGATGAGTCTTGTTGAGACGAATACATTTAAGCAAATATTAGAGGCACTGTGGGGATTCAACAAATAATGTACTATTACGAATTAATAGTAATTAAATTAACAGGAACTATTCCTTCGAAAGCTCTGGTAAGATAAATGAACTTTTACTCATAGGTGCAAATAATTATCAAAATTTAAATGGTTGCAATAAACAATCAACAACAATTTAAAGGTTGAGGTAAAACTAGGTGAAGAACTTACCGCTAATTACCATGATTTGCACTACTTTACGAAACAACGAACGAAACGAATTCAATATGAATGCCTCGGTCACTAGCGGGTTGCGTCTTTTCTTCTCAACGACTTACACTCTTCTGTCTTTAGCGAGATGTATTCCCGAGCCTCAGCGGTACTATGGGATATAGGAATAGAGGGAGGACAAATCAAATCTATATAGGCACTATACGTGAAATCAAATCTTAACTGTCTTTTCTATAGCTGGACAAAATATAAATTATTTTTAATTAAAATTGATTTTTATTCCCAATTTTGTTGCTTTTCATATATTGAGGTTTTACCTAACTTTTTGTATAACTGCTCTTTTATATTACTTTTCGTCTTGTATATCCTCTAGAGTCGAAGGACAAATCCGTGTAACACGTGGTGTGACCGTTTCTATTCAAGCTTTACCACAAGTCAATTTTGTAGTCATCATTTAATCCGTATCAGATACATTTAAGAAAAAATTTTCTTCAGTTCGATTTGGCTGTAATTAAATTTTTATTTATGGCCTAGCGATTGTTGTTTTATTCACAATCTATTTTCCGTATTAAATTGCAAATACAATTAAGACTAGAATGCAAGAATTGACAAGAAGAGAAAGCAACATTTAGATACGTAGAATCCAATAAATTTAAACTCACTAAATAGCATTTCTCGTATCCTTTTTAGATAATACTAACACACATTTCTACGATCTTCTTCTGGTTAAATAATTAACGAAATAATTAACAAGTAATTGCTTTAATCTTTGTCTATTTTGTTGGTGTATATTCAATCATTAAGATTTATACTAATAAACAAAAATACCAGCTTCAACTATTTGCTTTAAATGCCACAAGTTGCTGTCGCACACGGTGCTTTCGATCTAGAATTCGTAATTAAAAGATTCTAGGTGATTTGATTATCCTCTTATAATAATATTATATAAACTGCCACTCTAATGCTGGACAAAAAATTCATGAATATTAGAAATTATTAAATCATTTACAATACAAATAAATACAACATCAAATGCGAAGTAAAATGGTCAGACTATGCGATTGTATTTTCAAAACATCTTTCAATCTTGTAGCCAAAACGGCAAGAAAGTTTTACTGTATAAACTTATTTTATGTTCCATGAAATGTTTGATAAAAAATATCAGACTATTGCCGAGTAATGTATGAAGAAATGGTAAAAATAAAGGAACTTTTAAAAAATTTCAGTAACCTAATCGAAGCAGATTTGTACATTTCTTTATCGACCATTAAAATAATTTAAACCACAGAAGTTTAATCTATAATGACAAATAATTGATTCCAATGGCTGTTATTAAGAAGGTAATTGTAATTCTCGTGTTATGACAGTCGGCCATATTTGATTCAGATTGAAATTAAATATGATCTCACTGATTCACTTGAAATGATTTATTCCAATTACCCGCCAGTGTTGAATTGGTGACATGACCCGCACAAAAGCACAAAACCAATTATACAATTCACCGTTTGAGCATGCACTTATTTATTTTTTAAGAACGGTAATTATTGGTTACACACACCGCACCCTTCAAATTATCAAGAACTGCATAATTTTTTCGAAAATAGGATATATCTCATTTGTTTTGAGGTGGGTAATAAAAAAAACACATTTTTGCTGGAAATGACTCGGGTAACAACAATGCATCTCATAAAATTTCAAATTTTTAGCTCCCGCGATCCCTTATTAAACACAAAATGGTCAAAATTTACTCATCACAAGCTGAGATGATTTTTTATTTTTATTTATTCGCCAGATTTGGCACCGTGTGACTATTAACTATCTAAAACTATAAAAAAAATAATCCAGAAGACACTTTTTGCAAAAAAATGATGAAGTCATAGACGGAACTTGACAGTATTTTGGGGAGCACGAATAACATTACTTTTCGCGTTTTAATCCTTTCGAAAGGGATGTAAAACTTAGAAAAGCATTTTATTAAGTATACTGGACGAAAAGTAAACTATATTAAAAAATAAATAGGAAAAAAAGTCACAAATAGTCTTTTATTGAATTAGAACTAAAACTAATTCGAGTTTTAAACAAAATACCTTATTGATCTAAAATGACGTAGTTAGACCGTTTCGCATTATGTATCAGCAACTTACGATCGACAAAAAACAATAAATATTTATATATTACTACTCGTTTCAAAGTACAAGATCGTAATTTTCAATAACATGGGTGTGGAAAATATTTATAGACATGTTTTGACTAATTTTGAATGCAGAATTCGAGTTATTCATATTCATACAGTAGGTATTTTAGGATTAAATCAATGTCCGCTGCAGTAAAAAAAATTACGTAACAACTTAATTTTTGCACAAAATCAAAGAAATATATACAGAAAACTATCAGACAGTAACCAATATAATGATAGCTAAAATATTAACAAGGAAATCATTAAATCCATAGATTCTCCTATTTACTTTTCTCCCAAAACCACGTGACATGTTTTTATTTTGCTGTTCAAGTATAAATAAATTTTTTATAAGTACAAATACTACAAAGAGCATTCAAAAAATATTTGAGATGCTCAAAATGCCCTCCAATTATTACCTGAAAATAACCTAACCTTAAATCCAAATGGAAAGTCAACAAATGGATATCTCGGTAATCGGATTAGCATAGACTGACATCTAATGACAATTTGACAGGTCAACAGCCGAAATTAAGATTGTTGGCGGCGAAGTGGCAGGTTACCAGTCGAAATTAATAATATTGACTCGAAATTAAAATTCTTGGCACATCTTACACAACTAAAAAAGGAGTCTCTCGACGAACAGAAGAGGTGTTAGATCTTCTTCAGCTGCAGACCGAAAGTGACTATATTTGAATGTAACATATAAATAAAGGTTTATAGCATTCTATGTCGCAATAACCTCTTCAGCTGAAATGTTACCAGATGAAAAAATTTTTGTTCCTGACGCTTTCTTATCTCTAAAAGAAATCAAACAGATCGTTGGAGAACTTCTTGGCAAACTTTTGTCGACTACTGAACAACACAATACGTTTCTATACAACCACATATCCCAAATTCCAGATGGTTTAAGAAATTTAATACTTTTTAGGGTACCTGTCCATTCCGAACGTTGGAGATCATTCTGGCTATGACGACTTTGTTGGTTGCTATGTAGGTTGCATGTCCTGCTATGCTCTCGAATTAGCAAGGCAGGATATTCTTCTTCGTCCTGGGGCCCTTTTTCCTTCAATTTTACCTTGCAAAATACATTGGAGTAGCTCATATCTGTCTTGATTTCTCATTATATGTCCCAAGTACTGCAGCTTATGGCCATTCACAATATTGACCAAATCTGGTTTTTTGGGCAATGGTACGAACTCCGATTTGAGCCACTCTACTGGTATTTTTTCTGCCTTGTATATTTCATTAAATATTTCAGTTATTATTTTTATTTGTTCTGCATCTAATAGCTTCAGCAGTTCTGCAGGAATTTTATCAAGTCCCGGTGCCTTTCCATCCTTTATTTGTCTGACGACTGCCGTTATTTCTTCTGGTAGGATTTCGGGACCTGAATTTTCTTCAACGTTGGATTTTTGTATTGTTCTAAGGTCGTGGAAAAGTTTCCCCAAGTATCTTTCCATACTTTCTTTTTATCTTCTTTGGTTATGGCAACATTGCTTTCATCTGTTATTTTTGCGCTGTTGCGTTTTCGGACCTTTCCAGCTATTTCCTTTACCTTCCGATGGACATTGAAGTTATCATATCGACTTTGATACTCCTCTATTCCTTGACATTGTTCTGTTTTTTGTTTCTCTTTGGCCTCTCTTATCTTTCTTCTGACAATGATATGTATTCTTGTATATTCTTGGAGATTTTCTTTGTATTTTTTTCTCTGATCCATAAGTTCATGTATTTCATCGGTCATCCACGATTTCCGTTTCTCTGTATCTTTCGTCAGGTGTTGTTCTTTTATTTCTCTCACAGTTTCTTGGATGATGGTCAGACTTTCCTCTATAGTTCCTGCATTTCTGTATTTTAGCACCTTTGTATTGATTTTTTCACTCACCTTCAGTCGAACATTGGAATCTTTAAGTTTTCTAACATCATACTTCTTCATAACATATTCTACATGTAACCTTCTTCATTCTGACTGAAATTACCTACAACTGGTACTTCTTCTTCAAGTGCCATCTCCGCGGCGGAGGTCGGCAATCATCATAGCTATTCGAACTTTTGAGACGGCTGCTCTGAAAAGTTCATTTGATGTACATCCGTACCACTCTCTCAGGTTGCGCAGCCATGACATTCTACGCCTCCCTATGCTTCTCTTTCCTTGGATCTTTCCCTGCATGATCAGTTGGAGCAAGGTGTATTTCTCTCCACGTGTAATATGTCCGAGATATTCCAATTTTTTTGTTTTTATTGAATTTAAAATTTCCATTTCTTTGTTCATCCTTCTCAGAACCTCTTTGTTTGTGACGTGTTCTGTCCATGATATTTTCAGAATTCTTCTGTACACCCACAGCTCAAATGATTCCAGTTTTTTCATTGATGTAGCATTCAAGGTCCAAGATTCCATTCCATAAAATAAGGTCGAAAAAACATAGCACCTCGCCAACCTAACTCTTAGTTCCAGTTTTAAATCCCTGGTACATAGAACTCTTCTCATTTTGTTGAAATTTGCTCTAGCCTTTTCTATTCTTATTTTTATCTCCTGATTGTAATCATTTGTGAAGTTAATCATTGTTCCCAGGTATGCATATTTGTCCACTTGTTTGACGTTGATTTCGTTTATTAGAAGATTCTCGTTATTTCTTTGAGTTTTCGATATTCTCATAAATTTCGTCTTCTTGACATTCATTGTTAGACCATACTCTTTTCCATACTCTGCTATTCTGGTCACCAGTCTCTGAAGATCTTCAATGTTTTCGGCTAAAATCACAGTGTCGTCATCATATCTAATGTTGTTAATGGGAACTCCATTTACCTTTATTCCAGCTGTTTCACCCTCAAGAGCTTTTTTCAGGACCTCTTCGGAGTAGGCGTTGAAAAGAATTGGCGACAATACGCATCCCTGTCTTACTCCACATCTAATTTCAATTTCTTCTGACAGCTGTTCGTTAACACGTACTTTTGCTCGCTGTTTATAGTATAAATTTGATATGATCCTGAGGTCGTTGTAGTCAATCTTCTTTGATTTCAGGACATTCATTAAATGTTTATGTCGTACTTTATCGAATGCTTTATTATAGTCAATAAAACATGCGTATATATCTTGATTGACGTCCAGGCATCTTTGTATTAGTATATTAAGTGAAAAAAGAGCTTCACGTGTTCCTAGGCCTTTGCGGAAACCAAATTGTGTATTATTAACGTCTATGTCCAGTTTGTGATAACTGGTACATGATCAGAATTTATGTTTGCCCCCGAGTATGTTTTGACAGATGTACAGCTGTTCCTATATCTCTTATTTACTAGCATGTAATCAATCTAATTTCTTACAATCCTTTCCACAGAATTCTATGAAGATTTTCAGGTGTACAATTTCCTAGGGAGTAGCTTAAACCAGGTGTTCATTATTACGAATTTAATAATGCCCGTAGATATATAACAACCTTAACAGGATTGAGATTTGGTCACGCTTGTTATGCTGCTCATCTTGTAAAAATCAAAATTTACAATTCAGCTTATGTGAAACATGTCAAGAAAAAGGAGATCTTAAAAATAAAAATCGAACTGTCTGAGGAATTTTCTCAGAAATAAAATTATTAGAGATAGTCCACAGATGTGTGTATCTTTTAATCTAACCTATTTTTCTTTTAACAAATACTTGGTTCCGGGTCTTGATTTATGTTTTATATGCAGGGCCATATTACAAAAATTATAAAAACTATTTTTTGTAGACGAAGGTATTCTTTGTTCATAAAAAATTATTTTAAAATTTAGTGTTAATGTTCCTATTATGTAGGGGACTATTTATATAACAATAGCAGTACCTTTCGGGTTTTTCCTTCGGGTTTAAAGTGGTAAATTTCGATAATAAAACAGAAGAAAACGTAAATAAAAATACTCACCTCTTGACGACAACCCTGTGCACCGACATGGTTACCTTCTCCTCACTTCTCGCATCATCCGTTCTCGTGAATGAATCCAACAAGTTGACAGTTCGTTTAAGGCAAGTACCGGTAGCAGAAAACACCGGGTACCACAATAGTACCTTCTGAAAAATTCCAATCAGTGAGCAAAAAGCAGTTGCGGATAACTGCTGGTAAGGCGGCTTGCTTAGTCTTTTTTCTGTCTTTTTCTAACGCACGCATCGGAAAAGTTAACAGGAAGATGTGCCGTTCGAGGTTCTAAACCATACGTAGAGTTATCGGTTGATTTAAGAGTTGACTAGTCGGAGGCTTAATTGATTCTCGGTACTGCAGAGGAAGGGCAATTGGTGGATGTTGATCATCGCAAAATGGTTACTAGGATTCTTTTAGAATTCTTTAAATAATTGTTTTCCATCCATGTCTCATTTAGCTTTTGATGAACTTGTTTGTTAATTTTGAGGAATTGTATTCTTATCCATAAGCGGATTCCGTACAGGAAGGCGTTGTCTTGATAATATAATAAAATTTTATTACCGCAAATATATTAGAAAAACGCTTTTTTTTCGCGAGAACCAAAATTAGAAGTAGTTAAGAGGCAGGCAGCTTTACGAAGAGATGCTTAATAGCCTTGGCTATCAATACCCTTCGTATGCGACCGTGAAATATTGGATTGCAAGCTTCAAAAAATGTAATTTTTCCAGTAATGATGAAGACCGATCGGGAAGCCCAGTTTTTGTGTCCTACCATATAAATATGATTTTATTAAAACGTCGAATTGTACTAAGACAAATATCTGATGGGCACTCAGATGGGATTCAGAAAAGGGCTGGGTACAAGGGAGGCTCTGTTTGCAATGAACGTTCTCTCACAGAGATGCTTAGACATGAACCAAGAAATTTACACCTGCTTTATTGATTTCGAAAAGGCCTTTGACAAAGTACAACATGAACCACTAAGACAAATTCTAATAAAGAAAAATATAGACAGCCGAGATATTCGAATTATATGCAACCTATATTGGAATCAAACAGCAAATGTAAAGGTTGAGGGTAGGCTAACAGAAGAAATTCAAATCCGTCGAGGAGTCCGGCAGGGATGCATCTTGTCGCCACTTTTATTTAATCTGTATAGTGAAGCTATGAGAATTGCAAAAGATAGGGAAGCGTGGAAACAATTGGAGGAGGCCTATGTCCAACAATGGATGAATGAAGGCTGAAGAAGAAGAAGAAGAAGAAGAAGTGAAGCTATTTGTGAACAAGCACTCAAGGAAGAAGATCTTGGTCTGGTAATAAATGGTGAGACGATCAACAATATAAGGTATGCTGACGATACGGTTCTCCTAACGGGAACGCTAGTAGAACTACAACATCTCGTTCAAAGTCTCAATATATACTGTAACAGTTACGGCTTGAAAATTAATTTGAAAAAAACTAAATTTATGGTAATCACGAAATCAAAGAACATCAGAGCTAATCTTGTAATAGACAATACAACGATTGAGCGTGTGTCCTGTTATAAATATCTAGGTGCTTGGATCACAGACGATACTGATCAAACAAAAGAGATTAGATGTAGAATAGAAATCGCTAGATCAGTCTTTAATAGAATGCGCAAACTCTTTTGCAATCGTGATATCAATATAAAGTTACGAATACGAATGCTGCGGTGTTATGTCTTTTCTACCCTGTTGTATGGAGTAGAGGCTTGGACACTAAAACAGTTGACCACAAAAAACATCGAAGCTTTCGAGATGTGGTGCTATAGGCGCATTCTCAGAATATCATCGCGGCACTAACACGCAAGTACTCCAAACTTTAGACAAAAGATGCGAAATTCTAAATGAGATAAAAACTAGAAAGATGGAATACTTGGGGCACATTGTGAGAGGTGAAAAGTACGAACTTTTAAGAAATATCATGCAGGGCAAAATTAAGGGCAAAAGAAGTGTGGGAAGAAGAAAAATATCGTGGCTTCGTAATCTACGTGAATGGTTCGGGTGTAGTTCGATTGAACTTTTTAGGCGCGCTGCTAACAAAGTCGCAGTGGCCATGATGATTTCCAATCTCCGCTAGGAGTGGCACGAGAAGAAGAAGAAATATCTGAGAGACTGCATATTTGTTATGAATGCGTCTATTACCTTTCTTCAATTCGGGAATCAGCTCAGAAGACGCGAGAAGTTATCCAAAGGTATTCTGTTTCTACAGATCAAACGCCTCTCACGTCCTTACAAATCGTATGCTGCAATAGAAATAATTCGTGATTTAAGGTCCGAATTATTAGATCATATCCTATTAGAAAACATGTGCATGTTTTAACTTTGTTGGAATTATTTGATTCCAACATTCCCCATAATGGAAACATCGACACCAAACGTCCGATGAAATGTAAGAAGGTCAAGAAAAAGATAGAATAATACTCTGGTCATCAAATCGGCCGAGGTGTCCGAAGATGGAATAGGGCCTTTTCAGGAAGCAGAAAAAGGCGAATAGTCTTATAATAGAATGTGTAATGGTTTTGTGGATAAAGAAAAATATGTTGTTCTCAAGCTATTTTCTTGTGGCATTTTAAATTAATTTATATTTAAATGGGAATAAGCCACAATTAAAGGTTAAAATACGTTTATTGACGTTTCAATTTCCACTTCGGAAATCGTTCTCAAAATACAAACATTAGTAAATTAAACAAATTTTGTTTTTTGTTACTTAGTGAAAAATTCTTCTAATAATTTAATTTTATCTGACTCATCTATATTGACAATTCAGACATACCTTATACATTTTAAAGTAGACGACTTTAAAATGATATTGCCAATATTGTTGAGTTGTGTTCCTGGGACGACTTTACTTATAAGATAGTTCATTCGATTACATGAAATCAACTTTAACTTGAGAATATCCGTCAGAAAAGATCATAACATGTAATTCGTCTTTAAAAAGACAAATACATGCCATGATGACAGTAAAATTCTCCTGTTAGTGATTCCATAGTAAATTATGAGGGAAAAACCAGGAAAAAAACCTCATAATACTATCCCGACATGGTAAGTATTTGATCGTGCATTTAGTTTACCTTCAATAAACACCAAATTCCGATTTTATATGTTTGTTATTTAAAAAACATATATGATGTATTCTCCATATGTTACTGACTTACCAATACTGGTATTTTCCTTTTAATAACTTCCTCTTTTAACCCTGTATTGCCCCTTGTAACTCTCAAGTTACATACTGAATAAAAGTCATAAAATATTTTCTAAACCTTATATTTCCGTAAACGTCCGTTGTTTCCGTAAGGTTACAGACAGCTGTCTACCACAAAGCATTCCAATCATACACAAGGTCATATTTTATGCATAGATTCTAGCAATTGTAGTGTGTTGTCGTTAGTAGTGTTACAGCGTTATAGTAGGTGACTTTGATCACAATTTCAAGTATTTTCTGTACTAGCTGACGACTTAAAAAAAATAAAACTAAAAGTAAGTACAATCTGATTCTTATTGTAGC
Organism: Diabrotica undecimpunctata; assembly: GCF_040954645.1. Taxonomy (NCBI): domain Eukaryota; kingdom Metazoa; phylum Arthropoda; class Insecta; order Coleoptera; family Chrysomelidae; genus Diabrotica; species Diabrotica undecimpunctata. The sequence goes on along the minus strand of NC_092806.1, from coordinate 160,756,963 downwards.
AAATATATGCTCTGATAATAAAATATTAGGTATTTTGTGAGTAAAAAATGTTGTGTAACTTTAAAGTTACAATGGTCCATAATGTATAACATATTTTTTTTTTGCACGTCGTAACAGAAATGGAACCTATCTGTGTAAAATCATTTTATGGCAAGAAAGGACTAAATAATGTTCAAATAAGAGACATTGGTGGATATGACTCTGAAGATTCCATTCTAGAATCCGACAGTGACGATGATGAAGTGGTACATATTTCAGAAAATGTTTGTTCGGAAGAAGTGTGCCTGGAAGATATGGAAGACAATAATGAGAACCAGGAAGATGATAATGAAAAGGAGGATGACAATGACATCGAAAATGACGTGCTCAATCATCAGAATATCACATGGAAACGAATTACTAGTCGTTCTGCACAGCCAATTCAACCTTGGAAAGGTAGTTTACCGCCAGAACCTGAAAACCCGTATACTCCAATCAAGTATTTTAGAACGATGATAGATGACAATATTTTGGACAATATCGTTTATCAAACAAATCTGTATTCTACCCAAAAGAACACCGAAAAATCTTTAAATGTGGACAAGAACGAAATAGAACAGTTTTTCGGTGTATGTTTGTTCATGTCAGTGTATGGTTTACCCTCAACTAGAATGTACTGGAAAGCATCTACTCGAATTTCAGTTGTTGCAGAAACTATGAGTCGGAATCGCTGGGAACAAATAAAAAACAATATCCACTTCAATGACAATAGTCAGATAATTCCCGGAGATAAGTTATACAAAATCAAACCGCTTTTAGAACCAGTTATAGAAAATTTTCGGAAAATTCCAATGACAGAAAAACTATCAGTGGATGAACAAGTTATTCCTTTCAAAGGAAAACATAGTCTAAAAATGTATATAAAAAACAAACCAAAAAAGTGGGGCTATAAAGCGTTTCTCCTATGCGATACCAACGGAATTGTATATAATTTTGAACTATATACTGGTAAAGAAGAGCATCCAGAATCTTTACCAAATGTTGGAGTCAGCGGAAATGTGGTTCTTCGATTAGCCACAATAATTCCAAGAAATGCTTACCATAAGATATATTTTGATAACTGGTTTACAAGTATGCAATTGCAAATTGAACTGGACAAGTTGGGTATTCCTTTTGTAGGTACGGTGCGTCCTAACAGATTAAAAGTATGTAATTTCTCTACCGACAAAGATATGAAAAAGAAAGGAAGGGGGAGTTTTGAAGAACTTGTCTACAAGAAAGAAGGAATAACCCTTAGAGCAGTCAAATGGTACGACAACAAGCCGGTGCATTTACTGAGTTCGTTTGTAGGCACGTATCCTACAAGTCAAGTTCAAAGATGGGACAAAGCAAAGAAAGAAACCATTCTTGTGGAATGTCCTAACATTGTAACATTTTACAATAAATGTATGGGCGGAGTGGACTTAATGGACTCGTTGATGGCTTTATATAGAACTAGGATTCGTTCTAAAAAGTGGTACCTCCGCATTGTGTTCCATATATTTGATTTAGCAGTTGTGAACGCTTGGTTACTTTATAAAAGAGACACTCAGTTACTTGGTATAAGAAAGACCGATGAACTAAGTCTTTTAGATTTCAAAGCATCTATTGCCGCTTGTCTTTGTCAAGAGGGTAAAGAGAGACTCAAGAAGAGGGGAAGGCCCAGTCTATCTATAATAGAACAAGAAATCGAGCAGAAAAGGAAAAGAGGACCTATCGCTTCTCTACCGGAGAAAAACATACGGAAAGACGGAATAGGCCATTGGCCTAAATTTTCAGAAAAGCGCGGACGTTGCAAGAAACCGGGATGCCTAGGCGTACCAAAAGTATTGTGTGAAAAATGTAATGTAAATTTGTGCTTTACGCCTAATTCTAATTGCTTTGTGGACTTTCATAAAAATTAACTTTTTTTCCCATTGTAACTTGAGAGTCACAAACCCTTATGAAACAAAGGAAATAAAGAATTAAAAAAAAAATCTTCAAAAATGTTTTAATTTGATCCTATCCTGGAAGTATGTAACAGAAGAAATTTTTTTTTGAAGTTAAAAAAAAATTGGGCAGTACAGGGTTAATATGGGTAACCAGATCCTACTACATTCTGCCGAGGAATTCGCGACACAATTGGTCTCATTTAGCATAATTAGAGCCGCTTCTTTGATTTTTCTCTTTTTACCATCCGTTTCTTTTAGGACTATATTGGATATTCTCAAGTTAAAGTTGATTTCATGTAATCGAATGAACTATCTTATAAGTAAAGTCCTCCCAGGAACGCAACTCAACAATATTGGCAATATCATTTTAAAGTCGTCTACTTTAAAATGTATAAGGTATGTCTGAATTGTCAATATAGATGAGTCAGATAAAATTAAATTATTAGAAAAATTTTTCACTAAGTAACAAAAAACAAAATTTGTTTAATTTACTAATGTTTGTATTTTGAGAACGATTTCCGAAGTGGAAATTGAAACGTCATTAAACGTATTTTAACCTTTAATTGTGGCTTATTCCCATTTAAATATAAATTAAGAAAAATATGGTTTGAAATACACTTTATTATTCAGTACAGTCTGGCTGAACATCACTAAGCTTGTTAAAATTAGATTCCAATTTATGAACTCCATTACTAAAGTCAAAATCTGGAAGGGCTCTAAAATCGCTTCCACATCTGTTAAGACGTCATCATTTGATGAAAAACACTTTCCACACATGAATTTGTTTAGGTATTGAAACAGATAGAAGTCGCTAGGTACCAAAACTGGCGAATTCCGTGGATGCTCCAACAATTCGAACTTTAATTCATGGATTTTCGCCATTGTCAATATACTTATATGACACTGTGCATTCTCCTGATGAAAAAGGATTTTTTTTTACAAACAAGATCTTTATTGACGAATTTTTTCCTTCAGCTGGTCTAAAAGATTACAATATTATTTAGAATTTATTGTTTTGCCGGTTTGCAAGTAATCCACAAACAAAATTCCTTTCATTTGAGGGGGGGAATCGAACTTCAATTATTAGCGTATACAGTAAAAAAAGTAAATAGACTTGAAGATAGCCACGGTTTTACTGATGTCGATCCAAAGGAGTATATAGTAGATCCGCTTGATCTTTGCACATTGTTTTATAAGATATAAATCAAAACATGTGAGCCAAACTTACGTCGATTTTCTTGAACTTTCTTGGACTTCTACATCCAAGTGTAGTTATGGCTCTGGTAGTAAAATATTTTTTACCTTCAAAAGATGTTTTACCCACCGATAACTTGTACCCAGGATATCCCAGGTAGCAAACATTCAAAAGGTGTTTTTACCTAACTAATAGAAATTTAGAAGTTGTCCATCTCCAACCACTTGGTAGACATTGAAAAGAAAATTTGAATGTAGTCAGTGAGAAGTTAGAATTTACCCAAGGTGGACGCTGCGTTTATTAGTTAGTATCAACTTAGGAACCAACCAGTTTGGACGCTTCCTTTTTTAGTTTAGAGTAAAAACTCTCATGTTTTTTATATATTTTATATATAAGTTTATTAAAACTAAAGAAAACATCCTTTGTTCATGTCCTAGTTAGTGACTTTAAAATTGTAGCAGTGCTATAGTGTTTTATGCTTCGCGGACTTGTGTGAATCGAACAGTAAATCGGCGGTTTAAATATAAGAACTCTAAAAAAACTTTGACCAGATCTTAATTTAGTTATAGTATCAAAGTTTGTCATTAAATTACATATTTTTTAATTCTTGTATTCTTTTATTTCCTGTTAGTGTGTGGTCCTTCGAATTATAATTTATTACACCGTTTATTACGCCATTCTAATTTATTGTTCATCTTCTTACATTTTTAATAGTCGTCTTCGAGGCAAATTTTGAAGCGATCTTCTACCAGTAGCAATGCCCTCTCTTATCGAACCGCCAAACTTATCGAACAACCGATTATAATAAAATTAAAAATTCGTTCATAAAAGTTTACATCTTTTGCATCCAGTATTCTGAAAAATTCATTTTCCAAAAAAATGTACGTATGTTTTTGTCCGTAGCACTTGCATAGCATCAGTGTCCTATTCATTATTTTGACACGGTGTGTTACAACTGTTGTATAAAACTAAATGTGTGAGTTTATTGAACAATTTTTTTACCCTTGTTTCCCCCAAAAGTTAAATTGCACCAAAACGACGAACAGAACAGAAACCGCATTCATACTCGATGGGAATAGCTAATGAACAAAATGGTTGTTACACACAACAAATGATTCTGTTGTACTACGATAGTTAGGATAATGGCCAAGGAAATGGCATTGTTAAACATATTGATGTCGATTATTGAATTGTGGGTGGATTATCCGACTCTATTATCCTTTTTAAGGTTAGTAAATAGAGGGCGTATGTAAAATAATGCAAATACGAGATGGGATTTAGGTCAGAGAATCACATCTTTTCTACGATTGTTATTTATCAGATTATTTTTATGGTGCATTTTTGTCTGATAGCTTTATTGATGGATTTACAGAAATGGGATTGGTCGACGACACGATTACTTTTATGTCAATAGGATTACGGCAAGTTTTCTCTATGTAAATAAAAGATAGGAATCATAAATATCGTACTTTATTTCCAATCGCAAATTTTATTATATCTATAGCAATTGGTCAATAAAAAATATATGTAAAAGGGATGAATTTGCTCAGAAGGCTAAAACCGATCAACATAAGATGACCTTTACCCGTTGGAAATTTTATTGAATTACACAAATCTTCAGTAAACACCTGACTGAATATTTTCAATGTCCACAAGGAAACTAAGTTCCTGTAGCTGGCTGTATACCATGTATCACAAAATATTTATTTAAAATCCTTTATAAAAGGTATATAATTAAAATACCCAATCAGGCTATATCACAAAACGTTTTCGGAATCTGTATTTCATCATCAGTGTTTGTAGGTGTACATGTTTTGAGCCACTAAATATCTGGGTAAAAACCCGTTAATGTTATTAGTTTAAATTTAGATTTCATTATTCGATCTTATATATTGTTCTGAAGCTATTTTCTTGTGGAATTTTAAAGTAATTGCTATTTAAATGGGAATAAGCCACAATTAAAGGTTAAAGTACGTTTATTGACGTTTCATTTTCCACTTCGGAAATCGTTCTCAAAATACAAACATTAGTAAATTAAACAAATTTTGTTTAAAAAAAAATTGTTGTAATCAATGAAACAAGCAAATACATCTTGATTCACATCCAAACACCTCTGTGTCAAGATGTTAAAGGCAAATAATGCTTCGCGAGTTCCATATCCCTTCCGGAATCCAAACTGAGTTTCTCCGATATCTTCTTCCAATTTTCTGTAAATTCTATTGTGAATTATTTTGAGGAATGTTTTTAAGGTATGGCTCATCAGACTGATCGTGGGATGATCACTGCACTGCTTAGCATGTGCCTTCTTAGGAAGAGGGACAAAGGTTGATCTTAGTCATTCTTCAGGAATTATAGTGTTTTCATAAATCTTGTTAAATAAGTCTACTAACAAATGGATTCGATCTTCGTCTATAAACTTTAGTATATCCGCTGGTAGCTCGTCTGGTCCTGGAGCTTTGCTATTCTTTGATGACTCTGGAAAATTATCACAAGAAGGCTTCCTTTGATCGTCAAACAGTTCTTCTATGTATATCTGCCATGTTTTAGTTTCTCCTCTGTTTCCATTATCATGTTCCGGTGTTGGTCTATAAGTACTGTCTGCTTTCTTTTTCTATTGTTGATCATCTCTTAACTTTCTTGTGAAGATAGAACGAATCATATTTGGCTTCCAAGTTTTCAATCTCCTTGCATTTGAAAAAGACAACTTTTTTAGAAAAAGAAAAATATACAAAATGAGATATGCTAAATTAAAATCGGTCAAAAAACCAAAAAAAATTATTGCAAAATAAACAACAAAGTCGCTATTTTTGAATATTGTTAATAACGTTTTTATTATTTATTAAAATTTGTTCAAATGTACCCAAACTCGAGGGGTTTATTTTCTTTTTTATGGCGTATAATATATTAATAACCTATAGAGAAAAAAGTTTAAAAAAATTATATTTATGTACAAACTTTTAGAAAAAAAAAATCGGTTGCCTGTAAAGTCGGTTTTACGGGCGAAGATTTTACGTGACAACGTCTTTTTCTCGGTAGAATATTTATTGATATGAATATTATTAAATTGCACAATAGGAACAAGGAATTGAATGAAAATAAGAATTGCACAAATTTTAACTATAGAAATATATTTTGTTTACTAAAACATTGTACATGTAAACTTAAACTTAACTAATTTCTATTTGAGTGATTTTGTTGAGGATAGGACGATGATAGGAGAAATATGAAATGACACAGCTGACGATACTTTAACCACACGTGTGAACTTGTATTATGACGCTTTCTCGGTTTTCCAACGCCAAGAACGCTCGAGAAAGACAGAGACACAAGCACGCACCGATTCAACGCGCCTAATTCTCTAGTGCTGCGCGCGCAGCGGACCGATCATGTTTGAGTGGGAGAGAGACGCAAGGCATTCGCCGGTCCGGCGGGCCTCTCTCTCGTTCGGTGACTCATCGTAACAGACGTGAGCGGGCGTTACAGTTTTTCATGAGTGACTCCGAGCCACAACCTAATTTAAGACGTTGTCACGTCAAAATTATACGACCTTTAGAAGCCAAGATTTTAAAAATTCACTATTAAATTGTGTGTGTTAATTAATAACGTTAAGGACTGACCAATGTTTTATGAGAAAAATGAAAGTTTTTAACAAAACTTTTAGCAAACAAAATTATTGAATATTGTTTAAAACAGAAGCGTTGTAAACAGAGAGTACTTTTCATTCCGACTACATTAAAAGGAGTGGGACTAACCGAATAAAGGGCCAGCCGCGCTCTTCAAAAAATCCAACATAATTTCAAGATACAGTGCTCGGAATAAAATGACATATATCAGTTTCTACTGGACTAAATTTGCTCTTTCTTTTTTAAACTGGGGTACAACGTTAAAATTATAACATTTATCGTATTTTCACTGCAAAATAATCCAAAAAAAAGCCACAAATAACTACTGGATGTACAAACCTTTTCTTATGGTACTTTTATTGTTATTTTTTTATCTATTTATTTAAAATATAATTCTTCTTCTTCTTCTTTTGGCATCATAACCCTGGATGGGTCTTTGCCTGCCTGGCTATGTCCTTCCATTCAGATCTCTCTGGTGCCCTTCTTCTCCATTTTCTTATGTTCATTGTTTTCAGGTCGTCTTCCACGTCATCCAACCATCTCGTTCTGGGCCTTCCTTTTTTTCGCCTTCCTATGGGCTTCCATTGTAACATTTTCTTAGTTGTTTTTGCATCGCTTTGTCTCTGCACATGTCCCAGCCATGACAGCCTTTGACTTTTCACAAATCTTACAATGTCATAACCTTCATTTAACTCATTAACCTCGTCGTTTCTCCTGATTCTCCATGTGCCATCTTCCTCTTGTACCGGGCCATATACTTTCCTCAGTATTTTTCTCTCGAATGTCCTGAGTTGGGCTTCATATTTTTTCGTCATTACCCAAGTTTCACATCCATAGGTTACTACGGGTCTAATCAGTGTTCTATAGATAGTCATTTTGGTTCTTTTGTCTAATAATTTCGATGTCATCAATCTTTTATTAGCATAGTATGTACGATTCCCGCTGGAAATACGTGCATTAATTTCGCTACTTACGGAGTTCTTCTGATTGATTTCTGTGCCGAGATATGTAAAGGCATCCACTTGTTCGATAGTATAGTTATTTAAAATATAATTGTGTATATTAAATAGATATTATTTATAAACAGTATATATATATATATATATATATATATATATATATATATATATATATATTCTGGTTTTTATAACGTCTTACGACGTTGTCCGACTCCCAAACGCCACTGTATTCTGTCTTGAGTTAGGTCTTCGTCCAGATTTAGAGCGCTAATCGCTTTCCTAACTCCCAGGTTCCAGCTCTGTGGTGGTCTTCCTCGTTTCTTCTTTTCTGGGGGTTGTCACATCATCGTTTTTTTAGGCAATCTTTCGTCCCCCATTCGGCTCACATGCCCATACCATATGAGCTGTTTTCTCTCAATATCCTCAACTATAGTGCCCTCTATACCCATTTGTTGTTTTATCACTTCATTCCGTATTCTGTCGGCTCTTGATATTCTCATCGATCTTCTGATGGCATCCATTTCCGTGGCTTCGACCTTTTTCTTATATTTTTCGGTTATTCTCCATGTCTCAGCTCCATAAACTAGGCTAGTTTTAACCATTGTATCATAGATGTTCCATTTTCTTTTCTTTGATATTTCTTGACTTCATAGAACTCCGTTCAAACATGCTATAGCTCTTCGTGCTTGTACAATTCGATGTTCTATTGCTCGTTCGTCTTTTCCACTACGGTCGAAGATGACGCCCAGGTATTTATATTCGTTGCATGGATTTATTTTTTGATTGTCATCGATATCGAGTTGTTCTGCTTCAGCTCCAATTGAGAGGTATTTTTTCTTTTCTAAATTGATATTTAATCCCCATTTCTGGTATTGTTCAATTAGTTTTCCAAGCATGTATTCCATGTCATCTTTGTCATTTGAGATCACCACCTGATCATCTGCAAACTGTAAAGTATATATGTAATCCTGATCGTTCAATTGTATACCCATTCCTTTGACTTTCCTTTTCCATTGTTTCAGAGCTGCAGAGATATAAATCTTAAATAGAGTCGGAGAGATACAACATCCTTGTCTGAAACCCTTAGTAACTGCAAATTTTTCAGCTAAGAGGTTTTCGAATTTCATTTGGGAGTTTGAACCATAATATAGATCTTTGAGAGCACTAACCAATGTTTGATGTATGTTTGATGTGCCCAGGACTTCCCATAGTTTATTTAGCGGGACTGTGTCATATGCCTTCTCAAGATCTACAAAAGTCATATGTAACTCTCTATTTGTCACAATTTTCTTTTCTATAATTTGTTTACATTAATTATTAATTAATTTGTAAGACAGAAGATGTTATCTGTGCATGAACGACCTGCTCTAAATCCTCCTTGTTCTTCGTCTTCGGACGATTGATAATCTTCCTGTATCACGTCCCGTAGTATTCGACCGTATAGTCGACTCATTGAGCTTGTGACCGATATCCCTCTATAGTTTTTACAATTTCTCCTGTCACCTTTTTTATATATTGGGGTCATATATGCTGTTTTCCATTCATCTGGTGTTGGATGTCTATTAATATATTCGTTAAATATCACCGTGATCATTCTGTGTAATTTCTCTGAGCCATTCTTTATTAATTCCGTAGTTACTCCCTCTGGTCCACTTGCTTTTCCATTCTTCATCCCTGCTATAGCTTTTTGAACTATGTTGATATCTAACAGTATTAAATTAATATTAATACATTTATATTTATACATATTATATAAAAAATTTTTCCTAATACTCTTTTTAAATTTGATGAAATCAGGTTTTTAGTATTAAAAAAATATTTTTAGAACAAAAGAAGGTGAGACGGGGTATTTACGTCTTAAAAGTTAACATCCTTCAAAAACTATTACTGTCGATGAAGAAGATGAAATTTTGATTCGTGTTGCATAAAATCCAGATATCAGTACTCGCCGATTAAGTCTAGCAACAGGAATAGACAATCGTGTGTTTTAAGAATTTTAAAGAGAGAAAAACTTCGTCAATATCATTGCACTACTGTTCAGAACTTACTACCTCAAGATTTACCTTCACGTCTACAATTTGATTAATGTATACACGATGAACAAAATATTAACCCAGATTTTCTGGATACAATTCTTTTTACTGATGATTCAACATCTAGCAGACGAGGAATATTTAATTGCAAAAATAATCATCTGTGTGATTCGAAAAATCCTCATGCTAATAGAGAATCCTATTTTCAGCATGACTTTTAGGTTAACATTTATTGTGGTGTAATATGTGACTACTTATTAGGTCCTTTTGAACAGTCAACCAATTTAAATGGACCTCTGTATTTAGATTTTCCTCAAGAACATTTATACGAATTGTCGTGGATTGATCGTGGAAGTGAGTTTGCTTGGCCACCAAGAAGGCCTGATTGCAACCATTTAGATTTTTCAATTTGGTCGCAAATGAAGACAATAATTTACAAAAAAAAGAATTGATTCTCTTTTAGAATTGCGACAGAAAATAGAAAAAGCCGCGAATATGATTAAAAATAATATACACGGGAATAATACAAAATATTTGCGAAATCGTATCACACAGTGTAAATGGTGGACATTTTTAACATTTATTTACAAGTTTTTTATTTTTTTACTTTAATTACTTTAATTTGTTATTGTTAAACATTTAGAGAATAAATTTTTTTTATTTTTAGAATTAAAATTCATTCGACTTTGTAGAAGAAAATAACTCCGATATATCCGATCGAATTAGATAAATCAAACAAGAGTAACTTTTTTTGTAGAATTTAACGCTTTTTCATGTTTTTTTAATATTTTGCCCATAGTTGACCCGAAAAAAATTGCTTTGATCAGCCGTCAGAAATGCTAAATTCTAAATTAGCAATCCTGATGCCAAAATACGTAAAGTTGTCACTTTTTACATAAAAATTGTTGCACTCGGTATCTCGGAAACCAGCAATATTTGTTTTAAGGTATATTGATCAATATCATATTTTGAGGTCTAGAATCTACAATTGGACATTCTTAATTAATCACCCTATATTACATTATTCTACGCAATAGAATACTTTTTCGAAATCAGCTGCTGCTATAAATATTGGTGTATGATATTCATAAGCCTTCTCTATTAGTACCTTCCCCTTTAACAAATGATAAGCAGGCCGAACAATGTATTTTAGTCTGTAGGTTTTTTCGTTATAACTTAGGACTTCTTCTTTTATTGATTTTATATATTACAAGCATTATTTTTAATTAATTTTTCTACTTCAGCTTCCTGATTTTTTCTTTTGTCGTCTTTGAAACTCCTTTTCCAGCCAATATCTTGTTTCAGTCATTAGAGTCTTTGTTTTTTGTAAGTTACAGATACGTTTGAACAAATAAATTGACCAATTATTTTTATATTTCTGTATTATTTCAAGAGTCAGCCTACACTGCTTCCCTGCACCCGTTAATCGTCTAGATCAAAGAGATTCTCAAAATGACCGAAACTAGGAATAAACTATCGAAGATTTGAAAGATATCCGTATAAGCCGATTTCGTCTTAGACACTTAAACTATCAGGATGTCTTCGAAGTCGTCAAACGCAACAACTCGACACGGTAGCCATATTGCCTCCCATACTCATTGAAATACCATCCCCATATTTGGAAATCATTAGATACTTAAACCAATGATCGGTGATTGCTCATTGCAGATATCGCAAATTTTCTGTCAATCAGAGGGCTACAACTGTTCCGCGTGTGCATAAGGATGTGACCTACAATTAGGACCACAAAGTGAGATTGATACACCGCGTGGTAAATCTTAGAAGGCGCAAATGGAAGTGATACTTTACACCTTGGCTTAGATATTGACCTTAATGGATACATAGCAAACCGCACGATTTTTTTAACTTCCGATTCTGAAACCGAACAAAATGAGTACGAGAAAATGCAGAATCGAATAGTTCTAAGTGTTGGGGGAGATTTGAGCAATAACGTGCGAAGAAGTATCGATGTAAAAACTACATAAAAAAGGCCTGAAACTAGTATTTCCACCACCAGAGAAAAATATCAGATATCAACAAAAATAGCCAAACATAACAAAAGAATAACACCAGCTTTTAGAACAAACAACAACTTAGGCAAATATATTAAAAACAACAAGAGCCAAAATAAAAAGCACTTACACAGTGGTGTATACAAACTTAAATGTGGCGACTACCCAAAAACTTACATCGGTCAAACTGGTAGAACTTTTATCAAACGTATAGCAGAACATAACAGGGCTTCCAATAATACAAAAACAGATTCTACGTATTGTACGCATTTCACCTTCCAAACCATAATAGATCCAAACTAGTATTCCTTGTTCCTCTCAGTTATTAGTTTTTATGGCCAACATTTCTACATTTTCTTTTGCAATTTCGAGTGTATTTTCCGACATATTTATTTTCTTCAATATTTTCTATATTTTACTTCCTTTACCGCGTTTCTTATATCCGTATTTGTTAGATATTCTTCCATGTGTTTCTTTTATGGTATTTTTCGGTTATCTCTTGATCGTTTTCCTGGTCCTATGCAGTATATTCCCTTCTCTCAATATGCACCTCCCTTCACTGTTTCTATTCTTGTATTTCTTGGTTTATTCTTGCTCTAAAAATGCAAAAGTTTTATCCCTATAAAAGTCGGATATTTCAAGAGCTCTATGACAATATTTTTGATTGAAGAATACAGTTTTGTCAAATCATATCTGATCAAATCAACGCGATGCCTAATATTCTGCCGATTTTTTTTTTCAGCGACCAACGTTCATTTTTTTTAAAGCAATATCAATTAACCAAATTTTCGCCATGGGAGTGACGAAAATTCGCATATTTTTATAAATTTCGAATAAAAACTTAATTTGTGATCTTTTATTCTCGGCTAGGTATGCGATTGTTGGGCCTTCATTTATTTAAAAAAAAATGGTAGGCGATCTGTGTCTTAATATGCTTGAAGAGACTACTGATCCTCTTATAACTCAAATTGACGAAGAAGGTAATTTTTAGTCTTACAGGAGGATCTTTTACGTTTCCATCAGCACGGGGTTTCTCCTCATTGTTCTCTTCCCTCTCGACAGTGGAATGAAAGATTTTCAAATAAATGGTGGTGGAACTTTACCGTAATTTCCACCAATTGTTGAGAGAAAGCTTATTGAATTTCTTTCCTCAGAGGGTACAGTACCAAATATTTTAGGATCGTGGAACTGTTAAAAATATTTCTTCGATATAAGCGACGATGATTCCGTATTGTGTTTGGTTTTATCGGTTTGTACATAGAGAAAAATATGGAGTAATCCCTCGATACTATACATTTATTAACAATAAAATATTTACACGACAACTATTACGAATAAACGAGTTTGCCTTACAACATTGTTCATTATTTATACTGGTGTTTGAATGGCGTGCGAATGTAGCAAAAAAACTGATGCACTTTTTACTGCATTTTGGAGACCGCACATTTGGCTAACAACTTGAGATCACATACACATCAATTAATCGATTAATCGATTAATTTTGGCCAAACGCAACCCTCATCTGAGGGAACCGCCGGCTCCCTGGCGTCAGATAAGTTGTTTTTAAAAACGGCACGTTTACACTTACATACGAATATAGGCCACAGGTACAATTTTTCACATAAGATTCAAACCAATTTATAAAAACGAAAAATCAACTCATATTAGTATAACTTGTTGTTTTACAAGAAATTGATTAACAGAAAAGAAATGATTGATCTACGAGATCACCCGTTAGAAAAATAGAACACCCGAAATAAAAAAATAATCATTGAACAGGATATTTATTGTAAGAAGAGTTCTAACAAAGGTTATTTCTAACTCTGTGACTTTAAAAACTACCGCAAATTCGTCCTTGGAACAAACCTCATATATCCTGCCAATATTCAACTGCAGTTGAGTACAGAGTACAAGAAACGTTTGGAGCTTTTTATACTACATCTATCTAAGCGATTTTAGCTGTTAACCTATCAACAAAATAATATTTCACTCTTTCAATGTCAAGTTTAAGTTAGAAAATATTTCTTTGCACCCTCGGTGAAAAGTGATAACTAAAAAAAGTAATCTAGTCTATTTTTTGTTGGGGAGTAATGGTTTCTTTTGGTAGTTTTAGGTATACAGACGTTATTTTATACACAAAAAAAATTTTTGGCGCAATTTGGTGAATAAATTCAGGCAATAGATAGATTCAATATAATAAATAATATAATATAATAAAATTAGTTGTGAAAACCACTGTATGTGTAATATAAAATAGCTTCTAAATGCAAAATCAGGACAAAAACAGCAAAAAATCCAACAAACTGACAACCACAATTAAACAAACCAGCAATTTCTCAAATTATACTTAACTCTGGAAACGTCCCCAAGCGTCTTTTTGTACATATCTCTTTTCGATATACTGAGTCTAGAGAGTTCATAAAAATATCATGTGTCTTAACTTAATAACAGGCGAAAGCTGGTTTGTCTTTAGTTTCATGCCTGGAAGACAATGATGCTAGATAAAAAGTATGTGTTTATCTCGCCAGGTTTTAGAATTTGTTGTTCCCCAGTGATGGTACTTAAGAGTTAGCAGTGAATTATTTAACTACTTTATTCTACAGAAAAACTAAAACTAAACATGTGCTACATTCTAAAAATAGGATTACACTGACAATTGACAGTTGACAACCAGAATCACAAAAGACATGTTGAACCAGTTTTGCAGTTTTGCCAAGTACAAAATTCCAATTCTCCTCCTCGATTTGAAATGTTGTGTTTTGTGTAAAACTTATATTCTGATTGTGAGTGAATTAGCGAAAATAGCAAATATTAATTGTGAATAAATTACGATAATTTGCTGGCTTTACTCATTACTGTTATCTGTACAAAGAATAGACTTACCCATTGAAAAATTGGTGTGTTAATCGTAGCAGGCACAAAAAGGGACGTCCCGATAAACTCGATATGCTTACTGTACGCGGTCTCGATAGGAAGTGTTTCTTGAGATGGCCAGAAAAACCCTCTGGCCGTTTGTAGGTGGTTTATGGGACAAGTGCTCCCCCATAAATCAGCGCTATTGTATGGCTCTTTTGAATGGCGATAATCTAACTTAATAGTAACTGAAATATGATACTTTACAGCGATTTCTGTGTGCTGGCGACATACTTTCTAAATAACAAAAGAAGTCAAATTCTTTGAACTTAAATATAGACTAAATGTGTTTAAGCCATTTTAACAATGATAATTTACTGAATAACAGAAAACAATATATTTTAAAGCAAATAACTAGTTAGAATAGACCATTAAATAAGACCATATTATAATACAGTAAAAGAAAAATATTACTATACTTTCTCAAACCTATTGAAACATGAAAATCGTATAATGTTACAGTTCATTTAACATAAATTTTATTTCTTAGATTTATGAAAGTCTCGGTACCTGAAGATTTAGTCAAAATATCGGCTAAATTTTGCTCAGTTGATATATAATCCATTACAACTCCTTTTATTCATTTATTTATATATTTATATTTATATATTTATTTCATTTTATTCAGCCTGAATAAAATGAGTACCTTGGGTAAAACCAGGGGTAATAATAGGCGGTTGAAGCGTAGCACTGGCCATGTTACCTTCCTTGTATACCGTAGGCCCTAGATATAGCAGACTACCCTGCTATACTCCCAAAGCCGCGAAGCGGTATAAAACGGGAGACTATTATTATTATTATTATTACAACTTCTTTCTTAAAAATTAAGTCTTTTAAAAAATGATTTTTTATATATATATATTTTGCTCTTTTACCTTCTTTCTTCTTCAGTGCCTTATCCGGTCCGGATATTGGCGATCATCAAGGCTATCATGGTTTTGTTGACTGCTCTGCGAAACAGCTCCGCTGAGGTCATCCCAAACCATTGTCGGAGATTTTTCAACCACGAGATACGACGGCGTCCCGGTCCTCTTCTGCCAAATACTTTACCCTGCATAACAAGTTGAAGAATTCGATATTTTTCTTCGTTCCGCATCACGTGGCCGAGGTACTCAAGCTTACGTTGTTTAATTAAATTAAGCACTTCTTTTTCTTTTGTCATGCGCTGTAGGACCTCAACGTTGGTGACATGGTCCACATAAGATATTTTTAGTATCCTTCTGTATATCCACTTTTACCATCGCTCTTTATCCATCCTTTGGAATCTTTTACTTTAAAGTCAGCTTTCTCTTTTGTTTCACTGTAATATTGCTCTGTTTTCTCCAGTACATCTGATAAAGGTCTTTCTTCCAGTAGTACAGTTACTCTGAATTTCCAATTGTTAAAATTTGTAGCATTTGTCAGCTGAGGAACATTCACAATTGCATTAGACATTTTATATTCCACACTTTTCTTTTTGCTTCTTTATTTTTTGTCAGTCTGGGTGCCCATAACCTATTAGAATTTGTTGTTCCCCAGTGATGGTAATTAAGAATTAGCAGTGAATTATTTAACTACTTTATTCTACAGAAGAACTAAAACTAAACATGTGCTACATTCTACAAATAGGATTACAATTGACAGTTGACAACCTGAATCACTAAAGACATGGTGAACCAGTGTTGCCAAGTACAAAATTCCAATAACTGTACAGACATAATTTTGTTAAAAATACATTTTAACAAATTTATTAGTAGTTTAATTGTGTTCTTTAATTTGGTAAATTTTTAAAATTTGGTTTTTTATTTTTCGTTTTTTAATTACGCCATCTAGCGGTGGGCCTACAAAGCTGTAAATAATTGTCAGATTTTTTCCTTTAACATTTCTTTCCTTTCCATACCTTTAACTTCTTTTCTTTTCTTTTAGTTATTATAGAACTTTGTATCGTATTTCTTATTTATCACTTTTAGTATATTATTTGACATTATACCAGCTACTTTCCGCTTCCGTGATTTATATGTAAAACTGACTGTCCTTCACCGAATTTTACAGACGAAAAACAATATAAAATTGTTGTTTTATGGTCAAATAAAAAAACTAATTTAATCAGCTTTGTCCAAACAAGACTACTGTAATAAAATACCGCCAAAACTAATGCTACTATAATTATTAGTATTCTTGATCTTGAGATTACAGGATGTCCACAGTCGCTATTCATAAAATATCGTTGAATTGTCTTTCTGATTTTTAATATTATTTTGCATATTAATATTTGTATATTATAATCATTATAAGTGGCTCGACAATCCGTTGTGGATCTTGGACTGCTCACAAAGAAGTAGCCACTCCTGTCGATTCCTGGCAACTTCCCTCCATCTTCTGACCCTTAGAATCTGAAGGTCTTCTTCCACATCATCAATCCATCTCCTTCGTGGTCCTCCTTTACTTCTTGTGCTCTCTGGTTTTGAAAATGTTAATCTCTTCGTGTATTCGTGATCCGACATCCTAGCAATGTGTACAGCCCATCTAAGTCTCTGCACTTTAACGAATTTCACAATATCTGGATCGGTGTATAACTGATATAGTTCAAAGTTATATGTATCATTTTGAGATAAGGTCCACGTTTTAGCCCCATATATCAAAACCGGTCTTATTAAGGTCTTGTATATATTGAGCTTTACTGCACGGTTTATATTTTTATTTTTTAAATGTTTTTGGAGACCGTGAACAGTTCTGTTTGCTATTGCCATGCGTCTTTTTATTTCGTCGCTTGTAGTGTTTATTGCGTTTACTAGCGATCCAAGATATGTGAATTCTTTGACTTGCTCAAAGGTATGGTTGTTAAAAATTCTGTGTTTTATTTCGGGGGTTTTTAGAAAACCAACATATATTTGGTTTTTTCCTCGTTTACCACAAGTCCTAATTCACTTGTCGCGTACGCAAGCCTTGTAAAATACTGCAGCAAATCTCTCATACTTCTGCCCACTATAACTATATCGTCAGCGAATGCAAGAATTTGCGTCGAGTTTTCTCCTTCAATTCTAAGGCATGAGCTTATGTTTTGCCTTGTTAGTTGGGTTAACTTAACTAACTTAGGTGGGATCCCAAAGTCTATCATTGCCTTAAATAATGCAGTTCTTTTCACACTGTCATAGGCTGCTTTGAAGTCGACGAAGAGATGGTGTGTATCTATGTTGTATTCTAGTGACTTTTCTAAAATCTGAATATGTGCTTAAATGTTATTATTTGTATTATGTTCTTGTGGGTATGGTGCAAAAACTTATTTAGCTAAAAAAGATCATTTCGGGAAAACCACTCTTGTAAAAAGCAGTGTTGCGTTTTACGTCATCTAAATGATAGAAAATGTTGTATTCTGTGATTTATATTATATTACTGGACAAAAGAATATCATCTAGTGTGTTTATAAATATTTTTTCCTACAGTTCGTATAGAAACAAGAAAAAATCAACTTTTCACTGCCGTAAATAATCGGTCGATTTAGGTGTTCAGTAACAATTACGATAGGAAAATAAACGTTAATATACACTTCTTCATCTTTCAACATCCCTTGATTGTCTACTTCTGGACGTAAGCCTCCTCTTGAAATTTCGATTTTAATTTGTCTCTTCATATCTGGTGCTAATATCTTTCCACCTTTTCTTTCAGATCGTGTGAGACTCCCCATACTTCCCAGACTCTGTGACTCTGACGCTCTTGACAGTGAGCTATGTTGGGAGCTAAGTTAAATGCTTTATGAAAGTTAACAAATATAAGTATCAACGTCTTGTTTTCTATAACTTTCTTCTATCAAGGACTTGTAGACGGTCATTCATTCCAAAGCCACTACTAAATTTAGCTTGCTGTAGTACTTATTCTCATAAAGAGCTTATGTAAATAAGGTAATAAGCTGGTAGGTCTGTAGTTTCCAATTCCTTTTTATCCAATATGACCATCGTCTTCTAAAGATACCTTCTCCATTACCGAAGGTTGACAATAATTACAGCAAATTTCTCTTTACCTTGTACTATTCTTATTAATTAACATTAGTCTCTTACATTCCCCAGCCGCGAGCATTTTCTTCTTCCTGGATCAGTTCCAGTTGTAAAAGTATTTTTTTCTCCTATTTTTTATGTCGTAGATAACTGGTTTTTCGTCTCAGTCGTCATTCTTATCAGCACTTCATCATTGGTAATTATGCTCTTTTCAAGAGGTCTTCAGCATCCTTTAAAAAACCCACATCTCAAAGGCTTCCATCCACCTTATACTTGTAATTCCATATTAGTTTTTAAAGCTTTTATGTTAAAGCTTTGTTGTTCTTCATTCATATTAAATTTCCTCTTTGTTTATATCCGGAAGTTCTTCTAATCTTTGATTCTGTATTACTGTTCAATATTGTGTAGAAATACGCCAGTCTAATTGATGATATACAAAGATTCAAATTAGTAAACACTAGTGCCCAAAATATTTGTTCGACCTGAATTAAAATTTATTTTCGTTTTTGTCTCCGCTGTCGAATTTGATGATCCGGGTAAAACGATTTCTTCTTTCAAAGTGGACCAAACGCAAGCTATGTCGTTACGATAATTCGTTAACCAGAAAAGAAAATTTTCATTAAGCACTTAAACGACGTAAAATAAAACAAAGACAAACGCACAGATTATGATAATAAATGCTTCTTTCTACTCTCCGTCGTGTCTGACTGAAATTGAAATTCTAATGACCGTGATATAACCAGCTTGCGGCTGTTTACAATATCCTGTTTGATTTTATGCACTACAGACTGTGCTCTGTTCGCTGTTATCTGTAACAGCCATCAACCGAGAGATTCTTTTTATAATAGGAATCTATTTTTCGTCATGTTTTAGAATAAACAAAAAAATGTTAGATGTCCATAACTAACTAAAACTGCACTTCCTTACGACTATTTTGTTTATATTTTAACCCTTGAGTAATCGGGTACATGCAAATTACATGAACAGTCGGGTGGGGTCTGTGAGACCCAGTTTTTATTTTCACAATACATTAGAAAAGATTAAAATAAGACAACATCTTTATAAAATGCAAAAAAAACTTGTACTACAAAAATGTACCTCTCTTAAATTTAATAAACAAAATTCTAATCCTAATTTCAATTTTCATTTCAGCCTTCGCAATTCGGTTTAACATGCTCTAAGCATAGTCATTTTTTGACATTTGACACAAAAATATCGTGTTTTGCGATTTGGACAGTAGGCGCAACGACCTCATGTATTTGGACGCCGAGGCGCTGGATCTGCATGTACTCCGCTTAAGTTTTGGACGATATTTCTAATATTCCTTCTTAAATGAGGGTCTCTGGCTCTGGTTAGCATGTTCTCTCTGGGCAAAGCTAAGCCTATCAATTTCAGAAACAATCTTTGTTACGAAATTAGGTCGTTTTCAGAATGATTCTGTCTCCGGCTTCGGCACGCAATGTAGCTTTTCTTTAATAATTTTAAAGTGTTGGTTTGTCACTTGGTATTGTGTAGTGTAATGTACAATTATATGTTTATGACATTTTGTTCTTGTCAGATAGGCCGCAATTGACGAAATGCCCCTGAAGATGATCTAGGGATCGAAAGTACTTGGGCAAGATTAAATTAAACTGTGCTCGATATATGCCTTTTATTTGATCAAAGTTTGTAATATTTGTTGTAAAACTCTGTAAAGTATATTAGTAACTGTCTTGCATCGTTTTTTTCTTCTTCTGTAACTTCTTTTGAATTTTTGAAAACTGTAGTGTTTAGTATTTCAATCATAACAATATATTTCCCAGATGCAGCAAATATACTCGCCTCATTATCAAGTATAAACCATTTAAACCTCCCCTACCTTTATAACCGACCAAAAGTCGCTGATAAAATCACGTAATTTAGGGGAACACACCTCAGTCTTCCGGCAAATAAGTACAAAAACAGAAATCGACCTTAACGGTCAGAAAGGCCAACCACCGAGCGCACATCTCCCCGGTTGGGGCTGACTTCTTTGTTTACCTTAAAGCGTTAGGCCAGTCTGAGAATTACAAACACGAAAATAAGATGTTTTTGACTTTACTTATTTTGAAATCATTTCCTCAAAAATTTCTAAATTTTTGAGGTTAAAATGAGAGTTATAAGAAAAAGAAATTTCTGATTTAATTTAGAGACACACTGATCGATTTAGGATCGAGTAAATGTAAAATGATGGTGTATTAACAAATCATCATCATTATCGCTCAGCAAATCGCGTCCACTGCTGGACATAGGCCTAGCTTATTGAATACAGTCTATAAAATGTACTCATGTACTCTAAAATTATTAACAATTGATCAAAAAATGTTATGCTAGGAGAAGAACAGCTAGAGAAGAGAGCAATATGTCGCTATTTTGTAACGCGCCAAACCTTTTATTGGTATATATGTTTTAAGCGTTGACTAGACCGAGTGCAACAAATTATCAAAAATAAAACAGAATTTAAGATAGAAACGCATAACAGATTTTGAAAAAGCCCTTAATCGACTCAATAGACAAAAATTAGTTAAAATTATGGAAAAAAGAGGAATCATTACCTCCTAGAGGAATCAAGTCAAAAGTGCGTTCAATAGACTTATATCTATATGGATTTTCCAGTTATTTTTTGAAGAGATTTGTAAGGTAGGGACTCAACTTGTCTTTTTATTGTGTGATTTCATTTTTCTTTGCTGCTGTCCTATGATCTTCCTAATTTGTCTTTGTTTGCAATAGAAGCCTGACTCTTGTCGTTTTTTGTATGCCTCCCAGTGGTGAAATCGTACTTTTTAAGCTCAAAGCTTTACTCAAATTCGACACTCCGGCTAATAAAAATTAAATTTATTGAGAACCCTTAATCTCCAACCTGAGGGACATTCCTTCTTCCTTTCAGAGGTTCAAAAAGAAATCCACCAACCAATAAATATTTTTTATTGGCGCCACACATTCATTTATTAATGGCGCAACTTAAAAGGCTTGTATGAAAAACATAGGCATTCGCCCTAGACCTAACTGCGATTTTCTACAAGAGAAAAACAAAACTCATTATTACCTTGTTGGTTCAAACACAACTTCATTCGAAAATCAGAATATTTGTCAATTTATATGGACGAAAATTGGACGGGGCTACTGCTCCCATAAAAATTGAGTGTCTATTTAAAAATGAATTCGAAATTATTTTAAGAAATGAAATTAAATTTGACGACAAATAAAGCATGTTACATTAATTGTAACAGTGGTCTGTCTTTGTTTTTTTACTAACTTCTGCGTTTCAGAAAAATCAATATGCCACTGAACCTCTAAAAATCCTACAAACAAGACCCAAAAAAGGTCCCAAAATTGACACTCTCAGCAAAATTCAGTTAATTCCTATGATTTTTAGATGTCAAATCTCTGACGCATGGACTTCTTCTTTTTTAAGTGCCATCTCCGCGACGAAGGTTGGCAATCATCATGGCTATTCTGACCTTCGAGGCAGCTGCTCTTAACAATTGCCTTGAGTTACAACCAAACCACTCTCTCAGGTTCTTCAACCAGGAAACGCGTCTTCTTCCTACGCTTCTCCTACCCTCTTTTTTTCCTTGAATTATGAGTCTCAAGATGTTGTATCTTTCGCCTCTCATCACATGTCCGAGATATTGCAATTTCCTTTCTTTTATTGTATTTTCCATTTCCCTCTCTCTGCCTATTCTCCTTAACACTTCTGTATTCGTGATTCTATCTACCCATGGAATCCTTAACAAACTTCTAAATGTCCACATTTCAAACGCATTAAGTCGATTTATTGTATTCCGGTTTAATGTCCATGATTCAGCTCCATAGTAGAGTACACTGTGTACATAGCATTTAATTAGCCTTATTCTGAGGATCAAAGTCAGATCTTTGCTGCATAAAATCTTTTTCATTTTCACGAAGTTGGCACGTGCTTTTTCAATTCTGACTCTTATTTCTGCAGTATAATCGTTATTTTTTGTGATTATCGTTCCCAAGTAAGTATATCTTTTTACTCTCTCAATCTGCTGGCCGCCTACCGTTAATATTTCGTTTGTATTGTTGTTCTTGCTAATTTTCATGAATTTGGTTTTTTTGATGTTAAGAGAGAGTCCGTATTCTCCACTATATCTTAATATTTTGTTCATTATTCTTTCTAAGTCTTCCAAGTTATCGACTATTATGACCGTATCGTCGGCATACCTAATGTTGTTAATTAAACTTCCGTTCACTTTTATGCCGACTGTCTCGTTTACCAAAGCTTCTTGTATGATTTGTTCAGAATAAGCATTAAACAATATCGGCGACAGTATGCAACCTTGCCTTACCCCTCTCCTTATCTCCACTTCTTCTGACACTTCTCTTCCAATTTTCACATTTGATCGTTGGCTGTAGTATAAATTTGATATCAATGTTACATCCCTCACATCCAGATTCTTGTTTTTGAGTACTTCTATAAGTCGGTCATGTTTTACCTTATCGAATGACTTGTTGTAGTCTATAAAGCATACATAAAGATCTCGATTAACATCCAAACATCTTTGGGTCAGCACGTTAAAAGAAAATAGTGCCCCTCTTGTGCCCATTCAATTCCGAAATCCAAATTGGGAATCACTAATATCCATCTCCAGCATGGACTCAAACATACTGAATGAGAATTGACAATACAAATTTGAAGTTTTTACTTCTGTATTCGTTAATTGACTAATTACTAAATTACAAATTAAATTCTCCGTTTTGAAAGTAGGATTTATTCATTAATGAGTTCATTTCAGTATTCTAACATTGAGTGGCCAAATAAAATTGTTGAAATTGCAAAGGTACTTTGTGAATATAAAATTTTCTAGTTCGGTATGATTTTATGTTTATATTCAGTAATAATTTTCAATAAAAATCCAAAAATCAAAACTGCTAAGTATATTGGCCTAAAAGTTAAAAGTCATCTTTCTTATACCTTTCAGAAACTACCAATCTTTTCTAAAGATATAGCTTTTTACTACCGTGACAAATAATACACAAAAAGCATCCTTCCGCCTGAATAGCCGAATAGTAGTTCAAATGCACACACAAACGTAGACAGTCAGTCTCGAGCTGGTGTTCAAAGAGAGAGGGTGCGACTGTACGCACTACCGGTAGTCGTTCTATTTCGTAAACTCATAGTAAAATATGGTATTGACATAATTCGCATGTTATAAAACTATTTGGTGAAGACAATAATTTATAACAATGAGTGAAATTGTTAATGTTTTTATTAGTGACAACAACACTTACAATAGAAGTGAAGGAAATAATTTTGAATAGTGCTTCTAAATCAAAACATGGATTCGCTTTGAAGTATTCGCGAAATTTGTGATGTATTTTGTGATCAACACCGATTTCTTATATTGGAGTAATTAATTTATGTCTGGTAATTAAAATTGTGGATGAATAATCGATTAAAGTACATTAAAATGAATTATTACATAAAAAATATGGATGCTATTGGTATGATATATATTTTTTAGTATCGATAAATTTTTGCAATATTACTGATTAGGAATATAAGTACTTATAAACTTTTGAAGATCGATTTAATTTATAGATCGTATATTTAAGTTTAATTTATGAAGTTTTTGTGATCCTTTATATTGTGGTGTCACAGACAATTTTTGTTAATTTTTCTGACTTTGGTCTGTTTTTCATGAGAGCTTCCGGTCAAATCAAAGTACTGGTCTAGGTCTAGGGTTAGTTTGACTACATTTTATAGTACATTAAGGCTCTTAATAATATTTACAATACTTTTTATATATTTAATAAATTTATATTGAGTATTTACTCCAGATATATAAAAGACATGCGGCTCTCACTCCCTCTAAGGGGAAAATTCACTCAACAGGAGTTCTGGTGGGACTCTTTCTGTTGTATTGAGAATAATAAATCATATTGTGTGTTCTTAAGTTGTTGCTATTGTTTTTGTACAAAACTTTTATAATTTCTGCCATATTCTTTTCTGCTACTATTGCCTTCAAACATTTGCAAATGCTGTCTCTTCTTACTTTGTGGAAATCATACTTATTTTATTTCACCCATCTCACCCTGACTCCAGTTAATACATCTCTATCTATTTCCCCATATTCTGTAATACCGACACGACGAGTTCCGTGAAGGTCGCCCAAAATCGGCTGTTATACTAGAAACCATCGATGCTGTTCGTGAACTGATAGAGCAAGATCGTCATGAAATTCCGTGAGATTAAGGCATCCTTGGACATTAGTATGATAAGCATCAATAAGATATTTCATGATCATATGGCTGTAAAAAACATTTTTTCACGTTGGATCCCACAAAATTTGACAAAACGTCAAAAAGAGACCTGTGTCAATTGGTGCAAGAAAATGTTGAAGAAATGGAATCGCAGTGCATCAACTACTGGGTATAACATCTACACAGGTGACGAACCATGGATCTATGTATATGAGCGCGAAACAAAACAGCAATCGACTGTATGGTTGTTCCAAGATGAACCAAATCCAACAAAAGTTGTTCGTGAAAGAAGCATATCGAAAAAAATGATCTCTTGTTTCTCTGGTATAAATGCTCATGTAGCTATAGTGCTGTTACAGTAACGTAAGACGGTAAATTCTGAATGGTATACAACCGTTGGTTTGCCAAAAGTTTTCACTAAAATTCGGAAAAAAATCAAATGCAAACTCACGCACATCAGCACACACCGGAGTTTTTAACCGGCCAAAACATCGAATTAACGGGTCATCCGTTGTAAAGTCCTGATTTGGCACCCAATGACTTTTTTTTTATTCCGAAGAAGCGGTTGAAGCGTTCACAACCCATGTTTTGGAGTTTCCTCAATCTGATTGGAAAAAGTGTTTCGAAAATTGGTTCAAACGCATGAAAAAGTACTGATTTTCATGGAGAATTTTTTGAAACAGCAATTTCCGACCAAAAATACTTGTTTTTTCATTGTTAGGCCAGAAATACAAGTAGCAACCTCTCATAGATAATTATAAATATGTATAAATATAATAAAGAAATATCAACTCCTAAAATAATTAAAATTTCATAACGCACGCACCAAAATTTTTACGTAACAATTTTAATTTAAACGATAACTTGAGGCCTAATAAAAGACAGTACAAATTACACGAAAATTAATGGTTGTTGTGTATCATTAATAATATTTTCTACCTTGAAGATATTCAACAGACGAGAAAACACACGACCACGCGAATCCTTTAAATATCGTCTTCATTCTTAGAGTCAATTTCATTATTTGTAATTATTTTGTTATTTCACTATCAAGGTAAAAGGTACTTGCAAGTTTGTTAGGTCAAAAACATTATATTTGTTTATATAGTAGGTACCCGGTTTATATTGTAAAAGCACGCGCTGTTGTAGAGCGCTTTTCGTCTTTAGCGTTTTAATAAGCTTCCAATTAATTAGAGCATTGAAACACTTGTACAAACATCCTCCTGTTAAATAAATTCTTCTTCTTCTTAAAGTGCCCTCTCCTCAATGGAGGTTGGCTACTACAATTTTAAAATCTTCTCTATCTTCAGCTGTTCAAAATTTAGCCCTGTCCATTGTCGGATGTTTCTGAGCCACGATAGTCTTTTCCTTCCTAGGCCTCTCTTTCCCTCGATTTTTCCTTTCACTATAAGTTGGGCATATTGGAACTTATTATTTCTCAGTATGTGGCCTAGGTATGATGTTTTTCTAACTTTTACTGTGTTAAAAAGTTCTCTTTCCTTACCTATTCTATGCAGCACTTCTTCGTTTGAGGTATGCGATGTCCATGAAATTTTGAGCATTCTCCGGTAGATCCACATTTCAAAGGCCAAAAGACGTAGCATTTTGATAAACGTAGTCGAATTTCGAGTTTTATTCGAGAATCACAAAGCAGTTTTTTTATTTTTTCGAAAGATTTTCTGGCCTGTTCTATTCTCGATCTTATTTCTAGATCAGGATTTAGGCTGCTATCGATCCAACATCCCAGGTACTTAAATCTATTGACCTGTTCTAAAATGTGCCTATTTATTGTGCAAGGTTGAGGTACGTTTTGATTTTTTCGGATTGACATCACTTTGGTTTTTTTAATGTTTATTTTCATACCAAATTGCTCACAGGTCGAGTTGGTCTTGTCGATGAGTCGTTGTAGACCTACGTCGGAATCCGCAATTAACACTGTATCATCGGCGTATCTGATACTGTTGATATTTACGCCATTCACCTTGACTCCATCCTTGGAATCCTCCAATGCTTCTTTAAATAGAAACTCGGAGTAAAGATTAAACAGCAGAGGCGACAGAACACATCCTTGTCTAACTCCCCTCCTAATTTCTACTTCTGCGGATGTGGAACCTTCGATCCTAACTCTGGCGTTTTGGTTCTAGTACAAGTTTTTTAAGAATTTGATGTCTTTTCCATCTAAACCGACTTCTTGCAAACGTTCTAATAGTAGGTCGTGTCTTACTCTATCAAATGCTTTTTCGAAGTCTATAAAGCATATAAATATATCTTTCTGTTGGTCGTAGCATTTTTGGGCGAGAACTAGTAAACTGAACAGGGCTTCTCTCGTTCCCATGCCGGCTCTGAATCCAAACTGATCGTCTCCGATGATTGTTTCGCACTTTCTATAGATACGATTATGTACGATTTTTAGTAGGACTTTTACTGCATGACTCATAAGGCTTATCAGACGGAACTCATTGCAGTGTTGTGGGTTTGGCTTTTTTGGTAGTGGGATGAATATTGACTCCAGCCAATCTTGGGGTATTTTACCTGTATCATAAATGCGATTGAATAAAAGGACAAATATTTCGATATTTTCTTCGCTGATTAATTTTAACGTTTCTGGGTATATTCCGTCTGGACCTGGGCTTTTATTTGTTTTAAGATGATTAATTGCATTTATGATTTCAGATTTCAGAATTGTTGGCCCTTCGTTGTTATTTTCCAATCTTGGTTCTTCTCGTATGTCGTGAAAAAGAATTTTAATATAGTTTTCCCATTCTTTCAGTTTGTCTTCCGTTGATTCTAGCAGTTTGCCATCCGTGTTCAGCATGGTGTGAAAAGTCGTTCTCTTGGTAGTCGATGTAAACTCTTTTACCTTTTTATGTAAATTAAAAAAATCGTGCCTTTGTTGTAGTTCTTCTATTTCCACGCATTTTGTTTCCAGCCATTTCTCTTTTACTTCGGTTATTTTTTTTTCGAATTATTCTATTTAGTCTTTTGTATTCTCCGTCCTTGTCATTTTTTCCTTTGGATTCTCTTCGTTTGTTCATTAATTGTAAAATCTCTTCTGTCATCCATTCCTGTTTGTTATTTCTAGGTGTTACTTTTAGATGTTTTTCCGTTACATTGTTCATTTGTTCTTTAATAGTTTTCCACAGAACGTTTATGTCATCGTACTCGCTAATTCTATTGTGGTCGATATTTCCTAAATTTTTGTTTAATTCTTTAAATAAATACCCAAATATTATTTGTATTGAAAACATGGAATCCAGCAAAAATCACATTACCCAACACACCCAAACAATTCATCATCAAAATTGCCGCCAAAAAGGACGGCATTAATACCACCTGTCTCAGCCTACCACTTCAGGAAATTACAAAAGAATCCCAGACCTAAACAAAATTGGTGCAGCATCACGCATCTGAAGAAAAACACATGTTGATAAACTTGATCTATTTATAGCCCTACGCTGAACGTTATCTCTGACACAAAAATTGTTTCTGAAAAAAATATTAAGTTACACAACAAACAAACTGATTTATGTTAGAATATCTTCAACGGGAGATAGGACAGATAAAAAAATTGATAAGGCTAAGGACTTGCGTAAGGTTATCTGTAGTTAGCGTATAATAATTAATGATCTGTGAATTAAGACAATGATAAGAATCCTGAAAAATTTGTGGACCTTCTACAATCCAGTTGTTTATTATTTATTTCGGAAAGCTTCTTTGTAATTTTTACTATAATATTGAACTTTGACCATATATTTTTTCTATCTACTTCTGTTCAATACATTTTTATTTGATATACAGGATGTGGCACCGATAACGAAATAGATCAATTATATTCAAAACACTTTTTTTATTTTTTTTTTAAATAAATTTATTTTTATTCCGCGTGGGACAGCTTTCTATCATATCCTAAACTGCCATAGTTCCCTTCTGAACCCTCTCCCACTATCTCTGTTACAATTTACACAGTGAAAGTACATTCTTCGTCATTCCGAGGTTTACATACGACAATGGCAGTTATAAAGTTGTATCATCATATCGTTCCTCCTATTTTCTTTCTATGTTTTGTGAATTTTTCGGCGTATATACTAAAAGCAATTTTGGAATAGGCCTAAATATTTTTATATTTCTCGAAACTTGTGTAACATTCTACAAAAGGCCAAAAAGCACGAGGGATAACATAAAAGAATGCGAAAATCCGACACGAAAAAACAAAATGATCTTGTTAATTCATCCTTTATTGAAGACGTTTCGTATATGAATTCATACACTTCATCAGTTCATAACAATTTGCAGCTATCAATATGATGGATTTGATTCACTTCCATTTTTATCTTCTTCTTCTTCTTCATGTGCCTTGTCCGTTCCGAACGTTGGCAATCAACATGGCTATTCTGACTTTGTTTACGGCAGATCTGAATAGTTCAGCAGATGACAATCCGAACCATTGCCCCAAGTTTTGGAGCCACGAGTGTCTTCTCCTCCCTGGACCCCTTCTACTGTCTATTTTCCCTTGAACGATCAGTTGTAGTACTCTATATTTATTATGTCTCATAACGTTACCCAAGTATTCCAATTTTCTTTTCTTTATACTTATTCCTACCTCTCTCTCTCTTTACCTATCCGGCGTAGTACCTCTTCGTTGGTCACGTGCTCAGTCCAGGATATACGTAATATACGTCGGTAAGCCCACATTTCCAAGGCCTCTACTTTTTTCATCAATGTTGCGGTCATTGTCCACGCCTCCATTCCATATAACAAAACCGGGAATACATAACATTTCAGAAGTCGAATTTTGAGAGGTAGGGTGAGGCTTTTAGAGGTGAAAATTTGCTTCATGCTAGTGAACGATGCTCTTGCCTTTTCTACTCTTATACGTATTTCCTTCGCTTGATCCCAATTTGAGTTAACTGTTGTTCCCAAGTAGATGTACGAATCCACGTGTTCAATTCTTTCATTGTCTAATATCAGTTGCTGTGGTGGTTGTTGGGTTTTGCTTACTAACATCCATTTGGTTTTTGTGATATTTAGTCTGAGTCCGTATTGTGCACTTGTTTTTTGTATCTTACGCATTAGGCAACTCAGTTCCTCCATGCTACTTGCTAGAATCACAGTGTCATCAGCATACCGTATGTTATTAATTATTTCTCCATTTATCTTTATGCCTTCTGTGCTTTCCTCCAGCGCTGTCTTAAATACTTCTGAGTATATATTAAAGACAATAGGAGACAAGATACAGCCCTGTCGTACCCCTTTCTTGATCTCAATTTTATTGGTCAATGTAGATCCTACTTTCACTTTAGCTGTTTGGCCCCAATAGAGACTCGCTATTGTTCGAATGTCTCTGTAGTCGACTCCGATCTTATGGAGAACTTCAATTATCTTTTCGTGCTTTACGTTATCGAATGCTTTTGCGTAGTCTATAAAGCATATGTACACGTCTTTGTTCATATCTCTGCAGCGCTGGATGAGTACCTGTGGACTAAAAAGTGCTTCTCTTGTCCCAAGAGAATTCCGAAACCCAAACTGCGAATCTCCAGTGTTATCCTCGCATTTTTTGCTTATTCTGTTGTAAATAACCTTGGTGTATGCCTTCGAAATGTGGTTAATTAGACTTATCATCCGATGTTGATCACAAGACTTTGCTTTTGGTTTTTTCGGTATGGCAACAAAAGTTGACTCTAGCCAGTCTTCAGGAAACTCCCCGCTGTTATAAATATTGTTAAAGAGTCTGACGAGTGAGTCTAGAAATTGACTGTTTGTTTCGCACAGCATTTTCAATACTTCCCCGTATACGTTATCGTTGCCTGGTCTTTTGTTATTTTTAAGACACTTTATAGCATTCTCCACTTCTGATTTTAGAATAGAAGGGCCAGTATCATCATTGCTCAGTGTATACCCACTAGGACGGTCATCATTAAACAGTTGTTCCACATAAGTTTCCCATTTAGTTTCCCATAAGTTTCCATTTTTATACAGCTGAAAATTCTTATGACCTGATGATGTGTATGAATTCATATACGAAACGTCTTCAATAAAGGATGAATTAGCAAAATCCTTTTATTTTCTTCTTCAATTTTATGACGCTACCACAAATATTCTTGCGAAATACAGTTTGTAGATATATATTATTCTTCTGTTATTATCTTGATTCTCACTCTAAATTCCTTTTTGTTCTTTTCTCATTACTTTCATATCATCCATTATGTCTTTTATCCAACTTAAAATTTTGTTCAATTTGTCCTGACTTTCTCTATATTTTTTATTTTTCATAAAAAGGTATTTGTCCTCATCCTAAGTTTTGTCTCTTCTTCTTTGTATGTACTCCTTGATGTTATTTTCACCTTTTTTAAATTTTTTTCTATCCATTTTACCGAATTTTAGCCACCGCGGAAGAAAAAGGGACCCGAATCCAACATTTGGTGTTACCGATTCCTATAGACGACTTTGTTTCTCCATTTATTGGTCTGTACGACACAACATCTATATTCTATGGTTCTCCCAACGGCGATTCAGCGAAAGCTGTGTTTTATCTGGATTGTTTTTATGGCGTTTAACAATGGTTTTTAGTTTTGATTTTTTTATGCGATACCTTCTTTCCATGCTTTCGTTTTATGTCTTTGTGACATTGTTTGTTCTTTTCTGCATCCGAAAAACATTAAAAACATATAAAATCAGAAACATCTCTTAACTGTTAGTTTTTAGAAATTTGGTTGATGAAATATTAGGCTTCGATGATTTATTTAGTATGAAATTACCATCACAAAGAAGAAATTTTAATAAACTTTAATGGAAGTGATTATTTTTACCATAATATACTTTCTCATATAAACCTGATACTATTATCTTGATTTGAAGGCATTAATTCATATAATAATGGCTTTCGCCTTTGATTTATATTATCTATGATTGGTACTTTAGAGAATAGGACATTGTTTCTAGCAATAATCATATCAGTAGCTTTAAATAATCATTATTAGAAGATATTTTCGTTCTCACGACATGTTATAACGGTATAGGTACTCATCTTACAACATTTTGAAAGAAGCAAGAGATGAATGAGTTACATAAATTTTGTTTTTTATGAGAATTTATTATATACTCAAATAGTTAAGTTTGATGCCTTCTGAGGTGGTTTAGTTCGACATTTTGACTTTTGGTTTTTTGTTCTGTAAATAGCTTGATCCCAACCAAAATTTCAATGTTTTCATGTTAATTTGAACATATTTGCTTTTGTTTTCCTTTTTTTATCCTTCGGTATGATATTTTATTCCTACTCGTAAATATTGGTAATTTGTAACTTTATTCCATTTAGTTTTTGACGAAAAATTGTATAATAAAGAAAACACAACATATCGCATCTAACCCGCAACGATACCGAGAAATTTTCTCCTAGTCACTATGTAATGTACCTACCTACTCACATGTAAGATAATTAAAGTATCTATGTATTTCTATATAGTTTTTAGTCACCTGGTATATGTTATTTACAATTATGAAAAGTTCTCATGTATAATCACTAATAATTATTTGCTGTTAGAAATCAGAATCAATACTCTTCATAAATATTTTCCTATTTAGAATAAATAAGTTTCGCTAGTTTATTCACCTAATACTTCGTATCTATGGAATAATAATAATTTATTTCTCTTATTTCTTTGTTCGATAAGCTATCCGTATTTGCTATTTTAATATTAATATTTGAGTCCAATCTCTTGTACTCAAATCCATCCAGAAACATCGTTAAATAATTGTAGATAACAGAACTTATATATTCATAGTTTTAAGAAATAACAAGCAGAGTGTAATTTTCATCCTCTAATATAATAAATTTATACATGTCAATATATTCTGTTTAATTCCAAAACAAAGAGTTAGTCCGGAGAAGAAATAAACGCATAGTATTCCATAACAAAATTTGGTGTCAGAACGTGGGATATTAGTAGCAGAGTTCCTCTGATTGCTGATAGAAGGAGAGCTGAGGAATTTTTGAATTGACTTGTTTCCTTCGAGGAATCATTCAAAAAAACTGTCAGTGTGGAAAAATCGCCACTACAACTAATTACATTGGGGTCCAGTACATCCAGTTCGAAATCCAGTTCCAGTCATAACCCAATTGTAGTTCCATCGGAAGTAGAGGTGAACCCGTGGAATAATAGACTATGCGACCAACAACAATATTCTACTTGTAAGTACATTCTATCTTAAATTCTGTCTCATATTTTAAAAATCTTGTAAACGTATGTCTACTTTATATCCTGATATAAGTAACTTATTTGACGAACAAATACCTTCTCCCGACTCAAATTCTCTTTCAAATTCTTCTACTTCTAATTCAAATAAAATGTCAGTATCAATTGAAATAGCTGAAAAACTTCTCATTCGATTTGATGGTACAAAATCAAAATTATACGAATTCATAGACAATTGTGATAAAGCATACAATTTAGTAAATCCGCAATCCAAACCCATCTTATTAGCCATTATAGAAACTAAATTAACCGATAAAGCTAGGGCCATAACTAGAAACAGAACATTTGACGAATGGAAAGATTTAAAAGACTTCTTATTAGATGCTTATTCTGAACGCCGAACTGAAGGTCAGTGGCAATTGGAATTACATTCCTTACGTCAGATGCCCAGTGAAAATGTAATGTCATTTGCAAATAAAGTTGAAAATTGCTATATAAAATTAATAAATACACTTGATCCAGACTTATCTCCAGATGCAAGAAATGCATGTACTAAACTCTTAAAAACTCAAGCACTAAATGTCTTTATTAGAGGATTAAACAAAGACCTCTCTATTTTAATCAAAGCCCGAAATCCAGATTCCTTAGAAAGAGCTGTTGCTATAGCAATTGCCGAAGAACAAGAACAGTTATCAAGACAAGAAATTTTCAGACCATTCTGTAATATTTGCAAACGAAATAACCATTCCTCAAATAACTGTCGATATAAAAACAATTCAGATAGAAATGTTAGACATCTTCAAAATTCTAGTTTTCAAAACCCAAAATATCCTAATTCAAATCTTCAAAGGTCAAATTCTCAAAATCAAAATTATAAACCTTCAAATTCAAATTCCAATTCTGATTTTCCTCCAAACTTAAGAAAAGAAAATACCAACACTTCCCAACGTTTTTGCAGATACTGCAAAAAACCAGGTCACGTTATAGAAGAATGTAGAAAACGCGAATTTAACAATAAAAACAAAAATCCAACAAATTCTTTAAACTTCCAGAATCCTCGACAACCAACGGTCGATTCTCGAGGAGTTCGTTCAGTTCAGGCCGTATCACAACCATCAACTTCTCAGTCACTTCCTATGTAGATTTACCCTTAGTAAATAATTCTAATCCATCCTCTTGCAAGTTTCTAATCGATACAGGCGCAGATATTTCTTTAATTAAATATTCAAAAATACTAAACATTCCAAAAATTTATTCTAAGTCTATTACTCTACGAGGCATTGATAAAAATGTCTTAAATCCAAATAAAACTATATGTAGTTGTAACGTAAATTTCAAGATAAAAGATTTTGTCCAAACTCATGTTTTCTATGTCGTAGAAGACGATTTTCCTCTTCATTTCGACGGTATATTAGGTAGCGATTTTTTTGAAATAAATAAATGCCAAATTGATTATAAAGAAAATAAATTAAACTTTAAAAATTGTTCTATTTCAATCGAATATATAAAATCTCCATTAAACAATGACAATGACGAATTTCTGAGAGATCAAAATATCGAGACAAGTTCTAATATCGATGAAATATTTCCTTATGATGCTAAATCCATAGAGGATCATTCTTATTTAGAAACCAATGATATCCAAATAACCTTAAGTAGTGAAGAACTACTATCCAATCCAATTCAATCTAAATCTAACTCTAAATCCAAAGAAAATTCAAGTCCAAAATGTGTAAAATCCACTGAGATATGCACAAATAAAACTTGTAACTCTTCACGAAATCATAAATCAAAATCCTGTTCAGAAGAAAAATCCTGTTCAGACGATCTTATACTAAATCAAAACTCTAATTCTAACTCAAGAAGTAATAAAACTATTCTATCCGCAAGAACTGAAACAATTGTTCAAATTAAAGTAATAAATAATGAATTAAGCGAAGGATTATGTCCCGAACGCGAAATCTTTAAAGGTGTATTTTTATGTCCTAGTGTTGTTAAAGTAAAAAATGATTTCTTTTTAACCTCAATCGTAAACACTACTGAAACGGATGTTGAATTAAACGATATTCAAGTAGCAATAGAAAAAATTCCAAATTTACAAAACAATGCAAATATACGAAAAATGTCTTCTTATAAAGATAATACGAATTCTAACAGAATTGCTAAATTAAAAAATGCCTTGAGAACAGATCATTTAAATAGTGAAGAAAAATCATCTTTAATTTCTATTTGCAAGGAGTACAATCATATCTTTTATCTGGAAGGAGATCAACTTACCAGTACAAATGCCATAACTTGCAAAATTCCTTTAAATTCTAATGTACCTATTAGCACTAAATCATACAGGTATCCTGAAGTACACAAACATGAAGTCGAAACTCAAATAAAAGGTATGCTAGATCAAGGTATTATCGAAGAATCAACTTCGCCATGGAATTCGCCCCTTTGGGTTGTGCCAAAAAAGGCCGATGCTTCAGCAAAGAAGAAATGGCGAATTGTTATAGACTATCGACGACTAAATGATATTACTATAGGAGATTCATTTCCACTTCCGAATATAGTCGATATATTAGACCAATTGGGTCATTCAAAATATTTTTCAACAATAGATTTAACATCAGGATTTCACCAGATCAAAATGGATCCTGAGGATTCTCCAAAGACTGCTTTCTCAACTCCGTCTGGACATTATCAATATTCACGAATGCCATTTGGATTAAAAAATGCTCCCAGTATTTTTCAAAGGCTAATGAATACTGTCCTCTCAGGAATACAAAATTACAGATGTTTTGTCTATCTCGACGATATAGTCATTCATGCCGATACATTAGAAAATCATAATAAAAGATTAAAAGAAGTATTCGAAAAATTGTCTACATTCAACTTAAAAATACAACCAGATAAGTGCGAATTTTTTCGTCGCGAAGTAATGTATTTAGGACATTTAATAACTGAATTTGGTGTCAAACCGGACGAAAAAAAGGTATGTGCTGTTACAGATTTTCCTATACCCAGAACACAAAAAGATATTAAGAGCTTTTTGGGTCTCACTGGTTATTATAGACGCTTTATAAAAAATTTCAGTGCTTTAACACAACCTTTAACAAAACTGCTGAGGAAAAATGTTGAATTTAATTGGACAAGCATTCAACAACAGTCATTTGAGAACCTGAAATCAATACTTTGTTCAGAACCAATACTTCAGTATCCAGATTTTACCAAACCCTTTGTCTTAACAACGGATGCTAGTAATTATGCAATAGGGTCCATACTTTCTCAAGGTAAAGTACCAGATGATTTACCTATTGCTTATGCTAGTCGTACCTTGAACAAAGCGGAATCAAACTATAGCACAACAGAAAAAGAATTACTTGCAATTGTATGGAGTGTTAAACACTTTAGACCATATTTGTACGGAAATAAATTTTTCATTTATACGGATCATAAACCACTCACATGGCTATTTAATGTAAAAGATCCCGGATCAAGACTCGTTAGGTGGAGATTAGCATTAGAAGAATATAGCTATGAAATTATTTATAAACCAGGTAAATTAAATCAAAATGCTGATTGTTTAAGTCGTCCTCCTTTAACCATATCTGAAACAAA
This sequence comes from Diabrotica undecimpunctata, assembly GCF_040954645.1. Lineage (NCBI taxonomy): Eukaryota > Metazoa > Arthropoda > Insecta > Coleoptera > Chrysomelidae > Diabrotica > Diabrotica undecimpunctata. The sequence continues at coordinate 160,720,264 of NC_092806.1, read as the reverse complement.
TATTTGCGAAGAAAACAAAAACCCGGCAACAATCACCTTACAAATAAACAAAATGAGTAAAGAAAATAATGACACTTATTCACAGTTCTTATCTAAATCCGAAACTATATTAATAACAAATGATAATATAAAAGAAACAAATGAAAAGATTACATCATTTTCACAAAATTTAGCATTGTTTGTTTCCGTAGATTTAAATTTTAATGAGATCGTTCAGAAACAAATAAATAAACAATTCAGTCATATAGAAAAATTGAAAGCCAAAAATCCAAGACTAAATGACATTATATATATTTCTGATCAAAATAAAAACTTTTATTACATATTTATAAAAAATAATTATTGGGACAATACCTCTTATGAAGATATATTTAATTCCCTAATAAAATTAAGAGACTGGTTATTAAACGATAAAATATTAAAAATTTGCCTACCCAGAATAACTTTTAGCTACGATAAATTAAGTTGGGGAAAAATTAGATCTATGATTAGATTTATTTTTAGAAAAACTGATATATCTATTATCATTTATCATGATATACTAACAAATCCTGAACCTGAGGAAATAACTACAATATTACAAGAGAATCACACTAGTCCTACGGCTGGACACTCTGGTTTTCATCGGACATACAATCGTATAAAAAAACATTTCAAATGGAATAATATGAAAAATGATATTAAAAACTTTATAAAAACCTGTGAATCTTGTCAGAAAAATAAACTCGTTAGAAAAAAATTCGTAAAGCCCATGGAGATAACAACAACAAGCTCAAATCCATTAGAAAAAATATTTTTAGATATAGTAGGTCCTTTACCTTTAACCGAGTCAGGTAATAAGTTCATATTAACATTACAAGATGACTTAACAAAATTTTCTCAAGCTTATGCAATTCCGAATCATGAAACCAAGACTATCGCTGAAAATCTGGTTCGTGGATTTATTTGCAAGTTTGGAAAACCCGATATAATAGTTACTGATCAAGGCCGAGATTTTACTTCCAAATTATTTTCTCAAATCGCCAAGCTTTTTAAAATCAGACATATAAATTGTACTGCTTATCATCCAGAATCAAATGCTGCATTAGAAAGGAGTCACGCTACTTTAGCAGACTACCTTAAACATTATATTAAAGCTGATCAATCCGATTGGGACGAATGGCTAGATTTTGCTATGTTTTCATATAATACAACTAATCATACTTCAACCAAATTCACACCATATGAACTAATATTTGGATATACACCTAATCTACCTAGCAGTATAATACGACCAGTAGAACTCAAATATACATATGAAGATTATTTAGATAATTTAACACTTAAGCTTAGAAAATCTCATGAGTTAGCAAAAACGAATCTATTAGAATCTAAAGTAGTCAGTAAAAAATATTATGACCAAAAGATTAATGACACCGTTTTCTTAGAAGGACAATTAGTATATCTCCAAAATGAGCAAACAAAGAAGGGTCAAACCAAAAAACTTACACAAAATTATAATGGACCTTATAAAATTCTAGAGATAAATTCTCCTGTCAATTGCACAATTTTAGTAAATAAAAAACCAATAAAAGTTCACATGAATAGATTGAAACATGCTTTTGTTTCAGGTATGCAATAATATGGCTGACAAATAGTGAACAAATTCACAAGAAATATACCAATACTCCTATCAACAAATCACCTGGAATCTATTACGAACACATAAAAAATGTTCAATTTATTGAAACTCATTGGAACATATTAAGTCATATTCCTTTACAACCTTTTACAGACAAATTAAATTTTGTAGATCTCACCTATCAAAAAACATTAAGACTGTGTCAAAACAAACCAGTTCTTATTGAATTACGATTATGCGATACTTCACTAAAACTCTTAGGACAAATCATACCTAGACTCTTTCAAGATGAACAAACTTTAAAAAACATAATTCTGCATGAACATTTTAGACCAAAACGCGCTCTATTTAATGCAATTGGATCTGTTTTCAGGACCTTATTCGGTACCTTAGACAGTGATGATGCTGAAAATTTCAATAATGCTATTAACAAAGCTGAAAGTAACGAAAATCATCTTCTTGATTTACTAAAACAACAAATTCATGTAGTAAAAGCCACGATTGCAAATTTTAATAACTCTATTACAAATCTAGACCGAAACAAAGTGATTTTTGATAAAAATTTTGAATCAATTACCAATTACACAGATAAAATGAATAATAAATATTTTAATTTAGATTTAAAACAAAAAATTGAAGAACATTTTACCTTACTAACTTTCTTTATAACAGAATTACAACAAGAATATTCTACTTTAATAAACGTTATTCTATTTGCAAGAAATAATAACCTTCATCCTTCTGTTATAACACCTGAGCAACTAATTCAAGAATTATCTAAAACGGTAACGCATTTACCTAGTACATCGACTTATCCATTTCCATTGACTATCGATTATGCTCATAAATATTTCGATATCATTTTACTTAAATATATATATTTTGATAACAAGATTTTAATTACGGTTAGTATACCTTTGGTTAGTAATACTCCTTATTCTCTTTTTAAACTAATATCTCTTCCTATAATTCATCCAACATTAAAGAGACTTACCTTTATTCTTCCATCTGTCAAATATCTTGTTCTTTCAGAAAATAGAAACATTTATGTTACTATTGATACATTAGAAGACTGTTATTCATTAGATGAAGAAAAACTTATTTGCAAAAATCCTGATACTTTCCGATTTACACACACTAATCCAATTTGTGAAACTGAATTGTTAACTTCAATAACAAACATACCATCTAGTTGCGATACTCGTATAATTCAAACAGAATATGAAATTTGGCATAAATTAAACAAACCAAATTCTTGGATATATGTTTTACCCAAACCAACAGATTTAACTTTAAGCTGTCAGACTAGTACGCCAATATCTATTGTTCTTTCAAACACAGGTATTTTTTCTACTTCGAATAATTGCAAAACTTACACCGGATCAACTATTTTGATATCTGTCTCAAATCCAAAAGAAAGTAATTTTCAGTCTATCATTCCAGATTTATCCCTTCCAGAAGTCTGTTGTGATGATATTAAGATAAATAATGAATCCAAATTACACCTTGTTCCCTTACAATTAAATAATCTCGATCGAGATGCATTAAATTTAGCAAGCCATAAACTAGATAATTTAGAGAAAATGACCTCAGAAACAAATATTAATTTTTCAGACACAATAAAAAATAGTTCTTATTTCACTTATGCAATCTTATTTTTGATAAAATGTATGTTACTTTATATTTTATACAGGATAATTAAATATTTTTACCGACGATTTCGTAGAAATCCGTCACATAGTTGTCAACAAATTACAAATTGTTTAACACTAAATATATGTCAAAGTAAACGAAAACATGTACATGAGACAGATTTAAGTATAGATTGTAAACATAATAAAGACACTAATTATAGTGAATCCAAAAAGTGTGAAGAGACTAGTTTCACAGAGACTACACCGATAAGACGAAGTGAAAGACTATCGAGACTAAAAGAAACTATTTAAATGTGTTAAAATAAAATAATAATGTATACAAATGTTTTATACCATTTAAATGAAAATTCATTTTACAATTATTTTCATTCTTACAAAAGGAGGTGTAATGTACCTACCTACTCACATGTAAGATAATTAAAGTATCTATGTATTTCTATATAGTTTTTAGTCACCTGGTATATGTTATTTACAATTATGAAAAGTTCTCATGTATAATCACTAATAATTATTTGCTGTTAGAAATCAGAATCAATACTCTTCATAAATATTTTCCTATTTAGAATAAATAAGTTTCGCTAGTTTATTCACCTAATACTTCGTATCTATGGAATAATAATAATTTATTTCTCTTATTTCTTTGTTCGATAAGCTATCCGTATTTGCTATTTTAATATTAATATTTGAGTCCAATCTCTTGTACTCAAATCCATCCAGAAACATCGTTAAATAATTGTAGATAACAGAACTTATATATTCATAGTTTTAAGAAATAACAAGCAGAGTGTAATTTTCATCCTCTAATATAATAAATTTATACATGTCAATATATTCTGTTTAATTCCAAAACAAAGAGTTAGTCCGGAGAAGAAATAAACGCATAGTATTCCATAACAACTATTACAATATCGTCTGTGACACCCTCGACCCAGATTGCTTGGTTACTAAGCCCACGAAACAAATCGTTAACGACTTAGTCCAAAATGTTGGTGACAATACATCCCCTTGATTCTTCCTTGAATCTACCTTCATACGTGTCTGTGAATATTATTCTGCTCTGAAGCATCTGAATGATCCACTTGCATGTTGTGTTGTTGATTTTCTTCCTCATCGCTGCACTATGCATTCACTCGATAGAGATATTGTCAAAAATGCACCTTCGATGTCTAAACATGCAGCAAGAGCGACTTCTTTCTGGTGTTAACTCTATTCGATTTCCGACACCAGATTGTCCATTAATGTTGTTTTTTTTTTTGTATTCATTCAAGATCTTTTCCATGGTTTCAACATAAATGAAATTAGCCACCCTTCTCCCGTTCTTCCAGCTTAGGAAATGTAGGTACTCCAGAGCATGGCAGCGCTAAATATTTGTATCAGTGGATTTGTACACCATAGAAAAAAATGTTTCAAATAAAAAATGTAGCTAGGATAATTTTAAGGTCTTTAAGGTTTCTCTTTAAAAATAGAAATTTTACTACAACTGATCAATGAAAGTGATCAATTTTATTGACCTCACGAGAATCATAAAAAATGGCAAAAATCGCGCCACGTTAATTTATTTAACACTTTTATCAAAAACTGAGTTTTTTCTCGGCAAAATGCAAAAACTGCATACGAAAGCTGCACTTTTTGCTTTTAAAACACATCTTGAGTTTTGTCGATAGGACATTTGGACCAAAAGATATCTAATTTTTACCGTCCAGCTGATACAAATGTTATTGAACATTGATTTTCATATATTTTTGAAATCGTCGAGGTATATTTTTGAAATGAGAACATAATTAATTTGGATTTGTTTAAAATTAATAAGTTTTGAAACCAAATTTGCCATATGTTAATCCTAAAACGCAGATAATAACAAAAAAGTGTTAGTATTTACTGCTTCTACTATAAATATTGGCATCATTACAAAATATTTTGAATCGAAAATTTATTACAATCATAAATCATATATTACATAAAAAATTTATATTTTATCATGCTATTTACAATTAATTTATATATTTTGTGAAGTTCAAACGTAGTATTTTAACCTTTAATAATTTTTATTGAAGATTTCTTTCAGTCTTGAATTAATTTTATCTATCATATGATGACGTAGTCGTTCTAACTTTAATTAATCTGACCTGTTTTTATTCAGTTTAATAAACGAGTCACGGCTTCAATTATGATAAAATTATCATATAATAAACAATCGTACAACTATTAGATAGTTAGAGTTATCGTAAGAGTACTAAATAACTGCTGAATGATGCGGAAGAAAATCGATTGCGTTGATTCTCCAACAGCTTACACAAGACCATAAACCTAGTGAAAATCGCAAATGCAGGATTTTTTTTTGTAAATTTTGTAAATATGTCAAAAATTCCTTAAATTAAGTCAAGAAAATCTCGACCTCTAAATAGAACTAAGGTTTCCAGAATCATAGAGCTGTTATACCTAATAAATATATAGTTACAAACGAAAAAGAGAAAGGCCACAAATGAGATGGTCAGATGACTTGAAGAAACACGCAGGCCCTAAGTGGATACAAACTGTCTACAATAGAGAGACGTGGAAGAAGGAAGAGGAGGCCTATGTCCAAAATTGATTTGATTAATTCCATCTCCATATGGCGAAAACTTGATATTATCTTGTAACATTATTCCCTTTGTTTTACATTCTAAAAGGTCTAGTTTTTTGTGCTGGGACTTAGGATAGCTTCTTTCACTGCTTGGATATTTGTTCTTTGATTCACACTGCAGGTATTTCTCAGCAATTTCTTCTTGCAGCCTTTCGCCACATTCTTTTCGAAACTTAGCAATGATATTATAGTTTTCACCTTGTGCCTTGTTATTTTTCGAGTTTAAGTTACAATTTTTTGTTCAACTCCTTATTAGTTGCTTTTATACATTTTTCCTACCAATCCTACGTTGAAATCTCTCAACAAATGATGGAAACCAACGGTTGAACTGAGTTTTCCCGTGAATTTTTCTTTTAAATAGTCCTTAGGAATCTGCTACCAATATTCAGAACTTCTATTGACTGCGTCAATTAAATTTGTTTTCTTGGGAGTTTTTTGAAAACTTTATTTTCAAAATATTCACCATTACAAAGTACAATATGTTCTTGACGAACTAAATTTACTATAATGATAACGCTCTTATTACAATCAATATAATTTAGACTAGAATAGAAATAATAATGGAAAATAGAATGTCCTATGCCGTTGTATTTATACGTTCTTTACGGAAGGACTGTGGTCGGCAGATTCCAATGAAATTATCTGTTTATATTTGTATTATTCTCCCTATAATATGTTTTGTATCAAATGGTGGTATTTTACTAAAACATTTCCTCCAATTGTTCATAATAGTTATTTTTAATATCTTCAGCAACTTTTTAATAATAAGAAATCCAACCCAAATAATCGTTCACTGTATCCAATGTCGAAAAACAAGAGTTTCCTATTTCTGTGCAGAAATTTACCTTTTGTTTGGTTTGCTGAATGGCTTCAATACCTATTTCATATTTGACCAAGGTATCTGTTGAATTTTTTTGTGCTGCTGCTCCAAAAGCTCATCCAATATTTCATTGTCCAATCATAATACCATTTCGCGCCTTATTCGTTTCCATTTTTTCCTAGTTGTTGACTTTTTTGATTTAATTTTTTTTTCACTTTCTTAGCTCCTCGATATTATGGTTCCATATTCACCAATCATTTTTTATCATTGCCCCCCCCCTTAGTTCCTTTTTTAGTTTATTCTTATTCTTCTTCTCTCGTAATAAGTTTCTTTTGCTTCCTACATTCAATTTATTGGCGTATTTACAGAGTAAAACTGAGTAAGTAAGAGTATGTAATCCATCTTGTGTTTAATAGAAAAGTTCCCCTAAATATTATAAAAATTATCGAAAACATCTACCAAAACAACAAAATATAAGTCAGAATAGATGGACAACTTACAGAACCTATAGAAATAGGCAGCGGAATAAGACAAGGGGATTCATTGAGCCCAATGCTCTTCAATTTGATCATGGACGAAATCATCAAAACGTTAACAGAAGAGGATACATAATGGGAAACAAAGAAATAAAAATACTCTGTTACGCAGACGACGCAATACTGATAACCCAAGAGGAAGATAGTCTTCAAAGACTGGTCCACAGATTTGCAACATAAGAGGAAAAGAATTTAATATGACAATCTTATCTCAGAAAACTAAAACAATAGTAGTCAGCCAAGAACCAACCAGATGTAAAATAGAAACTGGGAATTACACTGTCCAGCTATGGAGACCTGGACAAAGAAGTGAGAGATCAAGTACAAAAAGCAAATAGACTGGCACGATGTCTTAATAACACTATATGGCGAAACAGACACATTAACACTGAGATGAAGTCAAGAATTTATAAAGCCAGTGTAAGACCAATAATGACATATGCCTCAGAAAGAAGACCCGACACAGTTTCAACGCAGAGGCTACTGGAAACGGCAGAGATGAGAGTACTGAGAAAAATTACAGGAAATACGCTGAGAGATCGAAAGAGAAGAGTGACAACCTTCCATAGAGGTGTTAATCCGCCAATGAACAAGCAGAATTGCTTAAAGAGGAAGAAGAAGAAGAATTTATTAGCAGTAAAGTTGGTAGCGTCTTTAACTTTTTAATTATCCTTAAAATCTTGTCCTTTAATTACAATATTTTGTTTTCTCATTTGTTTATCTATCTTTTCAATCTGGCTTTTGAAGTCGCGTTTTTCTTAATATTTGAGTGAAATTTACTATTGAAGCTTTATAAAATTTAACATCTTTCGTCTAATCTGTCAACTATATTTTTTATGTTGACAATATTTATTATAAACAAATAACCTGATTTTCTATTAAAACATAATTGGTCGCTTAAAGTTTTCGTACGAGGTCGTGAAATGGTGATTTCAAGTTTATAATCCCACACCCGGAATAGTCATTTCGTGAATGTAAGCCGTTCCTCAATCTCTTAAATCTCCGAACATCATCATCAAGGTCGGTTTTTAAACTAGAAAATTTAAACAAACGGTAACAGAAAATTGCTTGGGGCAAAAAGCAGCGGGCTAGTATTAGAAAAGAAGCATAGGCGTATCGTAGCAAGAGGTATGCTTTTGTATTACGCTTGATAGGTTTGCGGTGTTAAGAATAAAACCAAAATCTATGTGGCATAGCTAATTTGACTTTCTCTTGCAGTACAGAAAGCAAACAGTTCTCTTGCAAACAGAAGTTATGCAGAAGATCTGCATAACTTCTGTTTGCTCGAAAAATTGCTAGTTTGATCGGTATTACTTCGAGAAGATTTGCGCTGCCTCTATTGAGGATGGATCGTTCAAATAACTTAAACGTTGCTGATAATAGGGCTATTGGCCTATAGTTTCTGTAGGCGAGCGGTTTACCCCTCAAAAGACGCTTAGAAACAGAATATACCGACTAAAATTCTTTTTGCATTTCTAATGCACCAAACCTTTTTTTATTCGATTCTATATATTTTTCCAAGATGAAATGTATTTTTTTTTTAATTTTTACAAGTGGGCCGGCAATTGTTATTAACAAATAACTAATACAAAAAAGCAATTTCACTGAATTGCTTCAGAATTAATTTTTTTAGGTGTATCTCATCAGAATAAACACTTTTTCTCTCTTGATAATTTTTCGAAAAATGCTTCCTTTTCGAGTTATTTGCATTTTTTTGTTGAAAAAATGCCTTAATTAGTGATTTTTGGGATTTTTTTTCTAAAAAACTACTAAATAAATTGCAATTCTACAAATAGCTTTATAATCTTTAAACCGTCGAGTACAAGTTAGAATATTTTGACAAGGATAATTTTTTTCTCTCTTGCTAAAAACGTGGACCCAAATATTTCGAATATGCCTTTCGAGCAGTCTACCGCTAAGTGTGTACAGCGGTTGCGGCGATACAGGCGTGCGGCACGTAGAAATATTTGTTTAAATTTAAAAAATTAATTCAATACAAATATTACGTACAATTTATTAAAAAAAAAAGATATTTCTAATTCTTTTTATATAGACATATTATAATTAAAACAATTAAAATTAATTTTTTACAATGCTATAATAATGTAATTTTTCTTTTAATATACGTGGTGACTATATTATTGAATGTTTTATTACAGTGAAATACATTAAGCAATATATAATTAATTTTCATTGAAAAATATAATAAAATTAAAATTTAATATTAATTATACATCGTTTTCATTGTCAATAATTTGAAAATTTTCGTCAACAGCAACAGGATTTTCATATAATAAGCTGATTTCATTGTCTTCAATAAAGTCGTCTTTAACATTTTTACAATTCTCTGGTGTACATGCAAATACTGCGCAGCATTCTAAATTATAGGAAATACAATTACAATTTTTCGTAGATCATTTTCCGGTACATGAGCAGAAATACTTTTGTAACATATCTAAACTAGTTTCGCCTTCAAAATAATTAAAATCGAAACAATTATTTTCCATTGTCCAACCATGGGTTAATGGATCAAGAGATGAAATATTATTGTTTTTTGCTTAAATCCATTCATTTATTTGCCACTTTGCTGTTAAGTAATGTTGTATTAATGCTGGTTTCGAAGGTGGTAATTTTTCATTAGATGCATTTTTTTTAGCGCCTACAGCACCTCAACCGCTGTACACGCTTAGCGGGATACTCTCGAAAGGCATATTCGAAATATTTGGGTCCACGTTTTTAGCGAGATAGAAACCATTTATCCTTGTCAAAATATTCTAACTTGTACTCGACGGTTTAAAGATTATAAAGCTATCTGTAAAATTGCAATTCATTTAGTAGTTTTTTAGAAAAAAAATCCCAAAAATCACTAATTACAGCATTTTTTCAACAAAAAAAAATGCAAATAACCCGAAAAGGAAGCATTTTTCGAAAAATTATCAAGAGAAAAAAAGTGTTTATTTTGATGAGATACACCTAAGAAAATTTATTCCGAAACAATTCGGTGAAATTGCTTTTTTGTATAAGTTATTTGTTAATAACAATTGCCGGCCCACTTGTAAAAATTAAAAAAAAATACATTTCATCTTGGAAAAATATATAGAATCGAATAAAAAAGGTTTGGTGCATTAGAAATGCAAAAAGAATTTTAGTCGGTTGATGCTCTGCTTATAGGGGTAAACCGCTCGCCTACTGGGATTATGATCATTTAGCTTGCCAGATTTTAAAATAACATTGACTTTTGAACGTTTAAATTCTTGAGGTGTTTTACGAGATAATATGTAAAAAAGTGAACCTTACATTCTTTTGCATATTAGCCGCTGTGTATTAAAAATTCGGGAAGGATATAATCAAAATTTGGTGCCTTGTCTGTTTCTTTGAGAACTATTGTGACTTCTTCGCTTGTCAAGGGGCTAGAGCTAGAGTATTCGCTTTCTGCAACTTCAGATTTTAGAGTTTGGAGCTTTTTACTTTTACTTTGATTATTTACGACTTTTTCTGCTGTACCAGATGTGATGGGACTGTATTAGCATTAATTATTCTTCTGTTCCTTGTTATGAAAGTGCCACTTCCTAATTTTCTCACTAATTTCCTTCCATGTTTGTTGTTGACCAACCTGAAATGTATTCTTTACGGTAGTCTTTTGGTATGTATTTTTTTGTTACGCTTAATATAAAGAAAAATTTGTAGTTGACCATTCAAGAATTTGGAATTGAGTTACTTCGCAAAACCACAGGAAAAAATGTGAAAGTAAGAAAACTTGGTGATTATCAAGTGAGTTATAAGAAAAAATAAAAGAGAAGAGAAAAATGTATAAAGAATGGAAAGAAAATAGACCTGACAACGAATCCATGTGACACAAATGATAATGCTTAAGAAATAACAAAAAAAGAGAAAATTAATAACCTGTACATTAGAGAAGTTTAGGGGTAACATCAGTTGATGACAAAATTAAAGAGCATAGTTAACAGAGCTATAATATCATTAGTGTCAATCTGGATGGTGTTTATGGCTTCATTAAAGGGATGAAGTAGTGAATTCTTTTTTTTTTCTCCGCCTCAGCTGACCGATAACACTATGGCACCGATTCGCTCACACTACGGCATGACAACTAATTACGTAGTGCCAAAACCGTAGACAGACTTAACATAAGCAAAATGTCTATCTAACAAAGTGATATTACTATCAAAGAATATAGACGCTTATTATTAGATATAGCGTCTATATTCTTTGCTACTATGTAAAGGCCTCTGAAATATTTGAAAATAATAGTTAAATTATATTATACACTCGCGATCATAAAATCCGGGTCATCTTGAAAATTTCAAGTTTCTTAAATATTTTTGCCTCTGGTGCAGTAATAACCTTTTTTTTAGGTTATGGATTTTTTATTTGTCATCGATGTTTGTTTTGAAAGAAAAACAAATGGTTTTTTATTGTCTTTATTGAAAAAAAAAACAGAAAACAAATCAAATTGTTGATAAAACAGACATACGAAAAAATATGGAAAATACAGAACGTGGTAAAAAAAGAGTGAAATTTCAATGACCAATATCGTGTATTGCCTCCCCTTGCTCTAATAACCTCTTGCAGACGACGGGGCGTACTCTCAATTTTTCTCCGGATTACATCTTGTGGTTTGTTATTCCACTCTCTCACTAACAGATCCTTAAGCTCCTGTGCGTTGTTAGGAGGAGGTGTATGGGTTTGAATACGTTTTTTCAAATCGTCCCAGAGATATTCGATGGGATTCAGGTCTGGAGACCTAGCTGGCCAGGGTACCCTCGTAATTCCAACTTCGTCCAAGTATTACATACTGATCCTGGCAACGGTCGCACGTTGTCCTGCATAAAAACGGCGTTTTCTCCAAGCCCTGTCATGTTGGGCATAACATGTTCTTCCGGAATCTCCGTAATGTACCTTCGTGCAGTTAGGGACCCATTTTCGATGAAGGGTAATTCTGTGTGGAAATCGGAAGATATACCTCCCCAAGCCATGACCGAGCCTCCACCAAATGGCATTCTTGGAGCAATGCAAGCTTGTGAAAATCGTTCACCGGTTCTCCTCCAAACTCTTACACGTCCATCGGATCCAGTTAGGCAGAAACAAGATTCATCTGAGAATAACACTTTGCTACAATCGTTAATTCCCCAATGCGCGTATTGAAGAGGAAAAGCTAGTCGTGCAACTCGAGGCACCCGGCGAAGTGGCGGTCCTCTAGCCATTACCCGAGAAGATAGTCAGAAGAATGAAGTTTTCTTCTGACTGTTGCAACACTGAAATTGCGATTTCGTACTTCCTCTAGACGATTTTGATGCATAACCGCAGTTGAGGTCCGGTTTCGTAAAGCCTGAAACATAAGAAAACGGTCATCTACAGGTAGCGTTCATTTTGGGAAGTATGCACTTTACCGCGAAATCGGCACTATTGGAATTCTTTGTTACAAAGGAAACCGCAACAATTCACAGAAACATGCAGTAGTTTATATTTGTGTTGTTATTATTTACGATAAAGCTCGTTAAAAATGAAATACCGATGATTTTCAAGTGACCCGGATTTTATGATCGCGAGTGTATTTCAAATATTTGGAAATATCAGTTTTACCGATGTTTCTGAGGTATAATTGATAGATATAGTGTCTTTATTTTGGATATCTTCATCGGATTTTCATTTAACTAATCATAACGATGTCTAAATTGTGTTGGTGTTGGAGTTACAGTAGAAATATAAATATTTTTAATTCTGCTTCGTATTTTTTTAATATTTCTAAGATTTTTTTCAATTAATGTACCCCAGAGTTAAAACTATATATTCCTAAGTGTTGTTCCAGATTCCATTATATTTTTCTTTATATTTTGTTTGATTTTTGTCTGGTTTTGTAATATTTTTCTCTTCTCTTTTGAGATTCTTGCTTCATAGCCATTTTTCGCGAATTTTTACTATTTACTTTTAACATAACCTAATAAGTTTGAAACCTATGGTAACAAGAAAGAAAAACGGGCCAAGGTTTATGTACTTAAGTTAAGTTAGTACTGTAGAAAATTTCAAAATGTTGAATACTGAAATATTGATGATGACTTATCGAAGTTAGGTACGTCTATGTCCGTAGCGCCGCAGTCTCTAATGCATATTTAATTTTATCGTCAATATCTTCAGAAAATTACAGTTTATTTAAAGGAAGAATTAATTAGACGGGGACCGAAAAAACTCGAAATGAAAATATTAATTGTTTTCTTTATATAAACATAGGCATGGCTGTGTGGGAACACTCTGTAATTTGTGGATATTACATAAGAGATCTTAAACGATACGATCTGTTTTGTACTTGTATGTATATTGCACGTGTTTGCGCTGACCGTACAAGCATGAAGCATGTTCTTCTTTTCAGACTTGACAGGCACCGAAAAACGTGAGAATAAGAAGTTATAAATGGCGTTATTTTAATCTGAGACTACAACAGTTACTAAATGCAAGAAGAAAAAACGTTTTCGGCTTTTTTCTTCACAGTTATAAATTAAACATTTGTATTTAAAACTTGTGCCGCATTACTACGAGGAAGACATTGGTCGTAAGAGATACGAAAACATTAGTTGCAGCATATATAAGACAATACTTTTCAAATGTTTTCAAATATACACGGCGACCATATTGACAGGGTAGAACAAACTTACCCTGTATATCTTAACATTTTTGGACTCTTCCCGATGTTCTCGTTTTTTTAATATAAGGTTTGGCAGTGTTATACGAGATAGTTTAAAAGATAATATTACGTTTTTTAAATTAATTTCGTAGTAAAATAACACCTTGTAAAATTGTGGAGATTTAACATCAAACAATGTATTTATGTTCAAAAGATTTTTGTTATAGTCTATATTGTTTAAAATTATTAACATAGCTAAACATTTAATTTTTGTATACAGCGTTTGTCGAAATTTGGAATAAGAGTTTTCTTGAATGAGACACGTGATTTTAGCATTGTAATGAAATGTTCATCATCATCATCACTGGCTCGACAACCCTTTTTGGGTCTTGGCCTGTTCTAGGATTCTTTTCCATTCCGATCTGTTTCGTGCTTTTTTTCTCCAGTTTTTTATTTTTAAGGTTGTTATATCATTTTCTATTTGTTCTAAGTATCTCAGTTTCGGTCTTCCTCTTGTTCTTTTTCCTACTGGCATCTGTTTGAATATTTTGTTTGGTATTTCGCCTTTTTCCATTCTTTCTACATGTCCTATCCAACGCAGCCGTCCTATTTTGATGAATGTTATAATATCCGGATCCTGTTATATTTTGTATAGTTCAGAGTTGTATCGTCTTCGCCATATTCCGTTTTCTTTTGTGCCCTTATATATGTGTCGCAAGATTTTTCTTTCGAAGGTGGCTAACAACGTTTCCTCTCTTTTAGTAAGTGTCCAGGTTTCTGAGCCATATGTGAGTACCGGTTTTATTAGGGTTTTATATATTTGGCATTTTGTCTTTCTTGCGACGTTATCTGATCTTAGGTGTCTAATTAAGCCATGGTAACATTTATTTGCAATAAATATTCGCCTCTTCACTTCCTCCGTAACGTTATTATCAGACGTGACTAGGGATCCCAAGTATATAAAGTTTTTTACCTCTTCTATGTTGTATTCTCCTATTGTTATATTTTGTGGCTGCTTTGTATATTATTGTTTTGGTCTGATTGATTTTAAGATCACTATTTTGTGCAGCTCGTTCTATTTGGTTGTATGCCTCTATCATTTCTCTTCTTGATCTTGCGATTATGTCAACATCATCTGCAAATGCTAATATTTGCACGCTTTTATTAATGATTGTTCCTCGTGTATTGACTGTTGTGTCCCTCAGTATTTTCTCGAGCACGATGTTGAACAAGATGCATGATAGAGCGTCTCCCTGGCGTAGTCCCTTTTTCAGATCTATTGTTTCCGTTAATTCATTTTGTATCCGGATTCTACTTTCTACTTTTAGAGATTCTTTTATCAGTTCTATTAGTTGTGTTGGTATATTAAATTCTTTCATTGCTTTTATTAAGAATTCTTGGTTTATATTGTCATATGCGCTTTCAAAGTCTATGAAGAGATGATGGGTGTCGATGTTATATTCACTTGTTTTTTCGAGGATCTGTCGCAGAACAAATATCTGGTCTATTGTTGACTTCTGTCTACAGAAGCCACTTTGGTATTTGCCAACTATTTTTTCAGCGTGTGGTCTAAGTCTTTCATAAATGACATTGGACATTATTTTGTATGCTGCATTCAGCAGCGTGATTCCACGGTAGTTTCCACATTCTAACTGATTTCCTTTTTTATGTAGTGGTACAATAATACCGCTATTCCACTCCGTTGGTAGCTGTTTATTCGACCATATCTTTGTTATCAATTCATGTATTGTTTTTTGTAGTGCGTCTCCTCCTTCCTTTAGTAACTCCGATGCTATTTGATCCGATCCCGGTGCTTTATTGTTCTTTAATTTTTCTACTGCTGCTCTAATCTCGGCTATTGTTGGTGGAGTCTTTTCTCTGTTGTTTGCTTGGTCTAATGGTATGTCAGGGGTCGTCTCTCTCCGATCTCCTTCAAACTTTTCCGTAAAATGTTCTGTCCATCTACTTAGTATCTCTTGCTGTTCTGTCAATATATTACCTTCCTTATCTCTACACATCGTTGTTCTCGGTTTGAAGTCTTTTCTGCTTTTGTTTAGTCTCTGATAAAATTTTCTTGTCTCTGTTGATTTACTTAGTTCTTGTAGTTCTTGAAGTTCTTTGTTCATATATTTTCTCTTTTTTCTTCGGTGAGTTTTCTTTTCTTCTTTGCGTAGTCGTTTATATTCTTCCTCTGCTTGTCGGGTTCTGTGCCCCTGTTGCATCAGTAAATATGCTCTGTTTTTTTTGTCTGTGATGATCTGACATTCTTCGTCAAACCAGTCATTCGTTCTTGTTTTTCTTTCTCTACCTTTTATGCCTAGTACTTCTTTAGCTGCCTCTTTTATGATGTCTCTGCATTCTTCCCACTCTTTATTTAGGTTTTCATGTGTTACTCTGTTTTCTAGTTTGTTGTTTATCTTTTCTTTATACTCTTTATTATTGTTTGCTTCTTTGAGTCTTTCTACCTTGTATCGTTCATGTTTAGAGCCTCTTTCCTTTTTGATGTTTGAAATTCTAGCCCTTACCCTACTTTCGACCAGGTAGTGATCAGAATCCGCATTTGCCCCTCTTCTAGTGCGGACGTTTATTATATTCGATTGGTGTCTCGAGTCTACACTAACATGATCTATCATATTTACTGTAAGTCCATCCGGGGATTTCCAGGTACCTTTGTGTATATCTTTGCGAGCGAAGTATGTGCTGGCAATCACCATGTTAAGTGATCTTGCTAGGTTTATTAACCTATTGCCATTGTCATTTGATTACTCATGGAGACTGTGCCTACCTATTGTGGGTTGGAATTGCTGTTCTTTTCCAACTTTGGCGTTTAGGTCTCCATAGATTATTTTTATATCATTTTTTGGGCATAACTGATATGCGGACTCTAATTCGTCATAAAATTCTTCTTTAATTTCCTCTTCTTTTTCTTCTGTCGGGGCATGCGCATTAATTAGACTGTAGTTAAAGAAACGACCTTTAACTCTTAAAATGCACAGTCTTTGACTAATGGCTCTGAAATCTCTTATGAAACATTTTTCTTTTTTATTTTTTGCCTCCACCCTTTCTTGTCTGTGGCTGATCTTCTCCATGCACGGACTCCTAAAAGGGCTTGTTTCTCGCTGTTTACTGTATCTTCCCAGCGCTTTCTTGGCTTTCCAACCAGTCTCTTTCCCTGCATTCTAGCATTCAGTGCTCTTTTTGGTAGCCTATCCTCTCCCACTCTTATCATATGTCCGGCCCATTGTAATCTTTGTATTCTAGTGAAGTCTGACAGTGGTGCTTCCTTAGAATAGTGGTAATTCCTTATAAAGTTGATAAAGCTCGTTGTTGTATCGACTTCTAAAGATTCCTTTTGAACATATCGAGTTTTGTTTTGGATGTTTCTTTCAGGACCCATGCTTTAAAGCCATAGCTTGCTATTGGTCGAATTAAGGTTTTATAGATTCTCATCTTTGTATTTTGGTGTACATTTTTAGACCGAAATATATGGGAGAGGGCAAAATAAGCTCTGTTTGCCTGCTTTATTCTCTTCCGTATTTCTCCATCTTCTGATCCGTCGGCATATATTTCTTCTTCCAGGTATGTAAACTTTCCAACCGTTTCAATGTCATCTTCATGTATAATGTTTTGTGGGGCTATATTTCTTCTCGTCTGTATCATTATCTTTGTTTTTCTGTGTTAATTTCCACACCCAGCCTTTTTGTTTGCGTTTTTACCTCTGCGTATGTTTCCTGTGCTCCTGTTGATGTTCTACTCATAATATTAATATCATCGCCATAAGCGGCTAGTTGCACCATTCGATTGGACAGTAGGTTTCTTCGTCCAGTTTGCATTTGCCTAACCGCATACTCCAGTGCCAGATTAAACAAAGTTGGAGCCAGCCCATCTTCCTGCTTTAGTCCCTGCGAAATTTTGAAAAAGTCTGTACGGTGGTTTTGTATTTGTACACATGTCTGAGTTTCATCTATTGTGGCTTTAATGGGTCTAATTAGCTTGTGTGGTAATGTATGCTGTACATAGTAGAGAAATTCCACGGTAGTTTTTGCACTGGAGTTTGTCTCCTTTTTACAAATCGGGCGTACCTACTATACTTTTCTTCCAGTCGTTGGGTATTTTCTTTTCTTGCCGTATGTCTTTGATGAGCGCGTGGATGTGACTTGCTAGGTGGTCCCCACCTACCTTATACAATTCTGCTGGTATTTCGTCAACTCCGAGGGCTTCATTGTTTTTTTGGGCCTTAATAGCTTCGAAAACTTCTTCTATGGTTGGAGCTTCTACTTCATTCTCATCTACGTAATTCGTACCCATTTCATCTTCCATGTCTATTTGTGTACCAAGTAGGGTCTGAAAATAATGCTTCCAGGTTTCTGTGACTTTCTGTTCACAGTCACTGATTATTTGCCCACTTTCATCATTACATAGACTTGTTTGGGGTTTATACCCACTTTTTATCTTATGTAGGTATTTGCAAACCCCTCTAATTTCGTTGTTTTTGAAAATTTCTTCCATTTTTTCTTTTTGTCCATTTTCATAGGCTCTTGGTTTATTTCTACATATCTTGTCTACTTTCCGTCTTTCGACTTCAAATGATGTTCGTCTTTCCCGTGTTCTTCTTGTTATATACATTTTGTTTGCTTCATTTCTTTCCTCTATTGCTTGTCTACACTCGTCATCGAACCATTCTCCTCTTCTCGCCTTTTTCTATTCTCTATACCTAACTGCTTCAATTTGTGAGTTATTCGTGATTTTTCGAGCCAAACACTAATTGCAACAAAGATTAGGTGAAATTTTATTAGGTTATTAGCCAAAATAAATTTTATTTAAAAAACACTCGAATATTTTTATTTCTATCGAATTTTTAAATCAAGTATAATTTTTTGATCTCTCCCGTGTAACTTTCTTTATGTCTCGGAAAACGAGCCGCACTCGCTAAAACATTTATACACTTAGGTACGCTCTATATATCTTTTATCATTTCAAGTACCTTCCTACGTGCTGGATTGTTCTAAATATTCCTCCACTCAGTAGATCACTACTTCAGATATAATATAAGAACGGAAATGCTCGTACAAGAGTTTTAAAAGCAACAGACCAATTTTAATCAAGTCGATTTTGTAGTAGGCGTTTTTAAGTAGATCTACTTCTGCTATTTCGGCGTATGAGTGCTGCATCGAAGCGAAGAAGTGTTCGTAAATATGATTTTTGTGTTATAGTAGTGTTTGAATTGTTCGTAAATCAATTTAATATCGTTATTTTATATTTGTCTAGAATGCCTTCTCCACAACAAAAAAATACGCCTTTTAAAGTTGGTATTTAAATAAAAACTATCATTTAAATAGCAATTTTTATACAAACTTCGAGTACAAACCTTTGTAAAACCTTTCTAACCCTAATTTTCTTTTCCTTATCTATTTTCTGTTGCTCTAAGGCCTCTTTTTTTGTCGTTTCAGTAAGATTTTTTTTTAAGTTTCACCTTTTACCGCACAATTTTCCACTTCTAGCTGGTGCCTTCGAAAATGGTCGAACAGCCTCAACAGTAAATAATGGAGAGGTGAAAGTTTCAATAACAGTTGTAGGTTGAGGAGTTCTAAAAGTTCAAGACCTAGTTGATGAACTCTACTACTATATTTTTGATTGTAAAAGAGATCTCAAAAGCCTGGCCCGCAAGTTCAACAATATTATTAATGGTAATGGTCTTACCGGGATGTGAGAGCATCCAATCATTTTGAGCAACCTTATATTTTGCCTTCAATTGCCCCATACCTGCCCCATCTGTGCAATGCGGAGGAAAGGTCACCATTATAATACCATTGGCTTTTGCATAAATAATGGCTTCTAGTGAGCTTTCGTGGTTGTCTAGAAGTAAAATTGGTCCAGTCCCACTACATTTACTGTTAAGCACCAAATGTTCCAGCGTTTTTATAAAAAGCGATGCGTTCATTTATCTACTATTTGGACTATTTACTAATGGACAACCAACTATAAAAGTATCATGGAACCTTGCCTAAGGGAAAATAAAAACTGGTGATACGGTATTACCCGATGCGCTAACAATTCCTACCATTGTAACGAGGTGTCCACACGTTCGTCAGAAACAGCTCGTACCACTTGCTTTATTCTTTTTTTTTTTTGAGATTATGTTCGGAGCTTGAACAACTATCATTACACCAGTTTCGTCGAGATTAAAAATCCTATTTGCAGCAAAAGGTCATTTCTGAAGATCTCGACTATAGTTGTATAAAATTCTAAAAAATTAGTTTTATTGAAACTAGTAGCTCTTAAAAGACTTAGTTTATCTCCCTTTATCTTCTAATATTGCTGTGTTTTCTGGTTTGCGTAATACTAGTGTTGAATGCCTCTTCATAAATCTCTTTACCTAATCCAAGCATATCATTTTATTAGTTACCCAAGAGTGTGGAAACTTTCCTTCTAGCCTAAAAAAAATAAATAATGAAAAATTATTAACATTGACAGCGATGAAGTTTCTTTAATGAATATTCGAAGGCCAATGTGCGTAGAATTTTATAAATCTGATACAAACTGTTCAAATGTACCCCCGTTCAAAGGTACTTCCTCATCCCCTACTATCTATTGAAAACTTATTCAACACACTCGTCATAGACTATTACTTTTCTCTTAAATAACATATAATCTATTTCATTTTTACAATATACCATATACATTACCATTTACCATATTTACCGTATTTATTTGCCCATGTACATTTTGTACCGGGAAATTTTTTTGGGAATTATCAGTCTAAGTAGATGATGTGTCATCCTTTCGGGTGACTATAAATTTATTAAAATGCATTCAACTGAATGTATTTAATATGATTAATAAACTGATTGAATAAATAATAAGGAACAAGATGGTATAAAAACAAAAACACAAACAAACTCTAGATTGTTATATTCATTTTAGCTCATTCCATAGCTGTTCGAAGACGGCTCTGCATACTGAGTACGTATTGACTGTGCTGATGCATCAAATATGTACTTGATACTTAAGCTTCACGCCGTATTAGATAGTAAATTTCGCAATGCGGCAAACGTACTTTGTCTATGACAAAAATGATAATTGAGGGACAAACGAATCAATACTTCGTCGATTTCCACCAAGCGTTCAGACTTAAAAAATGAGCCACTGACAAAAGTTGAGTTTTTCAAAATTTATATCACATTACTTAATTCATCGCCGAAGTTTTTAAAAAGACAGCTGCGTACGCAAAGTGTGCTTCGAGTTAATCCTTGTTTTTTATGTACCGAGAGAGGAACAGCGGGCAGGTGATTGTAATCAGTTAAATTAGATGATTAGTATCCATTTGCTGTTACAGTTAACTTTCATTACCATTTGCCTACTCAACCGATGTTAATGCTGTTGGTAAGGAATTATCTTTACCTGATTATGTAGTTTTTGCATGAAATTACTTGTAAGTTAAATACCGAATGGCTGTTCTTGTGATTTAAATTTACTTAAAGTTCGTTTGGTCATCACTTCACTGGTTTATTTTTGTGCGAATTTCATCAAGTGAATTATTTTTATAAGGGCAGATTGAAAATACAAATAAATCAATATGAGTGTCTTCTATGAGGTTATCCAAAACACACAATTTCTCATATTTAATCAAATCAGTTCAATTTTCTGTAGTTATCGTAATCAGTTATATTACTTTTGCTTCTTGATATTGTTGCTGTATGTCGTACAACTGTTTTGCAACTAAAGAACCCCACGTCTTCTTTTCATTTGGATGGTTTCCAATATTTGCAAGTGCCCTCAACAACTCGCTTTTAAATCACTTATTTGCTCATTTCTCATTCGATGTTTGCATCTTTCGCCTCGTAGCCTATTCAGGTACCTCATCACGCTTGTATTTTACTTTCTATTCCCACAGAGACTACCCACGACCTATAAGTCTAGGTCGATCTGTATATTTCTTTCAGTACATCTTTTTGATCATTTCAGGGGTTTGATACAAGAAGTTTGTTCTTCTAATTCCTCCTCTATACAGTTGCTGGCATTATAACAGAGTAAGATTCCACAGGTACTACCCACCACTCTTTATCATTTCAAAGGTTTGTGATATGAAGTTAGTTCAGCTGTTAGCGTTATACCAAAGATGCTCATAGTGTTGCATCATTAGTTGTTCGTTAACGACTTTAGGGCCCTCGCTCCTAGGCAGTCTCTCAAACCCCGATGACTTGCGCACTAGGCAGCCAAGAATCCCTGGTTGCGGCAGCCACTAAAACGCACCTGTTGCACCGGGAGGCCGCAGCCAAAGAGGTTATTCTGAACGAAAATGAATATGGCTGCCTTCAGTCTCCGTGCACTTGGATGTTGAAAGCCGCAACACGATTTGGAATATATTTTCTGAAGAATACAGTGATCTAGAAGTGAAAAAACGATTAAACTAACATTCAAGTATAGAGTATAAAACATCGATCTGGGAATCTAACATCCTTAAAACAGATTTGAAATAAGCCCTTTGAGTGACGTTCTAAAAGCAGTGGATGAATCCACTGAAAATTTGCATTTTTACGAGATAAACGGTAAATAATTATGGCCTCTTGCACATCTATATCGCTTAAGAAACGGACACAACTGGCCGTCGATTAAGCGGTATGTTTTATTCATCTGTTATCATTTTGGAAACAAAAGTTTTTATCTTCCATAAGGTCTCATAAGTTGTTTTTTTTTAATAGAATTGTACCAAAATCTTCCCTTATTATTTATATCTGGTTTCATACATTGTTTGTCATAAATAAAATATATTATACATTTTAAAGTAGATGACTTTAAAATGATATTACAATATTGCTGATTCGCGTTCCTGAGGCGACTTTTTGTAAGATAGTTCATTCGATTACATGAAATCAACTTCAACTTGACTTCGAAAACAGTTTTAGCCATGTCTCAGTTTATTCCATTTTATCTTGTATCACCTTTTCCGTTGGCGTAATAATTACGCACACATTCTTAGATGCATAGAAGTTAATAACTGTTAATCAGGAATCAAGAATGATCTTAGTATTAATCCTCAAACCGCTTAAACAATATATTAACCATATAGTCCAAAGCCGTTTGTTTACGTTCAATAAATGCCTATTTTAGCAGCATAAATATTCTCCTGATTTTATTACCATCCACTTAACCATAAGCTAAAACTTTCTGATAATATCGACTAGTCATTCTTCACTTCTTATATTAAATAATTCTCGGTTCTAGTCCGTAAAACCGCGCATTTATAATAATTATGGGCCGTCGTTAAGATAAGGAGTCCATTAGCCAAATTGATTCCGGCCATTTTATTGTACGATGGTGTTAAAATGTTTTGATAATCGATCTAGTTGTGTAATACAACAATAAAGTATTCATAGTTTTTAACGCGATTTTAAAAAGAACTCGTTGAGGCTGGAGATGAACAGTTATTTTACAAAGTGACACTGATGATGAGTTGGGTCACACTGAAGATGAAAACCATAAACCATACATCGTTTTGACTAACTTGTGCTATTTCATATAGTCCAATAAACAAAAAGTAAAATGTAATTCCGTTTCAGAACGAATCCTTGAAAAATTTGCTGGATATACATGTCATGTATTACAATTTTATTTGACTGACTGGCCTAATTAAATATCGTTTGCCTTCGAATCCTGCTGGCTTGATAAGTGTTGTGTGAGGATCTTGTAATGTTCTTGAGGATCTCGCAAATATCCAAGTCTTGGACGTATAATTCTGCAGTTGTTACAGAGAACATTAATAAAGTCCTCAAAATCGTTTTGGCGATTGTAAATTTAATAATACGAGATGGTAGTATGTCTTTGGAGGTATTAGAAGGAATTTGATATGACAAGTTGTCAACGAGAAAGTTGTGTTAAAGGTGGATGCCGTATTTGCTCACAGAGTGTTGTTTGCAACGGTTTATGCGCAATAAAATGAATTCTGGCGTCAATATGTGACGTTCATATCGACAAAACGAACACATTATCTTAAAGAGAAGAAGATCTATTAAGAGCGAATGTAGCTACCATGTATCAATCAATATTCTTTATTTCATCTGACTTTTACAAGTATTGAAATGCGTCAAATACAATCTATGGCCAGTAAAAACTATAAGTACATAAAAACAGTTAACATAAAAACATATAAAACATACACAAAAACATACAAATTGTTAAAAAGATGCCTGCAAGTATTCCTCTAACGAATATAAAGTGTTTACCAGAAGTAAGTCCTTAACTGTTCTTTTAAATACATAAATATTTGACTCTTTAACATAATTAGGTAATTTATTATACAAACGAACGCATGTTGGGTAAGGACCCTTGCCTACAACGGTCAAGTGACGAACAGGGGTCACCAAATCATTTCTGTAAAGAAAATTGTAACCACTCCTTAAGGAAACATCATTTCTGCAAATAAAATTGCATCTATGTGACTTTAAATAAACAACATAACTGAAAATATACAGCGAAATTACAGTTAAAATATGTAATTGTTTAAAAACTGGTCTACAGGAATTAAAGCGCCTTCTAAACGTCATGGTACGAATATATTTTTTTTTTTTTTGAAGAACAAGCACCTCAATAATTCGCGAGAAATTTCCCCTACAAACTAAGCAATATTGCAAAATTGACTGTACATGAGCAAAACAGTAAAGTTTTAAGATATCTAGGGAGACAAAATTCCTAAGTTGCCATAGAACATAGTGCACAGACAATCTTCCCACTTAATATAATCAACGTGAGAGCTCCAAGACAAATTAGAATCCAGGTAAACACCTAACAACTTAGTGGAATGGCTATTTACCACTGACCCATTGTCAAGTTTTACTAATGGACTCATCTGCATAGTAGAAAAAAGGTTACCATATTGGTTGGTCTTTGATCCATTTAAGATTAGGGCATTATTTAAACAGTAATGAGTCATACTTTTTACAAGACAGTTTGCTTTTTGTATTACATGAAACAAATTATTGGAATTTAGTGCAACTGTGGTATCGTCAGCAAATTGAGTGACATAACAGCCTGATTGCTATTCTACTCGAACACTTATTGCATCAGAAAAATTATCTAATGGATTCGGAACCAAACATGTTGCGCTATCGTTTATCAGTTGATTTAAATCATTGACGAAAATCAAAAATAAAAGAGGGCCAATGATACTTCTTTGTGGACCTCCGGAGAGGACACTTTCTTCTGAAGAAAATATTATATTCCCATCACATCACCACTATGATAAAGTTTTTCCAGCAGTATTGGATGATTTACAGTTTCAAAAGCTCGTGCTAAGTCAAAAAATAAACAGATAACTTTATTACCCTTATTAAAGTTCGAGAAAATATGATTGCACAGCGCTAGTAGTGCATCTTGCACACTTGTGTAGCGTTTGAAGCGTTTGAATTGAAGCGTTTTCAATAAGCAAAAAACACGACTTCGCCATATCGTAAATAAATTATTAATTTATGAAACAGTAAGTCCTTACTTTATACTCAACACTAGTGTGAAATTAACTATATACAAATGTGATATTATTTATGTAGTCCATAATTCTCGTAATTATAAAGCGATAATGACATTTCTTCTAATCAAGATTAAATAAAAACAATTCCCTAAAAGAAGCAACAACCTATCCAGTTAAGTTTTTCCTGATATTCCCTCGGTTTCGGAAGTATCTACACGGTAGCTACGTGACAGCAATAAAATCAAGAGATTCGTGTAATTTCTATTCCGCAGATGTGTTCAATCGAATGCGTCGATCCATCGATAATGTTTTAATTAAAACGCATTTACATAATTCATGGTTTCCGAGAATTTTTATGCGATGCAACAAGTTGGTTACAAGTCGTCGCTAATTCAGACGTTTTCTTCTCTCATTTGTCTCAATTAACCAGGTTTTTACTATTTTTGGTATATCGGGTAGTTCAGAAGTGGTTTTTGAAGTGTTGCTTGTATTAATAACTGGTTGTGTTATTTTTCTATGGCCAAGTAAGGAGAAGTAGTTGATTCGAAATTTCGAACTTGATCTACTGCGTGAGAAATACAGACATGTGGTAGCATGGATTTAAAGATAAATAACAAATACTTAACAAATTTGATATTAAAGGGTTTATACAGTAGAACCTGGCAAATCCGAACCTCCCTAATCCGAACCAACGGAAAAAATTAAAAAATTCACGACAAAACTTAAAAATCATGTTTAGTATACAGAGTAAAACCTGAAAATTGAACAATGTAGGATTAACAAGACTTTGAAATTTAAAATTTTTTAAAAATGAATACGTAATTTATACGTAATGCTTATAAAGGTTAAACATTAAATTCCGTCGGTTATTTTGTAGTCAAATTGAGTCCAAAAATATTGTCCACACTCTTGCTAAAACGTTTGCAGCTCTAAGGCGCATTCTTAAAGAAGTCGGTCACTTTCTTCTGACGGGGGTGTAGCGACTTGACGCAAAGATGTTAAGCCATTTACGCATTAACGTTACATCAATCGGTAACACAGCAGAGCTTTGCTCCAGGTAACGTAGTGCCACATCTAGACCTTCAGTAGCATCTGCGTGTGACACTTGAGTTGGCAGGAAAACTTCTTCCTCGCTTTCTTCATGTTCATTAGGGTTGCCTTGAGGTTGAAGCAAGTCTACAATGTCTTCATCCGTAAATTCTTGGTACCCATTATCATAAGCTTCAATCCTTTCTGCGATTATATATTTTTCTGCGTTTTCACATCCTGAAAGTTATAGTACGACTTGTAGGAGGTCATCTTACAATGGAGCTTCTTCAAATTGTAAATCTGACCACAACTTCTTCCATGATTCTCTAATCAAAGTCTCAGGGCAGTTGTAGCAGACCTCAGCCACCCAATTAATGATATCTTTTACGGTGATTTTTTCAGGTTGGCAGTAATGGAGCTTTCCTAACCTTCTAATACAGTTATGTGGTAGGAAAACAGCTTTAATTTCATCACATATAAGTTCCTTTACTTTAGGGTGTGATGTAGCATCGTCTAAGAAAATTAGGGCTTTGTTATAAAGCTCCACTTCCGTATTGAATTTCAAAATGGATGAAACAAATTGTTTTTCAAACTGTTCACTATTCATCCATGCTTTCCTTTGGGACCTAGTTATAAACAGACAAATCATTCATGTTAACGTCTTTCAAAGCTCGTGATTTTTTAGATTTGCCAATGACCATTAACGGTATTTTGTTGATTGCTGCAAGGTAACAACAGGCGATAACAGTCAAACGTTGCTTATTCATTTTAAAGCCAGGCGCCCACGCTTCTTCTTTTAAGGCCAGACTTTTGGTAGGCAGTGGTTTGAAATTTGAGATGGGCAGAATATATCGACGAACTGTTCGATAATGAAAGAGGAGATTTGGAGCACATAGAACTTACGTCAGAAGAAATAGGTCCATATATTAAAAAAGAAGAAATCTTACACGCATTAAAAACAATGAAGAGTGGGAAAAGCCCTGGACCTGCTTCCCATAGAAATCCTAAAAATTCTAGGTGAGAAGCACATTGATGTTTTAGTGACACTCTTGAACCAAATTTATAGTTCAGGCGTATTACCCAACGTCGATTTTTATTTGTCTCCCCAAAAATAAAAACGCAAGAGAATGCAGCGATTGCAGGACCATTAGCTTGGTGTCACATGTGTTAAAGTTACTACTAAAAGTCATCCATAACCGAATATATCACAAACTGGACCTAGGAACGCGTGAAGCTCTTTTTCACTTAATATACTGATACAAAGATGCCTGGACATTATTGATTATAATAAAGCATTCGATAAAGCACTGTATGAACAATTACTTAATGAATGTCCTGAAATCAAAGAAAATTGACTACAACGACCTCAGGATCATATCAAATTTATACTTTAAACAGCGAGCAAAAGTACTTGTTAACGAACAGCTGTCAGAAGAAATTGAAATTAGACGTGGAGTGAGACAGGGATGCGTATTGTCGCCAATTCTTTTTAATGCCTACTCCGAAGAAATCCTGAAAAAAGCTCTTGAGGGTGAAACAGCTGGAATAAAGGTAAATTGAGTTCCCATTAACAACATTAGATATGCGGACGACACTGTGATCTTAGCCGAAAATATTGAAGATATTCAGAGACTGGTGACCAGAATATCGAAGTATGGACAAGAGTACGGTCTAGCAATGAACGTCAACAAGACGAAATTTATGAGAATATCAAAACTCAAAGAAATAACGAGAATCTCCTAATAAACGGAACTAACGTCGAACAAGTGGACAAATATACATATCTTGGAACAATGATTTACTTAACAAATGATTACATTCAGATCAAAATCAGAATAAAAAAGGCTAAAGGCAAAATGAGAAGAGTGCTATGTACAAGGGATTTAAAATTGGGTTGGCGAGGTGCGATGTTTTTTCGACTTTGTTTTATGGAATGAAATCTTGGACCTGCGACGTCAATGAAAAAACTGGAATCATTCGAGTTGTGGGTGTATAGAAGAATTCTAAAAATATCGTGGACAGAACACGTCACAAACAAAGAGGTTCTGAGAAGGATGAATAAAGAAATAGAAATTTTAAATACAATTAAAACAAGAAAATGGGAATATCTCAGATATATTACACGTGGAGACAAACACAGCTTGCTCCAACTGATTATGCAGGGAAAGATCCAAAAAAAGAGAAGCATAGGGAGACGTAGAATGTCGTGGCTGCGCAACCTGATAGAGTGGTAAAGATGTACATCAAATGAACTTTTCAGTGCAGCTGTCCCAAAAGTCCGAATAGCTATGATGATTGCCGACCTCCACCGCGGAGATGGCACTTGAAGAAGAAGATTTGAAATTACTCTACCGACTAAAATTGGACTCTTGGCAATAAACTTTCTTTCTGCACTACGTGTGGCCTAACGTTCGCAAAAATACTCTAGCAAATGTATTTTTACAAAATTTTGGAATGTGTTTAATTCGTAGAACAATTTTAAGATTTCATTTTCTATGGCACGTTTGACGATTCACCACACGGTATATATTACACCAACCATATGCTATGTACAAGATACATATTACTTAATTTCACATATTGCGAAAATAGATATTATTTATTAGTTAAAAAAAGACAAAGCACTTCTTTGTTTCTTAATTAAGTAAATTACATGTTAAGCTAATAGGTCTTCTTTTATTTGGAGTATAATTACAACAAAGATAATTTATAGTTGTGTTCAAAGCATACCATACAATTTGAAACATTTATCCACAATTTTACGAACCAGATGTAAGTTATGAGTCTCTTATTAATGAACCAAGTGGTACATCAACAAAAAACAACTGTTTTAAATTTCTTCTATATTTTTTAAGTGTTTTGTAACTAGTAATAGTTTTAATTTTATTATTAAACACTTTATAGATTAGAAACAATTTGTATAAAATTAGTAACGCCTTCTTCTTCTTCATTCAAGAGATTAGGCAGCTTTTGCTGATTGTTCCTTTATAAAACTTAAGTCCATCTCTTCAAGGGGGACTCCTATCGTTTCTTTCAGTTTTTAATTTCATATTTTTTGTTGTGTTCATTTTTTTGCTACTTTATTTTTTAATCGGTCTATTAAATATTTAGTTATCTTTCGTCTTCAGTTCTGTGTTTATCAAGTGTTGTAATGTCTTTAACTCCTCCAAGAAATATTATTTCTGTGGAAGAGTTATGTCTTTGCGCCATTACCCTCCTTTCACGTCCATATAACAGAGTAGGTGCGGCCATTTTTCCTTCTAAGTTTTATCGTTTCATGCTGTGTTCTTCAGTGTTCTGTGAATTTTTCTACATATATATTGAAACCTGGCAATTGCTTTTATCAATATCTTTTTCCAAACTTATGTAACATCTTTGTTTTAGTTCCTTTTTGCTATATTGGTGCTAACAGTACGCAATTTATTGGTCTTGAATTGGGGATTGGTATCCAAATAAATATTGGTTCAAAACAGTTGATAATAAACATTTATGTACACTTGGATTCTCATTAATTAAAAATATATTATAGGCTCGTTAATATGACTTTTATGAACCACGAAATTGACTGATAGTAAATTAAATAATTTAGATTAAAAAGCTACTTAAAATAAAGTGAAATGTGAACTCTAGTGCTTTAAAAACAAACAATCGTTCATCTGTGATAGTGAATCCAAAAATAATGGCTCTTCAAAAACCTTGGCATCCTCAAAACACAAAACCCAATGCCATTGTTCCCCACTAATAAGAATCTCCATTTGTCGAAAAAGTAACTTTCAATTAAAATAAACAAATTCAAAATTATACGATGGAACAATGACCAATTCCGTCATGCCTGTATCGACGGTATACGACGGTTTTGCAACCATCCGTAGACCTAGAATAGGTCCTCCAAGAAATCCACCACGACCTCCTTCCTTAGCCAGCGTTCCAGAAGATTCTACGGGAATCTCGCAAGTTGTTAACGGTTTTACTACCTTAAACGGGCACTACAGACATTCCACGGGTTCTGGAAACGGTCTAAATGGCTTTCACAGCTACAACGAATTGAGGAATACTTTGAATGGCTTCCACAGCAAGTCACTGGAAATGAAAAATGGTCTGAACGGCTTCCATAGTAAGTCCACAGATTTCAGAAATGGTTTTAATGGGTTCCATTACACCGACAAGGATGCTGTTAATGGTTTGAATGGAAGTTGTGGTTGCGTTTCGCCTGTTGGTAATCCTAGCGTTCCTTGGTGGGAATTGGCGACGAGGAAGAGTAGATACAAGTCTTGCCCAAGCCTAGAAATTAATGTAAGTACACTTTGTTTACGATTTGAAAAAAATGTATTTTTTTTTCTTGTACAGCTTCGGATCATTATTTCTTGTAGCAGATTGGTGCATAAAATCATGATATTTGCTTTTATTTCTGTTGATAAATTTGTATCTGTTTTTGAATGTGCCAGTTATGTTAGTTATAATTCATTCGCTTAGCTGGGGCATATTTTGACAGATTCATTGTCGGAAACCTACAACACAACAATTCCTACTTTTCGGTATTAATAGCTCAAGTATCCTACTATTGCAGACTTCTTTCTTTAAAAAAAGAAGAATTATTCTAAATAGTGGAAATTATAAACTAAACCCATCAAATTTTGGGTAGTATATATTTAAAAAATATATTTTAGTTGTTATAATTTAACATAACTATTTATTATATGGTGCAGATAAATAAATATTGATTGTTGGTAATTCGCAAAGTTCTATTTTATTTACTATTTAGTTTGTTTACTATTAATATTGGTTATGAGTACGTGTGCTTGGTTGTATAGTAATTTCCAGCCTCTTTTAGTCTGTCAAAAAGTAACTAACTTCGCAAAAAATAATTACTAAATTTACTAGACAGTTCGGACTGGAAATAGCCAACCGAGTATACTAGTACTTCATTTCTGTTCTCTGACACTAGCGATTTTTCTGGTAATGTTTACCGATATAATATCAGAAGAACTGGTACCTATATATTATCTTATTTCTTTTGTCCACTGTTTTCATTCAAAGTGACCAATTTTTCATCAAAAATTACCTCTCTCGATTTCTCTAATTTCTTATTTTATCTACACCAAATGCGGTCACCAAATATTGACAGCTGTCAATCACTATATAATATAATTCACAGAAGATTGAAGAACAAAACAAGAAAAGAAAACGATAATATAAAGTTCCATAATATCTATTATATTTTCTGTTCCTTCTCTGATGGTTTTTCAGGCAAAGCAAGGCAGAAAATATAAAGACATATTTTTTTTCAATAGATATATAAATTTAACAGATACTAAATTCATTAATAGCGAGATACAGCTTTAGAGAAAAGAATATTTAATATGTATTTAAGTGTAGAATGTGAAGTAGCGTTAAACAAAACTGCAAACAATATAAATAATATGAAAAAATTGTCATCGTAGAATAAAATCTATTACCGATATCTGTAGTGACACTAAAAAGTCCTGTTACAAAGAGAACCAAACAGCTATTTTAATTAAAAATAAATCAATAGAAAACTTTAATAGTGTTTACAAAAGCAGGCAAAAGTGATACTACTATTGCTATAGATAAAATGGAATATAGAACAAAACATTACAACTTTTAAATAATCAAAATATTGAAACAACAAACAAATATCCGACGGAAAAGTACACACAGATGCAAAAAAAACGCAACGGAGAAAATTTTGGTCAAATTCAAAGCATTTCAGTTTTTTTTATTTTTAACGCTATTTTGATGATTTTTTTAGCACACTGTGTAAAAATTTATAAATTTTAATTTAGTAGTGAGTTTTTTAATAAAATTTTGTATTTGACTTATCATACGGGGTTAATCGAAAGGTGGTTTGCTAATTTTCCATTTTTAGGAGCGAAATGACTTTTGACTCACCCACAATTTACTACTTTTCCTATTATTACCATTATCTTTTGTATTAATTTGTAATACGACGATGGGAACTTCGTGACTGGTAACATCCCAGTCAAATATATACAAATAACAGTGCAGGATTTATAATTGGTAATCCTGTATGCCCATTGCTACCAGATATTTTCATGGATCATGTAAAAACAAAGATTTCAAAACATCCTTTATTCAAATACTTTTTACATTGATCGAGATACGTGGACAATGTACTGGTATGCTTTACAGGAACTAACAGGCAATTTGATTAATTATTATCGTATATTGACTCGATCTGTTCAAAACAGAACAGAATCAATCCATGAATTTTCTAGATTTAAAAATTATTAGACTTGAAAAACTAATATGAGGTCTCCGTGTTTCATAAACCTACCCATACTGATACGACTATACACAATTCAACATCCTCATCCTACACGACTTAATTTGGCAGCCTACCATAGCATGTTACATAGATTAATAGAAATTCCCATGTCAAAAATAACTTCGAGGTAGAATTGTATATCTTTAAACAAATAGCCAACAAGCTGCTGATATACAAAGTTATAATATGACCCGTTTGGTCATATGGCTCGCAGCTCTGGGAATCAGCTAGCAAATCTAATGTTATGAAAATACATACAAAGATTTTAATCTAAAACTCTAAGAACAATCGCTAATACCCCTTGGAATCTCCAGAATGACGCCTTACATAGAGATCTCTAGGTACTAACAGTCTCTGAAGAGTGCAAAAGAATTTCTGAACAATATCAAAAGAGGTTGCGCGTAGATCCTAACACCCTAGCATACAATCTTCTCCACAACCAACAAGCGAAGAGATTAAAGCGGTATAATCTCTTGGACATACCAAATCGTTTCTGACAGTGCCTACAGTAGTGGAAGCTACACCTTCCAGCGTCCAGCTATTGTGATCTGTGCCGTTTTTAGTATTAGTGTTCGTGTATCTGTTATGATGCTTTGGTCACTGGACCTTACATCTCTCTGACATTGTAAAGACAAACAATTTTACTTATTGTTTTTATTGTGAAACAGATCGTAAAAAAATCTTAGATGTTAATAAAAAAAAGCAAATAGCAGTAAACGATGGGTAGAGCGAACAAACAATAAACAACATTTTAAAACAAAAACTACATAAGAAATCCCTGAAATTAGTATTTCCACCACCAGAGAAAAAACCCAATACTTTCTGCTCGATTACATATACAGGCAAGATATAAACAAAAATAGCCGACCAATACAAGCCAAAAGAAAAAGACAAATCACTTCATGCCAACAAGCCAAAATTCTTAATTCAATGGACCACAGCCAAACTATTAGTGAATTATGTCAGCCACCAATGGAGGAACAAAAACTGAAGAGGACTTGGCCATAAGACCTGGTTACAACTATCGCTGGACGGTACACAAATCAACTCAATATTGTCATAACATTTAATAATTACTCAATGTACTGTTTATGAGTAGATTGTAAATACATAAAAAAAATATTCGTTTCGATTTCCACTTCGGAAATCGTTCTCAAAAGTATTATTTCCTCCAATATTTCTTCATTGTTCTTTATAGTCATTATTCGGTGATTGGTTGATATTTTTGATTCATTCAAAGCATTCTTCCTGGACTAAGCATTCGAGTTTCATTAATTTATCTGTTTCATATCCTTCATATGGAAATAGAATGTTGGAGATCGAAACTCAAATCAGAAACTTGCGAATATCGCTTTGAAAACTAATCTTAAAAAAAAAACATTACCTTAACCAAAATTTTAAGCTTTGATACTTCTGGATTATTCTAGTAAAACTAACACTTAAAATTCCATTGCCAAGAATTCCATTATTTAACATTTTTGCCAATTATCACCAAATGTGAGTAGGTCAAAAACGATTTTCTAACATGTGTTAATTTAAAATCAAGTCCATTTAATGTAATACTAGCCCAAGGCGCTCAATGACAATACTGAATAACTAGCAATATTTAATTATTAATAGAGTTTGAAATTGAAGTCGCAGTAGTTTGTACGTCCGTAACAAACGATTATTCTCATTAAGTAATTTCTATAAAAAATTTGCATTTCTGCGACGTAAAGTTTAATTTTAGATCTGAGAAATACGAAGTTGATTTAATGGTTTTTTTTTACAGTCAATTAAAGCAATTTGAGACAATTTAAAAGAATTTATTGGTAGGTACATATTCTTTAAAAATTTAATAAGATGAAAAATCATATTAACTAAAAGAAGATTTATTGATTTAGATTCTTTACAAACTGAATAAAATGGCAAAAAATTTTAGCCAAGAGACCCCCATATAACTCTTAATTGGTCTGTTCTTTTTGATTTTCTATTCTTTGATAAATCATTATGTTAAAGACTATATTTATGACGTAGATTTAAAAAAACACGCCACCCACGCATTACAAAAGAATACTCTTAAAAAAATTAGATATTTGATATCTCCGCATACCAAACAAAGGACTACAAATATTTTAAGGGACAAGGGACTAATATGAAGGATGGCATCAAAGTGCATCGCATGACATTTAATGACATGCCAAGGGTTGATTAACCCCTATTAAAGGGTGCGGTCTCGTTACTTTTTTTTAAGCTACTCTTGTGTCGGATTTAATGCATCCAAGGTGCGGTTTATTATCGCAACGAGGGCTCACGGGGGATTTTTGCTAAGTTTATGTGTGTGAGCAATTAAAACAATGTTTTTTCTTTATTATATGGTCATTTAGTAGGGGAGAAGGTGGTAATACGTATGAAATTACATTTTGTTTCTTTAAAGTAATATTTGTATATTGTTCCAAAGCTATTTTCTTGTGGCATTTTAAGACAATTAGTTATTTTTACTGGGACTAAGTCAGAATTTTACTTAAAAGAAGTTTATTTCGATTTCTACTTCGGAAATCGTTCTCAAAATACAACTTTGTTTAATATTTTTAAAAATGTAGGTAAATAACTTTGTTTTTTGTATATCGACAACTATTAAATATCAAAGTTTCCTACTTATAGCTTTCCTATCGCGGGCTATGGACGGAATGGATTGATCGAATTAATTTTTTTCATACCTCTGTTATGAAAAAAATAAAAACGACTAAAACGCCAGATTTTGTGTACACATTTCGCGTGACCACACACTAAGTGGAGTAGTAAACGCAGTCCCATGCGTGTTCGTTAATAAAATAAATTACAATAAAATAAAGTAAAATAACACTTATTTTACTAAATTCAGGTCCTGATTGATTTGACTAACCACTATGCCGTTGCTTTTTTTCTCCATGTTTTTTACGGAACCCGAATTGGGATTATCCCTTTCAGTACCTCTTTTTTTTTTCAGCGAACGAAAAAATATTTTTTGGTTAAAATGTACTTAAAACAGTTCATGTAACACTTTTTGGATATTAATAAAAATATAGCATGTATACATAAAAAAATTTATTATGGGTTCATTTGTACCCAAAAGTACTTAACAAATCTAAAAAACTAGCGCATATGAAACATAAAAAAGCAATTTCTTTCCTTTTGAAGGCACAAATGGACATTGCACTTCTGACATTTCCATCTTGATTTTCCTATACAACCAGGGTTTTTACATCTTAAAGGTAAAGGTAGCTGAGGTTGCTCTGGAAAATGTCCAATGATATCTAATCGCACCTCAGTAAGAGGTCTAATTTCAATGTTTTGGCGTTTTTCAGCTACTACTGGACTAGATGTACCGCTTGAAGGTCTTCCCCGTATTCGGTTATTGAAAGAGTTGACTTTTATGAGGGCTTCACCAACTTTCATCCTAAAGTGTAGAAGGTCCATGATATCTTTTATTGGAATTCCTAAAGTATGCATATCTTTTTTATATTCTAACCATGAATTTGTTAGGGCCATGTCAACTGCATGGAAGATTAGTCGAACAGTCCACTTTCTGCAACGGTTTTTTACTCTGTAAAACGCAATAAGAGCATCTGTTTTATCTATGCCACCCACGGACTTATTATACTTTTGTATAACTTCGGGTCGACTTACGTCAATGAAACATTTTGTTTGTTTATTCCAACGTTTTACAACATCTTCTGTACCAACCCCAACGAAGTTGGATACCATTATCACTGACTTGTTATCTAACCATCTGGTTACTACAATTCCATCAGAAGAGATAATTTGTTCCGTTGATTCTCTCTGGTTTTTTGAAAAATCTTTTACATCAGTTAAAGGTGGTTTAGAAAATCTATTGATCCTCGCAGTACCAGCAACAAGTATTGATTTTTGGTTGAGTATTTGTAAAAGATTATAGCTCGTAAAATAATTGTCAGGGTACAATGCTTGCTTATTAGGTTCAAGTCCTTTTATTAATTGCAATACGATAGCTGCACCTTCTCCATATTTCAAATTGGAAGGTTCTATTTCTGTGGTACTACCTTGATAGATTAGAAAATTGTAAATTAGTCCACTTTCACCACCTAATAAATACAGTTTCACTCCCCATGGATTAGGCTTATTTTTGATGTATTGTTTTATAGACAATCTCCCTTTGAAAGGCATGATTTGTTCGTCTATGCAAATATTTGTTTCTATATGCAGTTCTCTACATTTCTTTAGGACTGATTTAAAAACTGGTCGAACTTTCCACAGTTTGTCGTCGCTCTGTCTGGTTTCCAGATTGTCAACACAATGTATGTGCGTGCGAAGTTTGAAATAACGATTCAATGTCATTGTGTCCGAAAAAATATCAATTTTTAAAGATCTGTCCCAATACATTCGCAGTCTTGGAAATTTTAGACAGCCTGTTAGAATACTAAGGCCAAAAAATGATTTTATTTCTTGTAGATTACACGGTACAAATTTCTCATTTCCAGTTTGCAAAGCATACATATTCGTATATTGAACGAAATTTTCGAATATACTTTCGGGAAAATATCTCATAAAATATGTAACTGGATATTCCTCAGAACAGTTTTCATTAGAAATCTGTGTTATTTTATTAGGTAATTGTCGTGTTAGATATTGAACATTCTGTAACCATTTTACATTTTTTTTTCAGAGTAATGAAGTTATCATAGTTACCATCGTTTTCGCCCTGTTCATCATCATCCTCCTTTTCTACCTCATTATCCTCTTCCTCGTCCTCCTTTTCTACCTCATTATCCTCTTCCTCGTCCTCCAATTCGTTTTGATTTTCTGAGACATCATCTATCATATGTCCAACTCTCTGTCTTACTTGTATATTTTCTTCGCAGTCACTGTCGTCATCACTAACAAATCCTTCTATGTCGGACAGTTTTTCCAGCTCTTCCAGGAGTTCTTTCTTAGTTAAATACTTTTTTGGAGGCATTTTACTCTGAAACAAAAAATAACACTGAGTCATTTTGGCTACAATTGTGCCCATCGAATTTGAAGCACACTTCTATATTTGAAAAAAATCTAATTTCAATAAAATATATTCACAATTAGTAAGAAGTAACACTACTTTCAACATTGCACTGAAATATAAACGGCGATTGACTTTATTCAAACTAATATTTGAAGAAACAAGTACACTTACCTCTTATGAACAATGCGATTGCCGACATATTGCTTTTGACATTAATTTTCTTATAGCGCAAAACCATCCATGCGCCATCTAGGTACAAAATGCAGAAGTATAGTACTTATAGAATATAGATTTCGATAAACTTGCCTAAGTTGCAGATTCCTGTAGAATTATATATGCATTCAAATTAATGGGTACAATTATACCCAGCATGACTGAAAGGGTGATCTTGTTTTCTTCTATTACATTTTGTTAGTCTTTACACATAGAAGATCTCAAATGCATTGGAAAGAAATGGTTTTTGGAAAAAGTTTATGGATCTGTAGAATGAGACCTCTTTTGATTTTTTCCCGGGATTCCCCAGCTGCTAGAAAAGTAATTGATTCGTAATATAGCATCGAATATGTAAGGTATAAGTTTATAACATTTATTAAGTAGTTCCAGTACCAAGCAAGCAATAAAATTCAACCCAGCCTGCACACAGGACAAATAAATCAGGAATCGCTTCGCCCCGCCCCAATGCTCCAGCCCATCCCTTTCCCCCTATAGCACTCTGATGCTCTATAGAGGCCACAAATCAGCAAAATGCTTCTCACATGGAAAGCCTGGGTACAATAACTTGCATCTTTAAGTACATCCGGCAAATTTTCAAAGATTGTTTCTTTTTCTTTGCTGTTTGTGCTGCTTGTGGTTTGTTTGTTCTTTTTTTAAACCCAAAATTATACGTTATTTAAATTCGATGATCAAAGAAAGCGTTAAAAAATATTAGACAACAATCAATAGCTTTTTTACATGACCTCGACGAAAAAAAAAAACAAGAGTTCCTTTAATTTTTAATCAGTCGATCGATCATCTGATCGATCATGATATAACCATCAACAATAATTTTAATTAACTCCGAACATAGACCATACACACATAGCGTAAGTTGTTATAGTTTTTTTTCGGGTTTAATTTGTGTGTCACTCAGTCGTTGGGATGTTGTTTATTAGTACAATTTAGTGAGTATATAGAATATATTCATGTGGAAAGAACATGAGTAACGCGTCTCTCTTTATGACTTAAATGAGACCGAGACAGAAGGCGGCAAGATGTGCTGAGGCTGTAGAGGGTCCTGCATAAGAGTAGCACTTATTTTCTCGTGTAGTCGATAATATCCTTCTTTCATTCAATAATCCTTGAAGAAACAATTTAGAAGAAACCGAAACCAACAGTTATAGATCTAAATTTGATCCATAATTTGCGCCACATAAATTTTCAAAATTTGCACCACATAACTTAAGAAAAATTCAAAACAAAAGTAATGAAACAATCGGTTCTTATCTGAGAGGGTTGAAGATGATAGTAACACTGATTACACTCTATGGAATGTAACAAAAAGGTTGAAAAGACCAATAATTCATTCACCACACTAGAACACGGTAGTTGGGCTAGAAGAAACAAGCAAAAGGTAGATAGATTCGTCATAATTTAGAAAATACATTCAAACCCCATGTAGACCAAAATAATGAGAAAGGATGAATTGATTAACCCAAGAGAAGAAAAAATACACCAATTTTTCGGAAGTAGCTGATGAAATAAAACGACTAAAAACTATTATATTCTTGCATAGACCAGACAATATTTTTTTTAAGCTACAATATCCATATGATGCAGTTACGAGATGTAGTCCTCATGTTATTGCTTAATTTTTGCTACTTTAAAGCACCCCTTTAAATTCACAAAAATGGAAAAACTAGTTTTAAGATTAGTAAAAATTGTTTCTCTGTTGTATATGGTATTGATGATTTAGTAGTTTTTGGGAATTCGTCAATGTACCAATCAACAGCAATTAATTAACAATAAAAAATGCCTCCAAGATGGACCGTGCAGCCTTTTTCATTGCCGAAATATAGCTATGGCTACGCTTGCTTTACTGTAAAGTTAGCATAACCATTGTATATCTGAAACGGCTACAGCAATAAATTTTTGGTTTCCGTAATAAATTAGTAATAAATTATAGCCTTGGTCTGAATTCGGCCTTATAAAATGGGTAATTACTATGTAAATAGAAATAAGCCACAATAAAATGAGTATGCTAACTTTACCGACATAATTGACGAGAAAAAACTTATTCCAGATCATCAATTTGGCTTCAAAAACAAACATTCAACAATTAATCAAGTATACATATATTTACTAATATAAATACCAAATCATCAACAGAAAGTCTGTTATACAGTATTTTGAGATGTATAAGATATATGGCATGGAGGTTTAACATAAAAACTTAAGATTTTTATACTTATACAGTACTCCGAAATTTTCCAATCATACACATCTGATTGATATTTTAGAGTTTAACAAGGCCAGCAAGCTAAACCAAGCAATTCAGTAAATTCTGGGGAATAGCAGTAATTGCAATAGGCAGATTATACTCCATAATATTATATAATCTAATAGTAGACAGTAAAGACAAACAACCTGAAGAACAAGCCGAATGGAGCAAGGCTGTTGCAGTTTCGCAACTGTTAATAAACATTTATTAAATATTAAGACTTTATGGTAGTTTTGATTCTCCCCGTATATCAAGATTTCATGTATAAAGGTGCATCTGGGTTAAAAACTACATGCTACGAGACGGGCAATCTGCAAAATGACACAGATGTGTATTGGAGATAAGCGATGCATCTACACAATCGGAGTCGAGTTTTATCTCTCAAAACACACACATGTGTGTGCGTTTGGGTTAAGAGTACCTTAAGACACTTAGCATCGGTCCTTTGACCGAGGAAGTCGTTTTGATGCAGAAAAGTTACATTAGGAATTTTGTGGTTCCTGTTATTCGTCGGTGAAGACATATTTTTTGCGGTGGCCGGAGTGCCATCTTCTCATTGGGTAAGGAACAATACCATAATTTTGTTGCTGCATGGGCTAAGTACGTTTATTTGGTGCCCAATTATTACATATTGTGTCGCGATTTTGAACTTTTGAACTTTATTCAGAACATTAAACGTTGTCAATTGGACATTTTGCTTTTGTTTTGTGTAGTATTTACTCTATTCTTATTTTTTGTAATATGTCATTCCCGATTATAATTTGAATTGAGTTTAAATATTTGTATTTGAATATATAATTTGAGTTGAGTTTGATATAATTCATATATGATATTTTTGATTGCATTTTGTGTAACTGTATTAACGAGGTTTATTCATTTTATTACGAATTAAGTATATTATAATATGTGCGTATATTTTTCACTCTTTCACGTTTAATATCAATTTTTTTATATGACATATATATTCATATTTTTATTTCTTTTTTGTATAATATTATTTCTATCTATGGTTTGTTTATGGTTCTCTTTTTGTGTGTCGTTACGTATTGATTAATATTTAAGTTTGTACTACATATATTCTTCTTCTTTTAAGTAATATATTCTTCCTTATTTATAGTTGTATATTGGGTTATGTGTATTTATGTTTAATTTCACCTTCTTGTTTAAAATAGGGTTTTATACAGTCCACTGGTTTTCATTTCTTTTCTTTATTTGAATATACATACCCAATCCGAAAGGGGGAAACCAGCGAGTTCTAGATTGAACAGAATATCTTCTCTCCCCCTTCAGGATGACCAAAATTGTTATATTGAGGTCATCGTATGTGCAGAACGCAACAAAGGCTACTCGAAAATATTATGAGAAGAACTCTGTAAGAATTAAAATAGGAACAGAAATTACCTCTCCGTTTAAAACGACAAACGGTTTGAAACAAGGATCGCCCATTCTATCCAAGATTAATCTAGACAAATCCCTACAGAAATGGGTGAGGAAATGCCGAGTCATGGATATAACGGTGGAAGAATAGAAGCTTTTTACACTCTTCTTTGCTAATGATCAAATAGTGACCACGGAAGATGAAAAAGATCTTAGCTATATGAAAAGGAAATTAAAAGAAGAATATGAAGCGGCGCATCTAAAAATGAATATCTATTAGTGAAAATGACGAAACATCCGATTTATATATAAAAAATGAAAAAAAAATCAAACGTGTATAAACCTGCAATTATTTGGAATTTAAAATATGAAAGGGAATAGTGAAGATGGAATCGGAGCGAGAATAAATAGGAGTAGAGCATTGACACGAGCGATTAACTCTTTTCTGTGTCTCTTTTGATGTTTTGGTAGTTAATCTGAAAAATAAGCTTCATATTGGTCAGCGAGGTTTCCTGCCTGGTCGTTTAATTTCAACAAATTTACTAGTTTAGACTGATTACAATATAAATGCATTGTAAAACAGTTCTCAGGTGGATTAGATTCATAATGACTTGTCTAAAGCATTTGACAGGGTAGATTATTGCCTTTTATTGCATGAACTGAAATTTTTTGGTTGAAAAGTTATATGCAAGACCGGTCTTTGTGTGTCAAACTGAAAGGCTTTATTTGAACTGTATACCTTCTGGAGGTCTGGAGTGCCCTCAAGATACCTATTTAGGACCTCTACTCTGAGTAGTTGATGATACAGGCCAGATCACTGGGACCACCGAGAACCACTAATCTATATTCTATATATAGTTTTCTGATAATGTTGATTTATCACGCAAAAAGTGCAACAAATTTGACACTTTACTTAATTTTACAGTAAGTTGGCTCTTTGTGTCTGTTTCCTCAATATTCTTCGTTATAACATTCTATCGAAACAAATATACAATGCAATTGTCGCGTTCGAAATCGACGAGATTGAATCGTATTAACACCAGGACCTTGTACACTTGCTCTTAGTACTTATTAAGTGAACTAAATTCAAATTGTTTATATAAGGTCATTGAATTCTAACATGCGCTTTTGTGAATGCACACAAAAGGATGTTTTCTTCACTGCCTATAAGCGATATTTTCTTCATTATTGTTTTAGTTTCTCTTCAAAGGTAAATTAATCGATAATAGAGATTGATTAACCTTAAAAAATTGGGCAGTAATAAAATTTGTCTAATTTATCTAGTTTCATCCATTCTGTTTTTATTCTAACAGATTTTGTCTTGTCTTTCACTCTTCTGCCTTGGATTGCAGAGTTGTCTCTTCGTGTCATTACCCACCTTTTATCAGCTAATCATTGACAAAAAGTATACTAAAGAGACCTTACTTTCTTTAGTGAACATACAAAAATATTAGCTACAAAATAAAATATTTCTTTAGCGTTCCGTGTCGTGTACATTTAACTTAATTATTAAGTGTAAAAAGATGTTCTTAATTAGCAACCGTATTTATATACCCGCATTTGAAGTACGTGAGATTTTTAAGACAAAGGCGTCATCAAGACTGGTACAACATGCAATAACATGACTTGTCAGAAGTGAATCCGCCCCTCATATGCGGGTAGTTAATATTTTTGCTTACTATTATTTATATGCGTGATTAATAATTTAATAAAACATCAGGTGCTGCTAAACTATTGGAAATGCATAAGATTTATATTTGTTCGACACATCTCTTTACAATAAGTGATGGATTCGACCGTTACTTGATAGAAATTCATTTTATCTGACAATAAAACATTAAAAACTTTTGTTTTTAACACTTTCACAAAATTATTATAACTTATTACTACAGCTATACAGCTATTTCAACTGAATAAGTTAAGGACGGGAGAACTGTTTGTCTCAAGTTAGTCATTCAGAATTACCTATATCTTTACTTTTAATTTATTAATTTCCATAGATTCTAATAAAGATCGTTTAAGGTCTTTAGTTTGATTGTGAAGAATTTGAAATTAGTCATTAAAAGAATAATTACGGTCTAGGAGGTGAGGTGCGTACGTAGACTGTTTTTCTATTATTGAAAGCCCTTTTGTGTTCTGCTGTCCGTCTGTTAAAAGTTCTACCAGCTTGACCGATGTAAGTTTTTGGACAGCTACCACATGTAACCACTGTAATTGCATTGCTCACATACCAAGGGGCTTTCGCTGTCCTACGCAATGTTTTTGATTGGAAGGTCTGTAAAATGTTTGTATTTGAACTCTTGCTACAGCCCCAGAGTTCTATTTTGTTCTCCAATGACAGTTGTTACTTTCTGCCAAGTGACCAATTTGTTTTAATTTTATACTGAATTGAGATTTTTGGTGTTAATGTGTTACTTCCAGGTGAGCTTTTGGTCCAAATGCAACCAAAGATATTTCACATCGTCTCTAGCAGGAATGGAGTTATTGTTTAGACTTTAACTTGTGAACAAGTGCGTCTTCTTGTTGTAAATGTGATTTAAGCTGATTTTTCGTTGTTGACGTTAATTTTCCATTTTGTCAACCAATTCTCTAATGTATGCAAGCAATTTTGCAGCTTTTTAGATACTATATCTGGGTCTTTGTTTGAAACTAAAACGGCTGTATCATCGGCAAAAGTCTCCACTGTGACGTCATCTATAATAGGTATGTCAGCAGTAAAGATTAGCTACAGGAAGGGACCGAGGATATTTCTGTGAGGAACTCCGGATTGGATTGAGTGATAGGTTGAAAAATCATTATTGATTTTTTGCTTGGAACGAATGTAAATCCAGCTCATCAGATTCTTTTATTCGGCGATCTAATGTTATATTCTGGTTAATGGTATTGTTACGATAGATGGTGACGTGTCGTATGACTCAGAGCGGTAAACATGTTTATCACTAATATGCTTATTCATTCGAGTATTTTCTAGGTAATGCCTACCTTAAAACACCCTTTGTTATAAAAACAACAGTTCGAAACTTCTGGAGACCAGCCGATGTGAAATTACCAGTTTGCCGTTATCATTTCGCCGCTCAGTCTGGTCGAGAGGGTTTTCGACTTTTCGAGATAACGGCAGTTTATGTATATAAATGAAACATTTTATATGGAAGAGGGATAAGATTCGCGGTCGCGATTTAATAGCGTAGCATTCGGATACATAAATTATGTAATTATTATAAGTTTAAATAAAATAAGAACAATAT
Organism: Diabrotica undecimpunctata; assembly: GCF_040954645.1. Lineage (NCBI taxonomy): Eukaryota > Metazoa > Arthropoda > Insecta > Coleoptera > Chrysomelidae > Diabrotica > Diabrotica undecimpunctata. The sequence goes on along the minus strand of NC_092806.1, from coordinate 160,675,481 downwards.
AATAAATTATAAATTATTAGAAATACTACAGTATTTTCAAATTGTTCCCAGTTTGTTTTTTTGTCAGAACTTAGGTCAAAAATATGCTCAATTTTCAAATGCGTATTAGGTAAACCTTTAAATATTGCAAAATCTAGAAGATCCAGAATTTTGTTATTATCTGCTGGCCAGTATGTTGGTTGTCCCGTAGATAAGAAAAGTGAATTGTTTTTCTGTAATGATCGATGTAGGTTTCTACCTTTCGTTGTAGTTAGTCGTGATCTCCATAGAGTATTTTTGGCATTCCAATTGCCTGGTACCTGAAAGTGCGAGCCAAGAGTTTGGAAGAAGCTGTCGTTTTCTTCAACTAGGATATTATGACTAGGAGGTGAATAAATAACTGCAACAATCATTGGCCACGAGAACGTTCTTATTCTGATTGAAGTGAGCTGAATTTTAGGTGGTCAAATATTTTAAACTTAAATTGGGGCTTATTCCCATTAAAAGTAGTGATTTCATTCTTTATTGATAACTCAACAATTACATCATAACCAGGTCTGGTCGAACAGCGTAAACAAAAGACGGTGTCTACTACTAACAACAAATAACTAATAGTAAGAATCGTAAAACAAAAAATTGTCTTAAATACTAATTCTGTGACACATAATGTCTGCTGATTCTACAAGGCCGAGTAACAGGGGCCTTTTATTGTAAATTCATGTATAGTTTATTATAATTCACGTATATGATATTGAACTAAATCACAAAACATGCTTATTTCCAAGCTTCTATTTTAATAGTTAAATTTAACCTGAATATTTAAAAAACCCCGTGTTCGTCTATTGAGATGTGTGCCCCTCCGTGTCGAGGATGAACATAAGAAATACAGTTAGCACGAAACTATATGGAAACAGTAATCTCTCAAAATCTTCACCGATTGCCTCGTTGTCGTTCCGTTACAAATTCAAACAATGTACCACCCTTTAAATAATTCAAAAGTTCAAAAACCGTTCTGATTTAAACGGATTGTATCAACGCCGTACCGCCGTTCGTTGCCATTCACAAAAACAAGTAGTTGTTGTAATAATAATAATAATGGAGACGAAAGGCCTAATACATAATTTATAAACGCCGAGCGTTCGAGTTTCGCGAAACCATAGTCATAATCGTGGCATTAAATTTTACTGCATCTTATGATTTTTTCTTGTTTTTTATGTATCCGCTTGATGATGGAACGTGCCACTGTAAACAGCTGTCTGCCAGTGACGTAGATTCCCTTGTTAGTTATCAAAGTTATTCGTGAATATTGGTCTTTTGTTTAACTTCTTTCGGCAGTTAAGTTCGACAAAATGTCTAAAAACATCATCAACGTGTTTGATGTCATCTAATGTGTCCATCTTCTATTGAAGAAATTCAATTTTGTCTGTGGGATAGCTAAACAGGGTATCACACTTAGTACGCGCTCGCCAGAATAAAAAACATTTAAAGCACCACCTCGTTTCTCGTTTAGGGATCCATCAAGAAGACAACCATTTTTGAAGACAAATTAGACTGGGTCACGGACAGTATTTAACGACAAATTGGGTATCACATATTGCGTGGAGAAAAAATGTTGATATATATTAAATTTTTTATTAAATCTTCAGTTTCTCTTTATGTATTTTTTATATTCGAAGAAAATGTGATTCGGATCTTCTGCTTTTTGACACTCAGGACGAAAAGGATTTCAAGGCAAAACCATCAGAACTCTTTGGAAAAGTTTAGTAAAGTTAAAAATTATTTACATGGAAGACAAATTTTTAATTACAAAATGATAAAACATGTGACTAGAATAACAGCAGCGGATTTAGTACTGCGAGAATCCTTGATATAACTATAGCAGTTGTATAGAAGACGACAGAAAAGTTTCATATGGAATGAAGAAGATTTTACCTAGAAGAAGCTAAGTAGCTAAGCTAAGAAAGTTAACATCAACAGAAAAGAATTTAAGGCAAACACAAATCAATGTAAAAGTTTAAATGGCGATCTCTTAACAACAAGAACAGACGTACTAAACCGATGGACGGAATATTTTAACCAGATACTTAATATAGAGGAAGAAGAAAACCCGGAAGACGAAAGCTGACAGGTAAGCGGAGCAAACGAGAGGGAGGAGAATCCACCAACGATCCTGGAAGTTAAAGACGCTGTAAACAAACTAGCCAGAAACAAATCACCCGGAATAGATAATCTCCCAGCGGAATTATATAAAGAAGGTGGCCACGATATCATAATAGCGCTACAGCAGCTTATAAAAGAAATATGGATACAGAAGTCCCTTCCCAATGATTGGAATATTGGAATACTTTGCACCATACACAAAAAGGGAGATATCTTTGAATGCTCTAACCATCGAGGAATTACGCTCCTAAATGCAGCGTATAAAATATTCTCCAATATACTATGCCATCGTATGGCACCATATGCAGAGCGAATAATAGGACAATACCAGGCTGGTTTCAGAGGTGGTAAATCAACAATTCATCAGATTTCAACCCTAAGACAAATTCTAGAGAAAACACTGGAATACGGTGTACACACGCACCACATATTTATAGACTACAAGGCAGCCTACGACTCTGTAAATAGAAGAGAATTGTTTAGAGCAATGATAGACCTAGGAGTACCAAATCAGTTGGTAAGTTTAACCAAACTAACCCTTGAAAAAGTTGAATGCAAAGTACGAATCCAGGGGAAACTCTCTGAATCTTTTAAAACAAATAACGGGCTACGTCAGGGAGACCCACTCTCCTGTATACTATTTAATCTAGCTCTGGAAAAAGTAATACGTACGTCACAAATCACAACTACCGGTTCAATATATAACAAATCTGTGCAAATTTTAACATATGCTTGTCGTCTCCGGTGTAATTAATAAACGTATGAAAAACTGATTGCAACTTGGTGCAAGTTTCCATGTTTATTAATTTGTCCAACTATTGCGCAATATGGTGTTATATTGCGTAGTTGGCCGGTACGCTCTTATTGTGGCATGACCTTGAGGAGGTCAATGCCCTTGTGGTTTTATTAAGGTGGTAAATAAAACACATTCTTTCTAAGAAGAAAAAAACTCAGCTTCAGAGTCTTAGAAAGAAACAGAGCCCTTCGAGCAAAGTGCTCTAGGGAGCTACCCTACACGGGTAAAACACACACTAACACTTGACTGTACTGGACTGTCCAGACTGAGAGCGAGATCCGAAAATGTCCCATATTTAAAGATAATTAACTTTTATATGAAACTTTTTCATTTCTCGACCAATTAGATTTAATTATTTGTTCCAGAAGGAAGGGCGATGAACATCGAAGTGCGTGATTGGTGGCACTTGATGACATCCCCCCTGCTTTGGAGACTCTGAGGCTGATAAAAAAAGATGATTTTATTAAAAAACTTAAGAAAACAATTTTTTTTACAATACACATATAAGAAAGAAAAAAAAATGCATAAAATATCTCAAATATAAGATGAAATATATCAAAATGAATATGTCTATATTGTCAAATTACTTACAAGTCCTCTAACACTCACTACACTCGCGTACACTCGCGTAGCGCGTACTTACACTGCACAAAAACACTCACAGGCGGTGGTCGGTGTTGTGGACAGCATCTGCAGGTCCATCCTCGACGACGTGCTCGTTCTACGGCGGCTTCGTCCTCTCTAGCTGTACATTTCCCCTCTGCATGTCACCGGTGGGTTTGCCTGAGCCTCCGTGGTGCTCTGGACCACATAATGGTAGGGCAGGCAGTGACTGGCCACTGCGGAGACATCCACTGCATCAGGTACTTAGCGTCGAGTAGGCTGGCTCGTCGGAGATGTGGCACATCAACGGTTTCAGGGCTGCAGAAGGTGGATATCGGCATGTTAGTTTGGTGTACTAACATCCGATGCTTCTCCCCGCTGTTTTCTTGAGTGGTTTTGATGCAGGCATCGTGTTGGAACTGTTTGCGATTTTCGATCGCGGAGCATGAGAACTCTTACATCTCGGAGTCGTGGTAGAGTTCGTTGAAGGTTGGGCGCCATGTCGTCTCCGGTGTAATTAATAAACGTATGAAAAACTGATTGCAACTTGGTGCAAGTTTCCATGTTTATTAATTTGTCCAACTATTGCGCAATATGGTGTTATATTGCGTAGTTGGCCGGTACGCTCTTATTGTGGCATGACCTTGAGGAGGTCAATGCCCTTGTGGTTTTATTAAGGTGGTAAATAAAACACATTCTTTCTAAGAAGAAAAAAACTCAGCTTCAGAGTCTTAGAAAGAAACAGAGCCCTTCGAGCAAAGTGCTCTAGGGAGCTACCCTACACGGGTAAAACCATGTGTTGACACAGACTTCACTACTGACTCGAGATCCGAAAATGTCCCATATTTAAAGATAAATTAACTTTTATATGAAACTTTTTCATTTCTCAACCAATTAAATTTAATTATAAGTTCCAGAAGGAAGGGCGATGAACATCGAAGTGCGTGATTGGTGGCACTTGATGACATGTCATCAAGTGCCACCAATCACGCACTTCGATGTTCATCGCCCTTCCTTCTGGAACAAATAATTAAATCTAATTGGTCGAGAAATGAAAAAGTTTCATATAAAAGTTAATTATCTTTAAATATGGGACATTTTCGGATCTCGCTCTCAGTCTGGACAGTCCAGTACAGTCAAGTGTTAGTGTGTGTTTTACCCGTGTAGGGTAGCTCCCTAGAGCACTTTGCTCGAAGGGCTCTGTTTCTTTCTAAGACTCTGAAGCTGAGTTTTTTTCTTCTTAGAAAGAATGTGTTTTATTTACCACCTTAATAAAACCACAAGGGCATTGACCTCCTCAAGGTCATGCCACAATAAGAGCGTACCGGCCAACTACGCAATATAACACCATATTGCGCAATAGTTGGACAAATTAATAAACATGGAAACTTGCACCAAGTTGCAATCAGTTTTTCATACGTTTATTAATTACACCGGAGACGACATGGCGCCCAACCTTCAACGAACTCTACCACGACTCCGAGATGTCAGAGTTCTCATGCTCCGCGATCGAAAATCGCAAACAGTTCCAACACGATGCCTGCATCAAAACCACTCAAGAAAACAGCGGGGAGAAGCATCGGATGTTAGTACACCAAACTAACATGCCGATATCCACCTTCTGCAGCCTGAAACCGTCGATGTGCCGCATCTCCGACGAGCCAGCCTACTTGATGCTAAGTACCTGATGCAATGGATGTCTCCGCAGTAGCCAGTCACTGCCTGCCCTACCATTATGTGGTCCAGAGCACCACGGAGGCCCAGGCAAACTCGCCTACGACACACCGGCGACATGCAGATGGGAAATGTACAGCTAGAGAGGACGAAGCCGCCGTAGAGGAGCACGTCGTCGAGGATGGACCTGCAGATGCTGTCCACGACACCGACCACCGCCTGTGAGTGTTTTTGTGCAGTGTAAGTGCGCGCTACGCGAGTGTACGCGAGTGTTAGAGGACTTGTATGTAATTTGACAATATAGACATATTCATTTTGATATATTTCATGTTATATTTGATATATTTTATGTATTTTTTTCCTTTCCTATATGTGATTTGTAAAAAAAATTGTTTTCTTAAGTTTTTTAATAAAATCATCTTTTTTTATCAGCCTCAGAGTCTCCAAAGCAGGGGGGATGTCATCAAGTGCCACCAATCACGCACTTCGATGTTCATCGCCCTTCCTTCTGGAACTTATAATTAAATTTAATTGGTTGAGAAATGAAAAAGTTTCATATAAAAGTTAATTTATCTTTAAATATGGGACATTTTCGGATCTCGAGTCAGTAGTGAAGTCTGTGTCAACACATGGTTTTACCCGTGTAGGGTAGCTCCCTAGAGCACTTTGCTCGAAGGGCTCTGTTTCTTTCTAAGACTCTGAAGCTGAGTTTTTTTCTTCTTAGAAAGAATGTGTTTTATTTACCACCTTAATAAAACCACAAGGGCATTGACCTCCTCAAGGTCATGCCACAATAAGAGCGTACCGGCCAACTACGCAATATAACACCATATTGCGCAATAGTTGGACAAATTAATAAACATGGAAACTTGCACCAAGTTGCAATCAGTTTTTCATACGTTTATTAATTACACCGGAGACGACATGCTGATGATATCAATATTGTTGGGAGAACGGAAAACGCAGCACGAGAGGCGTACGTAGCATTAAAGGAAGCGGCTACAAAAATGGGTTTAATAATAAACACCAATAAAACAAAATAGATGAAAATAGGTACGCAACCACAAACACTACGGCCACTTGTTATAGAAAATGACGTCATCGAAGCAGTTAACGAATTTGTATACCTGGGAACGCTCGTCAATACTGAAAATGACACTACCGCAGAGATAAACCGCAGAATTTGCACGGCTAATAGATGCTATTTTGGGCTTAATCTCCTTTTTAAATCTACAGTTATATCAAGAAATACAAAAGTAAAACTCTACAAAACAATAATACGCCCAGTCCTAACATATGGTTCAGAAACCTGGACTTTAACAAAAAGCAATGAAAGCATGTTAGGATGTTTCGAAAGAAAAATACTAAGGCGCATCTATGGAGCGGTAAATGAAAACGGTGTCTGGAGAAGACGATACAACTTCGAACTCTATAGGATATACCAGGAACCAGATATCGTAAAACACATAAAGATAGGACGTCTGAGGTGGGTAGGCCGTGTAATGCGGATGGAGCAAACCGACCCAGCTAGAAAAACGCTCCTTGGTAGACCTATTGGTCAAAGAAGAAGAGGAAGACCCAGAACAAGATTCCTAGATAACATCGATGAAGACATGAGAAATATGGAAATACGTGCTTGGCGGAGGAAGGCGATGGATAGGGACGACTGGAGAAAAATTCTTGGGGAGGCTAGGACCCACACAGGGTTGTAAAGCCAAAATGATGATGAAGAAGCTAAGTAGTGTAATCACTTCCAAAGTTTGCTGAGTTCAGGATTCCTACGGATCCGTTTCAAATAGATAGTTATTATATTGTAACGAATATATTTTTGCCTACCACATAGGGTATAATTATAGGGGGTTTGAAAACTGGGGACAGAAACTACTGGGGGGGGGGGAGATAGGGCAAGCAAAATAAACGAAACTGTGCGAACGGCACTCAGGGTTTGTTTGGAGAGCTGGATCGTGGATAAGTGAATGGCAAGGAGGTTGGATTGGGGCAACTACAAAAATGAAACAAACATAATTATGTAAGAAAAAACTTACATAATTATGTCCTATTCGTTTACAATATTATGTCCTATTTCTGTTGCTACAAAACTTACAAATGTTACTGAGCTACAAACTATGGCAAATAAAAAAGCTACAAATAAAAAATTATTGCAAATAAAAAATTATCTTTTTAAATAATGAAAGCAATTTCACCAAATTTCACAAACAAAATAAACTGCTTCAATGGTCTGGAAAGACGACCAGGGACAAATAAGTGCGGTTGAAACAAATCAGCGGCACATTTTTACAAAACTGGAACCATTGCACATAACGTAACACATACTGCACAATTAACTGCAAAGCCACTAATCTTCCATAACATAAGACGAAAAACAAAGAAAAATTTCAAATTTGACGAACAATTTGGACATAAGAGGCCCACCGCTCTTGACCACGCATCAGCGAGAGTGAGCAACCATCTTTCCGGCAAAAACTTCTCAGCGATCTAAATGGATGTTTAATTGAAACGCATATATCGAGCGGTTTAATGATCAAAGAATACCGAGGTAATATAAACAAATCTAAAAATGGTTTATTTTACTCGGCGACGCTAAGAGGAATTTAAAAAATTACTTCGTCTTTTAATACGTACGAGGGGATTTCAATATATTTCAATATATATTTCAAAGAATTTACAAATGCTACAATATATAATCTTATAGTCCATGAAAGAAGTATTCCCAATTTGGGGGCGTTATTGAAACGAAGCTTCTATACTGGCCTTGTATTACTTTCTCTCTACACTAAAATGCTGATGCGAACGTCGCGGAAGTTACGCCACAAAATGAAATAGCGGTTCGTGGTTTGCAGTCACAGTAAACAGTTGGAAGAGTCTATTTAGGCGACAAAAAGACAACATGTAAACTTTTTCAATTTTATTAAAATCTATGAAAAATCTATAAATATTAAATAAAAAAAATAAATAAATAAAATTATTTTATTCAATTTTAAAAATACATAAACCATAGTATAAAGCTTGGTGCTAGTCTACAGTACACTCTACTGTACCACTTTTTTCTGTGACTGTATAGTCTTTATTTCCCCAGATAGATTACTGGACTCACTTGAAAACCCTCCTTCTTTACCCCGTACTTGGAATCAGCAACGTGAACGCTTAGATATTTAATTCATCAATCTTTCACACAGGTGGGGTTAACTTTAAAATTGTTTTTCTTATTTATTTTTCTGTTACAACCATTTCGTGGCTCTAAAAATGTTAACTTTGGTGTAACATTTGGTTATTTTGAAACTAAAAACTGGATTTTGACTACATCTTTTTTATATTTTGCGGTGTCATGTAAATCGTTGCGCCAGTGAAGCAATAAGGCAGACAAAGGGCACATATCTAATTTAATTTTATGGCTTTTTCCGTGCTATCGATACCCGACTTTCCGACTTTCGTGAGGGTCTTAGAGCGATTTGTAGGGTTGCTTTATATTATTGGAGGGTGGAGGTAAATCCAAAGTCGATCGGTTTGAAATTGTATTCCCTTCAAATGGCAGCCTACAACGATAACGGTAAGGTCGCTGTCGTTCTTGATTCAAATAGGGAAGTGATTGACAGGTTGAGTTGTTATTTCTGGATGTGAGTTTTTTGTCCATTGGGAACTTGTTCTCATCGTAGAACTCACAAGAGATTGAATGGTTTATGATTTCACAAGTCATGGAATGATAAGTTAGAAGTCTCAAGAGAACCAAAATCTGTCAGTTGGTAAAATGAATTCACAGTAAATAACTGAAATCACAATTTAAGTTGGAAGCAAATTACAGTTGAATAAAATTTAAACCGGTCCTGGCACGTAATAGATCAAAATTTTATTTCAGGAATGTCTTAATGACCCACAGATTTACCAATTTCCGTCTTAAGATAAAAAATGACATCACTTCTGAATATTAAACCGCCCACAAATAGTAATTCTTTCTATAAACATCTTTTTATGACATTTTTATCAGAAAACAACACTCTACAAAAACAAGTTTGACTATAATTGTATAGCCAGTGTTAGATTTTTCTCATTAATATCAACGCCGTGGTCACGATATGATATATAGCTGTTTTTAACATGACGGAATAAAAATTAGCCTTAAGGTTAAAATAAAAATATTTTTTATTTTATCACTGGCGTAAATTTAAATTATTAATATCCAGAGTGACACTGCAAAAATTTTTCACTATTAATATCGTTATACAAAGTTTATAACAATTAATTTGTTTAAAATATACAGGGTGTTTCAAAAAAGTATGTCATAAATTAAATAACGCATTCCGGAGACAAAAATAAATTTATTGAATCCAACTTACCTTTGTACAAAAGTGTACACAAAAAAAGTTACAGCCCTTTGAAGTTACAAAATAAAAATTGTTTTTTTGCATTATCTCCTAAACTACTTGACATTTTGTAATAAAAATGGTCACGTTATTTTCTTGTTCTGAAAGCATTTTTCATACAGCCCTAAATCCCCCCAAACTCTTGAGTACGTTCAAATCAAATGAATTTTGTGGCATCATTAGTTTAACACATTATTTTTAAAACTTTTTTGCCTCTTATCACTTTTTCGAAAAACTAGTTTTGTCCATCGGTTCCACAGTTCCATCAATAATAGTCAATAATTTGAAGCTATCATTTATTGTGTGAATAAGATTAATATTAAAAAATTTGATATTACAATGGCCTACACATTTCAGGAAATGGCAGATATGCATTTAACTTTGGGTAAGTTGGATCAGATTAAATTATGATTTCAATAACTATCGGGAATATCGCAGGTGAATGTCAAGGAAATAGTGCAGCAGCCGCAAGGCGTTATGCAGTAAAATACCCCAATCGAAATACACCCGATAGACGATTATTTCTGACCATTGATCTTAGAAATAATTGACGAAGTCCCTGGAACAAGTACAAGGGTAATAACTAAATGTTCCTCAAGGGTTTGGAGGCGTTTGAAGGATCAGCTGCTTAAACTCTATCACTTAACAACGGTTCAAGAGTTATTGGTTGAAGATTATCTTAAAAGGATTGGATTTTGCGATTGTTTGTTAATGGAAAACACTCGAAATGTTAATTTTATTAGAAATATTTTGTTTACCGACGAGGCTACCTTCAGTAGAAATTAAATAACAAACCATCATAACGAGCACATTTGGGCCGACGAAAATCCTCACGCCAAAAAAACGACTCATCACCAAAGACTTTCAAAGTTAATGTTTGGGCAGGAATTGTGGATAACAATCTAATAGGCCCAGTATTTCTTCCCAACAATTTACAGGGTGATTATTATTTGCAGTTCTTGGCAAACGATTTACAAGAGTATTTGGGAGAAGTGAATATTGCAATAAGGCAAAATATGTGGTTTCTACAAGATGGCGCTAAACCGCATTACAGTAATGAAGTCCGGGAATACCTTTGCAGGCAGTATTCTGAATTCTGATTCTGATTCACCCAGAAGTCCAGGTCTTAAGCCCATGGACTTTTGCTTTTGGGGGCTTATGAAAGAGAAAGTGTACTCTGTAACAATAGAGGACGAACAACAATTGAGGATTAGAATAATTGAAGCTGCACATCAATTTCGTCAGAAAAATATGATTTTTCAGCGCATTCGGTTTTCCTTAATAAAACGATACCGAATGTGTATTGAAGAAAATGGGGGTCATTTTGAACATTTATTGTAATATCATATTTATAGAGGTTATAGTCATTTTTTGTACTTGTTAATTCATTTAAGCCATTTATTTAGTTGCACGTAATTTTTTAAAGGTTAATGAAAAGGGCCGTAGCTCAATAAAAGCTGTTTTTTGAAAAATGTGATAAGAGGCAATAAAGTTTTAAAAATAATGTGTTAAACTAATGATGCCACAAAATCCATTTGATTTGAACGTACTCAAAAGTTTGGGGGGGATTTAGGGCTGCACACCCCCCTTAAAATTTTTCTGTGCGCTTAGATTTTGTTGTTTCTTTTGTATGAAAAATGCTTTCAAAACAAAAAAGTAACGTGTCCATTTTTATTACAAAATGTCAAGTAGTTTAGGAGATAATGCAAAAAAAACAATTTTTATTTTGTAACTTCAAAGGGCTGTAACTTTTTTTATGTACACTTTTGTACTAAGTAAAGTTGGATTCAATCAATTTATTTTTGTCCCCGGAATGCGAGATTTAATTTATGACATACCTTTTTGAAACACCCAGTATTTGTAATGTTTTTTCGTAACACGTATAGAAAAGTTACCTATCATTTTATAATCTTTTCTACTAATAATAATAAAAGAAAAGTAAAATTTTGCAAAATAAATGTTTATTTTTAATGGTTAATACTAATTAACTACAGGTTTTATAACCTATGCAACGAGGTATCCCAAATTAAAAAAAAAACATCAATTTTCGTTGATTAAAACCGGAGATATTGCGACTTTTATAAATTTAAATTTATGTATTCTGTTTTTGAAATAGTAAAATCGGTTCGCTTTTAAACGCTTTATCTTTTATCGACAATTACGTGTTAACACACACACACAGCGAAGAAAATAAGGACGGATCAGAGGAATAGAGATTGGAACGAGCCGATCAACCCTCGGTCCGGCGAGGAACGGAAAGTGACTAATGAACACTTAGCTACGGGAAAGAATAGGTCAGTCTCAGATCAATACTCCAAGACCGAGTACGGAGCTGCCACTATTAGATCAACACTAGCAAAAGCGATTGACCTTCAGTCAATACCCTAGTGCCAGTGTAGTTGTTATTAGATCAACACTCGTTTGGAACTCGATTCTCTCTTGCGGTGGCTCCTATTTTATGCGATCGTCGGCCTTCCATCTCCTCTGGCGCGCATCGATGGAAGAGGAACTTGTGCTGCGAGTGTGTGTGTGTTTGTGTGTGTGTGTGTGTGTGTGTGTGTGTGTGTGTGTGTGTGTGTGTGTGTGTGTGTGTGTGTGTGTGTGTATGTATGTACGGAGCGCGGAGATGCATATCGTTACAATGGTTCGGATTTATAGTTTTATCTCATCACTAATTATATAGTTAATAGTATTCTTGTAAAGAGTTTTGATGGCCCAGTTTATTATCTACTCCTACTCCATTCCTTTCCTATCCTTTCTGCAGGATAGTCCATAGTCTTGATATTGGTACAGAGTCGAATGCCTCCTTCAAATCTATGAGTTCTAGGTAGAATCTTCCTCTTCCTCTTTCTAGAATATGATCTTGAGTGCCTCTACCGTTGCGGAAGCCACTTTGTAAGTCTCACAGCGAACTTAAGTCTCATATATTTTATCTGTCAGTCAGTGCTTCTCCGTTTTTAATTTTTTTTGAATGCGTTTCTTAGCTCCTCTATTATTTTTTCTTCTTCATTTCTTTCTTTACTGTCTTCCAAGCATTTCTGTTGTTCATTACTATTTACTTTTTTTGCCTTAATAATGCACAGATTCTTAAAATGCCCGTTCCATTGTCTCACTTCGTTATCTTTAACTGTTATCGTGTAGTTTCTGATTTTTCTTACCAGAACCTATTTATCGATTTTCCCCAAAAATATTGAAATAATTTAGTAATCATTTTTTGATATTTTCAGACTTTCAAATACTTAGTATTTTGCTTTTTTTAAGTAGATTATCTTTATAATCAGTGGTTGTCACGTTGATTACTGTCGGTTCACTGTTTGAGGTAATTACTTAAGGCTAATAAGTAGTGAAATGATTTTATCCCATAAAAACAGTACTGACCTACAAACGATTTACGCAAATCATTTCTAGAATATAACATTCATTAAACAGCAGATTATATTGGACTCGATACCAACCAAATCTCCGTCGACTACAAATATTTCGGCCAAAGTTAATCTGAAAGTCTAATCAAGAATTAAACATTCTCAAATTATAAGCTACGCTATGAATAACAACATTGTGAACATTTTTTGGGTTGCGTAATCAAAAACAACAACAAAAATAGATTAAAAATGTGTGGGTCGAACAATGGTAGTATTAATGGTGAGTGCCAATGATACATGTCGAGGTAACAAAACAGTTCTTCAGAGCTCGTTAATATACAATTAAGGTGATGGTTAACCTTTGAAAATTTGTAAACCAGTTTTTAATGGAGCATTGTTAAGATCGTTATATAGAGACTTTTTGTTAGAACATTTTACGTCAAAATTCAGTTTTTTCGATTGTTTTACGAACCATTAGATATTAAGAAAGGGTCAGAACTTATTCAGGAACGGCTTGGGAATGAGAAAAGCAGTACACTATATCAAACTGAAAGGACTATGTGAAGATATAAACAAAATATTTACTTTTTCACCTTAATAAACAGATAACAATTAACAATACTTTTGTATTGATTATTACTATTTTGAATTACAAAACATAGTTTTGAACGTAGGTGAAATGGTGAAAGACAAAAGTTTATTTTATCAATTTTTTTTTTAATTAATGTGCTTAACTACTAAGGCCACTTACACAAGGACGATTATAAAATATATACAAAAAGTTATCGTACAATGAACAACTCCTACTGCAGCGTACAATAGATCTGAAAAGGTTGCAGTGGAATAGGCCAAAAAGCCACCTCTCTAAATCTATCTATCTATCGTACAATGAAATTAAATTTTATAGTACAAGTGAATGTCTTTTCAGCTTTGACAAGTAGGTATGTGTTTTAGAAGCAGAGATGTATATGTAAGAACCATAGTCCAGTTTGGAACGAATAACAGATCTGTAAGAGGGGTAATTTTCATCTGCACCCCAATGATAGTACGAACAAGTTTTATTTTATCAAATTAAATACGCAGCAATGTAGCAATTGTAGTTTTCAAGTCGATTTTTACAACTAGAAAATGTATTTAATTATTTTTGTGTCTTTTGGTTTCAGGCTCATGTGGTATCGGCGTTTGAGCAGAGCCTCACGTCAATGACTCAAAGGCTTCAGCATTTAACGGCCACTTCCGAGAAAAAGGTAATTTTCTAGTTATATATTAAGTTCATACAATATAAATGTTTTAAATTATTTTCTATTAAACTTCTACTCATTTTGTGCCCAGGAATCAGAACTCCAAGAACTCCGCCAAGCCATGGAGGCCTTACGCGCTCAATCCATCCAGGCAGGCATCGGATCCACTTTGGCGCGACAACCTTCCTCCGACAGCGTCTCGAGTCTCTCATCCGCCTGTAGCTTAGACAAGCACGACAAGAAGAAGAAGAAAGGCTGGTTGCGAAGTTCGTTCACGAAAGCCTTTTCACGTAACGCTAAAGTCACCAAAGTGCAATGCCAAAATGACACAACGGAGGAAAGAACTCACAGTCCGCCCCCTCCTCCGCCCACGGATCCTGGCTTGGAGGTCGTTGAGCTTCAGAAGCAACTCCGAGAGAAGGACTTGGTCTTGACTGATATTCGACTCGAGGCGTTGAGTTCTGCTCATCAGTTGGAGAGTTTGAAGGATACAGTTATGAAAATGAGAGTAAGTCATTCATTTGTAATACCTTCATCCCAGTATCAATCTTATATACTGGTCCAATTGGAAACACTGTTCATTCTGCTCATTTTTTGAGCTATTCAAGGTTGCGCTTTGTGATATTTTGTGTGACATTTGACGTGCTGACTAGACGTTTACGTCAAACAAACGCCTCTAAACAATTCTTTTTTTAACATTAACTTTTAACTATTTCAAACATGGGCGTGCCATAAACAATATTGGGAACTATAAATTTAAAGAAAAATTAAGAAATATCATGTAATTTTAAATTTCATGTTAAATTATGACATTAACATGGTTAAATATGCCGTAGCGGTCCAGCTCTTTTACTAATTTTTCTGTCATGATTTTCCTGTTATGGTTTTCACAGAAGCCTCCTCTGTCTCCCAACCACATCTTAACATTAAGTAATATCCTTGTCCACCTTGCTCATCTGTTTAAATTTTAAAAGTTTTTGCCAAGATACTGTTCCAATACCACCTCTTAATTCTATTTCAGTATTCCCTGCTAATATGCTCCATGCTAACCGTGCTCCGCATCATCGGCATCTCTAGTATTGTCTGTAATCCTACTAAAACACCCATTTTAAATATTATAGATAATTTTTTGCCAAATTTTTGGTTTGATCTTACGTAATTTCTATTTTAGAGTGAAATGTTAAGCTTGAAGCAAAATAACGAACGTCTGCAGAGAATGGTAAGCGGCACGACGAATATGCCGACCGATTTGACAGATACTAGAAGCAGCAGTAGCATAGACGCCTTAAGTGACCTCATACCTACCGAAGAACCGACGCAAGAAGTGGAAACTGACGGCAAACGAATCACGATATCGGTCTATTTAGGACAACCACAGAGTTTTGAAAAGTAAGTAGAACTCAGCACGTATATGGTTTTATTTGTCGTTCTAGTAATTTTTAATAGGCTTAAATGAAACAAATTTGAATTTGTGAACAAAACACTCCACGTAGAAGTAAATTTAACTGGGAATACAATGGTAGTTGTCCATGTTATTTTCATCATTATGACTTTATATGATTCTTTCATCATGCTGTTCTTATTTCAGATATTATGCTGACCACTACGGGTACGACGGCTTAAGTGATAACGCAAACACAGAAATATCGATAGCACACACCAACATAGGCGCTTCCACGTCATGGGCACAACTAGATAACGCAGTTAGAAGAGCGTTCAAACAATACGTCGCCAGGTTGGATCCTGGAGGCGGGCTGGGATTGGGTAGTGACGCCATAGCTAGCTACAAATTAGGCGAAGCTGAACGCAAACCCGACTCCGGTCCACCTGATCTGCTTCCTGTTGGTTATGCGATAGGAAGAGTGGCAACGTTGCACGTAGTCCTACAACCAGTAGCAGCCTTAGCCTTTGAAGCCTTAATTCCGAAGGGAGTAGCCCAAAGATTAGTTTCACTATTAGCTGAACATAGGAGGCTAGTTTTATGTGGAGCCCCGGGAACTGGTAAGACACATTTAGCTACTAGATTAGCTGAATTCCATGCCCAAAGCCTGGGTAGAGATCCCGCAGAAGCTGTTGCAACCTTTAAGTAAGTCTTCACAATTATTCAATATTATAATCTATTTAATGTACCGTTTTAACTTCAGTGTAGACAATAAATCTGGAAAAGAACTTCGCCAATACCTTACTCATCTCAGCGAACAAGCTGCAGCAGGTGATAACAGCGTCCTTCCATGTGTAGTAGTATTAGACAACCTTCACAAAGCGGGAACACTCGCCGACGCACTAGGTTCCTTACCTCGCAATCTGCCGTGCCTCCTAGGAACTATGGCTCAAAGCGCCTGCTCAGCGACCAGTTTACAACTTCAACACGGCTTCAGATGGGTCTTGGTCGCCCCTCACATGGAACCAGCTAGGGGATTACTAGGAAGAGTTCTAAGAAGACGGTTGGCCACTTTGGAGCTGGAACAAGGACCGCAACCGGAACTAGCTGCTATATTAGGTTGGTTGCCGAGAATATGGCAACATCTAAATGCGTTTTTGGAGACCCACAGCAGCGGAGATGTAGCAATTGGTCCTAGATTGTTTTTAAGTAAGTGAGACATTTAAAATACTTTTATTTGCGTAGAATTTCTTTGCCCAATTCACTATGACGTATTTATATATAGCAATACAGCGATACAATGAACAAAATCGTTAAAAAAGTGCTATCTGTTTAATTTTTTCAGTTCTATTTCAATCAAGTAACTTTAGCAGTATACATTATTGACAATAGTGTCAGTTTTTTTTAATTATTATGGAATTTCTAATATTTTGGCAGCAGTTTGTACTGTAGAAAATGTAAAAGACATGTTTTTGATGATCTAGGATTGGAATTTTTATATTAATTTGTTGTCATCCATAGTCTATTTTTCTGTATACTCTTTCAAAGAAGCGAAGTATTATGAGTTTAAAGAAAAAAGTCCTTTATCTCCCATACCTTTCCTCGTATTTTTTCTTTTCATTACATCACTCCTCTTTTCTTTATGTAGCAAAACATATAACTGCTACATGCTTTTCTCTTCCTTGTTTTCAATTTGATCACTTTTCCGTCACCAATTCTTTCTCTTTTGTCTTCATTGTATCAATCTCCTCCTTCTCTTTCACCCACCATAATGGGACACTTTTCCACTTAGTTTTCTATCCCTGTCAAATTTTTTATTTCATTGCCAAACTTTTTTTCTACGTGCCCCTGCTTCTTATCTAACTATTTCTTATGTTATTTTTCATTGCTTTTTTCCTTTACAGTCTCCACGAGGGAGACAAGTGGGCTTTTTTCATTTATCTGTTTGCCTGCATCTCTTCATGCTTCGACCTATAATTTGTAGGACAGCTGCTATTTCAATCCTGAATTTACGAATTTCTTTTTCTATAGGTTGTCCCCTAGAGCTAGATGCAGCACGAGCTTGGTTCGCCGACGTATGGAACTACTCCCTAGCTCCGTATCTTCGGGAAGCCGCTCGAGAAGGTCTTCAGCTGTACGGTCGTCGCGCGCCTTGGACTGACCCCACGCAATTTGTCCTCGAGACGTACCCGTGGCCAGGTTCGCCGCCGCAAGGGCTCACCACAATTTCCGCCAAAGACGTAGGGCTCGAAGTCGGACCTTCGGCGCAATCCGAAAACGAAGGAGATCCTCTTCTCAACATGCTGATGAGGCTGCAGGAAGCCGCCAATTATTCTAGTCCTCACTCTAACGATTCGGACTGCAACAGTCTGGACTCGAATTTGACGCATGGAAGTAATTTAGGGACTGAAAGTGTGTCGTAATGCTAAAACTATTAAAATTTGAAAACGTTGATATTTATAACAGAATAATCGAGAACAGTGGCATTTAAATAATTATTCGCGTTTTAAAACAAATAGATTAGCTAAAATATTTCGCAGAATAATTTAAAAAAATCTTGAAAAGTTGAATCCAAATTTTTATTCATATAAAAAAGGATTGTTTGGTTCATCAAACCACTATCTTTACTTTAAATAAGGAAAATCTTCAAAACTAGAACTAAAAGTACTAAATGAAGACGAACAATACCAAGAATGAACTTTCAAATAAAAAAAAAATGGAAAGATGGATGAACAATTATAACAGAGCATGAGGATAAGATGGTACGTATACATATTGATAAGTGAAAAGATAAATATCTTGCAAGCGATAATGCGTTCAATATCGCAGAACAAAAAATAGAAAACGATCTACAAAATAGCAGCAAAACAGAGATTAGAATCAACCTGAAATGTCTACTTAGTACTTTTGGTGAAATGTATGTGCGAAACTTTTAAAGTGGTTTCAAGGGGCACACGATGATTCGGAATTCTTATTGCTGCGATTCAAACGAAATTTGCGACCAACAGTTTTCTTAAAACGGTTTTCTTAACAAATGCCTTTAAAACGGGTGATTTTAAAATAAGCGCGCCAAAATATCACCATAATTGATATTTCTACGCAATGGGAGAACAAAACAACTGAACTATTCCCACAATTGCGGTAACTGAAGCAAATAAGATGAACTAGTTGACGTGTTCGACTGTTGAGTTCATCATTGATACTTTTAAATATTAGTTATGAGTAATCTGCTCTTTATAGCGACTTGTGATTGTCACTGTTTCTTTGTCACAATTTTTCCTTACCAAATGCCGCTAAAGTGGATGATTTTAAATCCTGTGCATCGGCACATTAGCATAAGTGGTATTTGCTGTAACAAACAGGATTGCAATATCTTACTTTCACCATTACATGTCACAACTGCCAATTTTGGAAGAAAATCGTGAACCAGCTAGTTCCATAAATAAATAAATACTCTGAAAGGAAATATGAACGCGGATTGGTGGAGAATGGACTCACATTACTAATGGAGAAAGGGCTGTAAAAAGAAAAGGAAGCGAACAAAAAATTGTCAAAGTGCTGTTAAATACATAAAGTTATCTTTGTTTCCGTCTAAGTCTTCTGGGAATTTTTTAAATCATTCTCAAATTAGGTCTAAATAAAAAATTAATTAATAAAAGTCAATTAAATGCCACTGTTTTTAAAAATTAAAGACGAAGCAAACTGATCGGTTTTTATATGAAAGAAATGTCAAAAATCGACGACTGTTCCACTTGTTAAAAGATGATACACCAATTATTCCATATTTAAAGGCCTTACAATACAATGTTCTCGTCAGCAATAACGTAAGATTGTTTTAAAAAATCTATTTTTATAAAAAATCGTCTAAGCAGTCAAAACATTCTTGGCATTTCACTATTTCTTCAGTACTTTTACACGATGACTCGTAAAGAAGAGTTGGTATTATTTTACTAAGATCCTATTGCCACTAATACAAGTTTTTTTATTAATAACTAAAGGTTAAATATTTTTTATTGATAGCTGAGCAAAATCGCTGTCTTGGCAGCAGCAAATTTTCATTATAAAATCTACAAATTCATTGAATCCTATTTTTTATTCACCCTGTAGATTTTTCAGTAATTTAGGTAATTTTCTAACCAATTATAGGCACATCTTAGGTATATTCATGATGATTTAGTTCAATCTTCTAACTTGAAAACTAAAATAATAAGTAGATTAATACAATGCTCAGTTTGATTGAAGATACGATTCATCTCAATTTTTATTTGTGTAAATTTTAAAATACAAATAAAATGAAAAGTAGAATCAAAGAATCTTTAATTTGAGCAGTATAGATAGATAAAAACCGAACAATTTCTTTATTAACGAATATAAAAAATTATGCAAAAGCAAAATCTTAGCCCTAAAGTGTAACTTGACTATAAAAAAAGTGCTTCAAATTGTTCACTGTAACAAAATGTTATTAAATACCCAATTATTTTGTGAAATATACACCGATTTTTATACCATGCTTAATACATCAAATTTTTCAGTGTATCAAATTTATGTTCGGGTTCACAAAGCTCCGTAAACTCGGCAGTTAACGAAGTAAACTTTATATTTTGACAACTACAGACAAAGAAAACAGGAAAATATTGTGTGAGAAAATTACACAGACCGAAATGCCTGAGACCCAGAAAACAGATTTTTGTGTAAAAATAGCGGCTTTTCCATAGACGTATATATTAACATAGTCCAATCATACCGGCCGCGCGTACCGGCGACGGCAAGATCTTTTGCGATCGTTAGATCTGTCCCTCTCTAGTCATTTAGATAACGTGGTCGAAAAACCTGGGAAATTAGAAACAGATGAAAGTACTGCTTTGCGTCAGTTTTATCTATCGCACTGGAGGAACGGACTGGTATTGCAACGATTAGTTCATCTTGTATTATATGTCTATAGTTTTTGGCCACTTTTGAGGTTATGTGGGCCCGTTAATGTTTCCTATCTTAAAATAATACGTAATATGGGTATGCGTAATTAATAAGAATCTCGCTTTAATTCAAACGATAGTTTGAGTGTCTTACGTCTATGTTTAACTGAAACGTCATGTTTCTTAAGTGATCAGCAGTAATCTGCCATCATTCGTACATACCAACGACCTTGAAAATGACGCTCTTTGTGCTTGACACTTCGACTTCTGCTGAAATCTTGACTAAATCTTTTTCCCATCTCTTGGCTGAATGTACCTACATGTTCTGGGAAATAATTTAAATGAGAAAACAGAAAATTTAATTTCAAGTTCATCAAGCAGCATAGTTTTTGAAAAAATTTTCATCATTATTGATACGATTGTTATGTATTCTGCATCTCGATGATTCCTTGTGGACAACTTGTTTAAAACTAACCGTGCTTCTTTTTCTGTGTTTTCTCAAAATTGTCATCTTTCATTAGCTTCTTAATGTTAGGACCTACAAAAACGCCTTCTTCAATTTAAGCTGCAGGTAAATTAGGAAATTCAGATCGAAGATGTTGATAACGCGCACACAATTAAAATATTGAGACATACTTTAATATGGTTATAACAGTTTCTGAGAGAAAATTATATTTCGATACTACATAACCTCAAAAATGGCCAAAAACAGCTATTTTGCACTTTTAGGTTAGGGTATCTTAGAAAC
This sequence comes from Diabrotica undecimpunctata, assembly GCF_040954645.1. Classification (NCBI taxonomy): domain Eukaryota; kingdom Metazoa; phylum Arthropoda; class Insecta; order Coleoptera; family Chrysomelidae; genus Diabrotica; species Diabrotica undecimpunctata. Next base: position 160,654,245 of record NC_092806.1, on the reverse strand, counting down.
CAGAGCTAATTTGGGAATTTGGAGCTCAGATTCGGTTTCGGCGCACAAAAAAACTTTTTTAAAAGTATATTCTGATCTCTGGATCTGAATGTTGGCCAAATGATGTCGACCTTAAGTTGCTAGGAGATCAACACTTTTGAAAATAGCGCGTAAGATTGTAGGTAGAAAATATGTGCATATTTTCTTCCTATATACTAATGGCTAAAGGGTGACGACTAAACTATTTGACGCGACTAGTACCTATGCAAGAGGATACACAATATGTTTTTATATAAAAATTAATTATATACACATACATCATTGGACGTCTGTATGCACAGTTTTGCTCCGAATTGTAAAATAAAACAAACTATACTTGTTTATTTTCTCAAATCAACAGGCGAGTTGAAAAATACTCGGCTCTGCCGCTAGGGGGCAACTCGTTTGAGGACAACCTACAAAAATTTTAAATTGTTCGAAAATGTTAATAATTGTCGTTAACTCTTTCTTAGTTAAGTGTAGAATTAGCTCAGCTTTGTGAAACCGATCGTCAATAATTTTCTATAATTCGCACTGATGAAACTTCTGAAAAATATTAGATTGTTTATATTTTTCTTTTTGGATAATTTTTCTCATTGTTAAACTTTTTTTCTAGTAAATTTTGAACCTGACTTGTTTAGTAACAGGAAGTTAAAGTAACTCTTCAATAAAGAGATTTTTAACTCTTTGATTCAGTATTTCCTTGGTTATACTTGATCGTAATATTGATAATAAATTGATAATGTCGATAATAATTCCATTTTTATTGACCGAGCACTACTTTTTATTAACTATAGCGATCTTAGCACTGGACACGACGATAAAGAATATATAAAAAAATAACATCGACGTCACGTCTGGATTATCAAATTATCTAATTCAGAAAAACTGTTATCTACTGTAAGAAAAAAAGAAAGCTTTAAATTGGGGAATCAATTTAAACACATTCTTTAGTTTTGCCGGTGATTAATTCCACAAAAAATCTTTACTTATTAGTGAATTCTTTTTGATGAGTTATTTTGATTCTTGCTACTTGATGGTCCCCCTTTTTCCCTACAATCCCGATTGATTTGTTTTATTTGCTATTTAATTCTGTTGTAGTGTATGTACGAGTTTTTCTGGTCATAGACATTTTTATGTAAATATGTTATTTATATGAGACACAAAGAAAAAGATATGTATAATTTGTTTATTACATTTATATTAACACTGTAAATGTTTTTGAAAAACTTTTATACCAAAATATGTATAATAAAAACTGCCATAAATTATTATTTAAAATATTTATTTGTTGTTTGTGAGGCTGTTGAAGTAACCTTTCCTCCTCTGAAGCTTGTGATAAAGGTTATGTGTCGCAAAGAAATTATTGTCATTTTGAGATAGAGGGTATTTCAAACGTAGTGGCTTTCCAAAAAATACTAATCATTTAAATCAAATTGGTAAGAATATAGTCGGTTCGCTATATTTACGCGGGTTTTGGATTAAAAATTTTATTGTAAGTACCCAGTTTTAATTACCTGCTCTTTGGGGAAATATCAACTGGTCAAATGAAATGAAAAATAATCCATAACTTTTTTTAATTAAATAATAATGGAAAATCTTTTATATAATTGACAGTATAATAAGGAGAATTACTTCATTAATGGAGTCTAATGTGGCTAATATAAACCTAATAATAATTTTATATTACACTTCACACAGAAAATATGGTCTATGTATATTTGTTCCATGGAGAGAATTTCTAATGAAAAATAAAAAAATTTAACTTACCAACAAAAATGAAAATCAGTCATTATCATCAAAAATATCATAATCGTCATCATCATTACTGCCATCACCATTAATTGTTATTATGATTGGACTTGTTTCGTTTATTTTATTTTCACGAGTCCACCAATCTTCTATTAGTTTCTCGCACTTGAATATACAGTTGCACCACACTTCTGGAGTTACAATTGAAAGTGCCTTTCGCCAAGTTTACCGAACTGCGTCGTCGCTATAACCGTTAGGCCCAGTATGGTTGTCATAATATTGTTTTGCTATTCCCCATATATATTCGATGGGATCAAACTGGCAATGATACGGTGGCAGACGTAAAACTTGATGACCGTAACTTTCAATAATCTGATCCACAACAAAGGTTTTTGGCTTTGCGTGGATATTTGCCAAGCGTAATAATTCTGATTTTAAAATATGTTGTGTAAATGGTATATGTTCCTTTGTCAACCATTCTTTAATTTTATTAACAGTCCAAGAATTCGTTGGACTTTTGTTTAATACTTTAGAATGGTAAGGTGCATTGTCTAAAATAATTACGCTGGGCTCACTTAAACCTGGGAGAAGTTTTTCATGTAACCATTTTACAAACATTTCTGTGTTCATATTATCGTGATAGTCACTTGATTTTGATTTAGATGAAAATATTAAATCAGCACCTTCTATAAAACCCGTTTTCCCTCCTGCATGTAAAATTATGTGTCGCTTCCCTTCTCCATCAGTATGTTTGATAGACTTTACGTTATCATCTTGCCATATTCTCTTAGTTGCACCCCTAGAAAATATCCATGTTTCGTCTAAATATATAAAATTTGCCCTTTCTTCTTTTAATTTAGAATATTTTCTTAGAAAGTTAATTCTTTTATGCACAACAGAACTTCTTTCACAAAGGGCTTTTCTGTTATCCTCCTTTTGAAATTTGAAACCCAAATTATGTATCACTTGCCATAGACTTGTTCTGCCAATTTCGTCAAATTTTCTATCTTTTAATTCCGAGAGAATTGTATTTAAGGTCACATGTTCCTTGTTGGCTCGCATTCGATAAATGGTATCACGAATTTCAAATTTTTTTCCATCTGGAATATCTTTCGTTTTCAATGATAGGCGAGTTTTTCGGTGATCTTCTTTCGGCCGTTCATTATTGCGATTTTGTAATACTCCTCTTAGTTTGGTTTCACTAATTCCTAGAGCATCACATACGCGTTGTTGAACAGACATTACCGATTTTAAAGGACCGCCATTTTCTTTTTCATCCGTAAAATAGTTATGTACACTACAAATTAGACTATCTAAATCTAACACACGTCTAGGCATTTTTAAATATTTCCACCAAACATACAATGTCAACACTGGCAAAGAATCAATTCAACTGCAATATTGTAACAAATTTATACCTACCCTAATGTTATTTTAATGTATTTTAAAATATGACCATTAATGCAGTTTTTACCTAATTTTCTGGGAAGTCGTTTACTGCAATTGGTTATCAATGAGTCATTAGCATAATTTTGTTAATCCGAAACCCGCGTAAATATAGCGAACCGACTATAGGTATGCACAATGTATTAAACGATAATAATGGATTTATTTTAGAGTAGAGTATTTACCTAAATTTCCATCTCTAGAGATTTATTAGACTCACTTTTCTGTCTCATACTCAGATTTTACTATCTACATACATACAATTACTACAGATATATACAATCGAATTAAAACTTGCAGTCTTTCTCTGATGCATCTGCCATTGCTTTCTCTCCAACTTAGTCTAGGTGTTCTCTCTCTTCCTTGTACCTTGTGATATCCAATGTAGTATCTGTTTAGGTAAACAATCTTTCTCATTCTCTGCACGTGACCATACCATCTTAGTTGGCTTGTTAAAATTTCTTCGGTTATCTTATGCCTGTCAATCACAATTGCAAAAGTAATATTCTTAATCCTGTCTAACCATGATTTGACAGCAGTACGTCTCCAAAAATCGATTTCGGTGGCTTCTAAGATCTTCTTGAAACGTCTCGAAGGAGACTCTTTTTATTTTATTCTGGTGTTGTTTTGGTACCTATGTTGTCTCGGTTACAGAATGCCGTTTATTAATTATTAATATTGGTATTTGGTGTGTTGAATGCTAGCTCAGAAGTAGCAACCCTCCATAACAACAAAAAATCCAAAATAAGTGCAGAATCGAAGAATATGCTGAAACAACGAAAAGAGCTCCTGTCACTAAACAAAAGAAATACCACAGAATACAAAGAACTTAATCGAGCCATACGAAAACAGATAAAAGACGATATTAAAAAACATCAACAAGAACATCTAGAAAGAGTGATAGAGAAAAATCGAAATCTGTAATATACCAAACCGAAATTAGGAAAGAAAAATATTATAACTATGGAAAATCAACAAGGCCAACTAGAAACAAGCAAAGCTCAGATATCAAACATAGTTGAAACCTTCTATACTGAGTTATACCGCTCAAGAAACGATCCCCCCGACACTTCAAAGCAAAATCTGAAAAGACAATGCAATTAAAGAATTAAAAAGAAATAAAGCACCGGGTAGTGATGGAATTCTGGCAGAAATGTTGAAAAAAGGCGGAGAAGAAGTCATCAGGTACCTAAAAATACTTTTTAATAAATGCCTATTTGAAGGAAACATACCAAAGGAATGGAATACTGCTAATACAATATTAATACACAAAAAAGGGGACAATACAGATCTGAAAAATTATCGTCCAATATCACTACTATCACAACTTTATAAAACATTCACAAAAATAATTACAAATAGATTGACAACAAAGTTCGATGTATATCTATACCAGTAGAGCAAGCCGGATTTAGAAAAGGGTTCAGTACATGTGACCATCTTCACACGCTAAAGGTCCTAATAGAAAAAGTTAACGAATACAATTTACCAATCTGTTTAGCATTTATAGACTACGAGAAAGCTTTTGACAGCATAGAATTATGGGCTATTGAGGAAGCACTGGTCAACTGCAGAATAGATTCTAGATATAGGATATTAATACATAATATATATCAACACGCTGAAATGGTAGTCACGATGGATAACGGAATGAAAACGAGGCCAATAAAAATCAACCGAGGAGTAAGACAGGGAGACACCATATCTCCAAAACTATTTACTGCTGTACTTGAAGACATCTTTAAATCACTAAATTGGGAAACGAAGGGACTATCGATAAACGGAAAGTATTTAAACCATCTAAGATATGCAGATGACGTAGTACTAATAGCCGACAGCTGGAAAGAACTGAAGACGATGATCGATGAGCTTCATACGAAATCCATAAAAAAAGGACTGAAAATAATCTGAGTGAAACTAAGCTAATGTCGAATAAAGATGATCAACCGACGATAACCATCCAAGGAACAAAAGTGGAACATGTAGAAGAATACATATATCTGGGTCAGAATATCAAGGTAAACAAAGAAAACCAAACTACCGAAATAAGCAGACGAGTAAGAATGGGATGGGCCGCATTTGGAAAACTCTCATACATACTGAAAGACAAAAAGATACCCCAAAACCTTCGAACCAAAGTGTTCGATTCTTGTATCCTTCCCGTTCTCACTTACGGAGCTCAAACCTGGACATTCACAAAAAAGAACATGGACAAGATTCGAAAAACTCAGCGAGCCATGGAACGACAGATGCTTGGTATCTCAGTAATAGATCGGCAAACGAACGAAGCAATCCGGAACAAAACAAAAATAAAGAACGCCGCGAAACAAGCAGCTAAATTAAAGTGGAAATGGGCTGGACACAACGAACGTCTCGAAGATGGTAGATGGAACAAAGAAGTCGGAAACTGGCGACCGTACGATGCGAAGAGACCAAGAGGAAGACCTCAAATGCGCTGGAGCGACGATATCAAAAGAGTCGCAGGACCAATGTGGAAACGCCTAGCACACAACAGGGATGAATGGCGAGAAATGGGAGAGGCCTTTATTCGACAATTCGACATATTCGACAAAGAAGTCGGAAACTGGCGACCGTACTATGCGAAGAGACCAAGAGGAAGACCTCAAATGCGCTGGAGCGACGATATCAAAAGAGTCGCAGGATCAATGTGGAAACGCCTAGCACACAACAGGGATGAATGGCGAGAAATGGGAGAGGCCTTTATTCGACAATTCAGATAGAAAAAAGGGCTATAAAAAAAAATTGGTGTGTTGGTTTATTTAATAATAAAGGATTGAACATTATGGTGAAAAAAACAATTGATTTCCAAAAAAAATGTAATTTCCTTCATTGCTTGTGGTTGTACTAAGCGTTTTAAAAAAGGTGCTTCTGTTTATTTTCAGAGATAATAAACATTTTATATTTACTGTGCTATTTTAAATTAATAACTGGTTGGGTTCTGCCGTAGTTTCCTTTGAAGGATGCAGTACTTTTAAAAGCATGGTATATTTCAACCAAAAGACTAAACCTCACACCTATCAAGTATTGCAGATTATGTGCTGAACAGGTAAGCGTAAAAAATTATACATTTTGAATGTTTCTGGACATAATATTGGTACCTATTGATCTGACACCAATAATATATGTAAAAAATAATTATTGCTTTATTTAGCTTATATAAAGCTTGTTACATAATACAAACATGTAAAAAATGTACAGAGTTAAAAGAGTAATATGTATTAGTCATCCCTAGACGGTAAATCCGAAAACAAACTTTTCTTCCGCTTATCAATTTCTGTTCCAGAGACCTGACGACAGTAAGAGTTAAGATCGGGGAAGGAAGGGGACCTAGAGACGATTATTCTGGGCTCATCTTACCTTCCTCCGGACGACCCAGCAGCGACACCGACCAATGAAGTGGAGGAGCTGGTAAGACACTGCAAGAAAACAGGGATGCCGCTACTCATCAGTTGTGACGCCAACGCACACTACAGGGCCTTGGAGAGCACGAACACCAACAAAAGGGGTAAGTAATGCAATTTATTATGACAAATAATTTGGACATATTAAATGTAGACAAAAAAACGACTTTCATAACCAAAAGTAGAAAGGAAATAATAGACATTACAGTAGCCTCATATTTCCAGAGCTGCTCAGACCATAGTCACATAAGATACACCTTAGAGGGGAAAGCAGCAAAGCAGCAGCAGTTAGTTATCGGAACCCACGTTAAACCAACCGGGAGGCTTATAAAGAAGTTATAGATCTGTCGAGGACGACGAGAACGATTAATGGCGCCACGGGTGTAGAAATGGCAGTGAATGATCTAAATGACACTGTCATTCCAGCATTCAAAGAAACCTGCCCTCTAACGGAGAGGAAATCATGGGTACACACTCCAATTCATCAGGAAGAACATGCCTATCAAGCAGGGCATTTAACCGAGACAGTACTCCACAGACTCATAGAAAAAGTGAAAATGAAGAGGTGATGCTGGGCGCCTTTTTGGATGTAGAGGGGATTTTCGACAACACATTGCGTTTATGCGACACTAAAATCTGCAAAAGTATATGATGAGAGAGCTCCTGGAAAAAGAGCAGGTCCATATATTGTCTGAGAGTAAAGCGGCACTTAAAGCACTGGCGTGTCAGGAAGTGACATCTACGTTGGTGTGGGACTGCATCAAAGAACCGAATGAACTGGGAGACCGGAACAAAGTTGAGCTTGGTTGGGTAAATTCTCCTCCATGATCTAAATGTTTTATTTTACAAAGTAGATTTCTAATTTTCACTCTTATTTGCAGGCACCCGTACCAGAAACACCGGCTCCTGGTCATCAAGTGGACAGAAGATTAATATTTTTAATATATTGTATCAAAAAGAACTTGTTTTACACCGAAACTTGTAGTTTGTGGTTGCATAATAAAATGTCGAATGAACTAGCTGGTATTATTTTCTTATCTAATAATTACTCAATTAGTCTCCACGATAACCAATCTTTGATTGCTATAAACAGAATAAAAATAAATGCAATCTCACCAAGCTATAATAATATAAAATTAGTTTAATTGATGATTCCTCATGTTATGTGGTGAACTGGGGGACTTATCACACATTATTCTTGGTTGTTCATTAAATAGTGAAAGCACAGATAAATTTTATAATGAAGTAATTAATGACCAAATATTAATAAGAATATTAATATACTGTACTGTTTACATAATCACACCAAGAGATGCAAAATGAAATTGTAAATTATTAACAGTAAGCAATTCTGCAACTAGTTCCATTTTGTAAATGGGCGCCGAAAAAAAAACGAATAAAAAACAATAAAAAAAATAAGTGAATATCCAGCCAAAAATTATATTTGGATTAAAAGAAAAATTTGAAAATACGCCCGAACAGAGGCAACATTTTCTACGTCTCAAACGACACGCCTAAAAGGTATTATTTAGCCACCTAACTCTAATTCGGCTATTGCCTAAAAGATGGCGCCACTTACGCACAATCAACGGTATCTCTTACAATTTGACTTAGATTCTGAATCTGAATATCTAATCTAAGTCCTGACCTTATGATGACTCTCCCCTCCCACAGAGAGCTTCGGTAACAAATTAAAGTTAAGTATAAGAGGAACAGGTCAGTACTGCCTCCCCGTAAGAGACGCTGAGTGAGAAGGTCACTAGTAACATACCCTCTCCGGAACAGCGTCGGCGAATAGCTTGAGAGAGCTAGAGCTTTACACTCTGAAATTGCATCGCACACTTTGTCCTATAAGAGTAGCACCGTCCGAAAAACCAACGAGGCCATTCAGTAGAATATACTGGCCCCAGAATTTTTTCTTTTGCCTGACAAAATCATTTCAGTAACAAGTGCTAGTACGTCGGTGCTATTACCTGCTATTACTCCGTGGAGGACGTCTACCGAGGGACCCTATAGCAGCGTTGTAAACGCGAGGTGAGTATAGCCACTTTAAAACTTCTATAAAGTATACGTTAGTGGAGCAAGTCTTTTTCTCGGGGGTTTTTACCGCCCCCTGGCTCCGTGAAGCTGCGGAGTCCCTAGCGGTCTATACTGAGTAGACTCCAGTCCCTTGAAAATGCCTGGTTCAACCAGGTCTGTCCTTTCCACCCGGTCTGTGACTAGATCCTAGAGCACAGGCCGCGGCACTAGCCGCCAACTCATATGCCCCTCTCGTACACGACGAAGACTCCCAACCTTTCGATATCCCAGAGATATCATCAATTCGTACAATCCTTACGCCTCCGCCAAAGAATTAATGGATCTCCAGCATCAAATATTAACTCTCCAGACCAAATTTAACATGAAGCGTAACGAGATCGAACGCAATGATCCAAACCACAAAATTCTCTCCGATATCGACTCAGATTTCCCTTCATTCTCGCTACTAGCCCAACAGCTTCCTATTTGGGCGTCCTATTCACTAGGACACTCAACTGGGAACCTGATCTAAAGGCAACATTAGATAGGGTCAGGAATCGAGCCCGACTCCTAGTACCACTTACAGGAACATTTGGAAAAACGCAGACTTTTTCCAGCCCTGTGTTCGATTTGTTCTAGCTTTCTGACTGTTGTATTATTTTCTTGCAATTTACGACGAATGTGACTTACGTGTCCACCATTCCAACATCTGGTTTCGCGTCTCTTCGGCATCATGTTACAAACTACTTTCCGTACCATTTCTTCCAGACGTTCACCATTTGGTTCGTCGCCTTCTTCGATGGTTCTTACTCGATGGCTCCGTGAAGTTTGACTAGCTCTTTGTCTTGCGGTCTTGCTAACCGTAAAGCTTTCTGTAGTTCACTATCTCTCAACCCATTGACGAAGGTATCTACAGCAATTTCTTCCAAAATGTTGTCTGGTACCTCCGGATAAGCCAACCGCGCTATACGAGCAACATCTGCTTCAAATTTTTTGCAAATTCTCACTTACTCGTTGAATTCTACTTCTTATTTGTACTTTGTAGACTTATTGTAGATGGGCATCTCAGTAACGTTTGTCTAGTCGAGTCAACAAGGTCTGGTAACATTTTTCTTGACCCTTAGGAATTGATCTTAGGATATCTGCAGCATCACCTCGTAAAGCAGCAGTCAAGGAAACAGCTTTTTCTTGTTCTGTCCAATGATTGACTGTCGCAATAGCTTCAAATTTTCTAAGGTATATGGACTAAGAAGACTTTCCATCAAATGGTGGCAATTTGAATCTCATATGATGTGTCGTTTCGTCTCTAAGTGATTCTTCTTTCACTACCGGATCTAGAGCTACTGTATTAACTAGTGGTAGCACTTTCGTGTTAGTTATCATGGTTTCTAATTGTTTGATCTTCTCTTCTACGTCGTTTACATTTTTCTCTATCTTATCGAATGTTTTAGAAACTTCTTTAAATTTCTCATTGTTTTGATTACATGCTTCTTTAAGTCTCGTCGAATCTTCTAGCAACATTTTCGAATTTCTCGTCATTTTGTTTAGCTGCTTCTTTAATAATTTGAGACGTTTCATCGAATCTTTTGGAAATATTCTCATCATTCTTTCTCGAAGATTCTTCAATCATTTGCGACACATTTTTTATTTTTGTTAAAACTGCTTCTTCTGCTGACTGGAACTGGAATGTCCCTGGGTCTTCTCCATTCTTGTTGAGAACAGTCTTCAGGCGTTCTTGGAGTATATTTTTGGACCCGCTGCAGTCTTCATCGCATTCTTCTAGTTGATCACGCAACTGTTTTACTGAAAGTTGTACTAGCAGCATCTTTGGTCAGGCACACACGTACTTTTTTTTAAATGTTCTTTCGTACAAAGATCACTACCGAACAACGCGGATGTTCCCGACGAACAATACTTTTTAAAAGTCACTGCTGAATTTATCTTTTAAATAAATCAATTATCCTCAAACCGGACACCAACTGTAGCGAGATTAAATAAAACGAGCGGTTCGAATTTATAGAAATATATTTATTTATAAGTTTACAGTTCGATAGTATCTTAACAACTAAAACTAACTCTAACATCGTTACATATAAAAACCAAAAGTATTATTCTAGAATAATCTAAAGTAGTCCCACCTCTAATTCGCCTACGTGACGGGTTGTTCTCCCCGTCACCACACACCGGGGTGATGTCACCATCATGTCATTCTAGCTGAATCCTGCATAAAGCGTAATAGGCATGATAGTTGTATATAAACTACGTCCCCGTTCATGATATACACACTTTGTTGAATTAATAGGTCAAGCGTAGACGTATAGGTTCAAGAATAACGAGAATTACAATAAAGTTAGGTAAACATAACAACGAGACAACCACCGGTGGTAGCGCAGTGTGGGCCACATACATTCGGCTTACGCCGACTCCACACATGGGGGCCAACGGTGGCCTCCAATCTGTGTACCGACAAAACTGTGTTGGAGTCAATGTTGTTACTAACGTTTTTATGACTTACTCCATCGTTGGGAGTTTTCCATGGGCTGTCGGTTTTTGCGTACACATCAAAGAGATTGGCGCAAATACTGATGTAGCCGTTGATGCCGACCACACATATATATATATATATGTGTGGTCGACCCGATATATATATATATATATATATATATATATATATATATATATATATATATATATATATATATATATATATATATATATATATATATCGAGAAAAGGAGTACGACCGTCAATCCAAAATAAACTAAGGTACACTCGAAGAGTGGTGGGTTTTTCGGTCAAAGTGGAGAAATAAAAGACAAAGAAGGTGGCTACTTCATCTATTTATTGATGACGTTTCGCTTTCTGCTCAGAAAGCATCATCAGTTCATCTAAAAAGAACAATATGAAACCAAACATCCATTTTGAAACTGGACATTTAGAGTTAAAGTTGTATAAAACAATTAATTGAAACTAGGTATAGTTTGCAATTTAACAAAATTAGCACAGCAAAAGAACATGTGATAAACATACATGTATATAAAAAAGTTATTATAAAAACTTAAATAAAAAACATTAAGGTTTATTTTAAAGTGTAAAGAACTAGAAAGATCATGAGAATGCACTTCCAACAATTTATTTATAATCAATTAGATTTTAATTTTAACTTTAGGTAACATTATTGAGTTGTTTAAGATTAATATAGTAATAAAGATAAAATGAAGTTACCAGTCTTAAGCTTACTGAATCTCGCAGGTAAATGAATTTACAGGTTTAACACCCACGCACACAACGTGAATAGATATGGCCTTGAGGTCAAAATGACAAAAACAGTAAGGCAAAATACCAACCTCTAATATAATAGGGCGGTATATTCAAAGAATGTGATAAATTTGGTTGACAACTTTTCGTTAAAAAGCCAAACAATGAAAGGAAAAGGTGGTTAAGATCACCATTTACCCTACAGTGATTGATTTGTTAACAAAGAACAAGGCATGCGAGGTCAATCCAAAATATCATATATTATAATATAAATGACGTCACTGGTTAGCCAGCCAACAGGTGAAGATTAATTCAACTTCCACAGTCCAAGGTTCAAAACATTTGGAACTGTAATGAAAAAGATTCTATGAATCAATTTCAGTTTAAAATTTTATCAAACAAGTTAATCAAAAGGAACAATTACTTTAATTATGTAAAAGTGATATTGACAAATAGTTAATAAAATGTAAGTTGATAAATCTAAGTTAATAAGGAAAGAATAATTTATTTTATTTTATTTTTATTTAAATTTATTATATGAAAATGTGATAAAAAACCCATTGTGGGACAAATTTTAAGTAAAAAACATATTAAGCCTAATTCTGCAAAATTAATGCATGATAAATTTGGCTCAAATTACTAATGTCGGTTCTCTTATTAAGGGTATTTGGATGTTTTAATATTGAACACATTTCTAAAAACTGTCTTAACGAGATTGCGTTCAGTGCCAAGAATTATTTTAACTTCATTAAAGTTTACTTCGTGCTTAGTGTTAATAGCATGTTGGGCAAGAGCACAGGTATGCTTAGATAAATTATTATCACTGCGGTGTGTCGTAAGACGCCCTTTCAGTGATCTCCCTGTAACACACTTTTTTTAACTTCTCTATGGATGTTTGGTTTCATATTGTTCTTTTTAGATGAACTGATGATGCTTTCTGAGCAGAAAGCGAAACGTCTTCAATAAATAGATGAAGTAGCCACCTTCTTTGTCTTTTATTTCTCCACTTTGACCGAAAAACCCACCACTCTTCGAGTGTACCTTAGTATATATATATATATATATATATATATATATATATATATATATATATATATATATATATATATATGCTGTCACTATTTTTCCGGGTGTTTGACTCCGCGTTGTAAAATGCTGGTTTTCTTGAAAACCATTGTTTTGGCGACGTTTCGGCAAGGTCTCACTTGCCATTCTCAAGCCTGGTGGATCTACTTCTCGTCGTTCCTCGATTAGTACTGGTCGAGTAACGACGAGAAGTAGATCCACCAAGGCTTGAGAATGGCAAGTGAGACCTTGCCGAAACGTCGCCAAAACAATGGTTTTCAAGAAAACCAGCATTTTACAACGCGGAGTCAAACCCGGAAAAATAGTGACAGCATATATATATATATATATATATATATATATATATATATATATATATATATATATATATATATATATATATATATATATATATATATATATATATATATATATATATATATATAGCACTCTTTCTATAGATTTCATTGATTACTTTGTATGTTTTTTTAAATAATGACGGTGTTTAGATCCATTAATCAATCACCATAAAAACAATAAAAAGTTAATTTATGTAATTAATTCGTAATGTAATTCATAATTCCTTCGAAATTTCTCAGTTGTTCATCGTTTTTGGTATTACATATTAATAATGATTTCAAAATTTACTGAAGATACCGTCGTTTTAAACATATTTTACAAAATTGGACAGATTTTAGGCTTATACCGATCGTTTCAAAACAAATTTCTCCATAGTTTACATATTATAGCATACGGTGTGTTCAGTATATTCGTTGTGTTGACAGAAATAGGATTAACTCGAGGAAACAACCTCATTGCAAAATTAAATACTCAGGAAAGAATTATATTTACATTTCGGTCTTTTGTGACATGTTTAAATCAATTTCTGTTTTATTTGGGTTTGGTTGGAACCTCAAAATGGGAAGATTTGTTCAAAAAGATACACGAAATCGATACTGCCTTTGAGCCGAGCAATATATCACAAAGAAACACACTGTTTACTTTAATACGAACTATTTTAATAATTCTAATTGTTCTTGGTCAATTCGTAGGAACTTTTACAGTATTTAAGTTCAGAATAAACGTATTTAAAGTATTTTATAATATTCTACTACGCTGTAATGAAATTGTGGTGTTTTCTACATTTTTCGAACTAATGAACATGATAAACAGCCGGCTATTAAGGCTACGGAATATACTCAAGCAGTCCGTGAAGAAACACAAATCGCATCAGTTTTTTCAAGATACAAAAAGATCCTATCTACTCATTTATAATCTAGTGGCTGATGTAAACGCAACATTTGTGTATTATTTATTCTTTATTGTACTTGCTGCTGTTTTCTTCTCTCTTCTGAACGTCATAATATTTGTGTACCAAGTGACGTATAACGATCCTCATTTTGCGGATGTGCTCTTCATACAGCTGCCACTGTTTTTCATTTATAGCGTAAGTATTAAAAATTTCTTCTTTTTCTTCTTTAGAATCAATTCTGCTTCTTCATTAGCATATTAATATCCCTATGGAAGGTTGTCACTCTATTTTTTGTGCGGTTGTCCGATAGTTCTTTTGCCGATTGGTTACTTATATCTTTCTATTTGAACGACACGGGTCTCCCCCATTCTGCATATTCCATTCTTTCTTCTATTTGGTGTCAATTCGTTTATACACTGGGCATTATTGCCTGTAATTCTTCTCACTGCTCTCATCTCTGCCGTTTCCAATAGCATTCATATAAACAGGGTGTTTGGTAGGCCGCTGGAAATTTTTTAAGGGGTAATAGGGGACGCCATTTGCAAAATTTTTTGATAATAATGTATCGCTCAAACTGTTAAGGTTTCCGAAATAAAGTTAAATTTGTCAATATTTGAAAATAAGGCCAAAAAAATAATGTGTACCAACATCCACAATGTTGGTACACCATTCTTGCCAGGCAGGTTTAATAGCCAAGTGTACTTAGACTTTCTAGAGAATTAATTACCACCACTCTTAGAAGATTTACCACTCATCCTCAGACGAAGAATGGTGTACCAATATGATGGATGACCTGCACATTGTGCACGTGCTGTTAAGGCTTGGTTCAACAATCACTATCCCAATAGGTGAATAGGACGAACTGGACCGATTTTGTAGCCTGCTAGATCGCCCGATTTAACACCGTGTAACTACCACATCTGAGGCAGATTCAAAGAACTTGTTTATCAAATTCCAATCCGAACTAGAGCTCATTTAAAGGATTATCGAAGCAGCTGACATTATAAGGGCAGAACTGAGGTTAAAAGTAACCACATCAGGAATACGATGCAGGGCAAGAGCGTGCAATAGGAATGGTGGTTCTCATTTTGAACAACAATGACGTGTTGTTTGAAGTTTATGTACATACTTAATAAGGCATAATAAATTTTGCAAAAAGCATGATATATCGTTGTTGTGTTTTACCTTTCTTACCCGTTTCATTAATGAAGATTATTTTAACAATGCATTAAGATTCAACATCTTAGATAATTATTTTTAAAAATAAAATAGACGAACAGCCTTATTTTCGAATATTGACAAATTTATTTTATTTCGGAAACCTTAACAGTTTGAGCGATACATTATTAGCAAAAAATTTTGCAAATGACCTCCCCTATTATCCCTTAAAAAATTTCCGTCGACCTACCAAACACCCTGTATATTCAGCGATTCTACAGTATTCACTGCCTTCCCTTCAACCGTTTCCATCTCTCTCTGTTGTCCCATTCTCCATCGTTTACGCCTCTCTTACTCATGGCGTCGTCTACTTCGTTCCTCCAGGATTTTCGGGGTCGTCCTCTTTTCCTCCTTCCTATGGGGCTCCATTCAGTTATTCTCTTTATCCATCTGCTGTCGCTAGTTCTTCTTACATGTCCATACCACTTTAGTCTTTTTTGTTCTATATATGTTAGTATGTCTGTTTCTATTGATGTCCTTTGCTTTATTTCGTCATTATTGCACCTATCCATTCTTGTTACTCTGCAGCATCTTCGCAGGCATTCCTTCTCTGTTGCTACTATCTTACTGCTGTTTTTCTTGTTTATGATCCAATTTTCAGCCCTATATATCATAATACTTCGCACTAATGTTTTATAAATCTGTGTTTATGTCTTCATATTTAGGTGTCTATCCCACCATACTGAGTTAAATTGTCTGATTGCTGTTTTTGTTTGTCCTAATCTTTGCTTAATTTTTTCCTCTGTTGTTGTCTTTTTCGTGGTTATAAACCCCAAATATTTGAATTTATCCTTTCCTTTGATTGTTACGTTGTCATCAATCTGTAGATCTTCTATGCCTTCTTCACTTTTAGATATGTACTCTGCTTTCGCGAGGTTAATATCTAGGCCAGTCTTGGTATATTCTTCTTGTAGTTTCCAATAGCATTCAATAGCGTTTAATTTAATCATGGTAGCCCAGTCTAGTTATGCAAAAATTATCGATTTCACGTCAAAATTTTTCGCAGATATCTGAAGCTTTTAAGACATAGGTGGGGGTTACTAGATGACGAATAGATGAAAAGGTACTCGTATTTTTACCTTGCGTTTTTTTTTTTTGTTTAAACAATAATTTATGGTCACAATTTAATTTTTTTCCATTATATTTTAAATAAACAATATTTATATCATTTTTTTATATCAAGAATATCTTTATTTTCCCGTTTTTTCAATTAAAATTGATAAATATTTTACGAAGATATTTGCAAAAAAGCAGTTTTTTTGCACTAATTTATAAATTTTATTTATTTATTTTTTTTTTATTTTTTTTTTTTTTACCGCATCAACCCCTAGGGTTATTAGCGGGTATTTTTTTTTTTTTTTTTTTTTTTTTATTAACACAATAAAAAGTTAAAAATGAGTGAGTAAAAATGTGAGTTTTTTTACCAGCTATTCAATGGTTGTACGTACAAGTCTGTAGCTTGAAAAATATAAAAGTTATTACAATTGTTTATAAGTAAAAAACGTTTATTTTGTAAATAATTTCGATGAAAACGCAATATGCATTTAACATCTGAGATAGTTTAACTCTTAAAAAATCCTATGAAATTTGCTAAATGTGTCTAGTATCATTAATAGAGCAAGTTCAATAGTTTAAATAATTAGCCTCAGGGATAAATAAATTAAATACCTTTTAAACTATTTGACCGATCGGGGGGAAATTTCGCACAAATTTAAAAGACCGTAATTCCTCGATGTTTAAATGTATTAATAACATTTTATTTTGTTAATAAAAAAATTAATAAAATTTATAAATTAGTGCAAAAAAAACTGCTTTTTTGCAAATATCTCCGTAAATTATTTATCAATTTTAATTGAAAAAACGGAATAATAATAATATTCTTGATATAAAAAAATGATATAAATATTGTTTATTTAAAATATAAGGGAAAAAACTCAATCTAAGGGAAAACCTCAATTCTTATTAACGCCACTCAAAAATACTACGAACAAAACTTTCCAAGAATTAAAATGAGACAAGAAATCACCTCTCCTTTTAAAACAACAAAGGGACTAAAAAACGCTGCTGTCTGTCGCCCACCTTATTTAAATTCTATTTGGACAGATCCTTAGTGAATTGGGTAAAAATGCAGAAACATGGGAATAATGATGGAAGAAAACACGCTATATACACTTTTCTTTGCGGATGACCAGGTAGTAATTACCGAAGACAGCTACGATCTTAGCTATATGGTAAGAAAACTGCAAGAAGAATATGAGGTGACAGGTCTAAACATGAATATGACAAAATGTGAATATCTCTCAGTGGGAACAGATGAAATATGTGACCTAGTCTTGGAAGACGACAAAATCAAAGGCGTGCAATCCTGCAAATATTTGGGGGTCATTTTCAACAAGAAGGGAAATAGCGCAGATGAAAGCAGGGAAAGAATAAATAAGGGCAGAGCAGCGACCTGTGCCTTAAACTCTCTTCTCTGACAAAAAACAATTCGACGAGAAACCAAAAAACACATTGACGGTAGTATAGTCCAAAGTATTACACTTTACGGTTCGGAAGTACGGGACGTCACCAAAGCTAATAGAAACAAACTTATGACGACAGAAATGGATTATCTGAGACGAAGCTGCGGTAGATCCAAACTGGAGAGAGTAAGAAACAAATTAATAAGAAACGAAATGAAAATGGAGCGAAATATCAATGATGAAATAGAAAGAAAACAATTAATCTGGTTCGGACATGGTTAAAAGAATGCCAGAGTACAGATGGCCTAGAAGAGTACTGGAATGGATCCCCCCTGAAAGAAGAAAGAGAGGACGACCACGGAGAAGTTGACGCAACGATATTGATGAAGCAATGGCGGCAAGAGACTTAGAAGAGGCAACTGCATATGACAGAAAAAGATAGAAATTGGGGGCGGAGAAGGGGCGACAGCCGTTAACCCATATCAATCCGTTATTATATATAAATACATATATAATATATATACATATATATATATATATATATATATATATATATATATATATATATATATATAAGTTAAGGTCATACTTACAACATCGTAAATTCCTAGTAAAAGAGTCGATAATAAGAAGTCATCTGTTTTTAATCTTGATCAAGGTGTACCGCAAGGCTCCGTATTGGGACCCTTAATATTTCTTTTATATGTCAATGATTTGATAAATTTTTTAACTGCAGACCATACAGTTCTTTATGCAGATGATTCAACAATTGTTGTTGACGAGTCAACTGAAGTCGAACTCATTTCAAAAATGAACTTAGTAGCACAGGAATTTACAACCTGGTGTAAAAGGAACTCTTTAATGGTAAATGCAAAGAAAACTATTTGTATGCAGTTTTACTTGCGCTGTAAGCCATCCCATGGTTGTAAAATCACAGTTAGTTCTGAGGAAATACCCTTTAGTGATACAACACTATTTCTTGGTAGCATTCTAGAAAGTAATATGACATGGGATGAAAATGTCACTAAAGTCTGCAAAACAATGAATAAGGGTTACTATGCGATCCTTCAGTCGAAAACCCTATTTTACACCAATCAATTGATAAGTGTGTATTATGCATTGGTTTATTCATATATGCTCTATAATGTTTTCTTATGGGGAAACTCTAGAAACTCTTCTAGAGTTTTTATAACTCAAAAGAGAATTCTTAGACTGATATTCAATATTGATAATAGACAATCATGTCGTAAATATTTTACTGAACACAGACTATTGACTTTTCATGCTTTATATATTTATAAGTGTATTATTCACGTCAAAACTAAATTTCAAAATTTTACCCTCAACTCTGACTTTCATAATTACCCGACAAGTCACGGGGAACAAAAATAAATTAAAAGCATGCTTGATCCAATTATGCGTTTACAACCTAAATGATTATTTTGACTTAATAAAAGACTACAGGGAATGAGAACCGACGGGGTTCAGAGACGCTCTATATTGCATTTCTTTTTTTTTATATTAATCTATATTTTATTGATTTTGTTTTATGTAATTGTCCTATATAACTTGTTGATCCTGCTTTATGTACTATATGACTTGTCCTATATCACAATGTGATCTGATGGGATTAATAAAGAATATTCTATTCTATTCTATATACATATTTATTCTTTTTTTTTTCTTATTTTTCTTATTTATTTATTTATTTTTATTTATTCCCTCGTATCATTGATAATGAATTCCATTAACTAAAAATGATTTATGGTTATTATGCAACTAAATAAAGAACACTTTTCCATTAATTAATTACTGAATAACCTACTTTATCAAATAATCCACATCTACAACATTTTAAAATAGATGAGCATTAGTAAAATTAGTTATATACAGAAAACAAAAATGTCAGACGATATGGTTTTAAAACGTCCAAAGGACATCGGTATGTTAAAAATATTGTACAGAATTGGGCAGATATTAGGCATCTACAGCACTTTCCAACACAAAACCGTTTACAGAGTTCATGTTGTTTTGTATACTTTGTACACGTTTGCAGTCATAGCCACTGATTTATATCTCCTTCAATATCATATTAAGAACGATAGTTTGGATACCGAACAATTCGTTTTAATCGTATTTAATACAAGTACGTTATGCTTTAGCCATCTTTCGTTTTATTTAGGATTATTCAAAACCTCAAAATGGAGAGACTTATATAGTAAGCTTGCCAAAGCCGATACCGCATTAGGAGAATTTACAATCTCTAAGAAAAAAATATTTTTCAGTTTAATAATTCCCATCTGCGTGTTCATTTACAACTGTACCAATACATCACTTTTAATTTTTAAGTTTCACCTACATCACTTTAAAATAATCTATTTATTTTTAATGAACAATAAACAAAATTTAATAACTTTAACATTTATACATTTAGCAAACATGCTTGAAGCCAGAATCAAGAAGATGCAGAAAATTCTGGAAGGCTCGACAAAGAAACAAAATTTAGGCACTTTTTTTCGAAGCATTAGAAAATCGTATTTGTTCATATATAGACTAGTTGATGACATCAATGACATGTTTATGTATCACTTGTTATTTATTGCACTTGCCTCGGTTTGCTTTTGCCTTACGAATATATTGTTGCTGTTCTACTCCTTTACACATGAAGGGGATTTCACAGGAATATTGATACTATCACAGTTTCCAATGTTTTTAATTGTTAGCGTAAGTATTTCAAGCTCCTATTATATTTTTATTGCAAATTGAATCAGAGAAAGGCTAGGTATTGGCTTTCTAAGCCGGACGGCGCGGATTTGATTCTAGCACAGAAAATTGTCAATTTCTAAGTAAACTGAGCGGCCACCGTGGTTCGGAGGGTACGTAAAGTCGTCGATCCCGGCTACGTAATTGGTCGTTGTCATTCTCCGATTGCTAGGAGAAATTACATTAACCCGTAACTTGGCAAAAGGTTAATCTTAAATCTAAAAATCTGAAAATTGGTATGCTTGCTGTTAAGGCATCACACAAATATTCTATAACAAAAAATATATATGTCATCTATAGTATTTTTCATATAAAAATGCGTGCACGTCACAATTTATATAAAGTGACGTCACTTATATTTAAAATTTCCAGAACGTCAACCTTAGAGTTCAAATTTTCCTAACACAGCTAATAATACGAAACCATCGAGTTAGAATCTATGGAGAGGGCATCACGTGACTAAAAACGACCTCACTTCGGCCATATTGTTAAGATTGTTTTGACACTTTTGACATATCGTATATATGTTTGTTTACGTTTGATGTTTTTCGAATATTTTTAGTTTTATAATACTTTTATAGAAACTGTAATAATATATTGTGATAGTGCATAATAATGGTTTCTTGTTCTCAACGTAGTTGCAGTAGCAGATGCAATGGTAATAAAAAATCGTCAGGAATAACGTTCTACAGGTTAGTATACAAATACGTAAACAAAGTAATGGCCCGTACTTCAGAGAATAAATTAATAGTATTTGACTGTATTAATTTATCTTTATGTATAATATATCGTGTTTTTAGTGTTTACCGCGGGGATAAATAAATCATAGTTTATTAAAAATGTATTGCACTTTTTTAGATTATGATTAAATCTTCTGAATAACTAGTCATATTTTTATAGTAGTTTTAATATTATTGAGTCCGGCCATGATCCCACCGCCATATTGGTATCATCGTTAGCCACGCCTACCTACGCCGTTTTTAATACACACGTTAATATGCTTATAGCTTCTCCATAGATTCTAACTCGATGTTCGAAACCCATACGGAATTACTCGATGTTTCATAGATGTCAATATGGTATAATAATCAGAAAAATGTAATCATCATAATATTGGGAATTTTAGAAATATATTGATTAAATAACAAAAACATTTGTTATTATTAATAATATAAATTTTATGAAATAACTCTTTAAGTCTAATATTCCACAAAATAATAATTTTAATTAAATATATTAGACAATTGTACGCAACTGATAAAGGGAATACTTCAAATCTTTTGACAGTTCAGCGTGTGTAAAATTGTTTTAAAGTGTTGCCGCTTTTTTAGAGTAAGAATTTTGTTTATGTTTTGATTTCTTACACAATTTGATCATAATATATTATATATTAATAAATTGTATTTATAAATACATATTAAATTTATATTAATAGTTTTAAAAACTAATTATTGTTGTGTATTGTGATTGTGCCATGCCAAAACAACTAAATAGTATATAGAAAGCTGATAAGCTTTCATATAAAATAGATTAATTTGAACAAGAAATAATGGCGGGACGTTTTTACTATTAATGCTCTGAAAGAGTTAAGTTTAAAATTTAGAATATATAATTTTGTATTAAAATGTTTTCTTATGTATTTTAGTGTGTTGCAGAATCTTAAAACTAAGTGTATTTAGTGGTAATATAGTAGTTTGACAAATAGTTGACATTTTAAAAATTCCTCACTTACTAACTATTCTGATGTTTTGGCAACGCTGTGGGGTTCTGACGTCGTAAATCTTGAATGACGTGCACGTATTTTTATATGAAAAATACTATATATGTCAAAAATTTGGATTTTATACCAGAGTTTACATCGCCAAATAGACTGAAAAATAGGTTTGTATAGCATATCATACATTTACAAATTATGAAGGACAAGTAATATGAATAAGAACTATCAAAATTTAATCAAAAATATTTATTTATTATTATGAACATCCATAAACATAAATTCAACAATATCTGGACTAAAAAAGGTTTTAAAATATTGCAAAGGTGTTTTTATATTGTGGGGTTTTGTAAAATCATTACTTTGTTCTGTTGCTACCTCATATTCAAAAGCATCAGTCGTCCAGTTGAATGAAGGCTCATCTTTTTTCCCTTCCGTTTTATTAAAGAACTTGCTTATTTTTGGACTACTGGAGAAAATTGTGGCACTACTGAGGGAGTAGCTGCTGATAGTCTTCGTTTACTGACTGAAACAGGTAATATTTCTACAACTTCTTCTATATCTTCTTTAGGAAGTTATATTTTCTTTAATATCATCTGTGTCTGTGAATTCTTTCAAAAAATTACGAGATAATGCCTCTTGTTCGTCACCACTACTACTTTCTGGGTCGCTTTCAGCACCAACTGGAGGCAAAAGAGCCGCTATTTTATCAATTCTCCTTTTTTTAGTCTGAAAAAAATAAAATGTCAAATAAGCCATATCGGGCGGTGTATACTATACAATACAAAAAGTTTTGATTTGATTTGCTGAAAAAATATTTACAGTACACCAAAAATTTGTTTATACATAAACACTATAATGCTTCAAAAATAAGTTCCCGAAAAATTAGCACTATATAATAAAAAACAATAAACTGATATAAACATTTACCACTTCTTGGTTGGAACAACACGCTTGCTCAGCCATTTTGTCGAGACTGTATTCATTCATGTAAATTAAGAATTTTCGGGCCAATTTCCAGTCGGCTACATACGGTAATGTATACTCAAGTATACAGTGCCAAGAACTGGGTTTCAAATACTATTGATTGTCAAATAAAAAAATTTAAATTTATTACGTATATTATAACATACATTGCCAAGTTAAGAGTCTCAAGTCTAACACTAGGCTTGAGACAATCGGCTGCAGTACGAACGATTATAAAAACAAACAGCTTTCAAAAAAATCAAAAATATGACTGTAATCAATATCCGGTAATTCGGCGAGTAAAGTTTGTTTAGCAGTAAATGGTTGACTTCAATTAGTATCGACTATAAACATTCTGGGTTAACCGATAATAGTATAAAAGGCCCGGTTTCAGGTAACAATGGTTTACCCGAGGTACAAGGTCAGATGGGCCAAGTCAGATAAATTTAATAATATTTACGACCGCACCAATTGAAGTGAAAATATATGCAGGTAAGAAAAAACGCAGAAATAAGGCAGCCACAAAATATAACAATAGGAGAATACAACATAGAGGAGGTAAAAAACTTTATATACTTGGGATCCCTAGTCACGTCTGATAATAACGTTACGGAGGAAGTGAAGAGGCGAATATTTATTGCAAATAAATGTTACCATGGCTTAATTAGACACCTAAGATCAGATAACGTCGCAAGAAAGACAAAATGCCAAATATATAAAACCCTAATAAGACCGGTACTCACGTATGGCTCAGAAACCTGGACACTTACTAAAAGAGAGGAAACGTTGTTAGCCACCTTCGAAAGAAAAATCTTGCGACACATATATAAGGGCACAAAAGAAAACGGAATATGGCGAAGACGATACAACTCTGAACTATACAAAATATACCAGGATCCGGATATTATAACATTCATCAAAATAGGACGGCTGCGTTGGATAGGACATGTAGAAAGAATGGAAGAAGGCGAAATTCCAAACAAAATATTCAAACAGATGCCAGTAGGAAAAAGAACAAGAGGAAGACCGAAACTGAGATACTTAGAACAAATAGAAAATGATATAACAACCTTAAAAATAAAAAACTGGAGAAAAAAAGTACGAAACAGATCGGAATGGAGAAGAATCCTAGAACAGGCCAAGACCCAAAAAGGGTTGTCGAACCAGTGATGATGATGATGACCAATTGAAGTCAACCATTTTCTGCTAAACACACTTTATCATATCAAAGAAAAAAAGTTGTATTATCTATATATTGTAACACAAGGGAAACAAACATTAACTTTATTGAATAATTCGTAATAAGAGTTTTCATTTAACTATTAACTTGCGTTTCGGAGTGAAATTAGGTCAATACCCAGAACATGATATTAGTAAATTAATTACTAAACATGTTATGTTTATTTCATGCTATTGTTATCTAAGCGATCTATTTCCAATCAATAAACTAATTCAGAAATTTTAGCTGTAAATTTGTATATTTTTGTTAAATATATTGCAAGATCTTTAAGTTTTTTGTTATTAGTTAATGATTTGTAAACAATGACTACCTTTTGGCATCATATTTTAATTTTATAAAATTTCAAAAAAAAACGCATATATTCTTGGTTCATGTAAATACATTATTCAATATTTGGGGTTAGTCCACTCTTGCTCTCATAACCTCTAGGATATGTAAAATAATTAAAAATAATTATGGTTCGCTTAATACAAATTTTTGTAACGTCATCCGTTTTCAAGATAAAGGGTTACCTGTTGACATCAAATCTATAAATATAGTTTTTAAGTTATAAACAAAATAATAAGTTTGACGTTTTTATTGTTTATTTAAAAATATTTCCGCTAAAAAACTGATGAATCCCTAGATGAGAGTCTTTTTGTAATATCTCAATATATCGCAATCGGCTATCTGACGAACATTTTACATCGAGCTTGCGGTTTATCCTAAGTACTTATGTAGGGTACCGTGTTATAGGCTGCTTACCCCTATTATAGGAGTCTCAAAATCAATCACTCCTTATTAAATATCTATTTAATTATGGGACACCCCCTGCAGATCTAAAAATGATTTGTAGTTTAGAAAACTAAATAACAATATTTTTCTATTAGCTAATTACTCAATAAACTAATTTATTACAAAATACATTAATAAAATAATCCACATCTACTACATTTTACAATACATGAGCATTAGTAATATTAGTTATTATACAGAAAAGAAAAATGTCAGACGATATGGTTTCAAAACGTCCAATGGACATCGATATGCTAAAAATATTGTACAGAATTGGGCAGCTATTAGGCGTCTACAGCACTTTCCAACACAAAACCGTTTACAGAGTTCATGTTGTTTTGTACAGTTTGTACACGTTTGCAGTCATAGCCACTGATTTCTATCTCCTTCAATATCACTTTCGGAATATAATTTTAGATACTGAACAATCCGTTTTAATGGTACTTAATACAATTATGTTAAGCTTCAACAATCTCTCGTTCTATTTAGGATTGTTCAAAACGCTAAAATGGAGGGGCCTATACAGTAAGATAGCTAAAGTCGATGCTGCACTGGGAGAATCTACAGTCTCTAAGAAAAACATATTTTTCTGTTTAATAATTCTAATCTGCGTATTAATTTATAACTGTACCAATACATCGTTTTTAATTTTTAAGTTTCCGATATTTCACTTTAAATTATTTTATATATTTTTATTGCACATCAAGCAAAGTATATTAGTTGTTACATTCATACATTTATCAAATATGATTGAAGCAAGAATCAAGAAGATACAGAAAATTTTAGTAGGTTCGACAAAGAAACAAAATTTAGCCACTTTTTTTCGAAGCATTAGAAAATCGTATTTGTTCATATATAGACTAGTTGATGACATCAATGACATGTTTATGTATCACTTGTTATTTATTGCACTTGCCTCTGTTTGCTTTTGCCTTACGAATATATTGTTGCTGTTCTACTTCTTTATACACGAAGGGGATTTAACAGGAGCATTGATGCTTTCACAGCTTCCACTGTTTTGGATTTTTAGCGTAAGTATTTGCATGTTTCCATTATATTTTTATTAGCTTCATGCTTCAATTATATTTTAATAACTCCACTAGCAGTGCTGTTGCCGGTCCCAAGTCCAGATAAAAGAGGAGGGAGTCTTCAGCAAGGTTTGTACCCTACCGATGTACTATAAATATTTTGCTCGTGTGGGGGGCGACAAAATGGGCTTTGGAGTTTTTTTTCTGCTGGTGTAAACAAAATACTAGAAAATTAATTTTTTACATGTCGTTTAAATTCCAATCATAACACTCAAATCTGTGTTTATTATTTTTGCATCCCACTCACGTAAAATATATAACGCATATAATTCCTATCGTAGCAATACAATTTATTGGTAATTATATTATGTATCAAAAAACAAACACCTTGAACATATTCATGCACAACAACACCATACCATATTCAAAATTCTTTGTTTTTAATTTATTTTCCTCAAATTTCTTTGAAGTTGTTTATAGGTTTTGTGTTTGTGTAATTAGGAGCATAGCAGTACGAAACAGACCTAGTAATAAATGGATAACCTTAACTAAATATTTATTTCCAACTTCTTCTTCTTCCTTCTTGTATGTAGGCTTTAAAGCCTGTTTCTTCTTCAATGTTAGCCTTCAAAATTGTTTAAATTATCGCAATATCTTTTTCTTTGTCTGCTAATACTTCTTCGTCCATTTGGTTGTGACGGGTAGCTTTTTCGAGACGACAGACTCAGTAAAACAGAGGTTGAAATAAAAATAAATCTATTAATTCTAACGTATGTACAAAAATAAAATAAATAAATAAAATATATTCTATATCCCCGCCTGGATCCCGCGAGAGTGAATTTCCCGGCGGACGTCTGTAAAAGAAAAATTATTGTTACTAACAGAAAATGAAATACGCCAGTTCGATCGCACGCAGACTTATACTCGCTTCCACCTCAGTCCAGCGGAAGCGCCAAACGCTCTCGCAATCAAAATATTCGATTGTGCAGATCCACGTTATACTCTGGGTCAGAATTGACGGTAACGTTCAATACACTATACCCACGAGTTCTGCTTGATTAAGGACAGAGCATAATCCTCACTGCGGAAGTCTTTCTGTCCGGGTTGGCTCGCAGATTCAATGCACCAGCGAGCCAGGGAGCCTAGAGCGTTAGCCACAAGACTAATTTAACTCCGCCAGCCGCTCGCTTTAAATAGCCGCTTCGGATCCCACCTCGACGTCTTGTCGTGGAAATGGATGCGTGATTATCGACACTCCCACCGTTCGAACTGTTGAACGCTGTCGCTGTAGGACGTTCAGCACATCGTTACAAGCTGACTTATCTCGTGCTATTCGTACTATCCTATCCCCTGCTATTCTACTAATGTGTTCGTTCCACTCATGTTTCCGGTTTGTCACCCATTCATTTATGTCTTCTTTATTGCATGCTCTTCTTATGTTTTCGCTTCTCTCTCTATTCAACAGACTTTTCCCTGATATTCGTCGGAGTATTTTCATCTCTGTTGTTTCTAGTAGTCGTCTCGTGTTAGATGTGTCAGGTCTTGTCTCCGCCGTGTATATTAATATAGGTCTAATTGCTGCTTTATAGATTCTTGTTTTTGTGTCTTATCTTAGATGTTTGTTTTTCCAAATTGTGTCATTAAGAGATCTCGCCGCTTTACTTGCTTTTAAGCTTTGTTGTCGTACTTCTTCTTCAACATCTCCGTAACTAGTTATGTATGTTGTCATACATTTCGTTTTTTCTGCTGATATTATCATATTGTATTTCTTGGCTGTTGTATTGAAGATGTGCGTTAATCTTTGGAGCTCGTCTTCTGTCTTGGCGATTAATGCGGCGTTGTCTGCATAACATAATATTTGGATTTCTTTGCTCCCCATTCTGTAACCATGACCTTTACGTACTGCTTATATTATTTTGTCCATTATTGTATTAAAGAGAAGTGGGCTTAACGAGTCACCCTGTCTGACTCAGCTTTGTACTGATATACCTACACGATGTTAGTTTTCCATTTATCTTTGCCTGTATTCGATTATGGAAGTAGATGTTTTGGATGGTTTGTTTAATATTGATTGGTATGTTTCTTTTATACAGTAGGTGTACTCGATGGCCTTTTCTGTGATTTGTCTTAGTACAAATATAGCGTCTACGCAGGATCTTCCGGATCTGAATTCTTGTTGCTCATCTGATACAGTTGTTAGTTTATTGATTTTGTTGGTTAGAACTTTTGTGGTAAGCTTGAGTGCGGTGTTCAGTAGATTTGTACCTCTATAATTGTTGGGGTCTTCTTTATCTATTTTCGTGAACATTAATATCATTATGCTGTTTCTCCATGCGTCTGGTATCTTGCAGTGCAATATTAGTTTTTGTATAAGTTTTGTCATCTCAAGGGTTATATTTTCTCCTCCGTGTTTTAGAAGCTCGTTGGTTATTCCATCTGGACTTGGTAACTTTCTATTTTTGAGAGAATTTATAGCTGTCTCTACTTCCTGACAACTGATTTCTATTTCGTGCCTTAATTCAGGTATGTTATTGTGTTGATTATTATTTTCCTCTTCTTTAAGCAGTTCCGTCAGGTATCTTTCCCATTCATTTGCTGGTATGTTATTGTATTCCTTCAATTCTGCCATTTCTTTCCGTTGGTTTCTTATGAATCTCCATATTTGTTTTTGTGTACCGTAGAAGTCACTTTCCATTTTTTTGTAAACTATTCCCAGTGTTCATGTTTTGTTCTTCTTTTTCATTTCGTATTCTTCTATAGGCGTCTCGGGATTCTGAAGTACTTGATGGTTTGTACTTCGTGTAGGCCTCTAGTTTCTCTTTACATTTCTCTTCTATATAAAAGAGAAATAAAATTCATAAAGTATAAGAAAATATGTTCAACTGAAAACTAACATTATATATAATCTAATCTGGGTCACTATGTAGTACTATCTTCGCCTGGATCCACAACAACTGGTTCCATGGTAATATCAATGAAGTTATCAAAGTATCACATATTCAGCTTTTATTTCACTACATGCTCGATACATTTTATCCACGACTGTGAGGTCCCATTGCTGACGGCACTATTAAGCAGATTTTTAGTACACCAATCCGCAATCTCAGGTTTTCTACATTTAGTGGTTGATAACTGTTCTACACGCCGGCAGTGATATGGAGCGTTATCCATAACAATAACAGATCTCGGTTAGATTTTTAACAGAATATCTGAAAACCATTTCTCCATTTCCTCATAGTAATCTCCAGTCTTTTTAGAAACAAATGCTGCCAAACTTACATATCGCTAATAACAAGGCGTTTTTCCTTTCCAGATGGGGCTTTTAAACCTGTCGTCAAACCATTTAGGAAAGCTTGTCGTTTGTTTTTCACATTTAAATCCTGCCAGATTTTGACACAGTATGTCCAAATATATATACATGTTTATTTGAACATATGGCACTGTGGCCCTTTAGGACTAGTCGCCACTCATCTCAGACATTACCTACCGTTAGAGAAAGATATAAACTACAACATTGCAGATAATTTCAAGTTGAATCATACACGCTGACAACGTTACATTTTTCCTAAAGAGCGTTTCACGTTAAGAAAATAACATTAGGCTTATGGAGATCAGTGTTGCCAAAACTCTCAGGAATGCGGTTTACTAGATTGTCGATATATTTTTCGAATTTCCATTTTCAATTAACATTTAACTGTAAAGTCAGAATAACAACTGAAGAACCACAAAGCCTTATTATCATTATGTAGTCTCAGAGAACAACATAAAATCGCTGACATACGCACACCGTATTATATATTAGATATACGCATTCCAAGCGGTCCGTTTATTTGCTTTTAAATCTTTAATAGCCGGCAAAGTGCATGATTTAACTAAGCAATATTTTCTACTGATTTCTATGATTCATGGTATACGATATTCTTACCGAAAAACAAATAAACTGTCGTTACTATAATTAAAATAAGATAAAATAAAATTATCTTTTGTAAATACTATTTATTTAATTAAAATCATTTTCCCTACTTTTCATCTCTTGTTTCTAATGGGCACTTTTGGTCAATTACGTTAAAAAACGTTAATTTAATTCATGTCTGTGAAAACGAAAATACAAATTATACAACCCTGAATCGTGCTTGCGTTCATCGTGGCATCGCTGCGCTTCTATCGTCCATAAGAAATACATGGCCTTATCACCGCAATGTTATTTTCTTAACGTGGAACCCTGTATAGAACCCAAATCTTTGCCAAAACATTTGAATAGTTTAAAAATAGACCAGTCAAATTATTGAAATTGATTTCATATAAAATGAAATATTTTCTATCTCAACGCATATTCTTTGAACAGTCACAAGAAGAAGCTTCTTGTCAATTTTTAAGAGATTAAACAGATTCTGCAATAATACTTTAATTTTTTAATTAAATAATAATTAAATTTCCTTCTTTTGTCGAAACAAAAACATTTTTTTTTCTATTTTCCAATTTTACTGGCCTATAAAAAACCATTAAAACATGAGTCACTCGCTACAATTATTGTGGTACTTTTAGAAAGTGTAGCCTTGAAGTCACCTCCTCTAATCACGAGATCAATTTTATTAGTGCAGTCATTGAAGCATTATTGCTCCGAATTTTTTTACTGTGAACCGAATTGCATACAATTTTGGAATTAGGTTCATCTTACCCTTAACTTCAAAAGTGAAAATGATTTGAACCCTGGGGGTGGTTGCCACCCCTTAGGCCTAATTTTAAGCAAAAAATCATCTATAAAGTTTTTCAAAAAATCCAATACTTTTCAAATTATTGGCAATTGAAAATTCGCAATTTTTTCACGTTTTTCATCGGTTTTTTGCAAATATCTCCAAAAATATACGTTTCATCGAAAATTTTATACAAAACAAAATTGTAGCAGGTAAAAAAATGAACAATTTGATTTTTTATAAAGTATTCTAAGTGCAATATTAAGCTAGATATTAAAGATCAAAGCCGTTTTTTTATTTTGTCTGAAATTTAATCGATGTGGCCAATGCCATCTAGCGGCGAGCAGATGCATTTTAGGCATTGTAATAAAAAAGGGTTTTGTAGTGCTTGAAACAAGCTTTAAAATGAGCACTATTAAAAGTATTTTGCACGTAAAATAAGTGAGCTGTATTGCAAATAAGAGGAGCATCTAATGTTTTTTCTTTTAAATCAATGGGTTTCATAAGTGCCATTTCCACCAAAATTAAAATTAATCGTATTCCGCCTAGAATTACCTTTGTTATGAAAAGTTTGATAGATCGTATCAGTTTGGCTGCTTCAGGACACATATTTTTCAAAAAAGTCACGATTAAAAAAAAATTTCAAATTTTTAATAAAACCATCTTTTTTTCATAATATCTCAAAAATGACGACAGATACGTATAAAAGTGTAGGAATAAAAAATTTAGGTATTTTTCTGACAAACAATTTGGTTTTTTGGTTTTTTCTATCAAACAAAAATTGACGGAGATATGATTGTTTAAAGAGCGCGTGGCAGCGCAATCACAGCCTCTCTTAAGCCCTTTAACCATTCAACGTTTTAGAAAAAGGTTTTTTTATTATATATTGCAATAAAGGATGTTGTAGCTCTCTTAATTATAATTCTCTGGTTATAATGTGACCACTATTTATAGCAGTGGTTCCCAACCTTTTTCGGCCTACCACCTATTTTTTCAAAAACAAAATACTTAACGCCCCCCTTAAAAAACTCTTCCATTCTTAAAATTAGTAACGCACTTTCATTCACAATTGTTTTACCTTTTTTGTGTCAAAGGCTACCTTAAATATGATTCGACGGCCCCTTAACTAATCCAAGCAACAACAAATTTAAAAAAAAAATGTTTTATTCAAAAATACAGTATTCATGTATTGATCAAACTTTAACTTAAATACATATCATAAAAAACAATATAATAATAATATAACATTTTTAATGAGAAAGCTGAGCTTGATGTAATGATAGTAATCTGTCAATATTTGGTTCCATACTTGTCATCAGCAATCTTAAATCACCGCGCTCCACTATGGACAGTCTATTTCTCTTCTTTGTTAATAAATTGCTGACTATGCTAAATCCTCTTTCGGCTAAATACGATGAAGGAAAGGCAATGAAAAACTTCTTTGATGCAGCCCATAAAGCTGGATATAATACTGAAATTTGACATTGCAGCCAAAATTCTTGATATCCATTTTTACATTTCACTTTTAACTCTTCATTTGTTGACAATTCTATCAATTCCTCCTGTAGTGATAATTCTGCTGTTTTTAAACTTGAGAACGGTTCTAGCACCCAATCTGGAATAATCAGACCAAGGATATCCTGAAATCTATTCCTAAAATCTTCTTGAAGTGCTTCCAAGTGCTGGCAATATACCAGAATGTCTTCATCATTTGTCTCCACAGAGGAAAGATTTTGAAACTGATAAAATTGTCTCCGACCCAAATTTTGCCTATACAAATTAAGTTTTGACACGAACGAGGAAATAGTTCCTTTTGCTTTGATCAAATTCAAATTATCACCTTGTAGCTGTAGGTTTGTTTCATTAAATTTATCGTATAAGTCAGTTAAATAAGCTTTTAAATTTTAATAAATTGTCTCTCAAAGAATCATCTTTGCTTTCAAAAAACTCTAAAACTGAGTCAAAGAGATCATAAAATCTTTTTAGACAGGTACCCTTCGAAAGCCATCGAACTTCTGTGTGCAACAATAAACGATTAAAATTCTCGTCGTTTTCATCACACAGTTTTCTAAACAATCTATCATTGAGAGCACTGCTTCTGATCTTGTTAACTGCAGTAATTACATATTGTAGTGAACAATGAAGGCGATCACTAAGATTTTTTGCAACTAAATGCTGTCTGTGAATTACACAATGCACGGCGAGTATATTTGGTACCGCTTTTTTCAAATATGCTATCAGTCCGCGGTGTCGTCCAACCATTGCCGGAGCACCATCTGTAGCAACAGTTATGAAATTTTCCAGAGGTATACCTTTATCTGTAAAATAGTGTTCCAGAACATCAAATATCGATTTGCCTTTAGTATCTGTTTCCAGTGTTCTTACAAATAACAGTTCTTGACAGATTTTTTCACTTTTTATGAAGCGAACGTACGCAAGAAGTAAAGACTCATTGTTTGGCAGAGTTGATTCATCAAGCTGCAAAGAAAACTCAGTAGTCTTTAAATAATCAGTTAGAGAACGCTCCACATCCTCAGACATTTCGTCAATTCGTCTCTGTACCGTATTATTGCTTAATGGAATTTTTTTAATAATATCAGATGCCGGCTGGTGCAGTACAGTCCGCAAAACTTCACTTACAGCTGGCAGTATTAATTCTTCGCCAATCGTATGGGGTTTTCCTGATTTAGCTATAAGTAAGGAAATGTTATAAGAAGCACGTAGCCCATCATCGTCTTGCTTTGATGCTGCTGAAAAGATACTAGCTAAAGTTGGACGTTTGAAATGTTGTTTTTTGAGCATTTCAAAATATGATAAATTTCTGTCTTTTCTGTCGGGATGTATTTTGGTCAAATGTTCTTGTAATCGTGAAGGTTTCATGGCTTCATTTGAGAAAACTCTCTGGCAAATTAAACACATTGGTAATGCCTTATTAGAAGGCGACTGAATAAAACCATACTTCAAATATTCGACATTGTATTGTCTGCACTTTTTCTTTGGATCGGACATACTGTAGGTATATCTGTAAAAATAAATATGCTGTAGCCACCGCTTTGATAATTTTAAATAATAAACTTTTAAATATTTTTTTAGTTCAATCATTTTTTAAATCAATATTTCAGAGTAGCGGAATATCCAAGCAAGAAGTCGAGAAATTTAAAATATGCCACAAGTAAATAAATATACACTGAGAGAAGAATTTAAGGAAAAATTACAAAACAACTTATTAAAAATTACCATACTGTACACATATTATAAAAATAACTTTATATTCAGTAAATAGTTTATTTTTGGCAGTCTATATGATCAGTATAGTAAATTTTATTAAGATTTTTTGTACTTTTTCCCCAATTCTTCTCTCAGTGTAGGTAGGTCCTAATTAACTTTTTACTTTGATCCAGTTTGTGCAAGTTGGTACTTTTTGAATATTTTACAATAACTATACATATAAGGAAACAAATTTAGATTTATTACATTTTTACAAATACCTCGTAAATTACGATAGGGAAAAATAATAAAGAATTATAGTAAGTGATATAAATGCCACGTAGATACTTACCTTTGTGACAAATATGTATTACAATAAAATATATTTCTAATAAATGCACTGCAACTTTCTGCAAATAACACACAGGAAATTCACCAACCTGCTTTAGCGAAACAATCTCGAATGATTAAGTTATGCCTGACCATGCCGCTGCGCGAAGGAGGAGCCAAAATTCACTTAAAGCAGAAAGGTTCTACTGGAAGTGGAATTATACTAACCAAACTGAAACGTTCTACGTTCGACTGCAACGTCGAAATTGTGGCAGTGTTGGACTGAGTGATAAATAAAAAATTGCACGGTGCATAACCAAAATGCATTTTGTGCATTTCGTTTATATTTTCGGATTGTTAGAAGTTGTTAGAAGCAAAGAAGCAATGAGTTACTTTAGGGGGGCGGCAGATGTTCCTCAACGCCCCCCAAATTTTTCTTGGACCCAAAAAGCCCCCTTATCTCTCTTCAACGCCCACCGGCCGTTGGGAACCACTGCTCTAAGCTCTATAGTGACCGACCAGTATATTTCCGTCTGCAAAGGAATGAGCACGTGTCAATACATTTTGTTTAATAAAAAAATTGTTTAACAATTTTTTATCAAGAGGTAGTTTTTAAGGGTAGAAAGGGGGTTAAAAATTTGATAATTAATATAGAGAATATAGAATATTACTTACTCTATACGTACATCTTTTTATGTCATACCAAAGTATTTTTTTGTGATTTTTTCAATTTAGGGGTTGTTTGCAAGGGTTGTAAGATTTTAAAGGGGTTGAAAATGATTTTAATATGAGATAATTGTGTTAGAAAACATTTTACAATGTCACCACTTACTATTAGACATGTTTTCTAGCGATAAAATGGCTCAATGTCAATTTTTCCATTAAGGGGTTGTTCACACCCCTTAAAAATAATAGACGGAGTTCAGGTCATTTTCACTTTTGAAGTTAAGGGTAAGATGAGCCTAATTCCAAAATTTCATGCAAATCGGTTCACAGTAAAAAAATTCGGAGGTAAGACCGTATTTTTCGCTTCAATGACTGCACTATATTGCATTTGCCAAGTATTTTTTGAACTTTGTCACTATAAATTTAAATACGTTTTGTTTTTTAATTTATAAATCGAAAAAATGTTTTTTATACATTTCTTTTAATATTGTGATTATTGATTTGTAGTTCCCCATCAAATAATTAAAAATGAAATATGATTAATAGTTAGAACAACAGAAAATTAATTAATATTAACAAACAATGACAAGAATTGTTTTTAATCATAAAAGTACTGCTTGACAGTCCCATTATTCAAATTAAATTCGAAACTCTCCACGACAGTTTGTTTGTATCGAGATACAACATTCACCAAATTGTTGTAAAATTCACAATTTATATTCATCATTCACCAAAATGATTGAGAAAAAGCTGCCTGTGAAAGAAATGCCTGCTAGAAAAGATACAGAGTTGCTGGACTTTGCCTACAAGACCGGAAAATTGGTAGGCTTGTTTCCTTCTACTTTTGAAAATAATTTCAGGTTCAAATTTCACATATTCTTGTACGGCATTTTTACGATGTGCATTATTGCCTTTGACATTTATATCGATGTCCTAGATGTACTTTATCCATCTGAAAGGGAAAGCAGCATTGCAGTAATAGTCCTAACGTCGATAGTAGTCTGGTACACCCAAATGATCAATTTCCTAAATCTGTTTAAAAGGCAAATTTGGAGTTCATTGTTTACTAAACTATCTGCGTTGGACGCGAATCTAGGAATATGCCCTATGAGCGACAGAAAGAGAATTCTAACTATAATTTTGTCAATTATATTTTGTTCTGGTTACACAGCTTACAACATATTTTTGAATTGGCCCACTGACGGTGAATATTTTTACTTCTTGGTTATACTGGAAAGCCTGGTGATCAGTTTTAATATGTTTTTGGTAATTTTTACGTTTCATCAAGTAACGTCTGTTATAGAAAGACGAATCAAAATGATCAAAGAGATCGTCAAACGTTCCGTTCACACAAAAACGATGACGCTGACTTTTGTGAAGATTAAGATGAACTATTCGATCGTGTACGATCTCGTTAACGATTTGAATGATATTTTTGGATATTATATCTTGACCATCGTCTTTAACTTTTTCTATTTTAGTTTAGAATATTTTAATGTGTCTATGAGATATGTTTTACACGATGACAATTCTAATGGAATGTTCATGTTCTATGGGCCACATTTGGCAGTGCTACTAGTAAGTTAATTTTATTATATACACTCGCGATCATAAAATCCGGGTCACCTTGAAAATCACCGATATTTCATTTTTAACGAGCTTTATCGTAAATAATAATAACACAAATACAAACTAATGCATGTTTCTGAGAATTGTTGCGGTTTCCTTTGTAACAAAGAATTCCAATAGTGTCGATTTCGCGGTAAAGTGCACACTTCCCAAAATGAACGCTACCTGTAACTCCGCTTGTTTTAAATGTCTCGTTTGTGCTTCGACTTTCTGTTCAAATGCAACGGACAAACGTTTATTATTGCCACCATTAGTGTTTATTAGTGCCATTATTAGTGTTTATTTATTGACAAAAATGCCTTTGACTGTTGAAACGGCACAAATTGTTGCACTTGTGGAAGACGGTCACACTCAACGGCAAGTCACAAAAACTGTTGGCGTAAGCCTTTCTACGGTTCAACGTGTGCTTCAACGCTTTCAGGAGGCAAGTTTGCTAACCAGGCGACCTGGCTCTGGACGAAGGAGAACGACGACGGCACTAGATGACCGTTTCCTTGTGTTTCAGTCTTTACGAAACCGGACCTCAACAGCGGTTATGCATCAAAATCGTCTAGAGGAAGTACGAAATCGCAATTTTAGTGTTGCAACAGTCAGAAGAATACTTCGTTCTTCTTGATTATCTTCTCGGGTAATGGCTAGAGGACCGCCACTTCGCCGGGTGCCTCGAGTTGCACGACTAGCTTTTGCTCAACAATACGCGCATTGGGAAATTAACGATTGTAGCAAAGTGTTATTCTCAGATGAATCCCGTTTCTGCCTAACTGGATCCGATGGACGTGTAAGAGTTTGGAGGAGAACTGGTAAACGATTTTCACAAGCTTGCATTGCTCCAAGAATGCCATTTGGTGGAGGCTCGGCCATGGCTTGGGGAGGTATATCTTCCGACTTCCACACATAATTACCCTTCATAGAAAATGGGTCCCTAACTGCACGAAGGTACATTACGGAGATTCCGGAAGAACATGTTATGCCCAACATGGCAGGGCTTGGAGAAAACGCCGTTTTTATGCAGGACAACGTGCGATTGCACGTTGCCAGGATCAGTATGTAATGCTTGGACGAAGTTAGAATCACGAGGGTAGCCTGGCCAGCTAGGTCTCTGGACCTGAATCCCATCGAACATCTCTGTGACGATTTGAAAAAACGTATTCAAACCCATACACCTCCTCCTAACAACGCACAGGAGCTTAAGGATCTGTTAGTGAGAGAGTGGAATAACATACCACAACATGTAATCCGGAGAAAAATTGAGAGTATTCCCCGTCGTCTGCAACAGGTTATTAGAGCAAGAGGAGGCAATACACAATATTGGTCATTGAAATTTCACTGATTTTTTACCACGTTCTGTATTTTCCATATTTTTTCGTATGTCTGTTTTATCAACAATTTGACTTATTTTCTGTTTTTTTCAATAAATACAATAAAAAACCATTTTTTTTCTTTCAAAACAAACATCGATGACAAATAAAAAGTACATTAGCCAAAAAAAAGGTTATTACTGCACCAGAGGCAAAAATATTTAAGAAACTTGAAATTTTCAAGATGACCCGGATTTTATGATCGCGAGTGTAGTTTACAATGTCTATAATTTCATTAACTAAAAATTTGCGGTGCGTAAATATACAACGATGGAGATTTTCTGACACGCGAATAATAATTGTCCATGCGCGAAACATAGAAACTCTCAGTTAATTCCGCAAATTTCCAACTTTTGGTCTTAAAGTAGCCTCGTATTTCCGTGAGACTGTGTAAAAATATATGTATCTGTAATAAAATCAGCCAATGAAAAAGTACTCTACCAAGGGTCTGTAAAATTATCAATAACTCAGACGTATAATAATATTTATAAATATTTATCGATTTTCACAAAGCCTTTGACACAGTTGAGCTAAGCAAAATATTACAGGCGCTTAAAGAATGCAGGCTAGATTATAGATATACTAAATTATTATACAAAATATACCTGCAGGCAACAACCACTGTCAGATTACATACTAACAGTAATCGCATAAAAATAGAACGGGGGGTTAGACAAGGAGACCCAATGTCACCTAAACTTTTTAATACGGTGCTAGAACATGCTTTTAAGAATTTGGATTGGATGACAAAGGGAATAAAAATAAATGGAGAATATCTAAACAACTTACGTTTCGCCGATGATATACTTATAATAGCTGAAGATCTAGTTATGGCAAGAGAGATGGTACAGGAACTCGTTGTGGCTACAGAAAGTGTAGGTTTAAATATAAATATCTCGAAAACAAAAATCACGACCAATTTGGTACCCAACCAGAACATCAGTATTGGTGGAAAAGAAATAGAACTCGTAGATAGATATAAATACCTGGGACATGAAATTATGATTGGCAGGGATAACCAGACTCATGAACTGAAGAGAAGAATCGGCCTTGGGTGGGCAGCATTTGGAAAACTGAGAGAAACTTTTAAAAGTGAGCTGCCCACATGCCTAAAGAGAAAGGTATTTGATCAGTGCGTCCTCCCAGTCTTGACGTACGGAGCAGAAACACTTACCTTAACAAAAGCAGCAGCTACCAAACTGAGAGTCACGCAGAGAAGAATGGAGCGGTCCATGTTAGGAATAACTCTGCGAGACAGAATAACCAACGAAGACATCAGGAGAAGAACCTGAGTGACTGACATCATCGAGAAGTTAGCCAGACTAAAATGGAGATGGGCAGGACACATAGCCAGAATGACAGATGGGCGATGGACAAAGAGGTTATTGGAATGGAGGCCAAGGGAAGACAAGAGAAGCGTCGGTCGACCACCTACAAGATGGACTGACGATTTAAGAAGACTCGATAAAAACTGGATGAGAGCGGCGCAAGATAGACGGGGTTGGAAACATGAGGAAGAGGCCTATGTTCAGCAGTGGACTCTTGAGGTTGGATGATGATAATAATACAAAGTTTTAAGATTCCACTCGATATTAACATTCAGACGTGCCTGGTATAATATTTTAAAATATGGGTAGTCAACCAGTTGAAGTTTTCATCGAACTGTTGATAAGTCCACGTGGACCAACGGCCAATGAAAATATTGGATATCGCTGTTAAGACAAATCATAATTCGTTATCTTTTGTCGGTAAACTTATTCATACTTGGGGTAAGATTATAAAACACCGTCTACACTCTCGATCGAAGTGCTTCATACGAAGTGTCGAAGTGAAGTTAATGGAGGCTAGGTACTCTATATTACTCGTGAAGTCGACTAATGTAGTATGACACTTCGTATTCGAACTTTTGGGCCCTTTGACTTCGACACGAAAAACCGACATTGAACGGAAGAGGTATTTTCAATACCTTTCTGATGATGCCAAACGTATGCTGAAATTGTTTATAAACGACTGTGTACTGAATTGTCTAAATCAGAGGCAATTGCAGAAACATATTTTTTAAAAAGAGTGCCCAAAGCAACCTGCTACAAGATTACAGGAGAAACATCTTCTAGACAGAAGAGAAAGGATTGTGGCAAATTCAGAAAAATAGAACCACACTTAATTAAACCTATAACCAGAACATTATACCAAATGTATGCGACTAATATTTTGTCCAACTATTGAAAGCCTTCGAAGTGAATTAGTTCGAAGGACATTCTCTCATGTTCAGCACCAACAATTCGATTATTTCTTAAAGCCAATAATTTTAAGTACAAAACTATAGACAAGCGCCAGACACTAATGGAAAGTACTAGAATAATTTCTTTAAGAAACAGTTATATCAGACACATAACTGAGTATAGAAAAATGAAACGAAATATTGTTTTTCTTCAAACGTCAAATAATGATGACATTACTTATCTAACTTGATCCTGTCAAAGTTTGATGTCTCCACCGGCAGCAGTTTTTTTTTTCCATTTCTTTACGGCAGAGGGAAAAATTTTGTCATGGCAACAATATGAAACATGTCACAAAGCAACAATACAAATGTCATTAACAACAATTAAACATCATTTTTATTTATAGTAATATTAAAAGTACAATTAGTTAATGAGACATTTTCAAAATTGAAACCGTGCAAAAATGTTCCCGACTCTTGATACGCATTGGTAATTGTTGATGATACTGATGGTCGAGAACAACTTTCAGCAATCATTCCCGATGTTGGCGAATCATGAGGGTTTAAAATTTTTTGAGCATTATCGTTCTTATTTCTTATTTCGTTTAGGTTTTCCATTTTCGCACTAAATTTGCGTTTGCGGTTGCAACAACAATAAGCTGTCTTTAATAATTGCAAACAACTGTCAAACAACTGTAACCAGGGAGACGCAAATCCCACCGACGAATTAATTATTTTAATTTCTAACATCTAGACGACTTTGATAGTTGTCACAGTTAATTTCGAGTAAAAATAGCGTATGAATTGTACTATTTATGGTTGAAAATTGCTACGTTTGAAGAAAAAATAGTATACTTTATTCGGCAAAGAAGCGACTTTTCTTGACTTGCCCTCTATTACGCGCCTCACTTCGTTCGGCGCGTAATATCGGGCGCATCAAGAAAAGTCATGCTTCTCCGCCTCATAAAGTAATATACTATTATTTATATGAGACCTAGTATGATACTCATGACACCGTGAAAAAAAGTTTTCACGGACACGGACAAATAATAACAAAAAGTGTTTCAACTCGGTACCGCCCAATAAAGGAAAGAGAATTATAATTTTACACTGCGGTGGAGAAAATAATGGATCGACGATGCATTATTAATATCTGCAAAAGAAATTAAAGACGCGTCTCTGGATTATCATGATGATATGGAAAGTTCAATTTTTGAATCATGGTTTGAAAAATCTCTTCTTCCGAAATTACCTAAACATAGTGTGATTGTCATGGACAACGCATCATATCATTCAAGATTAATCTTCTTCTTGTAGTTCCTTCTCCTATCGGAGGTTGGCTATCATCACAGCTATCCGTACCTTATT